>NC_080593.1:107291189-107917077 GCF_027887145.1 Ammospiza caudacuta | reverse complement strand
TGTGCCCATGTGCTAGTGATTGGAACGGGTTAAGTCTCTTCTAGGTGATGTGGCATGGGTTTACAGCTTCAAAAAAAACCCCCAAACCACAGACATGTGGGGCAGCTGTTTCTAGGAGGAGTGCCCCATCCTATGTGTGTGACTGCTCTGGGGTGATTTGAGCATTTTTGTTCTCTCCCCATGGCAGCCAATCCCGGTGTTCCTCACTGTGCACAACGCGGCAGAAGTCATAACCTGTGGGTTCCAGAAGTTTGTGCAGAAAGAGGTAATTGATCCATTAGTCAAGGTAACTCCTGTGATAGAACTGCCCTAGAACAAGATACTTAATTTCTCTTAATACAGGCATTAGTGCCATGTACTTTTGTGGACTCACTGTGATAGCAATTCATTACTGAGACCCTGAGAGAGCTTTTTGCTGGTGACAAGTATCTATACTGATGTTTCCTTTCCCCTTATTTGATGAAATACTGCAAATACATATCACCAGTCTGATCTGCATTTTTAAGACTGGCTTGGCCCTACTTATCTTTTGGTTTTGAAAATTAATATTCCCTGTCTCTTATGCCCCACATAAAAATCTCATTGTTTGAGCTGAGAGGAATGAGGACTGTGCCCTTAGATCTAATCAGTATAATAGATCTTGTGTATTGTATAATTACAGATAGGTCACATCTCCACATAAAATGCAGGAGGAACAGTGCATTTTTTAATTTGTTTTGAATGCTTGAGATTTTGCCCCTATGAAAGTCAGGAGAATAACTCTTGCACCCTTTTGTAAGAACTGGGTTGTTTTTTTTTTCTTACAAACTGCATTCGGGAGCCTTCTTTTTAGGCTTTTTTTGAAATGTTTTTCTAACTGACTACAGAGTTGTTGTGTAAACTAACACTGGGAAATCATTCATCACAAAGTTGTTTCTACAGTGGCCTCTGGCTTGCTGTGAAAGGCATCTTCCATTCATTATAACTGTTTTCTGTATAGAAGACAGATAAATGGATGTTTACTTCATCTAACAAACAGAAGAGATCACCGAGGTTATGCCCAAGGGACATAGCAGTGTGTACCATGGCATGTCCCTGTGTCATTGTCCTCTGATTAGTGTCCCTGTCAAAGTGTTTCATATTTTCCTTCTATGTCACAAGCTTATGACTCCCCTCTTTGAAAACAGAAGCACAGACAAGGATAATGCAAACACAGGCCCAACAGAAAGCTCCTCAGGAATAATTTTATACCAAAATATTGGGAAAATGTAATGAGTTTAAATCAAAATTGGTTTGTATGAGGTAGTACCTAATTAGGAAAACTCAATATTTGACAACACGTTACACAGTTTTGGTACAATTCAAGTGAAGTTTGAGGAGCAGGTATAAAGTTCATGTCCGGTTTTAAGTTTACTTGCTGGTAAGTAATCTGAAAATATAAATCAAGGTGAAGTAGGCTGATCCATAATCCTGATTCTTCTTTATCAAATTAAATTTGCTAAGCAGTGCTCAAATTTTGAATGCTGCTCATTGCAGTTTTAATGTGTATGGTGCAGTAAGATCAGCTGTCATCACTTTCCAGTTTTTGGAAGGAGAAAACACTATTTTACCATTTTTATCATTAAATTTTAATGTTTTAATCATACTTTCTTTTTTACAGCAGACCTCTCATCTGAAAGTCTGTAGGTAAGCTTTTAAAACTACTCAGATTCAGATTCAGACTTGTTTTGGCTCCAGCTTCTGTATTTGCTTCAGATAATGACATACCAAAACAATGAAGAATGTAATGCACATTCCTGTGGGCAGTGAGCCTGAGTTGCAACACAGGAGTAATTAAATATTTTAGTTTTTTTTTTAGCAATTGCTTGAATAGTTTGATATGTTTTTTTCTCCTTACAAAAATGAAATTAATGATAAAACAACCCGTAACAATGCTTTTGGAAAGGCTTGGAAGGTTTGAACTTCCAGTGGGTAATTGTAAGCAGTAAGGGAAAGATAATTAGTGTGTTAGAAGATAGCTAAAAATTCCCTGCCTTAGAAATGAAAGTAAATAAGATCCATTTCAGTTAGAATCTTTCATAGCGAGGTGGGAGTCAGTCTCTTCTGCCATATCTCAAATGAAGGGACAAGAGGAAGTGGCCTTTAATTTCACCAGGGGAAGTGCAGATTAGATATTAGAAAAAAAAATTCGCTACAAGAGTGGTTTGTCATTGGAATAAATTGCCCAGGGAGATGGTAGAGCCACCGTCTCTGGAAGAGTTCAAGATGTGGCACTTGGGGATATGGCTTAGGGTGATTATGGTGGCACTGGGTTGACAGTTGGACAGATGATCTTGAAGGTCTCTTCCAAACTTGATGATTCTGTAATTCTGTGATATTAAACTGCACAACTGCCAACCCTTGGTGGCCCTGGTTATTTAGGCTTCAAAAAGGAGATGGAAAGAGCCAAACAGAAATCAACCAGTCATGTATTAAAATTTTGATTCTATGCCCCACATCCTCTTGAAGAATGGATATTTGCTTTCTTCCACATCCTGTAATCTTTTAGCTGTACTTTTGAATGGATAATGTTGGGTTATTATTTAGTGTACTTAGAGGCATTATCTTCCTAATTTCTTCCTGTTGTTTCCATTATCTGACAATGTGGCCTTGTCTTCACCACTGGAGTATTGTCAAGGATACCATTTTAAAAATAATCTTTATTCTGTCTTTTCCCATGCCCTTAGAGAGTAAGAAAATAGGCTGCAAAACCAAGTGTACGTTAATATTAATAGTGACAGTCCACAGAAATTCCACAGTGTATTCCCTGTAGCTTAAAGAAATACTGACTCAGCCACAGGTTAAGAATTTATTTGGCTTAAGTTGGTGGACTAGGAGAGGACCTGTGCTGTCCTTAAGACATTTCCAGTACATACCAGTCAATTCTACCTTGCTCTGTGTTCTGGAGTAACAATGTCACTTGTAATGGAGTCACATCTGCTGGAATTGCTGTAACAGGCAATTAATCTCAATGAAAGAACTTTTTGGTAGCCATTCAGCCAGATATTGGCTGATTTTGGCTTTTTGAAAAAGCCTAGGGAAGCCAGATGGCTAGTGAAGAAAAATATTCTCTACCAAAAAAAACTTGCTTATTATCACTTCTGAGGTGTTTTGTGCTGCTTCTCTTCCCATAAAACTTTGTGTACAAGTTATGAAGAATGCATTATGTAAAAATTTTGGTGACAGAAATTATTTCTTAAACATGGAATAAGAAAATTAAAGAAGTGAAGTGTCAGTGTAAAATTGAGTGGAATTGCCTCTACTTTGCTGGGAGTAGAAATCCAGGTTGAAAGCTTTTTGTTTTGTTTTGTTTTGTTTTGTTTTCTTTCCCTTCTCCACAGTGTGCTGTTCCTCCTGGCAGCAGCAGTGTGCCTTCCTTTGTGTGACACACAGGTGAGCTCTGCTTTGTAAAGCAGCTTGAGCTAGGCCTTGATGCTTGACTTCTTGTTAGCATATGAGGGATGCAGCTTTTACTGGTAAGCTAGAGTAGGATTCCTGCAAGGGAATTGTAAATGTTTCCTGTTGCTGTGTTATAGTCTTGCTGGGTTTACTGTGTTTGCATCATGGTAAAACCTCTGAGCAGTGTGGACATACAGCTCAGGTGGTGGCTGGGGAAACCACAGTTTTACTTCTTAGTAGTGCATACAGCAAATCACTTAGGTTTGAGCTAGTTGTCTTTCAGGAATTTCCTGAATTACTTTTTTTATTCACTGTACACTCTTTCTGTGGCTGCCTGAGAAGGAAAGGAGGTGCCTCCAGAGAGCTCCATTCAGGAAAGATCCAATCACTGGACATTCTCTTTTGGAGACTTAGGAAAGCTGCTTCCTTGCTTAGATACCTCAGTTAATATCTGAAGTCAGATGAGTCTGGAAACTGGTGTACACATCTGAAATAGAATTATCCCTGCTGAGACGAGCTGAGAGCCTGCATAATTGGCATATGCCAGGTTTCTGAGTGTGACAGGAAGAATTTCAGTCTATCTAGTCTTCTTTAGTCATCTTCCCTTTCTTTGTAGCACAGCTCCCACTTGCTGTACTTCCTTTGCAAAGCTAACTGCAGGGAAAATGCAATATGTATGTTTACATGTTCATGCTTTTATTTATGTAGATGTTCTTTATTGCAGTTTGATCCAAACGGATATTTATGGGCTCTAATTCACTTGATCTGTCTTGGTAAGTAATTTTCTTCTAGAAAAAGAATTAAGAGGAGAAAATGTGTTGGAGAAACCAGCTTTATTATGTACTTACTGATATTTCAAACTCTATATGTAAGAAACACTTGGAAAGAAGGGAGATCAGTAAATATAAGAAAGTGCATTCTTTTTATAGCTTTTATGTTGAAAGCAACAACAGAACACACTGCATATTGCAGTCTGTTAACAGTGGATGAGAAAATGCACATACAATTTTAATCAGCACTAAGCTTTTCTGGTTGTTTTTTGATGATTGCCTGCTGAGAGAGACTTCTTTTTGATGGGAGAAGAAACATGAAAAAAAACAAGCAATAATTTGTACTTGGAGCTTTGTTGCACACACAGATTTTATTTTAAAACTGTCAAAAATATACTAAAATATCATGGACTGTGGTCCCTGAGGAAGGATGTTGAACTATTGGAGTTTTTTAGGCAATCATATGCATTTTTAAAAAAAAATTAACAGTAAGTTGCATAACCTATCAGGTTTTCTTTTGTCTTTTTTTTCAGACTGATGTTTATTTGGATAAATCATAGTTGTTCCCTGAAAAGCTAGAAACAGTCAGACTAGAAAATCTGAAGAAAACAAGAGCAGTAATATTTAATAGGAGATTTTTGGTTTTTGGAGTATTTTGTTGGTTAATAAGGGACTTGTATTTGATTCTTATCTGTCCTATATACTGAGTGAGTGACTCATTCATATGTTAAGTCTTGTCTGCAGATTAGGGATGATTCCTTCTTTATTTCTTCTATTCATACTGTGAAATTTTCAGGGCAGAGGTAATATGTTTATATGTATTCCAGTCTAGGAAGGTCTAGAGATCCCCATCTGACATGTTGTTAACATACAAATAAGAAATAGTTTTGGTGGTTTTTTGAGAAATATCATTTGCTCATTTATATAAAAGTAAAAGCTATGGATTTTCCACTTCAAATACTTTTTTGCTGTGATGAGTGATGTTCTTGCTTTCTCAAAGCCAAGGAGTCTCATTTGTAAAGCAATGCTTGGTCATGGAGGTGGAAAATTGCTTAGAGAATCTTCAGAACGCTTCATTTATGTGTTTGAAATGTGTAGGAAGTGCCAACAGAGTGTTTATGCTCAAAATATAGCTGCCTTCCATTTCTCTTGGTTTTGAGAGTTGTTGATATTGCTCTTGGGAGTTATTTGTGTAATTAGATTTCCTATCTGCTGGAATGAAGGTGCTACGAGAGAGGGCAAAGAGATGAACTAACTTACTGCATAGTAAATCAAGAGAGAGCATTACAGAAAGGATGAGTGTTCTACCCTTCAACTTGTGTACTGGAGGCAGAATTGAGGATATCTATTTCATAGTCTTCTACTGGATTGACTTTTCATATTCTGATTTTCTCTGTGAATCAAAGGAAGAAAGGATATGAAAAAACAGAGCCTGAAGCTGTGTCATTTCTTCCATGAGTGCTCAAATCTTTACCCAGGACAGAAATGGAAGCTAACAAGAGGTAGATGGGTGGGTCAAGAATGTGAAGAACCTGGAGACAGTAGAGCTGAGAGAACTTTAAATAGGAAAGATGGCTCAGACCTGACAGCTCTATGTGCGTGATCATATATATCTTAGAACTTACCTCCAAAATGGTGTGGGATGAAGAACCCATTCTGTGACACTTTTCTGTATGTATTTACACACAAAGACATGCACAAACACACAATCTCTCCTTTGTTGTTGCTGTGAGCTAGAAGATGTCCTCAGAAGGACTAGCAGAACCATGAAGCGTGACTGTGCTCCGAGCTGATAACACTTTGAAAACCATTAATTTGAAGCAATAGGTTCATTTTACTTGTGGTGTAGAATCTTTTGTGCTATGTTGCTAAACTGTAATTCAGAGGGGCTCCATGTCTGCCTGTACCACGGCCAAACAAGCTGTTGTTTGTCAGAATGATTGCACAATGTGGCAATTACACATGTCATTTCAATTACAGGGGCTTACAAAGTATTTCACAAGTTGTGGAAACCTGGATCTTTAAGGTAATGTGTTTTCCTATTCTTTCATAAAGAGAGATGACTGTGATGTAGGGAGCTCTGCATGATCAGCAGGAGCTGGGCCACTCCTGGTTAATCATTAATGACTTCTCTTGCAAGATGAGCCTTATTTATTGTTGGTAGCAACAGCATGTGGTTATTGATAGTTATTCTGCTAACTGGAACACTGAATTAGTTTTAAACACTGTATTATCCAAGGGTGATGACTCAGCCCTGGAAAAAGAACCCCTAATTACTGGCACAGGTGTTAAGAGGAGATATTAGTCTGTGTTCATGTGGAAAGCTACATGATTTGAATCTGTCAGTATCTGCCTTTGTGACAGTCTCAAAAGTGTTTGGCAGCTGGTGGCTTACCACAGGATGGGAATGGCTGAGTATCTTAAACACCTTGGAACCTTGCACTAATCCCATGTGCATGTTAGAACTGCAGCTACACAATAGTAGTCTTGGAATCAGGTGGCATTGCCTGATTCACAGTGTCTGTAATCTGCAGTTTTCTTTATGGATGGAGATGAGTATGTTGACACTGTATATGATGTATAATATACATGCACATATAAGCTTTTTTATTTCAAAACCATTTTCCATCTCTGGTTAAAGGATCTAAATTTTAATCAGTCTTACTTTATCTTCATTTTAAATGAAACTCCTATTGATAGTAACAACAGAAATAATGTGTGGATCTTGTGTAAATTAATATGTTGGTTAATTGATAAGTAATTGATTGGTGTTGATATAATTATTTCTATGTTATATTAATAATGTATATAATTATAATATAATGTTAGTATTACCTAATATTAACCTTATTATATAAATTAATATAATGTAATATTACAGCATTACTGTATATTACTGCTTAATATACTGATCTGTTACACCAAATGAAGTGCATTGCTAAAAAAGCCACCTTTTTTTCTTTGCCTCCTCTCCCAGTGATCTGGACCAACAGTACATCAACTATGTATTCAGGTAAAATGAATAAGTCTTTGATACACCAGAGCTGGTTTTATGTGGTATATGTTTTCATTTTCAACCTTGGCTTGTTGAAGAAACTCAGAGCTACCACTACTTAAATGCATTTATTTAGCAGGATATTCACTGAAAGAACAGTGCTAAGCTGAATGGCTTAGCAGCTGAATTTTTTTGGCTCCAGTTGTAGATGGACATGCCAATATACACCTGAGGAGGTAACCAAGTGTTAATTATGAATTTTTAAATCACCACGTGCACAAGTGATCTATCACTTCCAGAAATAATATTTACAGAGTAACTCCCTGGCAATACCCCACTTCAGAAAATAAAACTTGTACAAAATTGCCAGAAGAGGAGGTAGTGATTACAAAAGTACTGTGTGCAAAGAACATGAGCAGTAACTGATTGTTCAGAGTGCCATTAGTGGGATTGAGTAATTCTGACTTTCAGTTGTTTTTCTGATTTGGAGATAGAAGAGTGGCTTGTTATTTTGTAGCTGGTGAAAGAGTCTGAGTCACTGACCAGATTCCCCTGCTTTTTTAAATCCAGTTCTTTCTTCAAAGAGCCACAAACCAGGACATTCAGTGTACATGGCTTCTGGTAGGTTTTTGTGAGGCTTTATTTCAAGTAAGGCATCTGGAGACTTGATTCAATTTTCTTCCATCCAAAATCACATCTAATATATGTTGGCCTCTTTTCTTGGGTTCACACCTGAGGTCATTTGGGAACACAAAGTATGAATAATAAATTCAAAGAAATTCTTTCTATGGTCAGAAGGAGTGAAAGAGGGAGCAGAAGTTGGGAATAAGCATAACAAAAATGAAGTTGTGCTAGTCTATTTGATTAGATGGATATATGCTCTTGTCTGGCCACATGAAAGATCCTTGATAAAAGTACATCAGGGACACCAATGTATGACAGTTGCTTTCCTTCAATTCCCATTTGTCTTGTGAGCATAGTCAATATGATAACACTGTATCTCTTTCTGTCTTAGTTCAATCAAATCTCCTGTTTCTGAAAATAAGTAATGCAGGCCTCTGCTTTTGCCTTTATGATTCACCAGGCCCTCATTAATGGACAATATCTGGATATCAGTTTGCTTGAAGTAGGCTCTTGTTTAAGTCAGTTGTTGTTTTCCATCTTCTATGAAATGCAAAGCAAATCAATTTTGCACAAAGAGGGTAGGTGTGTTTATTGAAACTTTAGAAGAATTAGTCATGGAATTTGCAAATATGCTGCCACATGCAGAAATAACCTATGAAGTCTGGAATGAGATGTAGCTATCTCTCTGTGTTGAAGGGAAATCATGAACCAAGCAGTAAAATCAATTGATTTTCATTTGACAGCTGCCTGACTGTCTCTCAGTTGTCATTTTAGTTGAAAATTGCATCTAGGCCTGAACCTTTAAATTCAAATTTTGGTCAAAAGTCTTAATTTTTCAGCTTTGATTGAAAAGTCAAGGCTGGGCTGTTTCTCTGTAAGTTCATGATCTTGGCCCTTTGAAGTCTGTGAACTTGTGTCCAGCAGAGAGCAGGAGTCCCACATTACATGAAAAGTATTATAATTTATTTGGAAGCTTTTGAAAGGGAGAAACTTCTCATTAAGGAACTGTGAGGTGCAGCAGTATATGTCTCTAAAACTGTTCTTTTTACAGAAAAGAAACTAACAAACAATCCAACAATGGATTTATGCAAATTGGAAGATGGCTATTTTCAACATCTGTTTAAGAGGAAAAATTTGTTTTCAAAGCTTCCAAAGTTTTTCCCCAAGAAGAGGCTTAAAGGTCAGCGTAGCTCACAAGATGATGGTGCAAAGCAACTTGCTGGAAAGCAGATGGCTTAAGGAGGTGGCAAACTGGATGCTTATTTGTTTGGTTTGGGTCTGTGTATATCTGTATGTCTGTGTGTCTGTATGGGTATACATTTCTGTGTGTTAGAGAAGTCCACAATCCATAGCATTTGGATCTCATCTTGCCTAGGGAAAACAAGCAGTACCATGGACAATGGGATAAGTGACATCTGAATTCTTTTAGAGTTTTGTTTTGTCAAAATAGCTAATGATGTTTGAAAGGGTGTAAAGTTTGGCAGAAATTCTCTCCTGGTCTGCAACCTCTATGACACGTCTCTTCCAGTGTCTAATGGGGCTGGAATCCTGCTGCAGGAGGCACTGGCAAGGTTTGCCTCTGTGTGAGACCCGTGCATATGTAGTTATCTCAGAGACCACTGCCACTTCCCAAGTCTGGATGAAGCTGTTCAGCATGCTTGAGAGCTGTGTGGAGCCGTGTACACCCACCTTTACTGCACAAACTTGATTTCTGTAGAAAACAATCCAAAATACTTTTAATATTACTGACTAAAGGAATGGTCTCTGAATGAGCACTAACTCCTCACAGGCAGCTCTGGGTCAGAGTTACTGTAGACATGGATTATCTCTGTCAGAGGGTGCCCAGCAGTAAATTTTGTGATTTAGAAGGTGTTAAGACATATGCTGCTTCTTCGTCTCAGGCCTTCTCAAGGACTGTTCTGGTCATGACAGGATCACAGTTCCACCTCCAGGACAGGACAGTTTAACGTGTACTGGAGCTCTTGTCTATACAAGCATGATTGTATGATTCTATGATTTACTAAAGAACTTGCTAGTGTGGTATCAGTGCAACTTTCTCCTCCTAAAACTATTATCAATAGGTTTTTAAAGCTCTTTATTTCTAACCTAGATCAGACATGCAGCTGTGTGGGCACAGCCAGATAGGGTTTAGAATCATCCATTCTTTTAGGGTGGAGAAGACCCTTAAGGTTATTGAGTGCATTAACCAAGCACTACCAAGACCACCACTGAACCTTGTCCCGAAGCCCCATGTCTCTAAAATACTCTAAGGATGGTGACTCAGATACTGCCCTGGGCAGCCTATTCCAATCCTTGATTCCAAAGCCTTTTAGTGAAGAAATTTTTCCTAATACATAGGAAAAACACATAGGATCATGTTCAAAGTGTTCATTATGTTAAAAACGTTCATGTTATTATGTTCAAAGTATTTCTCAGTTCAGTATGAAAGCACAATTGTACCTTACTGAGTGTAGAGACTGCCTGCATTAATTTGTGGCAGATTAAAAGATCTGCCACAAATTACTGGATGTTAGAATATAACAATATGTTAGAGCAAAAAGAAATAAATATATATATATTTATATATATATAAAAGAGAAGGCTCTGTTGGATGCTTCCAGAAGTGCAAATGAAATGAGCAGTCTCCTAACATATGCTGTCCTTACACACCATGCACTATTTCTTGTTCTGAAATCTGGAACAGTTTGGAAGGAAAGAACACCCTAAGTAAATGTAAATGAATGGGAACTTTCCAGAATCAAACAGATCTGAAGAAATATTTGCTGATGTTGAAAGTCTGGCATTCTTCTCACTTCATCACTTCCAGCATGATTATTCAATGGCTTTTGAAGAGGGAGCCAGGCCAGGAACAAGTGTAGGAGGGAAAGCAGAGCTGTGCTGTGCAGAGAAGGGAGGGGTAATGTTGCTTCTCAGTGCGCAGCCCCATCCAGATCATTGCTCTCACTTGTGTTTAAGCATCTGGGGCAGGGAGGAAGAGAAGAGGGTCAATGTATTTCCAAGGTCCACCTCTAATCCTCCAATCCTCTTGATCCTCCCCCTTTTATCAACTGCAGTATTGTATTTCTCTGTACTCTGACTTCTGCATTAGTGTTCTACTTCATAGTGGGTTTTTTTTCCTCATAATCTTACATTTTATTTTATTCCTTTCTCTTCCCCCACTTTTTATCAAAGGGGAAGCCAGATTTCTCCCCCTTAGCTAGTGAGGGGTAGCATGAGAGGAGGAGCAGTAATGCCTGCCTGGCATGTTGAGGGAGACATAAATGTCTTAGAAGCAAGTTGTAGCTCCTCTTGGGCTTTCTCCTATGCTGAGGCAGGTAGAGGTATTTTACTTCTTGTGAAGAATCTGCAAGAAAGTTTCAGTGCATCCCAATACCTGTCTCTGTCTGAAATTTGTTCACAAAGGCATGCCTAGATGGCCTGATGGCCATTGGTGAGGAGAAAACAGGTACAGGAGAATTTCAAGTGGTGAATAAATGGCAAAGTTATGAAGTAAACGCTCTACTCTATGCAGCAAAACTACATCTGGCTTCTGGAAGAGCTGCTAATCTGTCACTTTTGTGAATTAAAAATGCTGCAGTAGATTTTCTGCAATAGGGGAGAGCAGCTTTGCAGGCATAAATTGCTTTTCTTGCTGACAAAACCTTTTTTTCAGAAAGGAAACCACGAGTGACCCAGCCCTCAGTATTTAGTATAGGGGAAAAAGAGAGGAGCAGAAAAATCCAGCCCATGGAATTTGTTTTTGCTGCAGCCTCATATCCATCCAGGCTGTCCTGCTAGAAACCTCTGAATCCCTAATCTGGTTTTACAGCATCATCATGTCTTTTTTACAGATGCTTCATTCAGAGCAGGGCTGCAGAGCAGCTGTAATGCCATCTAATCCATTTGCCTTAACCTGCCCTGCACTTCACAATGAAGGTTTTGTTTTCTCCTGTTGCTTTGTTTGGACCAAAACCTTGGATGTCCGTTAGGGTTATCAATTCCCCTTGGTTGCAGAAGGAAGTTTCTCTCTGACTATTTCCCAGTCTCAGTGGGTTTTTGTTTAAAATGTAATAATTCAAAAAGTAAGTGAAGAAACATAGTTTAGCCCTACTTCTCATCACTGTTGATACAGTTTCACTTTTCCTCTCAGTTTCCTATTTTCTCTGTTATTCAGTCAAAACAGTAGACCTTTGCTTCCTTTTCTCTCTTTACCAGGAAACTGAGGAACTGGGCCTGTTTATTGTGAGTTACTCTTGGCATGCCTTTACAGGGAGAGCATCCATGTGTGGGGAGGAGGGGTAGGGCAACTCACCTATTTTAAGTGATCTGCTTTGCCTTGTTTAATACCTTTGTGCAATAACATCTTAAAACCATGTATAAATATTGAGAATGCAGCCATACTGTACCATCTGATGTCTTTCAAAGGCTTATAAAGTGTAAAGCCTATAATAACTGCCTATCTGTCCCTCATAAACCCTTTTCTCCTTCAGCCTATTGTATTCCACAGCTGATTTCAGTGACAAGCTTCCCCCAGGGCTTCCTTGGCCATGGGATTTCCATGCTCTCTGCAGTTCCTTTTGCTGCAGGTGATTCTGTGACTGATGCTGGGGTCCTCCAAGGCTTGCCAAGGGCAGGTCACCAAGCATGGAAGCTTGGTCCTGTAGAGAGCTGGGACCAGCTGTGAGTGAACAGGTTTGGAAATGGTCGCTGTGTTAACACTGGAAAAGGGAGTTGGCCTGGAATGCTTGAGCATTCATAACATTAATGAATGTCTTTTTACCTCTGTAAGTGCAGTGCTTGCTGCTCACCAAGAAGCAAACTCTTGAGATACTATTTTCTTTTCTCCCACCATCATGGATGTATGTTGTTGGTAACTGGAAGAAGCTGTAGCTCTACAGACATGCATGCTTATCCCATCTCACAGCACCCCAGAATGTTTTTGTAGCTCTCTAACCTTAGAAGTGATTTGGAGTGAAAAATATGCAAAAAAAAAAAAAAGAAGAGAAATTTACAAGAAGAATCAGTAACACTGATTCAAAGGCTCTGTACAACCTATACTGCAAATGCAAAAGGGTGAGGTCTTTGTAAGACCTCAGAAAACCTAAGTGATAATACTTCAGATAAAGAACTGGTCACAACTGGTTTTCTTGTTCACTTGTATCTGGAAAGTGTGAATAATTTGGGCTGGTGCTTCATTTTATTTTCATGTGTTTTTAAACTTATACATGCAATATTCAGGATAATATGGAGCAACAACCATACATTGCAACTTTGGTGGTTTAAAAATGGGACAGCAGGAAAAGGTTCTTTGCTGGGAGGGTAGAGTGGCCCTGGGAAAGTTACCCAGAGAGGTGTGGAATCTCTGTGCTGGTAGGTTTTTGAGACATGCCTTTTTTAGACAGGACCAGAGGGCATCACCAAATATTTGTGATAGTCCTGCTTCAGGTCAGAAATTTTATTAGGTGACCCAGACATTCCTTTCCAATCAACTTGTGTTTTCTTTTAATTGGTATTTGTGTCTCAGTTATTCTACTTAACTGGAATAAGTTTGACCATGGAAACATAAACACAAAGCTGTCAATTTATAGTCTTCAGCCCATGTCATAAATTCTGTAGTATCCAATTTTTATTTTTTTTTTTTTAGTGTGGTGCTGTTGGCCTCTGCATCCCATCCAGCAGGTAAAGTGAACTGAGTTCTTTCTTTCTGGAGTTTCCATGTTGCTTTTGCTTTCTATGAATGTTTTTAGTAACCAAACCCTTAGGATTTTAGCCCTGAATATGGCCAATAATATGTTGTCATGTAGGAAGAGGAAAGAAGGGTATATAACTTGGTGTAAGTTGCATGATATTTCCCAATACCATTCTTAGCTGTCCCATGCAAACAAGCAGTATGGGGCTGACAACAAAGAATAGTTTTTGAGGTGATACATGGTAAAGAACAAGGATTCCCTAAGCCATCATATCCTCTTCAGAGCAGTGTCCCAGCAGTCCAGAACTGAGTTTCCTTCTCTGCATGGTCCCCAGTGCTATGCAGAGTTTTTCTTTTGTTGCTTTCCTAACAAGGACCCCATTGCTTGGGCCCATAGCAGGATTTGAAGTAGCAGCACATCAGGTGGTAAAAACTGAGAAATTTTGTAGTGGTTAATATTCCTACCTTCTGGTATGTTCATAATTAGGAGGGTAAAGGTGATCATCTGTTGCTTACATTTGTTCAGTCAGGAAAACAAAGAAGGAAGCATTTAAAGAAACATAAATTCTCCCTTTTCCCTGGTGGTGCAGATTGTGTATATAGGAAACCCCCACCAGGATAGACATACATGTTAAGTGAAACAGTCTTGCATTTCAAAAAGTGAAAGATGGAGCTTCATGCAAATCTGTAGAGCCTGAAGGCCAGAGAACTGTGGGAATTGCCACCAAGAGCACCCAAGTCCAGGTTCCTGGAAATGCAAGTACTCAAGAGCTCTACTGAGACCTAGGAGAACTCTTTGAACCTCTCAACATGCCCTGTGTTACAGAGTTCAAATGCCAGAGGGGGAAGCAGCCACCATATGTCTGTGTTTCCTGTTGTTTCAGTAGGAGCTATCGCATGCTGCACAGTAAAAGAAGTGGGTATGATACATGTCTGTCATTGGCAACTTTTGCTTAAACAGGACCTTCTGAACACTGGAAAAGGATAAATACTCTTAGGTATCCCTTTTCCCTTTTTCAACCAAAGGCAAGAACTGGCTAGAAGCAAGGTCAGAGAGAAATCATTAAACACGCCAGAAATGTGGAAAGCATCATAAATGAAAAGCCAGCCAGCTGTAAAGGCTCAAAGGAATGTTAAACTAGTAATGTTCATGTAATTGCTGTTGCATTGCTTGTAACAGTGGGTAATTTTTTTCCCACCTACTGAGTGTATTTCTTTGTCCCTCAGGTGATCTCTTCAGTGCCTTGGATTTTCCATTCCTGTACTTCTACAGGTTTCATAGCAGCTGCTGTGCCAGGTAACCTCTCTATAATAGGTCATGTAAATGTTTTCAAAATAAGAGGTTCAATTGACTTCCAGCCTATACTCTCAGTTAAAAATTTTGTAGCATGTAAAGCCTTACTTATACTGGTTTCTGCGGCCATAAGCCAGTAGAATTGCAAAGAATAAATCTTTGCATGTCTGTGGATATGCATTTGATGGCCTGAGATTCAAATGTGCTGAAAGTATGTGTATCCTTGAGTGAGTGCATTCTGATTAGGAGAGTTCACAGTCACCAGTAAAATAATGTTTACCCAATGTAGCAAAGCTTTGATACATAACATCTCTCAAATGCTTCTGCAGTCAGATTAACCCAAACTTGCTGTTTGCAGCAATTACTAAGTATTAGTCTTCAGCAGTATATGGGGTGTACATGGATTTATTTGCCTGTACATCTTGTGATTTGGCAGAATGCTGTTTTGGGTAAAAAGGAAAAGCTTTAACAAGCATTCCATTATTTTCAGTAGCAAAAGTTCACTGCATATTGGCATAATTCTCACAGGACCACATAAATATGTTTCCCATAGATCTTAAATTTTTTTTAATTCCTGTCTTTCCCCCCTAGTCTTTTACCAAATTAAAGTATTTTTTTAAGAGGGAGAAAAAGATATTTTCATTCTAACTAATGGCAAAAATATTTCTTGAAAGGCATTTTCTGACTTGTATCTGGATTTTCTGTTGAAAGGATATATTGAGAATGACTGTTAAATAATTTCCAATGTATATAGGTTTTTGTTATGTTTTTCCAAGTGTGGTACACTTGGAAAATCCACACTACAAGTAACTCACAATTAGGTATTCTGTAGGTAGGTGAAATCTATTTTTCTTGAAGGTGAGGTCTAACTGCAGGTTCTAATGGATATCAGTCTAGCCCAGATATTCTTCTCATTCACTTCATTTACCTCTGTGGTAGCTTCCCACTTCTGTTTCCATTGGCCTACCTTCAGTACATGTGTAGTAGATAGCACTGTGAACTGCAGGAAGGGGAAAGGAATGGTTACATAGAGAAACAAACATCTCAATTGCTCTCCTACATTTCATAATTGAGTGTCTTTTAGATGTGTGGGATTTGGAGGAAAACCTATGCAATGTAAGGTAAGGGCAATTCATACCGACTCTGAAAAATGTCTGAAGCATCAGCAGTAAGGTGGAAAGTGCTCAATTTATTTAATGGAATAAAATGCTGTTAATTGTGACATCAATATTTTAGGTATCATAATTTGCTGTTTCACTTTTTTATCTCTTGAGTTGCACTAAATATCTTCAGATCTTCATGACTGAAGGCCCTTCACAGCAGGGCAGTAGCTGAAATAAGCTACTGAACTCTTAAAAGTATGGGCAATGTTGGTTCATTGAACTCATTCATTTCTCAGAGTGGAATGCTCTACTGCTCAGCACTCCATCCTCTGCAGCAAGTTTCTGAGTTTAGGCTTATTTTTTGTCATCAAATTAGCATCTGCTTCCTTGGCTTCAGACTTCACATACATCCCAAAGTATCTTGTGTTATGGCTCAATGCAAAAATTCTCAATGCCTTCTTCTCCTGACAAGTTATCTTTCCCTGCTCTTTGGTGCCTGTATGGACATGCAGCTGAGCTGGAACTTGGCCACATGTGTTGCACAGGAACAGCATTTGGCTAATATACTGGAGCCCAGCACAGGACTTCTGACCTGAGGAGCCATCATTTTCCACCCTTCCTGCTGCTGTAGAGAGGGGACCAACTGCATGGCACCTCTATCCAGAGCAGCATACCCTCTGTGAATACCAAGGCTCTTTTTGCTTCACCACCTGTCTGCTGTGTTGATCCTATCTCCTTTCCCACAGCATTTTGTTGTCTCTTATGCCTCACAGTAATTTTTGCCATACATATTTTGAAGTCCCTTTCTGTTCCCTGCTTGCTGGTTTACACTGTTCCCCTGGTTCACAATGAGTGGGTTGTACATATCCAACCTCATGAGCTCCATAAAGTCTGTTGAGATGTGGAACAAAATTTCCTTAAGGGTAGTCTTGGCTACAGGAGAGCTCCGAACTGCTGTCCTATAAGACTTGAGAATCAAAATTCTCTTAATTGTCAGCAGAAAACTTTGGAGTATCCTGTTCCCAGCACTACTGAGCCATTTATTTGTTATATAGTAGAGATGTATTTGACTTCCTAATTGGAATTTTGGCTTCAAGAAGTTTAAACAGCTTAAAAGCTTCAGGCAGAAACTTTCCAGTGGTTATTTTTTCAGCTCAAGGCTCTGTGGAGGTTGAAGTGAGTTAGTTGCCAAATATGTGTGGTTCCTGCTGAAATTAGCATTGCTGTTATTCAGAGCCATTTCAATGCCTGAAGTTAATGTTTCACCTCATGTTTTCAATAATCTCTACTTTTCTGATTATGCAAGTGCATTAGACACCAGCCATAAGGGTGTCAGACTTACTTTATTCAGATTCTAGTGACTGACTGAACAAAACACTAGGTGTACTGGACATAGCGTAAGCCTCTTGTCCACCAGCTTTCCTTCTCCAAATGGGATTAACGCTGCAGTTCTTCATTAGGAAAACCAAGATGTCTGTAAGAGGTTGTTTAGTTGAAGTTAAGAGATTTTATTAACAAGCTTTCCTCATCCTTTGCAGTGGATTGTTGGGATTCTTTCTGATGTTGCACACAGTGAAGCTAAAAAGCAGTACAACCTCAGGGCAATATGCAGCCTGGAGTTTCCTTGCAAAGGTAAGAGAAAGACACACACAGGAACACAGAGGATCTGTGCATCTCCCAGGAGAACTGAGGAATTTTTGCATCTCTCTGGTTTCTCTTGCTATTCCTCCTTGATGCTTCCATGGTCCTGTTTGTGCAACCTACACATACAGCTGTGGCAACAAATATCATGTGTGTAATATCCCAGAATCATTATCTGAGATGAAATACTGTGTGTAGACTGAGCCTAATGGAACTGGGATGATTATTGCAGCTAAGGATTTGGAGTATGGCATCCCAGTAATACAAACCTATACTTTCCACAGTGTTTTGGAGAATACTTCTATGAGTGTGTGCACCAGCCATTTTACACACAGTTTGCAGTGTGTCTTTCCTGAGCCAACAGTTACAGCTAATTCCCTGAAGTTCAATACCAGAACTCTCACTGTTTTTGTTGCAGGAGAGAGCTGAGGATGTCATTTGCCTTGACATTACCAGGGCTTTTGATGGTCCCACAATAATATTATATAAAAATTAGAGTACTACAGTCTGGATGGGCAGATAATTAGATGGATAAAAAATGGGTGGAGGATCAGGTTCAGAAGGTAAAGGTTAATGATTCCTACTCTGACTGGAGTCTTGTGACAAGTGGAATGACACAGGGATCTCTCCTGGGTTCTTTCCTATTTAACATCTTTATTGAAGAATGAGAAGTAAGAGTGTGCACTCGCATTTCCAAGGGACACCAAACGGGGAGGACCTGTCAATAACACTGGAGGATAGGGTTGCATTCCAGAGGGATCTGGACAGGCTGGAGGAATGGGCCAACAGAAATCTTAGAAAATTCATCAAGGGCAGATGTGAAACCCTGCACATGGGAAGGAACAGTTGATGGCAATAATAGAGCCTGAAGGCTGCATAGTTGGGAAGCAACTCTGTGGAAAAGGACCTGGGATTTTGGTAGACAGCAAGTAGGACATGATGCAGCAGTGTGCCCTGGCAACTAAAAACCCCAAAATATCCTGGGCTATACTTACAATAGGATAGACAGCAAATCCATGGTAGTGATCATGATCTTCTCCTCAGCACTTGTTAGTCAACATCTGGAAAAGGGAGCCTTGTTTCAGGCACCTCAGTACAGGGAAGATATTGTTAAACTAGAATGAGTTTGGCAGAGGGTTGCCAGGAAACTCAGGGGACTGGATCACTTGCATTTTGGGGAGTGGCTGCTGGATCAGGCTTGTTCAGCCTGGAAGAGGGACATCTTTGGGAGCACCTAAGAAACAGCAGCCACCCAGTAGCTATGGAGAAGTCATCCAGAAGACAGATCCAGGCTATTCACAGTGCTGTGTAGGGTTGTGTTAAGTAAACAGAGAGGTTCAGATTAGGTGTGAGGGAAATTTTTTTCACCCCAAAGACAAGTCAGGCAAGGGCACAGGTTGCCCAGGAAGGCTGTGCTGTTTCCGACTCTGAAGGTTTACAAGACCCAACTGGATAAAGCCCTAAGTAACCCAGTCTGAGCTCCTAAGGTCCATTCCTTCTGGAATTATCCTGTGATCTGGGGTCTGGCTGTACTTGCTTTAAGCTATTAACAACTCAGTTTTTAAATTATTGGTGGTGAATGCAGTCAAAAGAACTTCTCAGACTCCTTTTCCCTGCTTAGAGTTTACTTAGTTTCGTCACTTTCATCTAGGTCATCTGAAAACCACAACCTTCCAATGTGGTTTGTGATCTCACCTTTCCTACTACAGTGAATGAAGCTGTTACATTATCACCCTCCCCACCCCAAATCCTGGATTTGCATAATATGCTTCCTTAGAAACTGTAATCAATCTTTTTTTTGTGGGGATAGCAAGAGTGGACTGATGTGACTTGGTTTGTGCTTTGTAAGCTCTTCCCCACTGTCCAAGTCACATAGAGTTTCTCACTAATTTGAATTTGTTCCAAACATTCTGAGTGTGCAGATTTTAGTACCTTAGCTTTCTTCTTAATGCTTCGTAGCAAAGTCAACTGATCTAAAACTTGCTCTTGAGTCTTTTCTTGTTGTTGTTGTTGTTGTGGCTTCTTGTTTTGTTTTAGTTTGGTTTTTTGGTTTTGTTTTTTGTTTAACATTCTGGGTTGGAGACTGGAATAGCTGGCTCTGCTACTAGGTGTTGTGAATGAGGGTAAATGGTTTTACATGTGGTATCTATGACCTACTGGAAAAAAATGCAAGCAAAAATGTGTTGTGAAATATATTTTAAGCGGATTTGGGTCCATCCCAGATGAAGTGGATCAGAGCCATAAAGTCTGGATTGGATCAAAATTTTCCCAGAGTTCAAGGGTTTCTAGATTTGTGGGGGTTTGGCCATCTCTAGACATAAGTGATATGAAGTTTGTTCTAGCCACTGTTGTCAATGAAATTGTGTGCCTTCATAGGAACTTAAAGCTTGTCTCTGTGTCACTGGAAGAATTTAATCTGTTCTTTATCCTTTAAAGTGCATGCTTTTTAATGTACACTGTTTAATTATCTTGCTTGGAAGGTTTTTGTAACAGAGCAATTAGTCCTTTTCCTGTTATAGCTTCTAGCCCAGTGCTCAAATTCTATGTCTTATCTCAAGTTTGAAGAGGGCAATAATAATGAAGACATGAGATCTGTCTGTAGCACTAATAATTTTATCAACACTAGCAGTTTCCCTAAGTCTTCCACTAGTGTTTTAAAACTTGCTGTGTGACTTATTTTAGGGTTCTACCATACCCATCTAAGGACTCATGAGGAGCATGGAGGAACTGCTGCTCCAAGTGCTGAAATGCAGTTGATTTGGGGTTAAAAGTCAGTGAATGCTTGAAAAGTTTGGAAGCATCATACATCAGTTTTAGAACAGGGACCAAAGCAGAGACAGACACAGACAGGCAGAAAGCAGCAGCTGAACTGGAGCTTGTCTTAAGGGTAGGGGCTGATCTACTGGCTCCCAAAAACCCAAGGAACCTTCTATCTACAAGGAGCTATAAATTTATGTACTGTGCAGTTAAGATTTGAGTTCCATCTGTCTGATCATTAATACTACTTCCTGAAGGTGTTTGAAAATGGTAAAACTATGTCCTGATCTAACTCAGTATTGCCCAGGTATGAGGGCTGTGTGAGTCACATCTTAAATCAAGTGCAGAAAAGCAGCATTTAACTAGCACTGTAAAAATCTGTTTAAGTCTAAGTGTCTGGCTCCCTTGAAAAAAAAACAGAAAAGGAAGGAAGTTAATATGGATAAAGAATAAAGATAGAAAGTATTTGTATCTGGACTTGCAGAATGGGATCCAGTGGAAAAAAAAACCTCTGGTCACAACAACAGCTTTGTGTTCCCACATGAGCATTTTTCTTGGATTGAGTAGTGCCCTAGATCATCCTCCTAATCTCTCAGACTGATTGGAGTTTTCACCAGCAGTTGGAAAGGAGCAGTGTTTGAGGCTAGAATATGTTTATCTTGCAAATGAGCCAAGAAAGGAGAATGCTGCAGTCCTCAGACAGCAGCACAGGCCTCCAGGGAGGTGCAGGGAATCGGAAAATCTGTTTTCCATTTGGATGCTTTGTACCTATGTGACTGATGAGCTGGGGCTGAGATCGTTGTCACAACTTCATTTCCAATAAATTAACCATGGGATCTGATCGGCTCTGCTTTGCACATCCAAGGACACGTTCTTTTATGAAGCCCACATATTTGGCCTCCCTACCCTCTAATTTTTCATTCACTTAAAAACTGGAGCTGGGTCGTAACTTGTTGTTATGATCTTTACTTTGGCTGTGGCAACTTAATGCACGAGGCTTTAAAATTCTTTCCTGTGATAATTTCTTACAGCTCTCATGTTAGGGCATTGCTTTGCACAGTCACAGAAGCACAGGTTTCATCTGTGTATAAAGTCCTGTGTGATAATTATAGTGACAAATGCTCTCTGCACTTTTTCTGTGAAAGCAAACAGTGTATGTGTTAGTTATATTTCTGTAAATTCCTGAGAAATGCAAAAAAAAATCAGTGAAGTGATCTGTATAAAAAAAAAAGTTTTTAAGAAGTCCAAGAAATACAAAATGCTTTGTCATAGCCTTGCACAGATTTAATCCCCGGAAGAGCAAGGATTTGAAGCTGTACTGAGATTTCTTGTTTTAATTTGAAAGCTGTGCTAGTATCCTGGGTCATGTACTGGAAAGAAAAAGCTGGAGATGCTCATATATACAGACAGAAGCATCTGGTGAGGATGATAATGAGCTCTAACAGCACTGTCAGTGAGTTTGTTTTGATTAAGGTTGCCAATCTATATCTGGTGATGAAGCCTGTTAGGGTCTCTAAAAGTTAACCAGCAGAAATAATTTAAATCATTAACAGAATGGAAAAATTCAACAAGATACTGGTTACTTATGAATTTGTATTCCCATGTCATGTTTAGTGTTATCCTAAAAAACTTGTAGTAGGGAATTCAGCTTGTTTCCAGTAAGAGCCTATTGAAGAAGCTTGTTATAAACAGGAAGAACAAATGGGAAGGTCAGTGGATTTTGAATTCTCTTTTTCTTCCTCCCTCACCTGAAGAAAGGAAATTCAATAACTGAAATTAAATTGCATTGAGGTTTACTGATTTTCCTATGCATGGGTTGGAAGGAAATATAGAATAATCGGATCAGAAGTATGCAACTATTTTCTATATAAACATCCCAGGCACTATTATGTAATCTATAATTTTTCTGAACAGTGTTGGAGGCTCCCTCGTACATAAAAGCATCCTCTGACAGCTGCTTTGGTTCCTTGTTTGTTAACTTTAGATGTGTATGCCCCAGGTCATCCTGTGTTTAATGCTGGCTGCCAGACATTGCGAAAGCAGCTTTGCAGGAGTGTCTGAAAGCATCTCTTATCTGTGGGTTCTGTGTACCAACTGCACTTATACCACAGCAGCTTTAGTCGTCCCCCCAAATGTATAATGGCTGTTCAGAATCCCTCCTGCTATTCAGAATGACTCCTGTAGTCTTGGATTTTATATTTTGTGTCTGTATTTTTGTTTCTTTGTTCCCCATGGTGTCTTGAAGAGAATGGATAGACTAGATCCCTCTTCATGTCAGTGCAAAAATAATTGATGATATCCATCTTAATGGTTGGAAAAGTACTGATGTTTGTATTAAAGCACAAATTCTCTTTTTTCTGCTTCTCATAAAATGGAGAGCCACAACTGCAGCCTTCTGGGGCTCCTAGCCTTGTTATGCTCACTGCACCTCTCTTCACATATAGCATTTCACATGAGAATTTTATCTGCTGTAATTCTAGGGGGAAACTGACCAAGAGAAATAAAATGAATTCATGCTTTTCCACATTGTTGCAATCTTAAAGCCGCTGCCAAAACATTTGCTTCAATTTGTATACATCTTAATTCCTTTCTCACTGCCGCTTAGCATGCAAGTGCTAGAAAATATTCTGCTGGGGGCTATTTACTTGCAGGAAATTTATAAAAGAGTCCTGCCATGGGTACCTTCTGTAGTAAATGTCTCTCCCTTGCTCTTTTCTGCCTTAATGGAACAGGATTCTGGAATTTAAAAACCTGTTTAAAAATTTTATATGAATATCATAACTAGAACAAGAATGTGTTTGGTTTTCTGGCACTTGCCCACTTGGTAATATTGTAGGCTGAAGTAGTGTCTTCTTTGCATGCTGCTGGCTCAGGAAAAAGTGACAGTGAGATTCTTGGCTGAAAATCCCATTTCTTTCTTGGCTTGGACCTCATAAAGCTTTAGGCAAAAATGTCATAAACTCCCGTTGAAGTTCCATAAACAGAGTGCGTTTTCATGCAGCAAAGATCCTGCACTTTGTGCAAGATCTCTGCTCACCAACCTGGGAAAACTGCAGCTGCACGCCAAAACCCCGTGAGAGAGGGAGAATTGTGTCCTAGACCCATCTGGACTCTACTGGTAGGAGCTCTTTTTGGCAACAGTGTGGTTAGAAGTGCATCTCTAATTTGAGAGAGGAAGGTTCTGTGACTCTGAAGTTTTCAAGGATTTCAAGAAGGGGTTCATAAAAGTAGAACTGAACTTCTTCCACCTTCACACCTTGTGCACTGTCATGCATGTGGATGTAATAAAGACAATTAAAATGGTAAAAATACTTGCTTTCTGATTGGTCCTCACTGTATGAAATATGTACATTTATTCTTGCTACATATAGTTGATTCCTGTGAGTCACCATGGGGACTATGCAAATACCTTGGAAAAGAAAATGTGTTTCTCAGCTGAGCTTCAAGCAGAGAAGGCAATCAGTGTGAACTTCCCTGCATTGTTAGGGTCTGTAAAAAAGACTAGTTGCTGAAACCTTAAAAATACCGGTTTTAGGGTAGTTTCCATAGAGACAGCTTCATAGTTACGTTGTAGCAGCCAACACTAATTACAGCATATAATTGCTGGGGAGACGTCAGTCTCCATAACAACTTCATTGTGTGCTCCATGGCCACTAAGCTCAGTGACACAGGCTCCCTGGGGCACTGTTGCAATTTAAGGAAGCTGTCTTGTAAGAACAGCTGAGACTTGTTGGAGATTTTGAATTGCCAGGTAATGGAAAATTTTAATATTGTGAGGGTGGTGTAAATGGCTGCAATTGTGCATCCACTGAAAAAGCCAGCTACACAGCTTTTGGGCATGGCATGGTCACACAAACTTATGTGTTGTGACTCAGGGGTAGTATCACAGAACAATTTTTCAGCTTTGCTTAATATAATAAATCCAGTCTCAGCAAATTTTAACTTTGAGCCCTAAGAGATGCTCTGAAATAATTTGTTTCCTTTTATCTATTATGATATCCATTTGAAGTGTATGTTTAGTACTGGCATGTTCTTTAATGTAAAGCTAAGGCAGAACCGTGGGTTTGGAGTATGCATTTGGAATATACTTTATCATTCCTAGCCTTGACAAACCATCTCTATGTGCTTGACAGTACAAAACAACAGTTCAAAAGGAAATTTTTTCAAATCTAACAATTTTGAATTGCAGAGAATGCAGGTTTATTTCTTCCTCTGCATAATAGATTGCTAGTCTCCCATGTTTTTATTTAGTCTCCTGGAGTTACTAGCATATGGAGAGCTGACGCTGGGAGATGAATCATTATTGTGACAAAGAGAAATCAAAAGAATGAGAACTGTTTTGGAAGTCATTTCCGTTGCTAATGCACTGATGTAAATGCCAAAATTACATGGGAGAACTGTGCACTCTGTAACATACTAATGTAGAAGGCTCCAAAGCTAGATAAGGCTGGACTTCCAAAACCAAGAAAGATATAGCCACATTCTTCTGATTTGCTGGTTCTCTGTTCTTTTCAGAATGTTCCCTGTTGATTTTTAAATACCTTCGTGGGTGAAATGTCTCCAGGCTGTCTCACAGATCTTGAACCTTGACCTCTATGGTAGGCACTGGGTGTCACACTTTAGGTGGCTTCCTTCAGAAACTTCAGATGCTGCTCTCTGAAACAGGTCTCTGTGTCTTCCTCTTCCTCCCCAACTCATACAAACTCTTTGCCAAACCCCAAGTGCATTCATTTCTCAGTCCAACTCCATACACCTGTTTAAGGATTAGATTTTGACTTTTGACAAAAGTCAGCAACCAGCAGAGCTCTAGGGAAGGCAGACTGAATGGATTATGTTCTGTTCCTAAAATATGTGGTACTCAGGGAAGTCCCATAGGCTCCAGACAATGTCAGGAGGTGGCAATGGGCTTTTCTTGACCTGTACACAGGTCTTATAGCATGGAGAGGAGGAGGGCAGAGTCCACCTTTCTCTCTATGCATGTTGCTGTGCATGGTTGTTCTAAGGGACCAGAAGGGAACGGACCTGCCTTGCAGAGGCTTCCCCAACTCTTTTTGGAGGAAGTGTTTGGGAGTATAGTCAGCTATAGTCAGTTCTGTCACTGTCTTGCCATGCATGGGACACACAGAGACTGCTGAGTGTAACCTTGTGACATTGCTCATAAAAGGCATTGCTCAAAATTGATCAGCTAAATAAATGCTTTTTAAAATATTTTTTCAAGTATCGCATTTTTTAAAGCTTCTGATGGAATATTTTGACCTTTTGTAACATTTAATGGTTAGAAAGCCCTGGAAAGGCTGTCATTTTTAAATGGAAAAATAAAACCTTAAAGAAAATCAATTCTTCCTTGCAGTCCTTAGCATAACAACAGTAATAATAGCATGTCACTTTCTTTCCATTACATCATTACTAAAACAGTATAAACACACCAAAGAATGGCAATGCAGAGACTGTGCCTCTGTTATTCTTGTTGGGTAGTATGGAAAGGGGTCAGTGGAGAGATTTAGTTATCTTCTCTGGGAATTGTTTGTTTATGAATTAGGTTTTCCCAAAGGAGCTGTGAGATGGGAAATACAATAGGAAGTGGACTTTATACATGCATAGAAATACCAAATCTGTAAGTGTCATCTGGGAGAGAGGCTGATGGAAACTTGCTATTTTTGCTAACAGATTTTTACAAAACCCTTGATTACGCATTCCAAAGTTTCCTATGCTATTTTGATACTACTGATATCCTCCACAGAGTTCTGAATTAGTCATGACAGAAAAATGTTTTACATCTGATAATGTCGACAAGGAACATAGGCAGTTCAGGTGTGTTTATAGATTTTAACAATGGAGAATAGCATTGCATTTCTTTTCACTAAAATATTCCCCTTAAGCTGGGCATCCTTGTTGGTTCTCACAGCCCCCTTGAACCTTTTCAGCAGCATTTGGCCTTTCCACACATAAGAAAAGCAGCATGTACAAGCAGCATGTACAAACAGCATGTGCATTTCTTCTCTTGTAGCAGTGACTCTGGGGGCAAGGAGGCATTTGAAGATGCACTCAAGAAATGCACAGATCTTGTACTGACAACAGCCTCAGTCAGCAATGTTCAGCATGAGGGCAATCTGGCATGGAAAGAGCAATCTCTGAGAATGTGTGCAGCATCCCACTCAACACCCCCTCTATGGTAAAGTGCTCCACATGTGATCAGTCTTGGGCTAGTCCCCATCTGGATCTTTGGACCAGTTATGGCAGTGACTTCAGAGTGCACAGCTGGGTGGGTATTCACCCACCTGAGGCCTATATGGAAAAGAAAATTTTGCTGTTGGATTCCCAGGTTGCTCAAAGGGCATTTACTGCTCTCAGGCTTCTCTGTTTTGTGAAGGTCTTATCTAATGTACACATTGTCTGCTGGAACCAGCTTTTTCATTTCTCCTGGATGCCAGCTGAGCCAGCACTGAGCTGCTGCTGTGGAGGTCATGGTTCACCTGTTTGGAAGTGCATCCTCTCCTGCAAGGCAGTTATAGTAACCTGATTGATTCCTGATTGATGCCCACTCATGGGCATCCAGCACTTGGGAAGAAGATAGGCACAGGCAGATGCTGAGCTCATTCCTCCCTAAGGAGCCAGCTCCTTTCTTGCCAGATATACATAGCAAACTGTCAGTTTGGCTGTTAAATTCACCACTTAAGTGTGACAATGAAAATCATGGTTGTTTCATCTGGATTACCTTCATGATCTCATGAGATGAAGAATAACTTGGAATGCCAGAAGGCTAGCTCTTGCTGAGCTTAACATGAAATGAAGTGTATTTCATTGTGGTATTTTACAACAGCAGAGGGTTAGTACAGCTCACTGCTGCTCAAAACTGAAAATCAATACTTCTCAAAACAGATAGAAAAAGTAATTGTTTTACACAGTGTACCATATTATTGATCAGTAAAATTCAGTGTCTGAAGGAGAAGATAATACTGAGACTGAGTAAAATTAAAGAGATATTTTACAGGCTTGGATCTGCTTAAAAGGTTCCAAGAGACTGAGCAATTTCAGCAATAGTAAACATTTTGTGGAAGTTTTTCTTGGAGATAAAAGGAAAGATTAATAACCTTCATGCCATGAGATGTAAGTTTTGTATCAGCTGAGGTCAAGATACAAATACCTCCTTTTCTCTGATGCCAGACTTGCTGCATTAGGGGAGATTCAAATATTCTCCCAAATCCTCTGCCATCATCCAATACTTGATTCAACCTTATCTTAGTCCAATCCAGTTTTTGTCTGTGGTCCTAGCAGGTAGAACTTTACAGTTGTGATTGTTGTTGAAATGCTTATTCCATTGCACAAATATTTAATAATTCATAAAATATTAACAAGATGATGAATCATATTGCACTGTCAGCTTCTGAACTTAGAAGTTTCAAGGGAGAAGCTAAATGTCAGGAGCCATTAAGGCCTTTGCAGTAATGAGGCAGCATATAAGCAAAAGAGACTCCTTGACATGCTGAAAAGATACAGGAAAAGTACAGTTAAACATTATAATGCATGAAGCATCTACAGGAAACAGGGGGTGTTGGGTCTTAAATTTGGTGAATAGCAAGAATGGGCAAAATGTTTCTCAGCAAATTCAAAGAAAATCAAATTTATTTGGTATAAAGAAGCCTTCTTGTGTCCCCCATTTAATGACTTTTGTTGTCCTTGCTTGGCAAAGCTTCAGCTGTATGGATTGTGCCTCTTGTCTGCAGACCTGACCTGAACAGATGCTGTTAGTCTGGAGCATGTGCACACACCTGTTTGGGTCATGATTGATCGTGTTTCCAGATCAGCAAAGCATGCTTAGGAACAGCAATTATACAAGAATTGTGCAGGCTGTGTCCTTAGAACTGGAACTTTGAAAGTAATAACAGTATCTGGATTACAGATGGGCACATGTAAGAGAAATATTTAAAATATGAGCAGAGGTACTGTTAAAATTGGATTCTGTACTATAGCCCCTTTATAGGCTGAAGATTGGTGTCACTGCTCTTAGTCTTAGAAGACAAAATTGATACGTGTTTATGCATTGATAGATGTAGGTCTTGCTGAAAAGGCAGTTCCTCTTTGATCATTGTAAATGTGATCATGATATCCTGTTTCTCATAAGAGGAGAATTTTCTTACATAGATTCTCTTAATTACATTCTATAATCCACATATCCTTCTTTCCTTACTGTTCTTTAACATTCTGAGATGTTTCTGCAACTTAAATAATCATCATATCTTTGTGGTGGCTATTGTAAAGTTTAAAAAAGACAGCAACACTGGAGAGACAAGAAAATTAAGGCCAGGATTCAAAATGGCCATCTAGGAGCTATATTTAAAGTCTTGGTATGGCTGAGAGCAGCAAGACAGGTTGCACATACCTCAAAGAGGTGAAGGCAGAGGATTGTCTAGAAGTGATTCAAAGGCAAGAAATGAAACCTTAATGGTTCATTTACTCCTGCAGCCAAACTGCTGATCAGATGCATACGGTGCAGGCACAATAGCTTGGCCACTTTTGTCTTATGCAGAATTAAAAAATGATGAAGTTAGACAGCAGTTCAGCAGTTCTTTTGATATTCACATGATGCTCAGGGCCAAAAACTTGTTCTTATAGCATATTAATCTGAAAGGATTGTACATTTATCATGTATTAATCTGGTAAAACAGGATGCTCAATTACTTTAGGGAAGCTTTAACAATGCAACCACCTGTTGGTCCCACCTTGCACTTGTAGGATCAGCATCATTGTTGTATTGGTAATCAAATCCTGGGAAAAAAAAGAACTTACAGAAAACAGCACGGAAAAAAAATTTCATAAATGTGATAGAAAGTAGAGAGGATGCATACCTAATTCTTTAAATACTGGAACTACATAGAGGTACTCAGCCACAGAAATACAGAGCATTATCTTCTCTCTAAGCACATACTAGGGCTAATTAGGAAATCTATTTTCTCATAGCAGTCAAAAAGCTAATATATAGAAATATTCATCTGCAGTACAAAGATTATTGGTTTAGGTATTTGTAATGTAAAAAAAGCGAAACCACCCTAAAATATCTGATGATTTTTCTAGAGGCATGCATTTGTCCTGCTTTTGTTGTGAAAATATTTTCAAGGGTGAGTTGCTGGTTGTGTGTCATTTGATCTACCATCTCCCCCTGCTTTTAGTATGTTCTATTTTTTAAATGTAACATGTAGGTGATTTTAAGCTTTGTCAGAATCTATTCCTATGAAATACAGATAGACTCATTTACTCTAGAACTAAGTTTTATCATTATCATTAGGCATTTGACTGCTAAGGCATGTTGAAACTCTGCCTGCTTTTGAGTCACTATACATGGAATTAATTGTGTTCTTAACCCCTGGATATTACATCATTACTTTTGTAATGCTAAAAAAAACATAGAAAGAAGAAAGATAAAATATAAAGAAAAGGCAGAAGAGAGTGGCCAAAACCTCCTTTTAGAAAACAGATGATTTAGAGAAGGGGATGAGTGCAGGCATTTGGGCAAATATGAAATAAATGTTCTTAAAGAAATTTACAGCAGCTGAAAAAACTTCTGTGTGGCTGGATCAAAGCTGTGTGGATCATGAAGGTACTGACTGTCACCGTTGCCATGGTGCCACTGTTGCCATGGTGCCAGCATCACCAGGTTATCCTTTAAGGAGCAGCTTGTATTTCAGAAGGGTTAAAGGGTTTTCTTCCTTCAGAAGACTGGAGCAGAGCATTGCTCCTCCTATGAGCAATGTGCACCTAAGTATGCTGCAATGCACAAACTTTCATTGTCTGCTGCTTTCACAGGCTGCCAGTCCCCAGTGAAGTCTGTCAGGGGATGAAATCCCTCAGGGCACGTCTACACTTTGGTCAGGCTGAGGGTAACACAGCAGATGTGCTCGAGTTAGTGTTAAACTAATGGGCAGAACTGAGAGTGAAGCCTGTTTTGCTTTCCCCTTTCCTCCAATTTATTTCACTTTGAATTGTTTCTTTCCCTTGTTTGGGCTCCTCAGCTTTTCAGGCAGGATCATGGCATTACTGTTTCTTTTGGGAAGAGCCATTATTTTAGTGGTTCAAGGTTAAAGCTTCGTTACCTTTCCTTGGAAAAAGTTGTGTGGCTGATTGGAACCCTTCCTTGTCAGTGGATTTACTAGCAGTGCTCCTTCAGGGGGCTGCATTATCACCTGAAGCCCTTATGTTAGGCAGCAAATTTTGCCTTGCTTTTTGATTGGTAACAACAGACCCTCAGAACAAAGTTGAAAGGTCTCAGACTTTGTTTCATTGTATTGATTAATACAACTAAATGAATATCTAGGGAGAGGAAACTTTAAAGGAGAGTTGGTCAGAGGGATTTTGCCTGAATTTGCTATATCTTTTTTAACCAGAGATTGACCTTGGTATGGTAAAACCGATTTGTGAAGAGCCTTTGAGCTTCTAATGATTTCATGGAAAGTTTTGTCATTGCAATAGGCAATATAATTGAAAGCTTCCAGGGAAGTTTCTTTTCTGTGATCATCTCCAAAGCTGACCTAAAATTAAATAGCTAATGCTACTTTGATTTTGGTCTGTTTCTGCATGCAGGATTCATTCAGATGCTTAATTCTGCTCACAAAGGAAGACATCTCCTGTGCACAGTATCTGCTGCTGCTAACAGTGCTTTATTTTGTTTGATCACCATAGGAAAAAAAGTAGTTTTTTTTCTACACACTTTGTTTGTACTTTTTTTTCCTTGCCCAAATGCCAGCAATCCAGTCAGACATGACATTAGTTCTAGTCCCATCCTCTCTTTCTTGTGAGGGAGGGGATGTACCATGTTTGTCATATTTAGCAGGGATTTTTGCTGCCAACTCATGTCAGATTTCCAGTGACAGTACCAGCCCTGCACAATCAGTGAGCTTACAGGTGGTCATTGGTGCCTCTCCTTAAACATTGCTGATTTTCTGCACCTTGAAACCTCACAGTCAGCACCTGCTCTATAAAAATCTCGCAAGTCTGTGTTATTTTAAAAAGACTTGGCAGTACATGCTGGACCACATCAGTTGGGGTTTGGACAGCGGAGATCCCAGTCCCTCAGTGTTCTTCCATGTATTTGGCTGTCCCAGTAAATGCCTTCATCTGTTCAACTGGTTCTGTAGCTGCTGGATGTGTGTGAATGAAAGTATTATTGCTAAGCTGCAGAGAATTTACCCATCTGGCAATGTTTCGTTGTCTTAAATTTGGATGAAGGAAAGTAGAGGAGAGCTAGATGGAAATGGCTTGTAGGCCACCTGAGATGGAAAATGTATGCAAACAAAGAGAAATGGTATTAAAAGCTTAGAAAATTCATGTGAATTAATGAATACAGAGGATGGCATTAACATATTAGTTGTTCTTTTTTTCTATTCTGAAGATTTTGATATATTTCCATTCCAAACATTTTGTATGCTCATGTAACATATGCTTACTCTGCAGTAAACATATGTACAAAGGAGATATAACTCTTAAATCTGGGAAATTATTTCAGTGGCTTTCCCTCAAGAAAAAAAATGTGTTGTTATTGATGTTTTCCTGCTGTAATTTTTATCTTTTTGGTAGCACTGGATTATCTTGATGTAGCTGTTTTCTGTGGCCCTAAAATGATCCATTTCCCTGGCGATTTTTGATGATTATCTTAGCAGCTGGTTAAACCATGCAGAAGAAGGACAGAACAAATATTATGTCTATAAAAAGCTTGATATTACTTTAATTCCGACAGTAGAATGAAAACAAATGTTACGTACATCAGAATCTTTTTCCTGATGTTTTGAGAAGATGACCCAATGGTAAATAGAATGATTTATTTTGAACAGTGAGTGAACTTGATGAGCTGTTTCAAAACACTCTCTTTGGAAAAAATATGCGTCTTTGTAAGGACAGCGGTTTTGGCAGTTTGGGGAAGTGAAGTTACAAGGATTGGCTCGGTGTACACAAATTAAAGAAAACTTTTGTAAAGTATTCTGTGTTCACTTCACAGTGAGAACTATGACATTTAACTTCTTAGCAGTTTAAAAGTTTTAAGAAAACATAGTTTTATATGGAATGTACAAGTAGAGTGCTAATATTAACAAATCATGGTCATGTCAGGACTAAATCCCCACCATATCTTTCCATTCCAGATAGAAAGATTAAATCAGAATCTAATTTTTGAAAATGTCCTCATCAGTGTTCTTGGCTATATAAACAATATCTTCCTGAACAACTCAGAAATGCTAAATATTCAAAATCTGCAGCAAGCTTCTGCAGCCTGAAAATCTTTCTCTGAAGTGATTGTAAAGTCAGGGCTGAAGGGGATCCATGATAGCTTGGTCAAGAATGACACTTTTATCTGGCAGTGATGTCTGGTTTGAACCAATCGAAATTGGACACTCCAGAGTCTGTGGTATAACCTCAGCTGGTCAGGGGAGAACTCAAGGCAGCAAAGAATGCAGAGTTCCACATTCCTTTATCTCCCAGGATCCAAGTTTGTGCATTACCAAGGACCAGGAACCCTTAGGGTGCCATCTCCTGTGTTCAAGCCGCATATCAGACTTATCAGAGTTTTATGGTATATGTTCAAGTAAAATGTTATATGTTCAAGAAAAACATCTAAGAGTGAAGTTGGCTCAGTAATTATCTTACCTGTTCTTAATGTCTACAGCTAGAAATTCTCCAGTCTTTATTTTTTATTTTGTTATCTGTTAACCGAATTAATCTCTTATTCCAAAATAAATTCCATTTCCCCTCATATTTTCTTAAAACAACATTTATGAGAAAAATTTTGCTTTCTCTTTGGAAATTTTTTCTTATCTGACCAAAGTGATAGGGTGAAAGGAGGAAATCATTCACATCATGAGTTGTGCAGTGGTCTGTCTGTCAAAGTTCTTTGGGAACCCTTTAAAGCTAGTGGCAATTGTGCCTCCCTCCACTCAGGAATCACTAAAGCAGATTTAGAAAACGTGGGCGCATTGGAGCATATTTATTCCTATGCCTACTATTTTCCTGTGCAGAAGTGATTTTATGTGCTGAATTTATCCCTACTGTGCAACAAGTTCTTCCACACATTTGGATATTTCTGCTTCATGGGTCTGTTACCCAGCATTTCAATTATACCATTGTTTTTCTAGTTGCCACTAATTCAGCCTGGTAAGGAGCAAACTCTAGAACTCTGGAATTGAATTAATTTCTTTGGATCCTGAGGTTGAGTGCTGTGTTGTCCTTGATAGCAGCTTGTTAAATGGAAATGGAAATGTAAACAATGTGTGGAATGTTTTATGGCACCTGAGTCCTTCTTGGTTTCCCAGAATAATGGGGATGCCTGAAGTTTTCACCTTTTAAATGGGGACGTGAATTTGGGGATCTCCTGAAACCAAAAAGTTTGAAGCCTCTAACTGGCTGAGTTGCTCTGTTTTTTCTCCTGGTTTCTGTTCCAGGAGAAACAGGATCTGATCCCTTCTACTAGAGTATTCATGTGAAGAATATTGGAGTATTTATGTGTTTTGTTCCCTGACTATTCAGGCCCAATCTCTTGTGTGGAGGGGACCAACCCACTCTCCTCAGACCTAATCCCAGAGAAGTATCAAGGATACACGATTTCTTGCAATGCTGATACATATTGTAAAGAACTAGAACTGGTTTTGGTTGAGGTACAAAGCACAGTTTGAAATGCCAAGGTTTTTGGTTAAATTTCAAATGACTTGTGAATAACTCAGTGATTTGAACTACAGAAATAGCTGGAATCAAGACAAATAGGTGTTAATAAAGTGTTCCTTTAAAATGAGTCTTATTTTTGCGGTACAATGGAATGGCAGAATAAACTTAGACTGATTTATTTTAAGCAACAATCATGAGGGGAGGTTGTTTTGTTTTGATTTGATTTTTCATGCAAGGAAGGGTTTGAAATGATTTCTTAGGAAAAATTTCAGCTCACATGGAAATGTTTTGTTAAGTTATGCTGTGCTTGAATTTTTTTTCCTAATCATTGAAAGCTGTGTCAGAATTTTGTAAGAAAATTTCTGGGTATGAATGTTTTTAAAGTAGCTTTCGTAATACTGACTGGTCACAGTTCCTTTAAAAGTAGGCAGAGTCCATGGAGCTATTCCTGTTTCCAAAATAGTTGGCGTTCAAGCATCCAACTTGTACAATTTGATAGAATTAGTGACTATATGTCAAAATCTTGGGGAGCTTTGTTGAAAATAGGCATATTATAGCTAATTAAAATTTTCCTTTCCACCTCTTAGTTTCACAGATTCGGCATCAAAATATATTTGGAAATAATTAACTTTAGTTTGCCCTTTAACTTGCTTTCTTTTGTCTTGAAAACTCATTCCTTTTACTAAAGCATCTAAATGCCTAGGAGAACAACTGTGACCTTTAAAGTGAAGAAAGATAGATTACTGCACTTAGCTTGTTGTGAATTTATTTTGTTGGTTTTTCTTTTTTTTTTATTTTAAGGCCATTCAGAACATCAGTGTAGGTGGGTGGGTTTTTTTCCAACTAAATGTGCACTTAAAACACTTTAGATAATACTGAAATGTACTTAAAGGAAAATTACGTTCTCTACTGTGTCTCTAGTATTTAGATTCTTCCCCGGAACAAATGACATTGTTAGCTTCTCTGAAAACTTGTTTTTCATTTTTAAACATATTCTTCTTTTTGATAAATTATCAAAGGTAGACATTTTAGCAACGTCTTTTCCTTTTGGTTTGTTTGTGATTTGTTTTTTCTTTCCTTACACACACTTACTTCATGCGCTCTTCCAGCCCACATTTTGTTTGTCTTTGGCACTGAGACTCTCTTACATAATTTCTCAAAAATACAACAGTGTTCAGCTATAGTAGTCCAAAAGGCTACAGCCTGCATTTTTGCAGAGGTTTGGGATGATCACAGTAGAATGGTGTATTGTTTCTGATAGGGCCTGTTTTCGGAGGTTTCTTGAATGCCTGTTTCTCTGCCCTTGGCCTCTTCTCAAGTTTCTAATAAACAGGGCTCAACAAGGGAGTGGGTGACACAACTTTAGCTTGTGCCACTTCTCAAACACAGCACTTCAGTTTCTTTGAGGAGATGAGCTTTAGGAAAAGAACGCTCTGTGTGTACCACAGCTGCCATCCTTTGTTAGTTTCTGTTTACATGGTTGGTAATTAGTATTGTATATTTTTATGTAATAAGTTAGCATTAACCTAAAATAAGCTCAGTACAGTTAATTCCAGAAGCATTCACACCAGAGTAAATGAGAAATGGTTCCTTGTAGGTCAGTGCATCTGCTGCACTCTTTGTGAGGGGAGAACCTAGCCCACTAGAACAAGATGCAAACTTATTTTAGAGCACTGATTTTGAACTAAAGGATATTCAGCCTTGCAGCTGGATTTTAGGTAAAGTGCATGAAAGATTCAGCTCCTGAATAGTTAACTTCTACTGTTTGGAGTAGATATCAGCTCTCTCTGGCTGCAAATAACTATGAGACATGCCACTGAATGTGCACAGTTGCAATATGATCTTGAGTTTTGAAGCATAACTCTCTGTTTGTGACTTGTCCTTGTCCTCTGTCAGTCTCTTCTGAGTATGCATGTTAAGGTGTGTGTTTGCTTACCTGTATAGATACAAGGCTTTAGGAGTAGATACATATCTTTGATTTTCCCTAGCAGTAGGAGCTCACTTCTTCTGTTGGCTTGGAGCTATACAGCGTTGCCTGTGCTGTACACTTCTGTGGCTTGAAGTGTGAAAACACTGAAGTCAGGTAAAGTTTGTATCAGGAGGTGTGTCTGTGGTTGTATTGGTACCAGCAGTTTGGTTGCTGAGCAAGGATGGAGTGGGCCTGCAGTCATGTGTTGTCCTGTCTGGATCAAGTCCATCTCCTGCCTAATTTCCTTTGACAGGGGCCTGGGCTACAGGCACATGGAGAACAATCAAGGTGTGAATTATGGTAATATCTAGGAAGCAAAATGCCACCTGCACACCTGAATGTCCCTAAAGTAGCAAACATCCCCAAAGAGGCCAGAGGAGGCACGCCTTGTGTAGTCCCTACTGAACACCTTTGCTCCTGTGGTCTCACTGCTGCATTTAGATTGTTGTCCCCTCTCCACCTAACTATAGAATGGGACTCCAGAGAGAGGACACACAACATTCTCTTCTTCACCTGTCACTCCTGCCTGGGATCCTGCGTTGATTACACTCCAGGCAGATTTAGAGCCTGCCTTTTAAAATGTAGCCAAAACAATTGTAGCAGGTATTGACTAACAGACTGTTAGTCCAAGCTCTGGTGCACAGAATCTACTCTAAAATGGCATTTGGTTCCCTACTGCACGTGTAGTAATGCTTTAACAAGTAATAGATTACAGAATGAAGTTTCTGCTGTCTCCCCTGGGAGTCAACTAGGCAAACAATGATTAGGAAATCTTAGCTGATAATTGTTTAAATGTTTTGTTTCTTAATTTCATTTTTTTCCTTGGGCAATTTTTTATTAACCTAAATAGTTCCTTTCATTCCTCAGCGCTTGTGTTTCTCAAGTTTTTGTAAACCACTACCAAGTCTTCCTTTCCCACAGGCATTGCTTATCCTAACTGTTGACTGAAAATCAATCCCCCCATCTAATGACTCTGTCACTGTTCTTTGAACTCTTTCCATTTTACATTATCCATCTGGCAGCAAAACATCCAAAACTGCACGCAGGCTGCAGATGTGGTGGCTCCGTAGCTGCTGAGGCAGGGATCTGTTACAAACCATTGTACGTCAGGATTTAGCTGTTTCTGGGATCAGGACTTGGAAAACAGAGTCATTTGTCTCTAGTTTCTCTGCCCAGAACACCTGGGGGTAACGAGAGACTTGTAACATAAACCTACTGAAGTTGTGTTGGTTTTCTTAACCCTGTACCCTGTTAATTTTTGTTTTGTTTTTATACACCTATAAACACATTTCAAACTCTCATTCTCAAAAATATAAGGCTTTCCAAACCTGGGATCCAACTGCTCTCCCCAGTCTGCTGTCAACACGTAAAAGTCAGCAGGCTCCTAGGCCCGGCCAGCTGGGATATGTGACAAGGATCCCCTGCTCTGGTTCCCTGCCCTGCCTCTGCTCTGTCCTGGATTCTGCCGGGGTCAAAATCGAATTGTGGTGTGTGACTATCATACTATCTTCAACTGAAAGAAGAAGATGTGACTGCACACATGGAAATTGAATTTCAGCAAAAGTATTTTAGTTTTCATTTGTGATATCACAAGTTCACAAAATGTTTTTTCCTTCTTTTCAATTTAACAGGTTATCACTGCTAGCTTATCGCCGTTCTTCTTTGTCATGACTGCCAATGTACTAACAATTTCTTGGTAAGTGCCTACATGAGCTTTTTGTTTAACAGTAAAGATGAATTTTCACACAGTGCTTCATGTGGAAATGTTTTTAAATGTCAAGTTCTATTGCTGTCAATGTTATTTTGCATGTAAGGAGAACCAGGTGTGCAATGATGGATGCAGTACAGCAATAGAAAAGTGGTTTTTCTACCTCTGTGGGAGAACATGGACATTTTAGACATTAAGCCTCACCACAATTCACTCAGCACATTTTACAGTGAGGCAAATGGATCCAATAGGCAAATAAATGACCCATTCAAAGTCATGCTGCAATTTAGTGGTGGAACTGGAAGTAAAACACAGGAGTCAAGGTTTGCTGACAGTATCTTTTTAACCAAGAGAGTGAATTCAAGTTTCCCTAACACACTGCGCACTGTGAATGCATAAAATTAAACTGGAGAAAAATAGTGATGATAAACTTTTTCCAGAGCTGTATCTGGATTTTGTAATGTGTGGCCACACAGTACAAATCACCTAACCTGAATTTTTTAGGTAGTAATATAAAGAATTGGGGTGCAAGCTTCTTTGGTCCAAGGCAGTGGTTTTGGTCTGTGTTTGTGTAGCACACAGTCAAAGGAGCATGGCTGGTGCTCCTAAATGCTTCTGCCGTGCAAATAACTTCTCAATATGGGGTTAGGCTTGTGTCTCTGAGGACAGATTTGTTAATGGAAATAAAAATCTACTTACCTTTGAAAAGCTCTAAGCTTCTTTCTTTCTACTTGATTCATGATTCATTCAGTTTGATTGCCATCCTAAAGATTCAGCTCTGCACTGAATGGAATTAGCATATCCTTTCTTCAGGGTGATAAGAACCTTATAGAAAGGAGAATCTCCAGTTCAGACTGGCCCCATTTACTTATGTGTTGATATGGATTCCTATCTGTATTTTAGGCACATGGAGTCTCAAATGCTAAAGTAAGTTGTGCTTTTTTTTAACTCTAGGAAATACACACTGCCTGTGCATGTCAGAGACTTAACCAATGTCAAAGCAACTACAAAACACTCCTAGTCTAGGCCATTCACTATGTTTTGCATGTGTTTGTGCACGTCTGTCACATGTGTGCTAGAGGCAGGCTTTGATTATACATCTGTATGCATTGACATTTGCACTAAAAATTCATGTGTACCTTTATTAATGTGCACCTTTGTTAATGTGAGCACACAGACCCATGTAGTTGCACACATGCCACCTGCCCTATATGGACTGAAACTTCTATAAATGATGAACACATCTGTATGTTCACAAGAAAATTTGCTTTAGCCCTTGGGCCACTGTTACATTTTGATTGTCATAATTAAAAAAGAAAACTATTTCTTTTATTTATATATTTTAAAAATTTTAATTCTGTTAGTGCTTGTGCATTGGCAGTGCCTTGACTTAGCAGCAAAGCTCTGGAAATAGTTTGTTGGATGATAGCAGCTGCAGAGTACTCATGAGAACATTAATCACTGAGGATTTTAGTGCTGCTCCAGTGTGGTCATGGACAATATCATATGTTAATTTTTGAGCTATGGGCAAGTGCAGTTATCTGTCACCCCACTATAAACAGAAGCTGGAGGGTTTGCCACAAGGGAAAATGAAGGTAAAATCAAGGGCTGGCATTTAGCTGTGAGTTTTGCTCTGCTTCATCTTGAAGATATAACAATGGTTTCCATTTGCCTAGTAATTTGGACCGCATGGGCATGTGGATCCCAAGATTTCAAGTCCTTCAGAAAGGGATTCTTCTTCTCTGATGTAAGACATATGATATTAAAGAACAGCTCTGGTACAGACATCTTTTTACAGAACAAGGCTGGGCAGTTTATTATCTTTTGTACATAATTGCGAGTCTAATTTTTGAAATGGTATGTCAGAGACAGATTTATTTTTTTATCTCTGTTAAAAATTTAGAAAACAACACAACTACTGAAACAGGAAAAATATTTCTTAGGTCTTTTTTTATGTAGTGTTTTGGAATTTTTTTCCTTTAGGATAAAGGGTTTATTATCTAACCATAGATTCCAAAGGAGTTAATGCATAGGGTGTGTTTATAACTGGAGCTGAAATAAGACATGGGGGTTAACCCTCTCCAGAAAAAAAGCACTCAGATGTTGTTACCAACTGCAGGTGGCCAGACTCAGTGGTTTAGACCCTTTTTGAAAAGCTTGCAGCCCTTGCAGCCTTTTGCTCCTTGTTGGTAATTGCACACCAAAGCTATTCTGTCTTCCCAGTGGACCTTCACAGACTGTCTGTAGCACCTACTTTCCAGGGCTGTTTACTGTGGAATTGTAAGATATTGTGCTGTTGTTATACAATATTTTTTTCCTCTCAGGAACAAGGGCAATTATGTGGTTTTTAAAACAGCTCACCAAAGCTAAGATTTAAATGAATGTAATGCTATTAGACCAAAGAGCCTTCAGCTTTACATGTTTTTTTTTTCCAAAGGAAAAAAAAGTACTCTTAGAAATGAACTTAACAGAAGTTTGTTTTGTTTATAAAGTTCAGTAAGGAGCTTTTCTGTTTCATAAGCTAATTAAGCAATGGGGCTAAGATGAAAGGTCAGTACACTTAGCTTTGCACTGTTCTAAAAGAGAGAAGAGTCGGCATCTTACCATATTCTTGTCAGCAGTGAGAGATAACAGAGGAGACTTGGGGATTATTAACTATTGCATGCATTGAGTGGGTTGATAGCATATTTAAGGGAAGGCTTTTGTAAAACCATTCATCCTGACTTGGAGCCCTGCTCCTAGGCTGACTCTTGGGGAGCAGCCTTAATGCCACGGCTGTGATGAGAGCAGCACAGGAAAGGAGTGCTTGGGCACGGGTGCCTTTTTGGCTGGGGCAGCTCCTTTAACCTCACCAAGAGAGACAAACACAGGAATTTCTACTGGCCTTACTGTCCCAATGGGATCACCCCAGCACACAAAGGTTTTCCCAGATTTCACCTTGTCCACAAAACCTAGGCTTTACATCTCTTCCTGATGTTGTCAAGTGGCAAGTTTTCAGGACAGAATACAAACAGAAATTGCAAGAGGGAATCAATAGGCTAATAAGGTTCAAACTCTCTTGCCTCCTTTTTCTATTCTTGCTAGTGTAGGGGTGTGCAGCTATTGTTGTAACTAGGGGCAACCTTCTCCATTTAGATTCCTGTCTGTGCATTTTTACTGAATAGCACCAGCCCGAAAACACAGGAAAGGTAACTTCTGATGAGATCATTTAAATACTTTGGGTTTCAGCATTTTCTTAGCAAGACAAATGAAAAAATCACCTGGGTTACTGTCTCTGGGTTGGAATGTGTTTAGATAAAAGAATACCTTTTTGTATCAAGTAGAAGGACTTCCATGATGCTAAATTTGTGATATATTTTGTTTACAGCCTTGTGGTCGGTGGAGTTGGAGAAGCATTGCTTGTTTACACTGAAAGGACAGGCACATAAAGAGGAACCAGATCTCGCCAGTTGGAACAGAGCTGACTTGCAGCCTAGAGACACTATCACGAAAAAAGTGGCAGCAGGAATGAAGAAGTGCAACCAAACACGAGGAAAGGGATCTAGTGTTGTTTTTTTTAAATTAAGAAAAGAACCTATGCTATTAATAGTGCTGGTAAGGGAGCAGCATAGTTGGCAGAGATGGTAAGGAGCCTTTGCCTCAAAGCACAAGACCAACTATATCAGATTGATGTGGTAAAGAAAAAACTGCACTGTATCATGCTGACGGCTCTGTGTGAGCACCACTCAGTAGCAGCTTCTTACACAGGGAGCTAAACTCAGGAAAAGCAGCATTCCCCACTGGATGCCCCAGTGGCTTTTATTTTGTTTGAAGCAGACAGCAGGTCATACCAAACAATGTATAAATTCAGGATCTGGAAGGATGGATTTTGCCTCCAACTGTTCTGTAAGCAGCGAGCTGCCACACACAGGTCTCTGGTCATGTTGTCTGAACTGGCACAGGGACTGAGGCCAAAGGGCTTGTGGAGATAATCCCCTTCTGGAACTGTGGCAGTTTGACAGCCTTTCAGAAAGGGAAAATCAGCAATAAATCTCAATATCTGTAGTGATTGCTCTTTGTGAATTTTTTTCTCTCCCATTTGCTGAGATTTCTCTTGAACTCTGCCAATTTTTGTCAGCTGGAGGGGGTGGAGGGACACGTACTGTTCCCAGCAGTGGTTTGTCTCTTAAATTATTGCAAGAGGAAACAAAGAACATGAACCTTGAATGAATGTCATAAAGAGTGTAAGGAAATTAATCTCAAGTGTATTTAAAGTAATTTCACTTCTGGTTGCTTAATGGTTGTTAGAAATTAGTCTTGATATATTAGAGCCTGCAATCTATGTGAAAGTAACATTAAATGATGAGTTTATATTGTGGGAAAGGTAAAAAGCACTTGATAACAAATCTTCAATGTGGAAAGAGACTTGTCTCACTTGTTAGATATGTAAAGTGTAGTCCTTTAATCTAAGCTGACCAAATTTCCTTCATGGTCAATGGAAAGAGGGTTGCCCTCACAGAGATGATCCTTCTTGAATGGATTGCTATGTTAGGAAGTGCATATTTCTCTGTAGATAGAAACTGGGTAACTAGTCTAGGCAAGACACATGATTTCTACAAGCCTACAGTTACCAGAGGCTTCAATCTAACAAATTCAACCAGATGGGCTTGAAAATATGGCTACATTTTAATTTCAAATAAAACACCATAGGTTTACAAAGAAGGTAAATTTTACAAATGTTTGCAGTCAGTTTCTATGACTGGTGAATTTTAAAAAGAGATTAGTTGGTTTTCAGAAAAAAAAATTACTGCAAAGAGAAGCTTAAAAGGTAAGTACTCTGGTCAATATTGTACCTAAGCTGATCTCAGTCTATCACAAAAGATCTCCTCACATGGGCCTGCTGTCTGTGTATGTTGGGTCCCACTCTGGCTTGAGTTTGGTGTGAGCCATTTTTTAGCCAGGTGGTAAAAATCAAGTTTGGGAAGAAAAGGGGAAGAGAGGGACAAGCATGAAAAAAAAAAATGCTTGAATTGAGCACTAGTCCAGAAACCAGCATGAGCCTCATGGGAAGTTGGGCCCGTACACCCAGTGAGCCATGACACAGCCAGCCATGGGTCCTCATGGCATTCCAGTCTGTAAATTCACAGGGCTGAGAGTGATGGCTGCAGCATTCTGGCTTTCTCCAGACAATTCTCTCTGCCAGCCAGTTGTGCCAATGCAGTAGGATCCTTGCTGTGCCACCCTTCTGCTGACTTTGAAGTGAACAGTGACCCTGGGAGACCTCATGGAAGAGTCCCTGCGTGACTGCCGAGGTTTTGCAATCATAGCTGGAACCCTTGCTGTGGGAAAAGCTCATCTTGTACCTCTCTTCTTGCATAACTTTCAAGGGTAGGCTACAGTCTGTTTTTTTTTCTTCCTCTATCTTGCCTGTGCTGTTCATAGCAATGTGCAGAACACCCATTTGCTTTCTTGCTGGTAGTCTCAGTAGAAAGGCAGAGGCCAAACCAGCAGCCAGGGTTGCAATAGCACTTTGATCAGAGGGCAGCTTGGCATGGCTGCAGGAAGCCTATTTGGCTGCAACAGGCATTTCTGGGAGAATTCTGGGCCTGCAGATACTGCATTAGAATCCTGCACAGTAAGGCAGCTGCCTCTTTAACTCACGCATGTTAAACAACACTGAACTGTTTAACTTCTGCTTGCATTTTTTGTGTCTTGCATTTCTGAGACTCTGCTTGAGGTAAGTAAAAAGCACAGGTTTATACTGATTGCTATATAAGCAAATCAAAGAACCACAGTTAGCAGGGGAGTTGGGCTCCTCTGTCAAACACGACCCCTGCAGAGCAGCATGAAGCTCATCAGTCTTGCTGAAAACTCAGATTAGGGTGGAAATAGAGCTTGGTGGCCTTCAAAATCCATCTTTGCATATTTGGACTTGTCTTAAGGTGTTGAAGGCATGGCTTGGTGTCCTTCTTGCTCAGGCAGGGGGGCCAGCAGGGCCAGGTTCCAGTGTGGCATCTGCCTTTGGGAGAGTCCTGTGAGCCAAGGGCTGATTCAGGGCTGCTTAGAGGGAGCTGTCAAAGGGTCAGCCTGTGGTGGGGCAAGCAGTGGTGGGGAGAGAGCCCTTGGGGGACTTCTGGCTGTTGGAACAAGTGGTGCCTTTCTCAACACATGTGTGCTGGATTTGGGATGACAGCCAGGAATTGGTGACCTGCAGCAGTTGCAAAGCCCCAAGATGGCATCTCAGCTGCCAGAGCAGAGCAGGTCATACAAACCTAAAGGTTGGCTCTGGGAGGGCACCAAGAAGACCCTGGCTCTCCACCATTGCCCTTGGGAAGGTCTATGTTCCCACCAGTGGCACCCAAGGCAGCAGAGACACAGAGCTGGTTGGGCTCCCTGGTCCTCACAGCCCTGGGTGAGCAGGCAGTGGCAGCAGAGGAGAAGTGTGGGCAGGGCAGGCACTACTGGCTGCTTGCAGAGGCTGGGCACTGGAGGGGATGGGGTAGAGCAAACCTGGTGATTTCCTGAGAAAGCAGTACCCTGGTCTTTCATTCAGCTCCCCACAGAAGGAGGGATGCTGTATAATAAAGAACGCACTTCAGGGTTGTTAAAGTGATCTTCAAAGCAGGAAACCTCAGAAGCTCAAGCTTAAAATGGCTCTTGCAGGACTCATGAAAGTTATGTTAAGTAATTTGAAGCAGGAACATGCAAGGTTCGACCATTTCTATCTAATTGACCTTTTTTGAGTCAGTCAAAAATGTAAAGTGCCAAACACACAGCTTTGAGGAAGGAGGAGCTCTTTTAGGTTGCAGAGAAGCAATGACACCAATTAATGCCTGAATGCAAAGTGCTGGGTCTGTAGCTCAGCTGATACAAAACACTCCACATTGATCAGTGTCCAGCATTTAAGGAATTCACTGTTCTTGGGTTGTCAACACGTGAGACTACAGAGAAAAAATGGAGTGTGCTGGTCTTTCTAAAAGGCAGCTAGAGGCTGTCCCATCATGCCCTTTTCACATCTACTGGTTTTGATCAAATCACTGACAGAGATGGTCCTGAATCCTGTCATACCTTTTTGGTCCTACCTTGCTTACACCTATTTTCCAAATGTCTTTTTTAAATGTCTTTTTTTTTCTTACAAAGTAATTGGGACAAGGCTTTCATTATCCACTGCAGTGGCATGACTCATGCATGTGGCTGGCCTTCATCACAGAGAGCATCTGCTTAAAGCCAAGTGCCATCAAAAGAAGACTTGAAGAGTAGAGCTGCTGGATATGGACTACAAGTGGATTACAAAAATGCAGGCCACAGGGATTCTGTTTTGAAACAATCTTCTGGATCTGGTGGTTGTAGCATAGCTTCCAGCAGAAAATGTTATTAAATTAATTAAATGAACCTGATACTTAACACTGAAGTGAATCTTTTATTGCTTATTGCTATATTGTGTTGGCAGAGAATTTATGCCAGCCTTTCAATAGAAGCTGAAAACTTGAAGAGCAATAATCTTAGCAAAAAGCAATAGGAAAACTTTTAAAATTCTTTTTAAAGAAGCTCTGTACCTGTTAATATATTTGGTAAGGGATAGAATTCTGATTTACCATTACTCTTTGTAACACCTGTATCTGAGTTGGTGGATGAGTATATATATATATATATATATACACACATATGTTCCTTTCCCACCCTCAAACAAGATCTAAAGAATTCAAGAAATGTGATGTCAACATAGCATATGCTTTGAAAACGATGCTTTATTAAGTATTGTAGAAAAGTTAGTTGCTGGGAGCTCTACTGAGTGCTGAGGAAAGGTTTTCTCAATCTCCTGTAAGCTAAAGGAGATGATGGGTTGAAGAAAACTCCATGGCCAATTTGCCTTGCCCAGAGCTGAATGAACAGCTTTCAAACTGCTCATCTGCTGCTGTGAACCCGGCAACAGGCTCAGTGTGAAACTTTAATCCTGTTCCAGAGGATAGACACATTTGGTTTGAAAAGAAGGCGTGGGTGAGGGGAAGGAGATTGGGGACAGGACTAAAACAAATTGAGGCTGGTATACTTTTGTACAAGGAGATAAAATGGGATGAGATTTGCTTCTGAAAATGTGTTTCTTATTCATAGGTTTGGGGGGTGGGGCTGGGGCTTTTCTTTGTGGGCTTGTTGTTTTGCTTTTTTAAAATTAGGGTGTATTATAAATACATGTCTGTTTAGTCCCAAAAAGGAATTAGAGGAGCCTATGAAGGTTGTGTAACTATTTCCATATTATTTGCCTGGTTTGGGAAGCTTAACCCTTTTTTTAACTAAAGTGTCCTTGTGTAAGCCTTGATTTCTTCTGGGAAATAGACTGGTTCTTGTAATAATGCTGGGAAAAAAGTTGTGCTCTCTTCTTGATCACCAAGATGGGGAATCTTCAGTATCTGTGATGGGAAGGAGTCACACTACTCTCCTACCTTTTAATTATTGCCTTGGCTTCCACAGTATGTGGGAGTAGCCAGCCAGCATGTTAAGTTCTTGATTTGGTGGTATGCAAAACCCCTTTGAAAGCCACACTGGGAGCATGATTAGTAAATTTTGTCATTTGCTTTGTCATTAAGATTTACAAACATATAGCCCAGGACTTGTTCAGCTGTGAACTTGCTGCCCCTATAGAGAAGGCTGTAATAGAAGAATATCGTGACATGGGTGTGTCTCTCCCTGTGCCCCTGCCAGGCAATGGGTGAGATCCCAGAACTGCACTCACAGATGTGGCTGTGGGAAACCCTGTGACTGCTTGAACTTTTCTGCTTCCTGTTTGCCATCAGCAGTCCTGTACCTTTGATGACTCCTGACAAACATGGCTTTCAGAGGGAGGAAAACTTGCACATTCATAGGTGAGGCTGGTGAAGAAGTGGTTGCTCTACCCTAAGATTCATGTTGGTTCAAGTACTTGAGAGCCAGTACAGCTTGGGAATCAAAGGCCCATTTTCCTGTAGGAGTGTGATCCCTGTTTTCACTCAAACTTCAGATTTCTGTACCACTGCCCATGGGGAAGGCTGGTGCACCTACAAGTTTGTTTATGCTGCAGTTGCAGGCAACCAGTGCCTCGTGATACTGTGTAAGAACAGCACCTGCCTGGAGCAAGCTGGCTGAATAAAACAACCAGCACAGCCCTTTTGAAACTGATAAGGAGAAGGGTTGATGTTGTTTGCAGGAAATGGTTATTCAGATTGAAACTGGGTCATTAGGCAATGAAGATGGAAAGTGGAGAGCTGGGAACGTTGTTTGCCATGCATAACACGAAGTAGTATCACTGACACCAGCACAGAAGAAGTATCACTGACACCAGTTAGACTAACAAGGGGGTTGGAGTTTCTGCTAAAAGGACTGGGTTTCAGGCATGAAGCTGTTGTTAAGCAGAAAGGTTTTGGAGATTTGCACGTGTCCACTGTAAGGACTGTGTGGCTGTAATTAGCAATCACATGGCAAAAGCAGAAAGCATTGACTGGGGTGGGAAACACCTTGAGGCAAATCTTTCTCAGACCTTCCTTTGAAAGCTGTGGAGACCAAGCTAGTCTGGCCAATCATCCCCTCTAGCCCTGGCTAGAGACAGAAACCAAAAGGGATTTTTGCTGTCTCTCTGTCACAAACCTTCTGGGACGCCAAGGGATGAGCTTGGCCTCAAACATGGAAAACATCTCTTAAGGAGTCACTTCTCCCTTACTAATCACCTAGAAACTGGTCTGTTCTTTGCCCTCTCAGGGAAGAGGTCTGTGTGCCAATTGCCATCTCAAGTTAGCAAATTAAGTTCTTTCAGGTTTGGGCAGGCAGGAGAAATTTTAATTGAGACCCTTCATGCCCATAAGTCTGCAACCCTGTGGGCAATCCAATGCCTGGAAAAAGATTATCAGCATGTTGCAAAGGATGCTCAGCATGCTCAGCCCTTACAGTGAGTTTCTCATTTAAGCTGAATGACAAAAATGACAGCCCCATTTCAGTGGCAGTGGAGATCAAGCTGGAGGTACTGCTGTGACTCTGCAGGCATTGCCCTGGATCTCACCTGCCAGCATTTGAATGACGCGGTGTGCTTGTGCAGGAAGCTTCAGTTAGTAGTTAGTAGAGAACATCCCCATAGCTGCAGTGTAAGAGACACAATAAATTTTAGCAGGCAGAAGCAAACAGCCTTCAAGTTCTTCTCTTCTCCATTCTGCTGTTGGCTGACTCCCTGCCAAAGCCTGAGATCTGCAAATCACTCCCATAATGGCCACTCAGAAAACATAGTTGAACTTTCTTTCAAACATTATGTTCCTTTTGGGTGAAGTTAATTGTTTTCCCTCATTTGGTGTCTCCAATTATGGTCAAAGAATTATGATGTAGGATAGACACAGAAGCTAAAAATTTCAGCAAGGCAGCTTTTATTTCTTTATTATAGTTGTCTGTTCATATTGTCTTCAGCATGGGTGCTCCTTGGTCTTATTATTGATGATGAATAAGAACAGACTGTGCAGAGATTAACACAGATGGCTGTAGCCTCAAGACTTGATGAGCTGTTACCAAAGAAAATAAATCTCTACTTTGAAGGAGAGCCTTACACAACAGAATTTCATGTGGTTCAGCTGTATTCAAAGGGGAATATTAAAATTGCTGAGCAAAGAATTGAATGGCTCCTGTTGTGAATAGACGTCTGTATGGGTAAGTTGCTTACCGCAGTCTCTCAGATGGAAAAAACTCATCTATAGTGTTTTCTTTTGGGTTAAAACAAACAAACAAACCCATAAAACAAACCCTCTGTGATTCAGAAATGTTTGGAGAGAAGCAGTGTAGCTCACCAGAGCAAATGCTGAATTGCAAAGGCAGTGCCACTGAAAATTTTGCCAGAGGAACCCTTAACCTCCTGCTACAAAATAAGTGTAAAAGCTATAGAATAACTTCCCCTTCCCCTTCAAAGTCCCTCTTATGTTTTTTACTCTTCTTGTTTCTGAAAACGTGGCACAAAGGCACTATTCTGGTTCAAACGCCTCTTTGAAACCATAGAAAGTCAGTTTTGAAGGAGTAGATGCAGAGGAAAACAGCTGAGGTGGCTGTGTAACCTCTTGCTGCCAGCATCTGGGGCTCCAACAGATTGTGGGAAATCAGGGAGGGGTTTTTAGGCTGAAGGTAACTTGGGTCTAGTGCTGTGTTCTGCACCATAAGATAATAAGCCAAATCTTTTAAACTCATGCAAATCAAATCTTCTGTGTCAATCATGTTCCTCTCTCCCCTTTGTATGGGCTTCAGGCTAGATACAGCTCCTGTAAACAGATGGCTGTGCTGATGGGAATGTCTTAGGCTGTGGCTTCAGCTAGCAGGAGGAAAAGAATGGAATATTATGTTGCACCACCTCCCAGTCCTTGCAATCATTTCATCCAAAACTAAAGACTGGAAAGATTTTCTAAGTGTTTGTGTTTCTTAGGGAAAGGAAAGAATGGAACATGCTCTTAACCATGTTGGTCTCTCTGAGAGATTTCATGAACTCACTTCATGACAAATTCTTTCATGGGCTGGAGATTTGGCTAGCTTGCCTTAATAGGAAGGTACCAAGTAGCCCAAAATATTTTTGACCACTCCACAAGTATGTTCCTGCTATAGAATTCTATCATCATTTTCCATGTGACATTTTAAAAACAAACAATAAAGCAAGACCATGGCATGAGATTTCTGCTAGAGCATTCTTTAAGGTTTTGTTTTCTTGGGGGGGTTGGGGGTGTGGGGAATGGTTGTAAAATGCATAAAGTTTCCATTTCATCATAGTGGTTTCATCTTCTCCTGTATTCTATGGTAGATTTATATAAGTAGCCATAATTACAGCGATACTTTTACTTTATTGCTACACTGTTAACTGCAAAAAAATAAAAAACCCCATCATATGAAGACAGTATTATTATTCTATCAATCAGTGGGTTTTAAAGCTGCAATTCTTCTTGGTTTTACAGCTTTTAATGTATTTACTTTCCCCTTAGGAATCCCATTGCTAGGCTCTAAGCTTGGTTGGATTTGAAAAGTCTCTTCACTGTCTTCTGCTCCATGGACAGCAGCCACCCAGGTGTAGATTGTTTTCCATGTGCCTTGAGAGGCTTCCCCAATATCTGATCAGGTTTTCAGTAAAGGTGACTTCTCTAAGCTCTTTATTCTAATGAAACTGCAGAATGACTTCTTCAAGATCCCTACCAATTTCTCAAATCAGATGGGTGTAATCAGATATGTCTCACATCTTTAAGAGGTGAATAACTTGGATGGTTAGCATATGTAACATCACAGTGATATTGGTTCTATCCTATGTGTTCAGTTTGCAAAATGTTTGAACTTCCTGCTGGTGAGGAATATTTTAATTCCATAGCCTTGTGGCCTTGCAGACGTTCATGCTCCCCTCCTTGTGACCCAAGGATCTGCTTTGGGTCACAGACTGCCATTTCTTTAATATCTGCCTGCGATTATTGTGCTGCCACCATCAATTAAATTCTCCAGATATTTTTCTTCCTGGTCTCCTGCAGCTTTAATCTGAAACTTTCCATTTTCCTGTCCATGGACACCATCACAGCCTGAACAGGGTCCAATTTTCCATTAATGGACACAGCAGGCTTTTAAAATAAATCAGACGAAGGGTGGAGTCTGCAGCTCCAGATGCACCATGTGAAAGAGTCAGCCAGACCCAACTCCCAGCACTGCATCAGCTTCTTTCTGTTTATCTTTGTGCTTACTGAAATAATAAAAGATGAACAAAAAAAAAAGGAGGGGGGGGGAAGGAAAATAAGATGCCTATACAGCAGCAGTAAAGAGAAAAGCACATAACATGAAATAAAAGAGGAAATGGGGTCTAGTTCTTTATGCATCTGCACAATACATAATTTAAACTGTGATCTGAAGTGTTCCTTAGAAACACTTCATTCACTACATCTGAATGCAATGCCTCCTGTAATCCACTGGCTGGTGGAGGTCTGACTTGGCATGGTATTTCTCAGATTTGAGGAAATGAAAGATTATGCAGTAGACCAAAAAAAAGGAAAAGTAATTTTTTCTTTTTTTTTTTTCTATTCAGCTTGTTGTCTTAATTTACCTTCATTCTGTACAGATACACAGGCTGCCCTGGCAGGCAGATGGCAGCTTGCAGAGTCTTGTATTCAGAAAATATGAATGAACCTTTTGGGCTGTCAGGGAGATGAGCATTTTGCAGTTCTGATGCTGGTTTTGTTTGTTGTCTTCCTGGCCCATGGAAATAGGCCAGATGTTGGTACCACAGTCTCTGCTGCTCATGGGAGGATGTTGCTCTGGAGGAAGGCATTAAATATTGAGCTTTCAAAAACATGCTGTGCTTTTGGAGGATCTGCGTGTAAATGATGTAAATGCCTTGGGGTTGCTTATTAAGCTGGAGTTGGTCTAGCTTTGACTAGAAAAAATGTTCAAAACTAGAAGAGACTGACAGAGTTGCAACTTACTGATGTTTGGAGATGTGTGGGACTTAGTCCACCTCAAAAGTCTAAGCCTGAGCTTTGCTGTTTTGCTGAAATGCTTGTGTTCCATGGGGAGTCCCAGTGCAGTCATGCCTGGCTGCATTGTGGGAGGCCAGAGCTCAGACTGAGCCCTCTTCAAAAGCCCCCTTCAGACCTTGGGGGCAGAAGGAAGGTTGCTAATGGTTGCACCTCAATAATGCTGTTGATTCAGCAACCTCTTAGCCCTCTAACAGCTGCTGGGAGAAGAGAGGCTCACTCCTTGAGATGAAGGTGAAGATGAAGATGATGCTGACTATACTGACAATGATGATGACTGGATAGTCCCTGCTTCAGTTCTCCCTTCTTCTCCCTTTTCCTCTAGGGATGTTACCATGGACAGTTGTGGTGATGATCTCTTTCTTCCCTTCTTGTCAATGCTGTGGGTTCCTTTGCAAGGAAAGCTGAATGGGCGTGGGTGGGTGCACAGCCAGATCTCCCAGCATGTAACTAAGCAGCAACCAATGTACCCAGGTGGGATCCAGGCCCACCACGCACTCCTGCCCTGCACTGAGGACAGAACTACATCTTTCCCAATTGAAAAGGACTGCGTGAGGCAGTTTAATTGACAGGTGTTAATTGCTTCACAGGCTGTGAAGCTCTGAGCTGTGAGCACTCACAGGGGCAAGGCAACATGAAGAAGGTGTCTGGGGCTCAGGTTTCTGGTTGCAGATGTGCTGGCAAGTGGCAAGGGACTGGGGGAACAGTGTGGTCTAGACCATTAATCCAACTCAAATGGTTGCAAGTCAATCTTTTTTGACTGAGTGGGATGACAGCAGTTCAGAAATAAAAGCATCTTATGTGTCTTTTTAAAACTTCACAGCTACTGTTTCTTCAGTAGTTTTTTCTCATTTTTAGCAAAACTCCCACCCCAATATTCAGGCTTCTTTGGTTGTCAACAAAAAATATCACTAGAAGCCACAGTCTCCTGTTGTTTTCTGCATATTTGTAATTTTGCAAACCATTCCTCCTTCCCTCACGCAGCCTGTCAGACTCTTCAGCTCTGCAATTCTCCTGAATCTATTCCTGGCGTGTTCTCTTCCCTCCCCATCCAGAGTGGCTGTTCAGTTAACAGCATGCTCAGTTGTGAAGGGCTGAGGGAGGCTGTCACGAGTGTGCTGTTCCCCAGCCAGTGACTGCCACGAGCATTCCTTGCAAGAAGGGAGCAAACCAGCATGAAAGTCTTGTGCTTACTGTTTGGTGAGCTTGCTCTTTTCTTAGCACTCTATAAATATGTTGAGATTTGCCATCTTACCTCCATTTTATTTTAATTTGGATGCATGTGATGATTGGAGAAGTGTGAGATGAGGAGAAAGAGCTGAGACCTGTGCACTCCTGGAGATTTCCTGATACACAAACAGATGGGAAAAAATCTGGGGATCAGAACAGGGTTGGTTCTTTTAGTCTTCTGGTGTGGGAGTTAACAAGCTGGTGTCGTGCCTGTAATTTTTGTGCTGTGAAACACTGCCATTGTCCTCTGTAAAAACCCAGCATAGTTCACTATAAATGGTACACTAACAGGGGAAGAACAGGTGGTTTAAGTTAGTCTAGATGTCTCCAAACCCCTCCTTGCTGGAAGGCTTCGGCCTAAAGAAAAGTTTAATTAAAGTACCATGTAAGATCTAAGAGAAAATCCCAATATTCCTCTCCTAAATCAACGAACAGAATCCATTCCTGGCAAACCAGTCTTTGTTTTTGAACATGGGTGATCTAACACTGGTTTGTAAATAAACCCTTCTGCCTCTTCATCCTTTTGCTCTCCCAGTGAACTCTCAAGGGTAAAAATCCTTCAACTGTTGGTAAAAGGAAGCAATGGAGGAAGAGAAACTTGCCCTTTGGGTGAAAGAAGGGATAGAAGGGTACAAAGGCTTGCTCATGGATGCCGCTGCGTTGAAAATGAGGGAAGTTTAGGTCTTGTGTCAGTGTTTCTGAAAACCTGACTTTCACAGCTTCTTCCCCGGTAGTTGTGCCCATTGATGTTAACCAAGACAACACTTCATTACACTTGGAGGCCCCTGGGAGAGGATTGGTTTTCTTGCCTCTACTTTCTCCTTTTAGTGTCTTGCTTAACTACATTCCAGAATTTTGTTAAGCATTGCTGTTAAGGAGCACCACACACCAGAGTTCACTTAGGGGAGAGATTTCAGTTTCAAGTTAGATGAACAACTAACATGAATTCAAAAAGGTACAAATTGGTCACCAGTGAAATCTGACTGCAAACTGGAAGACTTCTTCAGGTTTGAGGAATTAAGCCCTGGAGCATCTGTCTAAACAGTGTAACAGCAGCAAGGGTCCTAGCTGGCTCAAGATGATGTTTAGCAAGGTTATGGAAAGGAGTGTATAACAGGATAAATGAATGTGTAGGAAGGGCAATTTCTGATAGCAGCCAATATTTAGGTCTTGTTAAGGACAGGATGTGTTTGCTGCTCAAGTCAGCAGCAACTTCTTGGTTCACCCCTGCCTTGCTTTGAAGGTGTGCAGGCCATTTTCCAGGATCACGGTTCCAGCTCTTTCCCAGGACTGTACTTTAAGCACTGCCTCTTCTCTCTCTCTGGAGGTCCTGGGATTTGCTGCTGGGTCTCGGCAGGGTGTATGTTTGTTGGTTTTTTTCAGGGACCGAAGAGCTCTCCTCTGAGCTCATCTGGACCATCAGGTTCCAGGCTGAGGTGTGGATCTCTGCCCGTTACTGCTTCTCATTAAGTTGATGCGAAGTTTAGGATTGATGTATCAGTTTAGGATTTTGCAAAGGCCTTTCTGCTTTGCACACAACATTCTGTGAAAGGATGCACCTGATGCTTTTTTTCCCCCTCTTTTTTTTCTCCCTCTTCAGTAGAGTTTACAATGGTAGATGAACAAATTAAGTTCAAATCTGCTTCCCACACTCTCCTCCCTTCCCAAAGGTGCAACCTGGGACAGATTTCAGTCTCAGCTAGTGATGTTGGCATTGTTACTCTGATTGCTCAGTCTCTCGCCTCGCTCAACTACTTTTACCTTGTTTGTGTATTTTTACATGTTTATTGTGGGGCCTGGTGCCAAAATCCTTTAGCATCGTGGGAAGGTGCAATCATCTCTTAGCAAATCTCTCCTCACTGCTTCCACACAAGTCTCAAAGTCTCATGCTCTGGATTTTAGGAGGCTGGAGCAATTAGCTGAAGTTGTGTCATTTAGATATGTTACAAACTATTCCAAATAAGCCACTGCAAGTTAATAAGTAGTTTAGGAAAATGACTGCCAAGTATTTTTCTGTCTGTTTGCATGTTCTGGAGTCTGTGTAAACCATGGTAATGTTAATATTGTCACAAATATGATTGAAAGCTGTGGGTCTCTGGAGCGATGGGTAAAGATAGGGAGGCAAACCTTTCCCATAATTTCATTAACATGGAATGAAACTACAAGTAAATGGGTGTGTTTGATGAGACCACCTAGACAGGCATTGGATTTAGGGGGTGTCATAGGTGCAAAAAACATTGCTTGAATGCAAACACGTGGTGGGCAATTGGGTGTGTAACACATGAATGTCCAAACCACAACTTTCAGCCTCCAAAGAGGAAGCAGCTGCTTGTGAACCCCAACTGGCACGTGGGCTGGTTGTAAGTTTTACCACCACCTGGACGAACCCAAAGTAGCATCTTCCAAACTGTCCTGTGAACAAGGGGTTGTGAGATATGAACCGAGCTTGCCTGGAGAGCCTGCCTGTGCCTCATGCTCTGGCATACTGACAGCTGGGACTCAGAGACCCTGCTTCTGGCAGATCCAGGTGTGCCAAAAAAGAAGTGCTAATAATCCCAACAACCCCAAAACAGTGGTATGGGAAAAAGGTTATGATCTTGAACGGAGGGAAAATGTTTGAAGTGAGGCCTCTGCAGGGAGCTGAACACCAGGAGATGGCCAGGGTCCTTTGGCAAGCCCACGACTGGCTTATTAATAAGCAGCTGTGTGTCCCGAGGGAGACAAAACCAAACCCTTTTCACATACAGATGAGAGTCAGAATAATTTTACATATTGTCATTGGTGAAAAACAGACTGTTTTTCAATTTTTTTAAAACTTTTATTTTTTTTTTTTAGAAAAGGAATAACTCTGCATGGTAGAGTGTATGGTATATAATTTCAAAACAGAAGAAGTTATATGGAATGGATTATTTTCCCAAACTATTTAAAGTTGAACCTAAAATCATTTGTAAATCAACACTCATTGCCATGTAAGACAAAGGAAAACAATCAACATGTTTTCTGTTTGGTACAGATTTTCTCTACCTCTTCAGCCTGAATTTTCCCAGGGCTGGGCAGAAAAGGGGGGCAAATCCTGCCCATTGTCCTAATCATAATTGTACTGACCAAGCTTTGTGCTCTGAGATCTAGCAACATATGGCTTATTATACGTTCCTAAGTGAACAGTGCAACATCATCTCCACCTTAAGTGTTTATTCCACATTCAGACTGTAACTGAACATCACTCAGAAACCCTTTTCCGCCCCAAAACAACAGTGATAACAATGAGAAGCAGAAAGTCTCCAGCAATCAGATTTCATCCAGAAATCTGTGTAAACTGTAGATCAGGGCTGGGTAGCAGCACAGAAGGCAAAAGATGTGACAGCTTGATTCAATAGCATCTCTAAAGACTACTGTAGGACTGTCATTCTTCAGTCTGCAGGTTGCAATCACAATTTGCTTTTCCCCTGCAATGCTATAAAGCAATATAAGAAAAAATCAGACTCAAAAGCAAAAGGTAGAAGCCTTCATGGAAAGGTAAAGCTTCTGCTTAGCTCTGAGTGGTTGCTATTAGAAACAGATGTCCACAATCAGAAACAAATCTTGAATGTATATACACAATTTGGGTGGAAAGGGACATGGCCAAGGGTGAAAGCCCTCCTAGCTGACCCACAGACTGTTTTAGATTGTAGGTCCATACTACACCCACTGCCTTTTTGGTCTGAATAAACCAGCAAGGCAGCCACAGGCTCCAGGTGCCCTCCAGGCTCTTTGCTCCACTGCTCCTGGGCTGTGTGGGGGCCAGGGGAAGGAGGAGAAGGAGGAAGAGGAGGAGGAGGAGGGAGTAACATTGTCCTGCCTCCCTCACTTTGCAGCTGGCTGAGTGACGTGTGGGTTGCAGCGACATGGGACGTTATACTGGGAAGGTTTAAGTGCACACTTTTCTCTTTACCCCCTCCTCCCCAGTCCTGTTGGAATGTATCTATATCAGTAATCAGGTAAGTATTACTAATAACTGTAAGCTAGCATGGTCACCCTCCCCTTTAGAATAGGGGGAGAGCAATAGCATCAAACAAATTCCCATTTGTGCTGATGTGTAACCTTTCTAGATCCTGTAGAGCAATTATATGCAGGCTTTTTTCATACTAGAATTTAAAGGAGTCAAAGCTGGTAAAGAAACTGGATGTTTCCTGGCTTAACTGAAGGAAATAATAAAACTGATTAAAGTAAGAGTGAAAGAAAGTAAGCATTAGTGTGTTCGCATCCTCTGATATGTCCCACTTCTCTATGTTCTGCTCACAAGCCCTTCTCATACTCTGAGCAAGCATTCCCAAACTTTGAGAGGTAAGGCTTCAGCTGAAATCTCACAGCTGAGACTATTATTTGTTTTATAATTACCACAAATGTAATAACTTGACTTTAGCAGATCCATGTGGGGCATGTTGAGGACAAGGCTTGTTAAGTGAACCAGCACAGGAGAAGATTGGACAGGGGTGGAATCCCACATGATAACAGCAACTCAACAATATCCATCAGCATGGCATTAGCTTAGTGTGGATATAACATCAGGAGCTTGGATAAAGCCTTCAAGCTTTCTGGGTGTCCAGTCAGAACCAGGGAGGCTGCAAGAAGTTTTACCATAAAACTCCAGCACTGCAGTGTCTAAAGGAACTGAATCTCAATGGGCACAGATTTTAGGTTTTGCACAGTCAGTCCTAATTAAAAATCCAAAAGTATAATGGCTGATGCCCCTGCTGTTGGAGCCTTAAGACACCCGTTAACTGCTGAGCCCTACACTTTTTTTTTAATAAAACACTGTTTTAAGATAAAGCACAATAAATGTGCTTATTACGCACTCTAACATAGAGCACAGAAATACAACACTACAGAGTGCAAGTCTAACCATCTCCACAGTGGGAAAAGTGCGAAGGTTAAAAATATGCATGTGGCTTAACACAAGATATTTTTAAAAAACATGACACGGAAATCTTATACTAATGCTTTCATCTTTACCACAAACATGACTGAAAACTTAAGGTCAATTGCTGATCCTTCTCCAGCAGTAGTAGTAGTGTAATCCTTTCAAAGGTACAATGTTGGAAAGATCAGAGAATAAAAAATCCCAAGTGTCCAAAAATGATCCCATTTACCACTTTTCCAGTAGTTACATTTTTCAAGGAGTAAACGTGTAAGGTCACCTTGATCTTCACCATCAGTAACTGATACACTTGGAAACAGCTAAGCCAACCACCTGGACTGAGATCAGTTCGGTGTCGCACACACACACACACACACGGATACACACACAAATACCCCACAGGAAAAAGTGCACTTTCAATTGCTGATACAAAAATAGATTGGCACATTCTTTTTGACACAGTGAAGATATCTTCTTTAAAAGCTTTTTCACTTCAAGAAGTTCTCTTGGAATTTGCAGCAGGTCTGTAGAAAAAGCGCTACGAGAATGCACTCAGTGGGCTTCCAGGGTTTGTGTGATGGAGAGGGGTGGTCATGGAGGCTGCCCTTCTAATTTTTGCCTACTTTTATAGCTGTAGTCCCTACAGGTAGGGTCAGTCGCCACCCAGTTTCAGCACGTGAACCATTCACCAACAGCTCAGTCTTCACCTGCTTGGAGAAAGTAACGATACATAAATTCGTCAAAGCCAAGAGTCAACGCAGTATTTCCTGCAGCCAGAAAAACTGTTTGGGGGTGGGGGGAGAGAGTGTGAAGTGTTATGAGTCTGATTTTGCATTTCCAGTAGTAACTGCAGCTTGGGAGAGCCAAGCGGGAACAGTCGGGAGCCCCTTCCCCGGCGGCAGCCGGCGCTAGGAGTTCTGCATCAGGCGTCTGTAGTGCGGCATCACTTCGTGCTCGGGCAGGTGCAGAGCAAACTCCAGGGCCACCAGCACCGGGAACTCGAAGGCAATCAGCTCTCGCCTGTTCAGCCGGAACTTCTCTTCCAGTTTCTGCAACCACAGCCAGGGGGAAAAAATATAAGTGAGCAAAAATGGAACGAGGGTTTGCCCTTCTAAAGCTTTCCCATAAATGGCATTATTCAAAACACGCATGCTGCTGTCATTAAACTTCTGTCCTGATGGACTTGTACGGCTCTGGGGTCAGAAAACCAGAGCTGTGTGAATTGGATGTTCCGAATCCTTACTGTGAAGGTGAACTCACAGAGCTCAGCCAGCCATGCTATTTCTGACACCTTCGTCACTTCACCCATTCCACTGTGAGCAGATCCATCTTCTAATGATCACAGTGATTACCACAGCAGCAACAGGAAATTCCTAGCTTCATGCAAACAGCAAAATCACTTGTGTAATGGAAGACATGCATCTTGGAATTGTCCACAAACTTCCTGCACTGCTTCAAATCACTAGTTTTCCTTTCAGCATTAGACTGTGCTACAACGCCCTGTTGGGGAAATTATTTTGCCACAATTTGATCTTAATACCTCAGAGGCAGAAGGTGTCGTAAGAACAGTGAGTAATAGAAGCTGCTATCCTCAGGGGGGATGAGATGGGTTTTATAGTTGTTTTTGTGCTGTAGTGTACTAAACCTTCCATATGCTCTGCTGTTTTCACTGGATTTGGATGCTACAAGTAGGCAACCAGCTGCTCAGGGATATTTCCCCCTCATCCTCTTCTTAGGATCTCCCTGGCTTGCTACTTCTCTGCCCACTGGGCCTACTGCAAAGTTCAATGTCTTATGGACCAACATTTCAAGATAGCAAAAGAGGCCAGATCTTACAATTCCCACTTGGCTGATTTTTTCTGTGATTATTCAGAGGGCTTTCTAATAAACTGACTGTCAACCCAGCTCTGTGGGAGGAGGGCATGAGTCCAGTCCTGCCATGATCCCATGTCTCTTCCATTGAGTGAGCTGGTTGTATGTAGCCACATACAAAAACACCAGCCTAACTTTGTGTAGCATTAAATCAGATTGGTACCTCAGTGCTTGCAGAGGATTATGGCATAACACCCTCATGTTACCTCTGTCACGTGGAGTGGGTAGAAGACAAAACACCTTACTCTAAAAAAAAACATCTCAAATGAGGTGTTCTGATGGGAACATCTCCTTAGGTTTTCTTTCCCAAAAGCTGAACTTGATAAATAAAAACGTCTATTTGACTCTATCTGAAATTAGTATCTGCATTTCATTCCCAAAGGAGAATCCTTACTGACACTCTTGAAAACATAACTAAAAGCAAAATTAATTTCCTGAGGGTTCACCTGTTGCCTTGTATTGACAAAATGATGCGCAGACACATCTCAAACCTCACAGTATCTGACACCAGGGCCTTCTATCCCACCAAACAAGCTTCCCATGCCTCTGCAGGGGCGTTGATCACTACTACTTCCACAAAAATGTGTAACAAAAAAAAAAGATATTTAGCTGGCTGTACATCTGGGAGCCTAAAAGAGAGCATGTCCACTGACAAACAGGCTTGCACAGACCACACACTGGCACTTCATGCAGATGGAACACTGGAAACGTATGGATACGTACATCTATAAGATGCTTGACTTCATGTTTTCTGAGGTCACTGCCAATTTTGGCTGCTAAAAGAACACAAGCTCCAGCACAAAGCTTTCTATTCTGCTTGTTCAGCTTCCCCTTGAGAGCGAGCTTCTCAAAGTAGACAAAGGCCATGGCCACTGTGGGCTCTTCAAAACCACATTCTTCTTGAGCGAGCTTGCGCATTTCTCTCTTCAAGCTGAGTAAAGAGACCAGACAAGTATGCTGTGAGATGAGTTCTAAAGCATTTCTCATTTCACCCTAAGAGCCATGCTTTCAGAGATTCCTGCTTAGTCAAATGGAAGGGAAAACATAATTTACTGGGCAGATATTTTTATGCTGTTTTGAGGGTACATTTCATGGCACATTTTTACATCACCAGTGACCCTCACTGCCCCCAACAGACAGTTGTGTCAAACTATAAAAGCAACCAAAAAAGCTGTGACAGTTTTAGCAACAACATTTTATCAGAGGTCCTTCACTGCATACCATTTGTTTTGTAACAATGTTTTGATTACTGGTGCTCTGTATGCAGCTTTTGCTGCTGGTTATGGCTGGCCAAATCCAAGCTGACAGTTCTATCCATGTACTGCAGCACTGTCTGGTTACAGAGCAGTGTGGCTCAGTGTCCTTCTGGCCACTAGGGTCAAATGAAATTATCATTACTTCAGTAGAGCAATATGCTACACCAGAAACAGAGATGGAATATTACAACTTTGCTGTGAAGCCAAATACTCTTTTTGCTTCCGGCCAAGGCACAAAAGCAGCACTTCTCTTTCCTCAGTCTCTTTTTAAGCCAATTCCCATGAGCTTAGAGACTCTGTTGGGTTATTTTTCTGGCTATTTTAATGTAGTGCATGCCCAGCTCTCATCCTCATCCCATTAGATGCTGTGTTTGACACCTGACCAGCACATGTTTGCACATTCCTCTATCCTGTTTATTCATCCCAGTAATCCAAGCAGTCATCTGACTAACTCTGCACCTCTGCTGGTCACTGCTCCTGGGAGATCAATCAGTGCTGTGCTTCCCATGTACAGCAGGAATTGCACTGACATGTGAGACAGCTGCATCACGCTGCAGCCTTACTGAGCTTTGCAACCTACCTTCTTATCTTACTGAGGGTTAGCTTGATGTGAGGGAACTTCTCCTTAAAGGTCTCATTCATGTCCTTCTTGAGATCTGATGGCTTCACGTAGTCTATGACCGTGGTCTGTAACACAGGGCAAGAGAGAATTACTCTTTCAGTTTGTAACAAAGAAGGTCACTCAATTCCCAGAAGCAAGGAATACCACAAGTTCCAGCCAGTCCCAACACTTTCAGCAGACAGGAAAATTAAGTCTGAACTAAGGCAACTATTTATTTGTGACTGACAAAACAAGTGACCTGTTCAGCACAAGCCTTGAACAATACACACCTCATTAGCATGCTCTAAGTATTGCTAAGAGTGATTTGAAGATAAATGTGGCTGGATGAAACCTACCTGAGAAGTCTTGTAAAATAAAAAAATATTCATCACAATAACTGATATGATGACCAGATTTTGGTGCATATCTCTGTGTGGTTCTGAGACCCACTGTGAGTTTCTCTCAGATTGATTCTTTAAAGAAACCACAGGTACAAACTCTTGCCGGCTGTAGCATACATTGATAATAAAGTAAGTAACCAGCTTGTATGGCATGTCACTCAGGAGAGTGGAAGGCAGGAATGCTATGCTAAGTTAGGCAGTAAATGGACAAAAGAGTCAGGACAACATTCAAAATGTACAGTCTATTTCTTTTGAGCTTCCTATTCCTTTTTGTTACAACCTAATGAATCTCCCCAAGTTGCAGAGGGTTCTCCTGGCCAACACAGCCCTTGCATCTATTTGTCCAGCACTTCTCTTGTTCCCTTAGTCTTTGCTCAGGTAGCACTTTGCCCAAACCCTCTGTCACCATTCACCTGGCCAAAATCTAACACCTCACCAACAAACCGACCTTTATTTTGGGAATGTGTCAATTCTCTTCCAAGCTTTAGCAGTTCTGCCCACTGGACAGAAGTGGAGAGGAGCCCCAGCTTGGGCACCAGGGGGACAGTCTGGTCCCCAGGCATACAGCCCCCTACCAGCTTCAAGCATGTAAGAAAGCAGCAGTGGATAGTGCAGTGCATTCTCCTGCTCATAAAATAATATTTCAAATCTGATATCTGGTTTGATTAATTTGTATTATGGCAAAGGGCTGTTAACACCACACAAGAAGTGGAAAGAGGTATATGAAACCCTTGCTGCATGTTATGCCTTTATAGAAGGTGGAGCTCTGCTGAAATGTATCCTCATGGGAATTGAAATCAGCCAAAAAGACTGACTGAATATGCTTTCAGGCTTTTTTTCTGTCATAAAAATAACATATGGAAGGGCTTGGGGAATACAAAGTGCAATGGCTCTAGAGAGAAAGCAGACAATTCTCTTTATCCAATCATATTGTTCTCTGCTTCCAAAATAAGCATGAAGGAGAGTAAAACACACCTAACTTTTCCTGCACTTTACTTATGAGATATGGTACTGAATTATTAGCAAATTAAAAAAGAGCAGAGCATGTGTTTCTCCTGAATAATGCCCAGCAGTATTTGATGCAAACAAAATAGAGAGGAAAACCCAGGTTTTTGCCACGGGGTGTTGTTATGGTCATGCAGAGGTTTTAAAACATGGGCCATTCTGCCACATCAACGCTCCTCAGCCACACCTGCTTCCCTGCACGTGTAGGGATGAGCCTGACTGCAGGTGCAGGCAGACAGTGCAGCGCCCCTGAGGCTAAAAATTCATCAGCTGCCTTGATGCTGAAGCAGGCAATGTGCTGCCACACCTAAATAAAAGGAAGAGAAGAAAAGACAGAAGGGAGAAGCCTTGCCCTGCCCGGGTGGGAAAGCCTCAATGGAATGAGTGGGCCTGCCTGGTTTTAACCCTGCAGAGGCTGGAGGGATGTACACATGCACTGTGCAGCCGGGGCTCTGCACTGCAGACAGCTTCTCACATGCTCCATCTCCCCTGGCAGGGATCAGACCTCTAAAGCAGAAGAATTAAGATCTTAACAACTAACCCTTTTCTTTTCTTTCCCTGGAGTGTTTCAGCTGGCCTGCCTGCTCCTTGGTATTGTTGCCAAAGGATCATCAGCAAGCTGGGTGCTGCTGATGCACAGATATGCTGGGAGTTTTATGTGATAAGAGGCTTCCTCTCAGTACTGCTACAAGAGGACACTGAAACAAGCCACATCTAATTTAGACCCCTGCTGTCTGCTGCTCAGGGTATAGAAACATGGGTCCATGCTGCTCCTTCTTACAGAGCCAAGAGACACGAACCAGATACATCCTATGCAATGTAAAGATGACTTTAGTTACTACCAGTATTTTTTGGTTGTCTTGGGCAATCCTATAAATAGTGAGCTCAGTGTTACCTTACAAAGCTACCTGACACCTTATTTCGTGCTTCACTACAAACCTAACTGCCCATTGTTTGTTCTTCATTTGCACAGAGCTCATAGTTTTATCCTAATTAACTTGCCTTTATCTCTCTCCAGGTTATCTTCTGCTTTTGCTTACATGCACAACAGAAAACCCTTCCCAACAGAAAGGGCACAGCAGCGGAGGGAGGGCCTGTCCATCTTCCAGGCTCTTGCTGTGCCACACAGCAGGTTTCAGCTGCTTGCACCCCTAACAAGTCAGGGTGGCTCTGGGGGTCACTGTGCAGAGGGGCAGTGAGCCCTGGGCTCTGCCACTCAGCAGCAGCAGCAGCCCCCTGGGATGCACCCTTCCCCATGGCTGCTCTGCAGGCACCAACTTGTTTTACCTGGGACTCCTCCAGCCTGTGGGAGGTTAGCCAGAATTCAGCTAAATTCTCTTCAGAAGGAGAAAAGCTCTTTTTAAAAATTTCATTTAAAGCAAAGCGCTCAGGCGCTTGAGACTAAGCAGACAGCTTAAAGCTAAGAACAGTACAGAGGTACAGTTATTTTTAAACCCAGAGATTTGTCAATTTTGTCCTGTTGATAAGGATCTCCCCCTCTCCAACCCTGAATACTGCTGCTTCCTGCGAGACAACAGTCTCTACGACACAAATCACAATAATGAAATCCAGATGAAAGCTGGTGTGTGCTGGTTTTGATTCATGTAACAGGATAACAGCAGCATGTTTGAACACACTGGCTCGAAGGCAGCTGTCTCATCTTGTCAGTGCCATGCTGGAGAGCTCAGCTAACTGCCCTTATTCTCAAGAAAAGCATTTGTGCAAGTTTTTTTTTTGTGCCTTGTTTTTTTTTCCTTCATAGCTGCTGCAGAAGCTGGACTTCGAGCAACAGGATGCTGCTTGTCCAGCTGGTACCTACAGAAATGCATCCTGTGCATGCAGGACCCTGCCCAGCAGAGAGGCAGGCAGAAAATAACCCTAAAAATATCTGTTGAGAGGTAGTTTAAAAGCAATGTTGGATTAACATCTGTTGAGTGATCAAATCAGTTACCCTTTCAAATGGTTTCTGACCAGGCACCTGAGCACCCCCGTTGCTGGGGCACAGCACTCACGAGGTTACACAGAACTCTTGGTCCCCAGCCCTGATCCTGCCCAGGGCACCTTACGCACCCTGCAAACAGCTTGCACTGAGCAGCAGCCCCCACTGCTGCCCCTGCCCACGAGTAAGGGAGTGGAGCTGAGCTCTGGGGTGGTCCAGCAACCCACAAGAAGCAGCTGGGATCTGACAGGGGAGGGCTTGGACACAACGCCATGCTCCTCTGCCGGCTCCCTGCTCAGCATTTACGCTTCTCCTCTGTTTCAGGCCACGCCACTGCTCTTGAGCTTCCTGTGTGTCCCACACAAAGCTGCCATGTGAAGAAAAACACATGACTGTCTGTCCAGGACAATTCTGGTATTGCCTGTGTCAGGGCTCTGATCAATATTGATGCTCCAAAACTTTACAAAAGGTTTGCAAATATTTCCCTAAAAGGAGCACAGCTTTTCTCCATCCAAACACGCTTTCTTAATACATAATATTATTCCCTACCAGGCAGGCACTCTGTACTCCCAGAGCTGTCAGACGCATGAACAAGGCACTGGGAACTACCAAACTGTCTCTCTCATAGTCTAATCTCCAATGTTTTTAACTTCTGTCATCCAGAACTGTCTGTCTTGTTTCTCACAGCTTATTTGCAGGGAACACATTTCAGTTCAGCATTCAGCAATACTCCTTTGTGGGCTCTGTTACATTCTCTGTGTACAAATCTGCGTATGTATATTTTACTTTGGTGATGGAAGCTGCATAAAACAAATGAAAACCTTGATATATGGTAGCTGACAGATGCCTGGACAGAGTGATAAATGCTTCAGCCCAAGGCTCTACTCTGCACACTTTTTGCTTGGCTGGCAGTTTTGAACTTGGAGCTCAGCTCGTGTGTTATTCACAAGTGTTTTCAGGCAGCTGCTTTCTCATAGGAAAGCTGTATATATAGTTTCATAAATATGGGAGGAGAGAGAATGCCTGAAATGGTTGGTAAGACTGGCAGGATGAAATATTGTAGAAAATAAATCCTACTTTGGCATGCAACCAGTAAAAGATGATCTAGCCTTGGATGCCTCTATCTCTTAGCTTAAGAAGGATAAAATCAGAATAAAATAGGTGAATAAAATGAAAGATGAATGATAGGTTCTCTTAGCTGCTGTTACTGTGTATCCCTGATAAATCTGCTTCACAGAGGGCAGACAGAAGACTGACACCTGAAACAGACTTTTGGTAGGTCACTGATAAGGTCTCAGCCACACAAGAAGTGAAAAGAAGTCAATAACTCTGCATTCTCTGACTACTTTAATGCATCCCATAGGAGACCAGCTATGTACCTATCAACTGCCAGTAACCTAATTCATACACTTATGGCTTATGATGCATATATATGAGAAATCCTGACAGACAAGAGACTTTAAGCTGTGATGGAAAATGGTGGTTCCGAATTATAAATAAAATTCTAAAAAGAGAAGTTAGACTAAAATAAGATGTTTCTGTTGTTACAAAGTTACTAACATTCAAGGACCTTAAACGGAAAGATTTTAAATTTCACCAGGCAAACAGTCTCAAAAACTGCCTCTTTGAAATTAAGTACATGGAAGGACACCGGTTTATTTCATACTGTTAACACTCAGGAATTATTCTCAAAATAGTTATTTATTGGAATCTCAGCCAAATATAGCATCAAATGCACAGATCACAGGATTTATACATGATTATCTACCACTGCTATCCTCTGCTCCCTGAGACTTTGGGGTGCAAGGTCAGTAGCTGATAAAAAGCAGCCTGGAGATACTTAATACACAGCTACAGAAGAGGCTCAAAGAATAGGGTGACAGCACTGAAGGACACTCACTGGCTGAAAGTGGAGTCTGCCTGACCTTGGTGCTCCTTGTGAAAGGCAGAACGAGAGAACGACAGACCAAATGCATTATATCATCATGCAGGGCTTTTGTTGGACCAAAGGGCCAGGGCAGCAAGCAGTTCTAATTTTAAAATCCCACTGGAGGACTGCTATTGAATAACGCAGCCCGGCTGTGCTCACCGCTAGCGCGGTACCTGGCAAGCGAGGCTGGCAGGCAGGCACTGCAACAGCTCTGCAGAGTTTTGTGACCTGCTTCTTGTATTAGTGGTGTGGAGATGTCAATTTATTTTTATATAATTAAACCAACACACTGACACTGCAGCTCAGTACCCAAACCTAATTCCACGTGTATCCTCTGAGCACAGATGGATGGATATTTCAGGGATGAGAATACAGAATGGGTCACTCAAAGTCAACGTGCTGCTGATCTGGGCTTTTCTTCTTCTGCTGCAAGTTTTGGCAGCATACAGTGACCAGCTAACATGCTCCTGTGCTTCTGTGTTACCAACAAAAGCAGTACTGCAGGATCAGCCTCCAGCCTGTTGAGAATGAGTTTTCTAGTCCAGCACAGAAGGAGTTTCTGCTGGAAAGAATGCAGAGAGACCAGGGGGGCACTGACGAGTCTGTACATAGGCTAGTCAGCATGAGATTCGAGGAAAGAAATTAATGCTTAGTCTGGTAGATAAAGTTCCTGTTCTAGAGAGATTTAAGAATCTGCACAAATTCCTGTTTTAGCAGTATCAGCCAGGAAGACATCTGTTAACCATGACATGATGTTTCCCTTTCCCCCACCCCCCAGCATGAATTTTTTCTACCTCTTACTGTTTATCCTGCAGCAGAGAGTGCAGACTCTCCGACAAAGACAACACAAAATGAAATAATTTCTCCAGAGCAGACTGGACTTTAAATACAGCCAATACAATTAATAGAAGCCATAGAGTTGGTATTGGGCAAGTATCGAAGAATACTTTTCAGAATTGTCCCCTGACAGGCAATTTGTGGGTATTACTTCTAGAAATGCAACAGGGAAGTGCATGCTCTCTTAAGCCTGAGACTTCATTACGGAAAAACTAAACCAAACCAAACCAAAAAAGAACAAACAAACAAAAAAAGCAGCAAGAATCCCCCCCAAACAACAACAACAACAACAAAAAACCCACTGAAAACCAAAAAATCAAAAAAACCTCAAACCAGACTAAACCAAAAGCACTTCTGCTTCCCCAGAGCTATCTTCAAGGAGGAAGCTCAGCTTCTCCTTGAGAACAGCTGAGGACTTGCAGCTAACACTTCTCTCCAAGAGTCAGGGCTAATTCAGCTCAGTAAAATTAAAAGACTATAAAGTCAATGTCAGTGATGATAAACCTAGGCTCCATAAAAACTGAGCACACCAAGTGCTAGCTGCACATATTTCTGAGTAAAGTCTAAACCGGACCACACATTTTGTCTGTCCTATGCCTCGGGATAAAGCCTGCAGTGTTTACTGATGCAGCATTCACACAGACCTCAACAGAGCTTTCCCAGCAAGCACAGAAATCCTGGCCTAAGAAGCACAAGCCAGGCTCATGGGAGTAACAGCAGCGCATGCAGCCGGCAGTGACGCAGCCCAGCATCCCCTCCTCTTCCACACCTTCCCCCCATTAATTGCTCTGACATCCATAAGGAGGGGTGAGGGGAATATCGACAAGCTTGCAGCTGTCAAGCATTAATGCTAAATCCCGGCCAAGTAACGAAACTTTAATTACAAGCTGCAGCTCTCCGCGCACAACAGAATGCTGGGCGCTGACAGCAGAGCCGCTCTCAGCTGCTCCGGCGCTTGTGAAAGGCAGCAATTCCAGCCCCATTCTGCCCAGCACTGAGGCAGCAATTCCAGCCCCATTCTGCCCAGCACTGAGGCAGCAATTCCAGCCCCATTACACCCAGCACTGAGGCAGCAACTCCAGCCCCATTCTGCCCAGCACTGAGGCAGCAATTCCAGCCCCATTCTGCCCAGCACTGAGGCAGCAATTCCAGCCCCATTACACCCAGCATCACAGCAATTCCAGCCCCATTCCACACAGCACCGAGGCAGCAATTCCAGCCCCATTCCACACAGCACCGAGGCAGCAATTCCAGCCCCATTCCACACAGCACAGAGGCAGCAATTCCAGCCCCATTCCACCCAGCACTGAGGCAGCAATTCCAGCCACATTCAGTCCAGCACTGAGAGGCAGCAATTCCAGCCCCATTCCACCCAGCACCGCAGCAATTCCAGCCCCATTCTGCCCAGCCCCGGTGGCTGCTCCGGCCTCTGTGCTCCTCTGGCAGAGGTCTGGCACTGCTGCAGTGGCTGTGATGGTCAGGAAAAGAGCATAGGTCTCTCGCTGGCCCCAGACTGCAATTTGCTTTAATTGCAGTGTGCACAGATTTTTATATTTGGGGGGGAAGAAAATGACTTGAAATTATAAGGGTATTATGTTCCTGCTCAGACTGATGTGAACTGCAGGGAGGGGGGTGGGAATGTCAGGAGAGTCAGGAAAGTCTAAAACAGATGTGAGTGAAGTCTCCTACATATCCAAAATGGCTTTATATTCAGCTCTATTGCCCAAACTGAAAATTCCTACTTAACCTGCAAGCTCCCCGAACACTGCAGCACTACAATTTCTCCCTTCTCTTGGCTGAAGGAAGCACCAGCACCTTGTAAAATCTTTCAGCTGAGCACTGAAGAACAACCATCCCCCCCTTAGTTTCTTGCAGAGCCATGCAGCTCCTGCATGGGACCACAGCTATGCTGCTTGGCTGTGGGCAGGCAGGGCAGGCAAAACCCCAGCCAAGAGAGCCCTCGGCACCTGCCTGTGACCTACCTCAACAAAAGAAACAGAGCACTTAATGTCCTTTAACCCTTTCTTAGATTAGTGCCTGCCTTCAGAGAGGGAGGTGGAAGTCCACAGACCCTCAGACAGTGCTGAAGAAGTGATGTCTGGAAAGGTACATTCAGGAAAAAAGCCCTCAAATGTCAAATAAGACATTATTTCAGATACAGCAGTAATTAACCCTAGATAAAATTTAAAAGCAGGGAAACCCCTGTCAATGCAAATATATTCTAGATAAACAATGACATTGATTTTAACAACTGTCCTTGAAGTAATTTTTCACCTTTAGGGCATCTAGTCATACCCCTTGTCAAATCCCCAGGCAGCTTCTTTTTACAACAGAAGTACAAACACAAGACTTTGAAATGCTGTGGTCAACCAGCATACAGAGAAGAATGGCACTGAATACCCACTCCTGGATGGAGAACGCCCTTGCAGGATGCCAGCCTGGCTGCTTCCTTTTTACTCATTTAACCATGTCCACAAGAACATCAAGTTAAAGGGGGCTCAAAGATCTCAGGTGATTCCAGGGGACCTGTACTGCCTGGCAGACACTTGCAGCCTGAGGAAGGTCAGAAACACAGCCACGACTGCTAGAGATGTGTTCCCTTTGGATGTTGGCTAACAATGGCTTTCTCTTGAGGGAAGACAGTTCCCTGTCCATGACAGTAACCATATCAAAACCTGACAAATATTTTCCCACACAGATGTAGCTGCTATAAAAGGTTGTGACTTTGTGGGTTGGCAGCCAAAAAATAACTCACCAGCCCTTAAAGGAAAACTGGTAGCAAGTAAGCAGAGGACACTCTGGATATGCCATTTGAAAATCTAGAATAAACACAGCCTTAGAACTCAGTTAAGCCTCTGTGTGCAACCAGATAAACATCAACATGAAGCACTTAGAGCTTATTTTGAAGAAGGAGCACCCACAAGCCAAATTACCCGTGGGCCAGGGGGCAGATGAGAACATACAAAGGCTGTATCTTTACATACATTAGCAGTTTCTTAAATAACGTCTTCTGTTCTAAATTAAACAAGAACATGGACAGCACTTTAGACCTCAGTGTTTCAAATTCTATCATATCTGTATATAGATAAGAGAAGTAGGTCACCACTTTGGGGAAAAAAAAATATATTTTCCCTACTGCCTACTGTTACCCTGGATGTACAGTCCAGAACAGATCCATGCTCACATGTGTATGACTGGACTGCATCTTGCAACAGTCCTGCTAAAATAATCTACAGACTTGGAGCAATCAAAACAAAGACTACACAAGTATCTCACCACAGAAAACATTTAGTCAGAGCACAGAGCACTGAACAATTATGTCTCTGTATTGTTAAGAGTTTGGATATAGTGGGAAATATACAGACTCTGCTCGTAATTGCTGCAATTAAAGGAAGGACTATCCCATGGTGAAATAAATACCTGGGAAACCAAGCTGTTCAGAGCAGTGAATGATTAGCATCAAAACACAGCATAGCTTCATGACTTCAGAAAAACCCCAATGGGCATCCTCCTATTTTGTAATAGGTGCCAGTCTGAGGAAGTATAAATTTTCCTCTGAATGCCAGAGAATGAGTGCATTGTTTGAACAAGTCTTTCATCTAAAGCATTTATGAAATACAGCGGTAATAAAAGTGTTTGCTTTTGTAATACCTCCAAGAGTTTGTTTTAACATGCCTTGAGAAGTAACTGTCATTTAGAACAAAGCATTCTGAACAGCTCTTATTAGTAGATTAAAAATAATAACAGTCTTCTTAAAATACGGCCAAATGAAACCTCAACCTTCAGAATTTTGTTATGGGAATTCCTCTGTCCTACAGAGAATCACTTACCATATATGAAGGAAATATTAAAACCCGCTTATGTTTGCCACATGGCCACTGGGGATCATCTAAAAGATTTGGGTCGTATTCAACAAAGTCTCCCAGGTCACTACCTATAAAACAACAGTTTAGATATAGAATTTTGAAAGGAATTCATCACATCACATCTCTGGACTTAACAGAAGTGGCAAAGGAGTTAACAGATAATGCACAATATTATCTCCATGCAAGGTTTTTTAAAGAGATGAAAAATTATTCTAAGTCTTGACAACTCCAAATATTTCTATATTAAGGTGATTTGCCAAGACATAGAAGACCTATAGCTTATAAATTACCTGGTAAATGTGATTTAGGGCTTAGAGAACTGCAGAATTATTTAAAGCTCCACAGTGACTTTTATTCCCGGCAACAAGTTTTCATCTGTTCAAACAGATGTTTTGATTTGTTTCATTTATCATGCCAAAATATTTTAAGCATATAGTGCTTTGGCTTATGTTTTGTGTCCGGTTTTGTAAACACAGCCCTTTCCAGCCTAACAAAGGTCACCAGTGGAATTTACACCTTCAGCTTGTGACTACTGTGTTGCCACTGTAAATTTTCCATAGCAAAGGAAGGTAAGGACAAGCCTGATGCAGGAGGAGCAAACAATGCTGATGACAGGAGGAGGCATGCTGGGTGCCATTGCGGCTGTCAATACCACCAACGTGCTTGTTTATTTAGCCTCCACCCTCCACAAGCAAGCCTTCTAAGCAAATATGGAATAAACTGTGCTTCACCCACAACAGGAGACTGTATTTACTTCATTTAAGCTAATGGGGGGACTAAAACACACGTCAGTCCTTTGCAATAACTGCCTACCATCAGGGTATTAAAAAGAGCTACTTGAGACGTTACCTGCATCAATGCTCCCCTGGGTGCTGTTAGCTCTTCCCAAAGAAAGGCTACGATGGCTTGCATTGCGAAACTGGGAGAAAGATGAGGTGGAGTCTATTGTGTTCCTCCGAGTTCCCAGGGCATTGGTGGGAAATAGGAACTGTGTATAAGAAACCGTCTAAAAAAAAAAAAAAAAGTCAGAATGGACAGACAGTTAATTTCAGCCCAGGCTGGATGCAGTGGGATGCTTTTGGTGCATTCCAACTGGAAGAAAGAGAAGCCAAATTAATGGAGGATTTTCTGGATTTAGTAGTTTGGCACAGATGAATATAAACCAGTCACCTACATTTGCTTCAGTGCAGTCAGTTTATTCATGCAAAAAATGCTTTTGCAAAGGCATTAGCTCTTCAGCAAAACACACACACACACACACACACACACACACACACACACACACACACACACACTCTAATACACTGGATTTACAAAATCCTACTCAAGGGTCAGATTTAAAAATATATCAGTTTGGTCAGGTTTTTTCCAGTGAGCCTCGTCTGTAGCACATTTCAGCAGCTTCTTTACTGAACTAGCATCATCTATATGGGTCCCTCAGCACACAGCTGCCAGAGGCAAATCACTTAAACACTGCTAAACTAAAGCACTTTGTCCGCTATTTTTCTTTCCCAGGACTTTGTCTGGCAGAGTCTTATTGATGTAATAAGTGAGCTCCAGTTCACAGCAATCATTGTGGGAGATCATTTACTACCCCCTCAACATGGACTAAGTGTGAATGAGTAACTTGTGACAAAATTATTTTTAGAGTGCACTGATTCTCTGCTTGTACCCTGGCCAAGAAAAAGCTATGCCTTGCTTCTTGTTGGCTCATTTTCCAACAATAACATTGCATTGAAGAAAAAAAAAAGAGTTTGAGACTCTAGACTGGTTTATGAGGAGGTCAGAACAGGTATCAAATAAAACATGTTGCATGTGAGCTTTCATTATTTATAAGCAGACAGATTGTCCTCAGGAATTTACGGCCTGTGGTCTGGCCTGACACCTGGTTAGGTGAGCACAACATGTGTAGCAGCATTGACCCAGGGCCTTTAAATCCATAGATGACAGCAGACTGAGTAAAACTGAACTGTAGAAAGTAAATCAGGATTTCAGGAAGAAATGTTTTCTTCTACAATTAAAACTGCCTCTCCTCTATATATTTATTTAAAATCAATCAGTTCCCTAAAGATTCATATTTGCTTATTCTATTCAAGTGAACAAGCTTCTGGATTTTGAAAGACTCATCAGCTTTGTGCCACTGTCTTCCTGCTCTCTGGAAAAATATTGAGCAAGATGTTATTAAATACAATTGAAAGCAAATAGAATTACAGCTACAACTCTCACCAGAAATTATTCTCAAGCTCCTGACAATATACACTGCAGTGATACCTCCTGCTAGAGCAAGGGGAAGGCTGTGTAATTCAGTAATGCTTTACACACTCAGATATTGCCAGAGGCAAATTTCTTCAAGGATACAGAGTTGTCTGTGTTGACAGCTTGGGCAGTCCTCATAGATTTCTGCTAAGCTTATTTACAGTTGCACACACTGTGCTTTAACTACTGTGTTATGCTGCATGTTGTATTTGTGCTTGTTATTAGTTAAGCCATTTTTCCCCCTTATAACATCAAATCTAAGGGAGTAGGAACTGAAGCATCCCCACCTTCCCATCTGCTCCGAGCTCCACACCTTCAAGACCAATTATTTCTTTCAGACACACTCCAGTAGAATGGCACTGGCGTCCACCATCCAGCTTCATGTCCCTGGGAAGCAGAAAGAAGAGCAGAAACAAGCTCTTAGTACACACACCTTGTTCACCTCCCACTGCCAAATGCTGAAACAAGGTGCAGCATTAATCCAGACATGCCAATGCAAAGCACAGACCAGACAACTTTTCCTATGGGAAGCACTTTTGTTGTCTGGTCAGAAAACCCCCACTTTGCTCATGGCTGCAGCTCAAAGCCCAGCCTGTGGCACAGAGCAAGATTCCCCATTGCTGGGTACTTCTGACAGGACCTGGCACTGGGAAGGAACTGGAAGTCATACACACTTCAGGTGAGATACAACAATCCAGCCTGAACACTTGACTGCCATGTACCCAGCAGGCAGATGTTCCCACAGCACATCCCCATGTTCCCCTACATGAAACAGAGGTAATTTCCTCTGGAAGATTCCAGGAAGGATTCCTGCTCCTTTGAGAACACAAAAGAGTGGCCAAAGCCCAGTGACCCTTCTGCTGGAGGCTGACAGGAGAAAGCCAGTTTTCCATCACCCTGGCATGGAAACTTGGGGATCTACTTTAGAAGGACTGACCCACCTGGCATCTTCCATTTGGAGATATGAGATGAGCAGGCTGTATCCCATGCTTTAGCATCATGACCAAAATGTGAGCAGAGGTAGAAAAGACTAGAAGCAAATCTGTGCTTCACAAATGAGAGCTATATGAAACTCCACAATATATATTTTGCAATATTTTCCTGGCTGGTTGCTGCTGGAGTCCAAGTGTGTGCTCAAAACTCCGTGTGGGAGAGATGCTGACATGGAGGCCAGGAGAAGCCCTGCAGGCTGTTCACTCAGTCGCAGGCTGGGCTATCTCCTGCTGTGACATGCAATACACCCTGTTTCCAACCTATCAAACATTTTATTTCTCTGAAACACGGCCATCCTGAGCCCCCAGTAAGTCATGTACCTCAATGCTGGAAAAATCCAACACATCTGTCTTCTGGAAAACATAGTTCACTGATAAAGGAAAAGGCTGTATCAAGTTTCTAATCCCAACAAAGTCCTCTTAGTTTCTTGATTGGAGTTCACTTAGCACAGTGTCATATTATCATTCTTGTTTCCTGATATCATGTTACTGAGGGGTTGGACTAATAATGATGTAAAAATAGCTTTCTGTCACAAGCATGGTATCAGCCTCTCTGCTCCTGCGCAGAAAGAGCTTAAGGGAACTATTTCTCACAGAGATAAATGCCAAATTGTAACTATTTCAGCAGTTATCTATGAAACAAACACACAACCTGAGGAAGCCTCTGAACCCCAAAATGAAAACAAATATCTGAACTATCTGAAATCAGAATAGTGTAGTTTCTTTCCATTCAAGACCCTACAGATACAGAGCAAGAAATAATGCTGTTACAACTCTGAAAACATGTCATGGAGAAATTTTTCCATGTAATTAACAGACATAGATAGATAACTCTGTCATTCATCAAATGTAAACCTATCACCCTTTGAAGAGTTAGCACAGCAGCTTTAAAAAATAAAAAACAGCTCTGAGGACTGGAAAGAAATCAGTGCCTTTGAAGCAGGGAGCAGGGTCAGCTGGCAAGTGCGAGCATACGCAGGAATGATTCTTGGACATTAGCTGAAGTTTGATGGACACTGTTGCCTCCATTCCCCATCTTTCTGATGTTTCTAAAGAGTATTCTCCTTTCAGGACCCTGTGAACAGCACTGCAGTAATTCTCCCTGTTTTGCAAAAGCTACTTGGGGTGTTCCCCTTCTCCACATATGCTCTATATTTCTAGAAAGTATATGACTGTTTGTGTTGTAAAATGGAGTAATAAAGTGTTACTGTTTGGAGAGAAATCTATCCATAAAACAGAGAATTAAACTCCCTCTCTTGAGGAAAATCAGTACTAAACAATGTGCAGTTTCTTATGAGCATATAAATGGAAAGGCTCATCCTGGCTTATACACATCCTCCTCTCTCTTGTAAAAGAGCTTGGTTAACACCTCATAAGGAATTCCTAAGCAACTTTACTGTATCCTTTTTGAGTTCCCTATCAGTATGATCAACAGCAAGCAAATAAAATTTTTTGCATGACAAGCCTTTATTTTTTTTCCTCACTCCTATTAAAGACAAAGAGCTCCAGAAGGTCTTGGCAAAGCTATTGCTGAGAGAGCAAGCCCAAAGGCTGCCTGTCCACTGCTGGGGGACCCCAGCACAGCTGCTTCCTCCACACAGCCCCAGCATCCCAAGAACAACTAGGAAAGATCTGGGGGATGCTTTCCCTTAGAGCTCTCCAAATGGGTGAGTCGTGCCTGGGAAGGGTCAGGACACTTGTTTGGGTACAGCCACTGCACTGGTGTGGCCATCCACTGCCACCAGGTTTTGTAGGACATGTCCTTACATGGCATCAGGGTCAAGGGGTCCCATGAAGCAGGAGCATATGGAGGACAGGTACTTCATAGTAAAAAAACAATCAAGCTTTCACTGTTGTTTAAGTTATTTAAATTACCGATGGGACTGAGGAACTGGACAAACCACTGTCCAGTAGTAAATGATGCTTAGAAAATGCAGAAAAGGAACAGCAGTCCTTGCCAAAGAGGCATTTCAGTAAGGAAAACTTCCTTCCTCCTCTTCCTCAGTTTTGATTTTCCTGCTTTATTTCCAAAAGTGCTTTTTAGGAAACTTCAAGGAATTCAAGCAGACACCCAAATCCAAAAATAAACCATGGGAACTAATTTTACTACCTTCACTTTATTTGAGCAGGGAAAGCTTGAGAAAACGAGAAGATCAGGGATAAGATTTCCTTAGGAGGCAAAAAAACTATATCTCAGTTTCTGACAAAGTCTGGGGAGTTACCCTGATTTACATCAATGTCAAGCTCTAGATATTCTATTCATGGATACCATTTGTGGAAGACTAAGCAGTGTTAGAAACTACCCTCAAAACCAAACATATTGTCTCAGTTATCCATAAGTGCAGAATGTTGAGGAATACATGAGATACAAGTAGCTGGCTCACAAGCTGCAGACTGAGATGCAGATTGAAGCACAGAGCTCCAAGCAGGAGCCTGAGAAGAGAGGCCGTGGACTGCCAGCCTTTGGGATAACACAGGGCAGGATGGTGGGTGACACCAGCCAGGTGAATGGACACTGGGAAACACAGGAGAGCTGGGAATTGCAGCCTTTTGGGTAATAAAGGAGAGGAAAACCAGTGAGCCAGCAAGGTGGATGGGCACAGAGAGGGGGGCAGGAGCCAAAGACTTGAGAGGAAGAGGAGACTTCTGGAGACTGTGAGGGTATAAATGCCCAGGGGTTCCTTGGTTGGGAACCCACCTCAGAGGCCCCAGCTCTGGCTGCTCCCGTGCTACTGCACCATAAATAAATGGCTTTATGGAACAAGACAGCTGGGACTTTGCCATGGGAAACCTGGGGGCAGACTTGTGAGGAAACCTGGTCTGAATGGGGTATGTGAGGAGTCAAACAGGGACCCACTGGGTCACTGGAGCCACCCACCAAGAAGCAGCTTCAATCCCAGCAGTGAAAGTCTCTGGTATTGGAATGTGACCAGCAGTCTCTTGAGCAGTCAGACTGGGTAGTTTCCTTAGCAAGAAAAAAAAATCAAAGTTTTTCCATCTAACAGAGTTCACAGATTTTCTAGGAACCATACCAGGTGACATGGGATCCCAGATTTGTTGTCAGATGGTGAAAAGTTTTACTGAGCAAATAGATAAGGATCAAAAAAACCAATCCCATGTCTTCTACTAGCCAGGCCAGGATTAACAGAGTATAAATTGGAAGCTGTTACCTTCGGAAGTATAGCACTTCTCTAATGAACCAAATGTTATGCTTTGACATGATCTACAAAGTCCCATGCAACACTCCTGCTGGGCACTTGCTCTTTAAATGACAGTAACAGTTGAGCACTCTAACCTGTGAATAATTTAGGAGTCCATGAAATATTAAACAGACTTACAGATACATGAAAAAGCCTTCTGCTTATTGCAAAAAGGAATCATAATTGTTGTTTAGAGATGTCAGCCCTCTGTGCCTGCATTTTATGCTTAGCTATCCCCCCCACACTGCTAAGATTTATTCTAAAAGCAAAAGAGGTTCATGAGACATCAAGAAAAGATGCCATTCTCATCTGTCAGTGTAAATAATTTTTACTTATCATCTCTGTTTATAGAGACAAGGACACTGAGAGCTCTGGAAAAGATGCAGCAGATCTGCTGCCAGTCAGACTAGCAGCAGATCTCCCACTGCCTGAGACTGCCTGCTATAATTGATCAAGAGCTTTCAGATCCTAATGCCATTAGTGTTGCCAGAACAACTCCAGCTGCAATTTACAGGGAGAAGGAGCAAAAAACTCCTGGAAAGATGGCTCTAATAGGTCAGCCTCCTTTTTCTCTCTCCAAAGGCATTTAGCTGTCAGCATGCCAGCTCTTTCCCTGATGTTTTGCGCAATACAGAGTAGAAGTTCAAAATTTAAACTTACTAGCTTTTGGAGATTCATTTGTCAATTTCAATCTAAGGGAACAGGACAACTCACTCAAGAATGAGCAATAGTGGCTCTATAAAATTCATACATGAGATCATGAGTTTTGAAATCTCCTATTGTGAGGAAAAAACCTTCAGATTTACGTGTCTTTCTGTAAAGCTAATATTCGCTTGGTTCCATTTTTTGTTCAATTTGTGAGAAGCAGGGAAAATGGGCAATGGTAAAGAAATGCAAGGATATTTCAGCTTCCCTGTCACAGGCTAAAAACAGATAGTTGTTCTTCCCCAGGCCTACAGAATGATACATGCTCAGGAAAAGCACTCAAGATTGATGACTTAATCAAAACTGCCTTGCATACAAAATCTGTTGGGGAAGAGCAGCAAGGAACTCTGAAGGATGTAACAGAGTATCCTGCTTTGCTGTCTGCTTATTGCAACTATCCATACGGCAATTTAGATGCTCTCATTTCTCCTGTAAATATTGCCCTGTTTTCCACACTCACTAACCTGCCAAATTACTGATGGCAGCAAGACAACCACACGAGTCCTTCTTTTCGCCTCATTTTGCATATGGCTTTCTTACCCAGTTTAAACACTAAATATGAACAAATATTGCAGAGTTTAGATAAAGAAGGCTGTTGGGAATGCCAGGTCTGTGGACTAATTGATCATTTTGGTTAGATACTAATTGGGGGGATGGTATTGAAAACCTCTTGCTCCTGGCATCATTGGACATATTGTCCTGGCCAGCATTTAGTTAAATCTGAAGTTAAATTCAGCAGTGACTTATCTTTAGAAACTGGATGAAGCTGGTTAGTAGCATTTCTGAGAAGGACACAAATTCTTTTTATCTAGTGATTTGCTGCTTTACTTCAGAAGAATGGTCTGTTTCCTGGGCATCAATCCATTTGATTACTCATGCTGCATTATTTCCTTTAGCTGGAGGCAAGTTTTGTCAGAGGAGTACCTGCATTTTTGTCAAGACAGCAATATTCAGCAGCTACGCCTGCTGCAGGTAAATTTCTATCCACTTAATGAATTCAATGCCAGGAAGAAGAAAAGATTAGGTGAACTGGCCATCTTTATAAGGATGTGCACTATCTGATGCTTTGAGTTTTCTGTCCCACAGCTCATCACCTCCAGCCCTGCTGTCAGTCAGTCACTGCAAGCCCAGGTCTGAGTGCTCATGTAAGAATAAGCAGACTGCAGTGCTGCACTTGTGTCCTACTGCCAGCTCTCCTCCTCCCCCAGGTCCTCCAGATTCATCTTCTGGACAGGACTTCACAGGAACTTGGAAGCTCTTAAAAGATTCTTACAACATCACAAAAGATATCATCAGAATAGGTACAATTTCAATCTGTGGATGCTTTTGCCATTGATAAAAACAAGCCTTAAAAGTGCCTTTTCCAAAACACATTTTTAAATCATGAAGCATAATGGTGTGTGTGCCAAAGATAAAAAACAAACCACACTGTGTCAGAACTGTAAACCCAACTAACTGCAATACCTTTTATTTTTGGGGTGAAAATCAACATGGTACCTTCTTCCTCCTTTTTAACACCTCTAACAGTGACAGACATTGTCACTGTTCTTTATGGAAATTGCTTAGGCTATACTAATGTGGACTGGATTGTTCTCACTTGGCTGCAAACATAAGCAGACTATTTTTGCAGGGCAACACATCCTGCTGGCCAGAGGGAGCAATGTTGACAACATCTGTGAGCACTGCCAGAGTTGTACCATGTCCTTGGAAGCTGATGGAGAAGTGGTGCCTAGAGAAGCTTCAGGAACAGGCAAGCAATGGAGAATTGTCTCCCTTCTCCCCTGCCCAGGATATCTGCTTTTTCCAGGACAGGCAGAATTGAACCTGGCTCTTCTCCATCCTGGCTGGGGCCACAAGGTGGGTCCACAAAGTGCCCTTGCACACACCAAGCTGGGGAGTGGGGTGGGCAGAAACCTTCAGGAATGTTCCCAGAGTCTGGCTGTAAGAGCTCCTCTTTAGGGACTCAAGTGTCCGGAGCATGACCTCCCTAATGGCTAAAAGGATAATATCTGCTGTGTCTGATCCCCGTCTCCTGTCTCAAAGGGCTGAAATCCAATTCACCTCAAACCATCTGGAACCCATCTCCAAACAAATAATTCCCTTAAGTCTTATTTAATCCATCTGCAAATGGCTTCACTCTTTGGTTTGCCGTGACACAAATCCCCTTTGAGGGCCCAGAGCAGGTGAGCATGAGGGTGCACACGCTGTGCTGAGGGGGTGTGTGGTAGGACAGATCCCTGCTGCTGACCTGAGGCATCTTCCCCTGTCCTGGAAGTGGAACAGTATGGAGGCTCAAGTCTGTTTGCTGTGAGCTTCCACCGTGACAACCAACCTCTGACAGAGGAGGTGTGTGCCACAGCAGCTCAGGGGATGCAGAAGGTGCACCTCTGATAAAAATGGGAGGTCAACACCTCCAATTTTCTGCCCATCTAAAGAACTAGATGGGGATTAATGCTTATCTGTGGCAAGGAAGATATGAAATGGATACTGAGGCAGTTTCAACATGGTTCACAAAGTAGATCTTGCATCTTTTGGAATATTATATTTAAAGAAGAAAGAGGACTGCTTTATCCATTAAGGCTTCCAATGCATTGAAAAATGAGAGGCAACTGCACAACCCAAACCTGCAGTACTAGCACTTGCCTCTAACCTCTGCATCACAAAATGACTCTGTATGCCATAAAACCAAACATTCAGGAAACCTTTCTCTGTGTCTGTCCAATTAAGAACAGAGGCAATAACACTGTCACAAGTGTTTTCACATCACTACATACTCCCCTTAGCTACCACTAAGCCCCACCTATGGTCTGGTGACTTTGGGCTGTAACATCAAGAGGTACTGAAGGGCAAGAAATGCCAGCAGCCAAGATGCTAGCACCTCCTTCAGCTCCTGACTTGCAGTGAAGCTTTCCTTACATTGCCTTCACCTGGCAATATCTGCTCTCACACTTGCTCTGCTGGTCTAGACAGATGAAGAAGAGTAAGCATTTAGGAAACTTATTCCCGGGGCACCTCAAACTTCATCCCTTCATGTACAACTATGTCTCTCTCCCCAGACCTCCATTTGTATTGGTACAGCCACTTAAAATCGTGGTTTAGAGGCTTTTGGGGAGGGTTCTTGCTGTTGTCATTTGACCTCTGCATGGAGGGCAGGCAATTAAGGACCACAGTCTGGAATACACTTCTCATACCTCACTGGTGAGGGGTGGTGCTGCCCCATCCACACAGGACAGGTACATAGAGTTGGGACTTCAGAAAGTGCCTTTTACCATGTTTTTATAATGCATCTGCTCCTACAGACTGTATCTACCAGCATTGGTGGAGTACAGCTCTTCTGCACTGCCTCGAGTACAACATGGGCTGGCAGCCTCCACAAATAGCTGTGCCTGGAGATTTCCTCACTGGCCACAGTGCCTGTGAGTTGGAGCAGAGGTGGAGAAGCAGCAGCAGCTCCACTATGTGCCCCTCTCACACAGAACAGCTCCTCCTGCCTGCTCATCCATCCTGCTCTCCCACTCCTGCTGGGGCTCTCTTCAGTTCAAATTTCAGATGTGTCCACAGCTCCCTGCAAGGACCTGTTTCTTTTCATTAACTGCTCAGTGGTAGTTGCAGAGCACAAACCAGCTGGGACATCTTACCTGGGGACAGACATCAGCAATCCAGGGATTCAGAGAAAGCAAAGCTAAAGGATGCTGTCATTACAGTACTTCACAAGAGTGTCCAGTGTCTCCCCCCTCCTACTTCACATCCAAAATGTGCAAGCAAGCAAGCAAGCACTGTGCAGCCTGAACAGAGTGGCTACAGTTTATGTTATACTGCCTCATCTGTTCTTTGCACCAGCTGTTCCTGGAAGGAGGTGCCACTGAATTGTTTCTCTCTTCCTCTGATGCTCTGGAAGAAAGACAGAGGGCATTTTTTTAAATCTTGGCTTTTTCAGCCAAGGGAACAGGGTTGGATTGTTGTGTACTGGCACTTTCTACCTTCTCATCCCATGCCCTTCTTGCTGTGCAAGCACAGTACAAGACATGACATGCTGAAATAATATTTAGTTTTTCAGCTGGGCTCGTTACTGCTGTAATTTAGAAGGTATAACCAGTCATCAAAGTTTCAAAATGTGTTCAATTTTCAATAAAGAGGCAATTTCCACAGGATGATGACCATAAAAGAATGACAGTGTACTCAAGAACAAAGAACAAATCTGCCAGTCTGTCAAGAATTTGCCTGATGTGTCATCACAGTTTAATTAAGGGAAAAAATTTACTGTAAGAGTGAGCAGACAGAGTCAACCTCCTAACAAAGGTGCTTCCTTTGTGCATTAAAAATAATCTCCCTTTGTTTTAGATTACTGGTGCACAAGGAGATTGTGACAAATCGCTCTCCAGAACTAAATAGATGGCTGGAAAGTATGAGCCAAATTTGTCTTTTATGCAGTGGAAAGATTTGACTGTAGATGATTTGTGGATCTTCCAAACCCCCCTCAGTGTATCATCTGACTCTTTCCCACACATTTTGTGCTCTGAGTCAACCACAAGGACTTCTCAGGTCTCTGGCAAGTGAGCATGGTGGCCGTGCTCTTCCCCTGTGCCAGGGTCACAGAGCTGCTGCCCACCAGCACTGCCCATCCCAGCCTTGCTCTGCACCCAGCTGGCCATCACAGCCTGCCAGGCCACATCTCCCAGCCAAATCCAGTTCCTGCCACTTCTGTGGTTTCAGTGGAAGAGCTAAAAGCCTTCTCAGTCTCTGGAGAACTTGTTCATTCCAAAGGAACTTTCCTATCAGAGTTACAGAGTCTCAGCATGTCAGGGGATGCGAGGCAGCTGCACAGACAGCTATGAACCTGTACAAAATTATCACAAAAATAATGCTTTCACTGACTAAATGATCTGACCAGTGACTAAAAGTATTAAATACAAAAGTATTCTGTTTAAATCCAAGTATATATTCATAGTTCTACAAATCTAGATTTAGTAGCACTATGTTTGCCTAGGAGAAAGAGACAGCTAAGATATCTTATACAATTAAAGTCATGCTGACTAGAGTATTTGTTTTGTCAAAGATGAGTGAAACCAGAAGAAACAATAAAAAAGTGCATTTTTTTCAAGAACATTGATATCATGGGAATAGTTTTCTCCAGCTTAATAATCAAAGATACCATAACACATATAAATAAAGTGGGGACTGAGAGCTGTAGTTTTAACCTGGTAATAGTCCACAAAGCAAATACACCTAAGAGCATTTATCTCTTCTCAGAGCAGACATGTAAAAGCATTAGGCTCCATCATGCTGTGTTCTGTTATCAGGTCTACATGCAGGCCCAGAAAGACTATGCAGTACACGTATGGATATACATACCCGACTTGGGTACAGTCTCGATATGGCAGCACTGAAAATATGCTACAGAAGGATCTTCTGCTGCTGATAAGGACTATTCTAAAATATAAAAGAAAATAAAAGAAATCAAAGACTAAAATTTAAAAATCCCACCACAATAAGCAAAGCAATAGATGTTACCATTGAGGAATTTGCAATCACATAACTTCCATAATGGACGATTTCTCTGTCTTCTTTTACATCTCGCAGATATTGTGCTACGGAGTCTTTATAGAAGTGCTGAAGCCTGTGCCACAGCAAATGAGCAGTGAATGAGTAGTAGAGCCCCATTCCCTCTACAGGCTTTCTAGGAGGACTATCTTGAATATGTGACTTGGAATGCAGGACAGATGCTTTCCTAGTGAAAGGAGTCTACCCACAGAGGCAAGGGACCATTCTGTCAACTCACTACAATGCCTGAAACCCAACAGACAAACCCAGCAGCAACCAGGTGATACACACCAACAAATACCACTGATAGACACTCTGGCTGCTGGTTGTGACCTTTCTCTGCTAAACCAAAGGACTCCCTTGATTGTCAGCTTCTTGTTCCTGAAATAGGCCTTATCCATCAATCAGGATAGGTTTGCTATAATGTTTCCAGATCCTTTCATTGTTTCCAAGCTTCCTCTTTTGAGTCTTCTCCAGTTTTGCCCCATTACCTTTCTTGGTCTCCAGGCATTATCCCTGACCTCAGAAGTTGCACATCTTCCAGCCTTACCTTTAAGATCAGCATCTAGCCATGACACTCTGCCAGCCTCTGTGCTCAATAATCACATTAGCCCTCTTGGTTATGATGTTGCATTGATACTCAGGCATAACTGACCCCACAGCTCCCATCTGTCAATGTCAGGGCTGAATCCCTCCTCCTCTAAGCATGGCTTGCCTTTGCTCCTCATAGGCAGTTAGCCAAGATTTGGCTACATGAAATCATACATCATCTGCCTGCAGAGAGCTTATCTCAGAATCCAGGACAGTTAAAGAAAGTGCCTTGTATTTCTAACCAGTCTCTAAATCTCTGCAACATCTGCAAAGTCACTGTGTGATACTGTCCTGGTTTCAGCTCAGATAGAGTTCATCTCCTTTAAATCAAATAGCTTGGAGCAACCTGTCTGTGACACAGCCACACTGCTGCTTTCAGCCATCAGGCTCTGACATATTAAACAACATCAAAACCACCTTGAAGTCAAGACCCACTTCCCATAAAACAGAGTGGGATGCCAGCAGCTACATTATTAAAGTTCTGGGAGATGCAGACTTGCAAGAAGCCAAGAGAAGCTTGGTCAAGAAGTAAGATATAAAATGCCAGTAAGTAACTGCTTACAAATAGACCCTGTTTCCTTATTACCATCAGGACACCGAGAATTGTACCATTGTACAACTGACCATTCCTCCCTCTAAAGCTGGCTAACAGGCTGCACCATGTCAAATTCCTCTAAGACAGTGACAGCAATTTCTGATGTTTTCTGACCCGATTAGTGTTAGAGTTTTCTGATATTTTACCTTTCTAAAAATCTCCACTTGTGGTGAAAATGCTAGGACCTACCACTACATTGGCTGTCAGGGCTATTGCACTTCCTTGCTTCGCTCTCCAACATTGATTTTTCTGACATTGTGTCCCACAGATCTGTATGTGAGGATTTAACCTGAATTTCTGTGATTTCTGTGATTCTGTGAATTTTTCATCCTTTGTCCTGCACTGGTCAAAGCTGGACAACAAACCCTTTTGCTCCTTCTTGTCTGAAAACCAGCACATGCACCTATGAATCTCATACCAGTCACCCTGTTATTAGAACACTGTTTCCTTAAGGGACCAGCTTAGTCATCATTCTTGGAAAAGGTTTAGCTCCCCAAGAGAGCTGTAATAATCCTGCTGCTGTAATCCTTGGAAAAATGCAGAATGATCGATTTTCCTTCTCCTGGATTACTCCGTTATGGCAATCCTATTTTCTTCCTTAAAATCCCGTTTGAAAGCAAAGAGGGATTTACCCTTTAATGAAGAAGGGTTTCCAATAATAAACACACATACAGCTTTAGGAAGCTCTCCTGCAGCAGATGAAGTACAATTTCATTGTTGTCTGAATGCTGTAACACTCTTTACCTAAGGGAAATCTCAGATCCTTCAAGATGGTCTCATGGTGCGGCACTGAGTTACAGAGCAGGGAGGAATGATTTTTCCCATTTGAGAACAGCAATCCACAAGCAAAAAAACCCTGGCATATGATTAATTTTGTTCTTGCCACTGCTTACTGCTGAATGGTTGCTACTCACAACAGCTTGCTTGTTCACTGGAAGCCTTGTTTGCTGATGTATGAAACTTGGCACAGGTTTCGAGGCTGACATCAGAAAGCATCTTTGAATTCGGAAAACCACAGTACCCACTAAGCACATTATCCCCCTCCCTCTGGCTGCTTCTGGAAATACAGATCCTCCACCAACGCCCTACACCTCCCTAAAAATACCACTCAACTCTTAATACTTAAAAGAAAAACAAACTGGTGCTTCCATGTCCACAAGCAAAGACAACAGTAGGAAGTTACCACAGAACTGTGTGTATCAGAAAGAATCAGACAAGAAAGGAAATAAAAAGCACCAGCCCAGCCTGTATTTTTTTTCAGATTTCTTTCCCTTGGGACCCAAGTATTGCCTCTCTTTGCATAAATCAGCAGATCCTCCTTACACAAAGATCTCCCAGGCAGAGCACGAGAGGAGCCCACAGCCTCCACTGCTAGGATGCCACAAAACCTCATCTGCAAAGCTGCCAAGGGACAGTGATGCAAAACAGCTTTAGAAGCTGGACTGGAAAGGAAGTGGCCAGATACTCATCATGGAAGGATAAAACAGCATTTTATGTATAGGTCTGATGACATGCGTGGAAGCAAAAAAATTTCTGAAGGCCTGCAATGGTTTGCTGGGGCAGAAAGTCCAGAAACTTGCCACAAAGTATGCTTTGGAGAAGTCATGGTGGAAGTCCATTGCTGCTCAAGAAAATAAAATTATTGCTTATGGGAGAAAAGTATTTTCCTGGATTTCAACTCTTCAACAAAGGGCAACTATAATCCTGCACACCTCTGAAGGAGTTATCTCAGAAGCTGTGTGAGAGTGTTTACATGCCTTGATTCCAATTGTGCCACCTAGACATGTTTAAAACCACTTCACAAAAAGATTTTCATTCTTTAATTCTCACATTTCACTGAAAAGTTGTACTAATTATTATAGTTCAGAGCAACCATTATTTTGCAAGAGAATTCTGACAATGTGCAAAAGGCTATAAAAACTAATCTTCCAATTTCTCTATGAAGTGTATACTGCAAAAAACCTTAATGAGCACAAAGCTCTCAACAGAATCAGTAATTTAATAGACTTGAAGAATAATGTCTGCTTCTCCCAGCATCTGTCTAGGTTTGATTGTGTTCCACCAAAAGGCTGCCATCAGGCAATACAATATACATCATATATACCATCCACATGTGGAATATTGCAGACTCTTTTCTTGTTACTGATTGATGATTTTTGACTGCCAGGGCTCTGTTGCCCTGCACACAAAGGTGAACACAAAAAACACGGATGCTGCCAGGGTGGCAGCCTTCATTTTGCAGTGTCAGAAGTTCAAGGGCAATTAGAAGGTGGCTGAGAGTTATTATGAACCATGAGGGTGCTGCCAATCATCAACCTCTTAGCCTGCATGTATGTGCAATTAAGAGAGCAGCAAAAGAGATATTTCATGATGGTGTTTGGCCTTCACTCAGATGTGTTTGCTAACAAAAAAATCTGAGAAAGCAATGGCATGGGGGTGGGAGAGGAACATTGTTTTACTGCTTTTTATACCTGCCATATATGATAACTCTGGAGCCCTTGTCCCATTCTCACCAGTAACTGTTTGTTCAGCTGGCTCAGGTTGCCATTTCAGTGGCTCATTTTTGCTAATCCTCTGCTTCATTGTTTATGGAGGACATCACCAATAAACCTGCTGAGTAAAGTGGATAAAACCATATGCTGGTGCCTACCTCTGCTAGTTTGTATGTCAGGGTTGACTTGTCTTTGTCTTTAAATGGGAAAATTTATTTTGTGCTGTTTTACAAGACTGCTTTGCTAGTATAGTCTAGGAACCCTCATTTTCCAACTCCTTTATTAAGCCACGACCTAGAAATCCAAAGAAACCGGTTTAACCAGTGATCAGAACTATCAACAGGAAGCTTTACAAGGACTCACTGATTAAGCTCCAGTCTGTGTATTTTTCTGTATGAGCTTTCTCTCTGTGTTAAATAGCTGAACTCTTATTTTAACCACAGCAGGTCCTGCCTTGCTGCAGGACTGCCAAAGGCTGGACCCAGAGCATTGCTGCTCAACACATGTCACCCCTGAGGCTGAGAGGGGAAGAGCTCTCAGTGCCACAGGACAAGGACACATCACCTTACAGGCTGAGAGATGCAAACAAAGGCAGCTACGGGCGAGAGGAGCTCTGAGCTATCACTCACACTGCAGTTTTCTTTGCTCTGACACAGTCCAAGCCAGTGAAACAAGTTCTGAAAGCGCTGGCTATTTTAAAGCCCAGTCATCAAATTCACCACCCAAAACTATTCAGTGTAGATTTTTTCAAAGCTGGGTTCCTCATCTTAAGTGAAAGACTGACATGCTGTGACTGAAGGATCAAGGGTTTTGGAGGGGGCTCAGAGCCTGACTCCAGCCCAGCTCAGCACCTGCATCCTGCACAACCATGCATGAGCCACCTGGGACAAGGTCTCAAGCAAGCAAAGGAGTCCCAGGAGGGTTTTCTATCCATTACAACACCTGTGCTCCTCTGTGTCAGAGGCAGCTGGGGAGGAGACCAGCTTCAAAAGTTTTAACATACTCAAAAACACTGCTGAGTTTAGGATGAATACACAAAGGAGATCCACCTGTATTTCCAGAGGTTTTCCAGAGGTCCTTTTAATCCAGAATGCCTATTAACTCCAGTGACTACATCCAGACCCCTGGGAAAAACAGCCTGCACTCAAATTACTTACTGCTAGACATAGGGGTGACACAAAGTGTTAACTCTGCATTTCATTTTTAGCTAGCATCACTGCAGCTCTACGACCGTAGGATGAAAACTATTGCCAAAAGTGTGTCTCTCATTCTTATTGTATTTGTATTCTAGATAAAGAGATCTTTGTTATGATTGTGGAAATATTCTGGAAAGCTGTGTCTGCTGATAAAGATAAGAAGCCAGTTGAATAACAGAAGCTTTCTCACAGCTTTCTTAGCAAGAAAAATATTCAGTTACATTGTCAGACATAATGACTGATCTTTGAATTAAGGTAAAATGTTGCATATATGCTACAAATACTTCTTTGCAAAACATTGAGAAAGAAGTTTACAAATCAAATGTTTATTCATTCTTTTGCAGGTATTATTTCTATCAAGTTCATGCCTAGATTTTATGTACACATCTCAGAAATTTTTCTCTGTGGAATTTGCATAATACCTCGTAAGTATATTTTGCTGTAAGAAATTCCCAGAGCATATATCTACTTATGCTCAAAATGGACTAAAATTAAAGGGTTGCTTTGCAGTGTTTGATTCCACATGTGTTTCTTATAAAGACAATAATCAGCAGCTAGTCAGACAATAGTCAACAGTTCAATAGTTCTGCATGTGTCTGTTTGATACTAAAGCTGGGTCTAAAAGCCGTTTCTAAAATCTCTCAGGGCCACCTTGCACGACATTCATATTGATTACTACCTTTCACTGCATTCAATCATATGTGTGAGAATAACAGTGAAGAAAATTTTTCTTGAGCCAATTAACACCTATCAGAACTCAATTCATAAAACCTGTGACTCAATGCAATGTTAGAATTTCTACTGACATTGTTCCATATCTGATGGAAATCAAAGGCTACAGGCACAAATCAGTCCAACAGAGCATACATGGTTCTCAGCCATGGTTCTCAGTTTTATGAGAACAGGCACGTGCAAGGGTCAACTCTCACTGGGGTAGTTTAGTCTACATGCAACCTATTCAGGTGGTCTAGTTCAAAACTACTCAGATTTGGAAGAACAAGAGTAAAAAAAAATCATGAAGCACAGGGAGAAATTGTCATTGGAAAAATCAGAGAAGACAGCTATGTTCTTTATAAGCAGGGAGGAGCCAGTTTCACTTCTGAGCTGGATGACACCACAGCAGAGAACCCTTTTTGCTGATGGATACACCTTCAGCTAAGGGAATAGGCCTTTGCAGTAAGCCAGGTCTCAGCCAATGGCTGCTGCACAGGTCCCACCAGTGCCTGTGGCTGTAAGCTGGGCACATCCCAGCTCAGGGTGTGCTGCATATACAGGCACACCTCTCACACATCCCCTGGAAGCCTCTCTGCCTACATCTGCCATGGAAACTAGGATCCCATGCCTCATCTTGCCACAACCATCCTGGGCTGTGCATTTACCAGCAAGCTGTGTCCACTAAGAGATGTTGGCAGTATCCTTGAACCATTGCTAAACTTGGTCCAGGCAGGTTCAGCTGTGTGCCCCTCTCATACTTAGAACCTGACAGCATCCTTGAAGAAACACAACCAGATTATGCCTCATTTGCTCCGACATCATCACAGATTTTCCTTTTTTGCAGGTTGTTTGCATTTTGGAGACACAGGTCTTAAAATCTGCGGGCTAGCACTTCCATTGGCACGTACTTCCCTGGGGGATGGAGCATGCACTGCAGCCTGCACCCTCAGGGATTTCCTGGCAAGGACCATTGGGTGGTGAGTGGCGATGGCTGTGCTGCTGCAGGGGGATGCTGATCCTGCCCCTTCCCTCACACCCCAGGGGTTGCCTCTGCAGAAGCAGCCCCTGCATGCCCAGTACCTGCCGTTTCTGGTATCGTGCTGCCGCATGTTCTTGATAAAATGAACCTTCTTAAAGTTCTTTGGTCTGGGTGATCCTGAGAGTGTCCGACATCTGAAAAATAAATCAGTTGCAAGGGAGGGGAGGGAGAAGAAGAAAAAAAAGTTTTCAGTTCCCTGCTGTACCGCCAAGAAGCCTACACAAAAGCAGGAAGGAAAGACGAGACAAATGATTCAAGTCACCCTGTGTTAGGAATCAGCAAGAACAATAAAGACAATAAGTCTGGAAACACGACAGCTCAAACAAAAAAAAAAATTTAAAGTAATAATGAGAAAAGGCACCATCCCCCTCCCTTCATGCCAAAAAAAATTCATAAAATAATCTCAGCAAAGTAAAACTTCCTGTAATCTGCCATGACAGCTAAGCCCAAGCTTTCAGAAGAAAAAAAAAAATTAAACCAAACCAAAACCTAGTAAATATGCAATTTTCCCCGCTCACACCAACACCCACGCTTTTTGCATGCTCGTCAGCTATTGATAAAGGAGCCATTTGGGAAGTTCTTTCTTATTTTAATTTTAGAAAGATTAAAAATCTCCTATTTGCAAAGATAATTCCTATTTGATTTTAACTCTAAATATTACTTTTCACATTCCTGATAGTACACAAAACAAGTGAAAACAAAATAAACTACCCCAGGAAAAAAAATAATCGTTCTTCAAAACATTAAGCCTTAAATCTATTTTACATCTGAATGGGCTTTATAAATTGCAGTTACAGATAGAAATTGCCAGAGGGAGGAGAGATGAGACAAACAGCAATATCCTCCCCCTGCCTTCCACCCTTGCTCCTTCTAATCAGCTGAAAGCACAGCGCATGTGAAAGCGTTCTCTGTCTCATCTCAGGCCTGTTTTGGTGCAGGGCGAGGCAGAGCTCCCTCGCAGGCACTGGAGATGAGTCCTGTGCTCCCAGCACAGCCAGGGCTGCACCGTGGCTGCTGCATCCTCTGTGGCACCCACGGGACCAGCATCCTCTGCTGGCGCATGGTGAGCTTCCCTAACCTCTCTTTTCCATCCTCTCCCTGCACAGGCAGAGTTCAGCAGCTCCATGAGGTCATTATCTTGGACTGAAACCACAGACCACTGTGCCAGTCCCTACCACTTGTACCATCGCGCTGCACGGGCACACCCCAAGAGGGGCACCCCATCAATTTCCGCCTTCCTCCTGCTAGTAAAGGCTTTGAGATTCCCTCACCCTCTGATTGCAATTAGCCTTGTTAGATTCTTCACAAGAAAATGGCACCAAGAGAGACATTCTACCACCAATTCTGCAAATTAGCAAGCAAAAATACTGCCTGGCAAACCATACTTTGTTTATATCTTTTACCAATTATACATGTTTGAATCACTTATGGGAACACTTCATAACATGCAACAGTGAGCTTTGTAAAAATAATCAAGCTTTGGTAATAAGCCAATTGGTACAGCCTCTGCTATTCTTTGCTTTGAGGTAAGGAGAGACAGCCAATCTGCATGCGGATAAACAAGGCTGCAGGCTAAACACCAATATAAACCAGCTGAATTACAGGTCCTAAGATAAAGAGGCAGTCAAACTTGGGCTGCTGTCTTGCGGAACAGCTGACCTGGAAGCATTCCATGCACTGGTCAGATTACTAACCAGCCACTTTCTGACCTGTTAAGCAGTTGTTCCATTTTCCATCACCCCAGAGGATTGCCTAGAGACTAATTGCTGTGGTCCCCAGAGGAGGAAGCTGTGGTCTCCCAGAAGCACAGATCAAACCACACTGAAGCGGCCAATATAACAAGGATGGGAGCAGTTTTATTAGTGGGGTAGCAGTCACAAACCTACCAGCCAACACACAGCAATGCTGGTAACCAAAAGATAAGCTTGCATGTGCTGAGAGACTAGACTAAAACTTCATTAAAAATACTAGCCTTCAAAAACTTACTTGTATTTAAACTGGTATTTAACCATCTGAACATACTTTTAAAATGTACAACAGATGTTAGGGTACTACTGACTAGGGGCTAGTCATTCATATTGGTAAAAATGAAACTTTTCTATTAGTCAAATCTGGCATTTTAATTCCTGACATTTCATCTAAATACTGCCTTTTTGTTTAATGACCTAAAGCCAGGGAATGTGCAATTCACATCAGCCACCACCTCGCAGGGCATGTGAAGTTTCAACACTTTTACTCACTATGAAGGATATCTTAATGTGAAGACCCAGCTAGTTTTCAACATGAGGAGGGAGAGCAAGCCTGCCATGCATGTGCTTTAGAGACAAGAAGCCAGAGAGAGAGTAAATAAAATGACCTCCGCAGTGGGGCGTTTTCCTCGATGTCCTCCAGAGTCTCCAGAGAAGATCGCTGGGAGATCAGCCGACGTCTGCAGAGAAAGCAGAACACAAAACATCACTGCTGATTAGAAGGCACAAAGAAGTCCTCAGAGCTGTTACTGAGTAAAGATCACAAACTGCCCTTCACTAGCCAAGCCACGCCTTTGGATATTAATAAATTTTGTTCCGTTCTGCTTATCTTAATCTGTTTGATTCCACCCAGAAGCAAACTTACTCCATACAAGCTGCTACAGCACAGCAGAAGCTTCAGCTTTGCAACAGCTCCTCCTCAGTTTATGCTCCCCTTTCTTTAAGGGTTTAACACCCATCTAACACAGTCCCACATATGCTGCAGTACAGCTGGCAATGTTATAAGTATAGAGCTCTGACAAAATAATGCAGACGTAGATCCACAGAGACTGCCTGTCCTTCACACTGCCACAGGGGCACTTCTCTTTGCCCCTTGCACTTTCTACCAAGCAAGTGCCACTTGTTTCTCCATGATGTCCATCTCATCACTCCTGTGAGGAGTGTCTGAAGTGAGATGAAAGATGATAGTGCCAGTGACACTGGTTATAAAGCAGCAGTTTAAACAAAAGCTCTGACCATCCCCATGAGCAGCACAGGTGAGCTAAGCTCTGTTTTAAACCATTTTCCTAGGTCTGAGTCACATCCTTCCTCCACCTTCAAAGAAATAATTATGGAAATCTTAGCATTACGGGTTTTCTGGCTGTTCTAGCAAGCAGGGAAGATGCCCCAGAGTACAGTCTTTGTTTCAGCAGCCATTGCTGCTGCACAACCTCCAAACACCCCGACAGCAGCACAAAACAAGAACTGCACCCAACCCTCCACGAAACTACAGTAAATACCATAAATGAATGTGTAAGACACAGCCCACCCTCAGGCACACAAAGAGAAATTAAGCTGGCAATCATGGAAGCTACTCCGTCGTCGATGGGCGTCAAAGCAGCTGCAGCAGCCAGCAGAGCCGTGGCACTGTGCCCCTGCACCCAGCTGTCAGGAGCTGTGCCAGCACCCTTCCATCCCCAGGGCCATGGCTGAGGCACACAGCACCTTCCAGTGACTTCATGGGTATGAATGACAAAAGTCTGCAAAGACTATTACTGCTTCTTGCCCAATTCCCACTGAGCTGCCTTACTCCCTTTCATCAGCAAGCAAAGAGTTTAAAGAATGTCATGAGCACTCCTATATGCCATTATGCACTCCTATGTGCTCATTAATTTATTTCTGGGCTGCATTTTCACAATAAATTGTTTTTTCTGTTGCCAGTGTAAGCAGTTGCTAATCCTTCCTGCAATTCCCTTACCCCTCCAGTTGTGCTGCTACAACTGCTCCTGCAGCCATGCTGCAAATCTGATTACCAAAATGTTTTTCAGTTCAAAATAACCCTGAGGTTCAGTGATTCCATTTGTTATTAATTCAAACACCAAATTTCCATCCCTAACCCAGAGACAACACATTTCAGGACAATTTGAATGAGCATGCAGCTTCTGTCCTTAGAAAATCACAGAAAACCCCTCAAACAATTTATAGATCAACTAAGTGTGAAGCATAATCCTCTTAGGAAAAATATGCAAACCTAAATCCCCTCAGGCTTTGTCTAAACTAGGATTTTAGAAGACCTGGTGCAAGATAGGATACACCTTCAAAATGCTAAAAAAAAGAGTCTGCATTTCAGGATGTGTTGGCATAGACAAAGGAGAAGAGACCAAACACCTGTCTCCTGCACCCATGGGTGCTCCCACAGCTCCATCCATAATCACAGAGGATACAGGAATGCTTTTATTGGGAGAAATTCAGATCAGGAGGAGCTCCTCCTACTTTTTCAGTTTCACTGATCCATAAGCAAAAGCTGGAAGTTTCAAGTAGTAGATGACGTGGCAGATGATAGCTGTTGGCTTTTTAATACCTCTTTACACATCATTAGCTTAATAATACAAATAATGGCATGCTCCCATCTTGTGGTGTTACAACACCAAAAGCATTCTTGGCATGTTGTTAGTCAAAGGGAGATAAACAATGGTACAACCTTACCACCTTCTTCATACTACATTTATCAAATTAGTCATGCTGTATCTCCTTTAGATGCCAGGTGCTAATACAGCATCAGGTGCATATTCCAGCTGCCACTGAAGCCTTTTTCCAAGAGTCTCCTTGCCCAAAGGTATACACCATCCTCAGCTTCATTGCTGATAGTTTGTCAGACATGGGTTTGAAGATCCTACATCTGCATCTGTCATTAAGGCACATGCAGTGGGTGGCAGTGAATGGCAGGAGCACACACAAATGCATTTCACCAGCTGGTCACCCAGCTGCCTGCTGGGCTCCTCTGCCTTCCCTCACTGCTCTCAGCTTCTTAAACCCAGCACCAGGGATGCTGCCTCCTGGTTTTTGCTTGCTAACCTCAAACGCAGCATAGACTGGGTGGGAATCACTGCCACCCCTCTCAGCGTGAAGGACCTCACACCAATTTTCACCAGTACTGATTTTGCAGCGTTTTGGGTACCTTACATGGCAAGTGAATTGGCACAAAGGAGTGGGGGAAACTCTTTGTTCACCCCAACTTGGGAAAGGAGCGCTTATACCTGTGGTCCCTCTCAATTAGGGCATGAGACAAGCATAACTGGATAAAGCCATCCAGGAAGAAAGGAAGAAAACACACATAAAAGGTGTGCACTACACAGGTAGCAGTGAGAGCAAGGATATCCAGCCCAGCCCCTAACCCAGCTGAAAACTGCCACATCTTTCAGCTCTCCCCAGAATTATTAGTTTTAATCACTTCAACTCCCAGCACTGTCAAAGGAGCACCAGAGAGGTGGATTTGGAGCAACTCTGTTGAAATCAGTTCATACTGTACAGGAATCATATCCTCTTTTCACTGAAGAAGCTGAGCTGCAATGAAGGATGTACAATTATTCCACTTTATCTTAAATCTTTATTTCAAGGCTAATTAAGATGACCTAAATACCAGTATTTTATAAGCTTTCTACAGCTGGATATTATACTAGAAATGCCAACTAATGAACCTACCTGCTGTGAACAAAGTCACATCCTGTGCCACACACATGGGACAAAAAACATCTCTGGAAAAGGAAAGCTTTTGAAAGGATCTTCCAGGGAATACAAGAAAAATCAGTTTTCCACTGACTTCATTAAGAATTAATCACCTCAACTGGTGTTTAGTATTTAAATTAATCATCTTTCTCTCTTCAGGCAAGCAGCCAGGATTTGTCTATAGAACTCCTAAAAGAGTTATTTTTCAAAAATTGATTAGCATGGTATAGCAGCTGGTATATGTAGACACTTGCACTGAAATAACCCAAACTGTTTCATACCACACATCACCATCATTCTGATGTAAAGCTGTGTTGATACCTATTTTGTGTTTAGAAATGCCCTATTTCAATAATAATTATGGGAAAAATCGTTGTACTGTGAAGGAAGAATATATGCAGAACAAAACAAAACAACACTGTGTGACTCACACAGGATTCAGGCTTTGGGGTAAGTCTCTAAGCAGATGCAACTTCAATACAAAATGCTTTAAAACTTTTGTAGACTAAATGTCAAACTAACACAAAAAATACAATTGACTTTAATAACCAAATTAAAGATGCTTCAACAAAAATGTTAATTTCTCCTAGTCCACAGAAAGCCTTAAAAACTTCCTCCTAGTTTATTGCTACATTCAAGGTATAGCAAACTCATCTTGCTCCCTACAGAAAAAGGCAGTTCAGTGCTGGAAAGATGATGATCCCCTCATTCTAATCATCAGCCCTTGCAGGACAATGGTCACAGTTTCATGCAACTTACAGACTTGTTTTGTTTAAAAACAAAATAATATCACTTTCCCTTCAACACCTACCTAAAACATTTTTCGTCTGTTTCCTTGCTTATGGTTCCCTGTGCATGTGCCCAAAAATAACCAGTACCCTGCAATCAAATTCCAAGCGCAGACTGAAGAAAAAAACATTTGAGAGAAACATTTGATGCCATAGTATTTTAAATGGCTATTTTCTAAGATACTCATGACTCTGCTTGCATACTGGATTTATTTTTGACCAGCTGTCTGAATCTCTGTGGAAGTTTCTTTAAAGCTAAAATGTTGTCTTCATTTCCCCTCTCCAAAGTCAGATTCATGTGTGACTCAGTTGCAAAAATTAAATAAAATACAAGGGAAAAAAAAAAAAAAAACTAAATATAAGGAAAAATGAAATAAGGTAGGTCTGTAGCCAAAACAGCAAATAGCCAAAGCAAGTAGACTGCAAGTATATTCACCATAACCTCATCAATCCGTGGAATATTATCTTTGCTCTCAGCTGCCGCAAAATACTCAGTTCAGTTATGTTAAACACACAAAATCTTAAGCCACATAGACAGGAGGTGATAAAAAAAAGAAGGAGCTGCAATGAGAACACTGGATAAATTCATCCAGGAAGGAAGGAAGGAAGCAAATGATAATCCAAGAGATAAGGAAAAATAAATCCATGTGTAATGACTTTCTAGCACAGCTACAAAACCAGGAAAAAAAAGCTATATTTCAAATACAACTAATTTCTGTGAAAGTTGGGAGTCTAATTTCCCTCCTGCTTCTGTTAAAATCACAAACCTGTAACAGCTGAAGCCAGCAGTGTGGGTGCTGCTGGCTCCCAGAACAAAAAACACCCTTCAGGATAAGCTTCTTCACTTTGTCTGGAACACTGCATCCCTCCAGAGACGCAGTGACATGGGACACACAAGTGCCAGCCATCTGAATGCCTGCTGGCTGCATTAACACTGACGGGAGAGCTTGGGAGGACAGAGACATTTCCAGAGCTGAGGACTGTTGGCAGTCCCCACATCCACTGGGCTACCTCCTCCCTTCAGGTGGCCAGGCAAAATCATGGGGCAGAAACCTCTGGGCTATTCCCTTCTGATCACAGCTGTGTTTATACGAATGTGGCTTGGAAGCATCAGACAAGCACAGGACTGCTCGACACTTTGAAAATGTTGGATTCTTTATTTCCACAGTGCCTTCATCACAAAAGATGTGTCCTACACACAGAAACACTACCCTGGATAGGTGCAGAAGGGGAGTGGAAAGAAAGTAACCATAAACTCACAGTGATTGGGAATGAGATCAGGATACCCGTAAGGATACCCAGGGCTTGCCTAGAGGTGCAAGTGAAGGGTCTCCCTCTGCATCCATCTAACTTCTGAAAGGTGCCAGCTCCAGACTCAGAGAGGTCTTGCTCAAAAGCCAACCTGTCCTCAGCAAGCACTCCCCCAGGAGCTACCAAAACATACTCTGGACCTGCAGTTCCCATAGATCAGTCCAGGCAGAACATCACCTTGATGCTCTGTGGGAACAGCAACACTAGTGCTGTTTTTTTCATTTGCGCTTCTTATTGTTTCTTCCAGTACCAAAATGGTTCGAACAGTAAAAGGAAGACAAGGAGAACATTCAGTGAGATCTAAGATCAGGCTTCCATGTAGTAGAATGGGAAAAAACCCAACAAAACAAAAACAAACAAAAAAACCCAACCAAACACTAAAAGTAAATAATATATGCAAATATATGTATGCTATATATTACAGCACTATGGCTACAAACATATCTTGCAGGCTTCTCTGAGTTGTAAGTCATCATTTGCCATTCTCTTCTCTAACTCCTTTGGAGTTGGGTATGAACAGAAGTGCAGCTGCTGGCTCTCTTGCCCCTCTGTGGCCAGGGGATAAGGTATAAGCAGAGCTGCCAGACACAGGCCATGCCCTGTCCCCTGCAGCTCCAGCCCCTTTGTCACTCCAGGGAAACTCAAATGCCACTTCTCTCCAAGTCCTCCCCAGCCAGCCAGCCGAACGCCTCTGCCCAAACTCCCCGGCTAAGCTGCAACAATTAATTCCCTCTTCTGAAATATTATACAAGACATCAGCTGTGAACGAATCCCCATTCACTTCCTGACCCCTGACTCCATGCCCCAGCATGAACCCAGATGAAAGACCCGCTAATGAGTCACCTCTCACCCTCCCTCTGAAGTTTTTACTGGGATTCTTATGTCCCAGCTCATTTTCTTCCTATCTTTTGCCAATATTACAGGAAGACAAACACAGGAAAAACAAACCCTGAGACTATTGAAAATTATTAAGGGAAATAGAATTTCCAGAAGCTACCCAAAGCGATATAAAGCCGTTTTTAATTGTGTGCTATCATAATTACACAGCAGAGCCATTATCTGCAAAGAACATCAAACTCCATTTAGGACTTCCACACTGTGCAGTGTATTGTCAAGGCTGCACACAATGGGAGTTAAAAGCATCTGGCACATGCTGAAAATGGGTTATTTCGTTAATTCAGCAGCCCAACCCAAACACACAGAGAACATACCGAGAGCCCTCCATGTAGCTGTCACCTGTGTGCAGGCAGGATGCCAACACATGCTAAGACCACAGCTTTCTGCAGTGGGCTGTCCTGGAAGCAGAGATCCTGAGCTAGCAGGACTCTCAACAACCTGCTTTCCTGGGATATGCACTGCAAGGAGACAGACCTTCAAAACTAGTGATAATTAGGAGAATAATGCCATGCCAAATGTCTCCATCACCCTTTTGGGCATAAGGAGGAAGATGGATAGAAACAAAGAGATGACAGGAGAGTATGGCATGAACATGGCTCCATGCTACACCCTCCTCCTAAACCAAGGGTACCCCCTGCACTCACCTATATTTTAGTATTTCACCTATATTGTCATCCAACTCCTTCTCCAGGCCTCATTCTCCCACAATATCCAAGGCAGAAACTCTGAAATACAGCAGTACTTGAACTGCTGCCTCCTGACCTGTCTGCACATATCTCAACATGAAAAACACTTACACTGCCATCCCAGAGGTAGAATGTAAGTAAGAATTTATTAAGTAAGAATGAGGAAAGAGGTTAAGAAACAATGAAGAAAATAAACATGACAATTCCAAAATATCTCACCGACCTTTCACAATGCAACACAATGCTCTGTTCACATATTATTATGCAGTTTTACACACATGATCCTTCAAATAGCACACAGAATTCTAACACAGCCCTGTCCCAATGCCCCAGAGGGATCATCTGGGTCTAGTTAAATCAAATACAAAATCAAGATTACCAGCACTCCAAAAAGATAAGGAACTTTCACTACAAGTGCTGAGTAGCAAACACTTCACTGACAAAGCATTTGTAAAATGTGAATGGGTATGTTCAACTGTGCAGAAAAAACAGAAGGTATGGGAGAACAGGATTTTTGGACTTTTTTGGCTTTTTTAGCATCATGCACAGTTCAACTTGACACACTGTCAGTCTTTCTAGAAGACATGATTTCAACAAATCTCTAGTGAAGGGAAAACAACTCCCAGCGTTTATTCTAGGGAGAACAGAAGAGCAATCACCACATGTTGCTAACTCTGGGGAACACTTAATATTCACCTCCCCCAGTAGGATTCCCAGTCCTTCAAAGATGTATCTTGCTTGAAACCTACCATCGTGGTTTAGTAGTGGATTTGGCAGTGCTTGCTAATGGTTGGACACAATGAACTTAAAGGTCAGTCTAAATGATTCCATGATTCAGTGATGCCATCTTCCCTCTGCAGGCAGCTGCCTCTGCAGCCAATCCTCATACTGTTGACTCTGCCCAAGCCATAATGAGGAGCTACAGCCACAATTCAGTGAGATTCATTTACACACAGCTCCCACAGATGCTGAAGCAACAAAAATCTACATCCTGTTACCTTTATCCAGTGATTTACAGATTCACTGTCTTCACTTTACTGACTCTGCAGCAGTGTGATACCTTCCAGAAGGCTTCTGTGCAGTGATTTATTCCGAGTGTGCCCCAACACTGCCATAGCTGTATTTTTCAGAACAACCATTACCTCATAACCTAACACATATTATCACAGTAAGACATCAATGGGCATCAGCTTAATTACAGACACTCAAAACTAGGGAAGAAGCAAACAACAAGATTAATCACCCAACCTTATGAAAACAAGAATGCTTGCCAAAGCAGATACAATAGCAGTGTAAAGAACATACAAACTGTCCATCTTTATGTCCTTTTGTGGCAGCAAAACCCACACCCTAAGAGCCTTCGTTGGATTAACATGAATCTAACACATTCTTCATGTATCATTTGTCCCTGACAAAACTCTGTGCACTGCAAAACAATAAATACTTTGTTCTGTTCAAAAGCAGTGTTTCCCCTTAAACACCACATCCCAGACAAATGAAGCATCAACTTTCAAACCAAGTATTTGAGAAAACCACAAACTGCCAGAGTGATCATTTCTTCTCTCTCTTTTGAGGTCCTTTGCTCAGCATGGCTTACACAATTGGCTCATTCCCAGTCTGAAGTTACACTCTCCTGGTACAGAACTCTAATAAAAATGTAAATGTTTCCAAGAACCAGTTTACTCCTCTGTGAACATTTAGTTCTGCAAGGTGAAAGACCACACACAGACTGAACACCGTGGTTCAGGCTATCACAGGTGCACAAAGACTAATCATGGTTTAAAAGGTGACATTTAAGAGATTGGATCTCCACAGGGAACCCTCACTTCCCCCTACTTTCAGTAAGGAAGTATGCAGGAATTCTCATAACACTGGCAACATTTGGTTGTGAGCTGTATCATTGCTCTCTTTGAAGGTACGGTAGGTTCAGTCCTCTGCAATATTTAGAGAAGCTGGCCAAGAAGCCTCCCCACCTGTTTTCACAACAGAGAGTACCCAGCAGGCCCCCAATGAACAATTCATTGACTTGGCAAATGGAGCCTACATCTGCAGGCTGGGGACTGCCTTTCCCGGGATCAATACGCCCCCAAGAGCACACATGGCAATGGGCTGAGGCCAGAGGCCAGAAAGCACCCCCCAGCTCTCTGCTGAAAACAATCTTTGCAGGGCACCATCCCCACTCACTCAGGGAACACATGCTGCTCTGCCACCCCACAAACAGCTGCATGTGCAGACTTGAATGGTTTCCAAATTTATGGCCTTTTATTTTCCTATATTCCCCACATACTGCCACAGTGCTGGGTTATAAAATGTAATCGGAGCAATCTCCTACTTAGTAAATTATGTAATTACTGGAGAACTGAATTTTTGTGGGTGCCAGCAAGTTGGCTGGCGAGGAAATACTCAGCAATGAGATATCAGCTTTCAATCAGTTTTTGGGGGGAGAAAACACAAAAAAAACTTCAAGAAATTTGGACAATGCCCTTACAACATGCTTTAACTTTTGGTCAGGCAGTTGGACTAGATGATCCTTGCTGCCCCCTTCCAACTGCAATATTTTACTCTATTTTATTCTAAATGCAGATTCATTAACACATCAGAAGTGAAGAAAACTGCCAGAGCACTCTGTTAGACTGAGTCTACTGATACTTTATATTATCAGAATGGCAAAAGAGCATCTCATGGTGACAAACCTGGCCAACAACAGTTTAGGGGACTGATATTAGAATGCAGCACAAGATACAAATTTCACTTTTTCTGTTTCCCTGTCTTGGTTTCCTCATGCTGTGCCAGAAGGATCAGAGGCAGCAGCTCTGGCAGATGCAAGAGCAGGCAGCCACCTTAAAGCACCACTGATACCAAACAACCTCAGTGATGATTCCTGACTTATTCAGTGTCTTGCCAGCCCACTCAAAAGATCTGTTGCATCCATACTCTGCAAAGAGGAAGGGTAGAGGTTGGCTGACCAACCCCAATGTTCGCAGTGATCCACTTCAAATGTGTCCTGAGCCCCCAGTTTGATCTAGTCTACAGAGCATATAAGCAAATAAATAGATAAAGCAACCATTAAAGCAAAATAGACAACAATTAACTGCAGTTACAAACCCATCTCCTGGTAGAGATGATTAATTGGAATGGAGTCACACCCTGACCTTACAGGAAGTCTGGAGGACCTGAGTTACCAACCTCTCCCTGTCACAAACAAACAACACAACATTTAAGCTATGATGAGTTTATATAACCTGTGCATTACTTCAGACATCTATACACTCAGGAAGTGGGGGCAAAAAGTCTAAAAATTACTGTAAGGTCCCAGGACAGGCAGTTTGATAGTGCATATCCCTCCTCCTCTTCTGAGGCTCAGGAGAGGCAGGGATGACTTCCATAATCCCACATTTGATGAAGGACATCCCCATGTCAATAGCTTTATAAAAAAGCATTCAGAAGGGCCTAAAGCACCATTCCACACATCAAATCTTCCCAGCAGTCAAAGCTGGCTGCCCAAGGTCTCTGTCTCCAAGTATCTGGGAAGCACAGGAGCAAATCACAGCACTACACCTGAAAAACACCTGCCAAGGGGCCCTGAGCTGATGTGGTGGTTGGTTCCTCCAAAGCTGAGGTGTGATCCACTGAGTTAGTCTGAACTAACCTAGTTTGAGTGATTTCCAGGGTCTGGAAGAGTAGTGCTGCGGCTGTAACTGTAGCCATGCTAAGCACAACCTTAGGCAGACCTTTGGATAGCAAATGCCATGACTGTAGAGGCAAAAACATATTTAATTCTTCCTTAGCGGAGACCCTTTTCTGTGTGTGTTTTTTCTTGTTGGTGTTTAATTTCTTTATATACATGCACTTTTAAAATGGCTTTAGGAAGAAAAACCACTAAGCCAATGCAGAAATGGATATATTTGATTTTTAAAGTCTCTGCCTAGCTATGTGGAACAAATCAATCACATTACCATTTCCCTGGGGTGAACAGGCAAACGGATAGAACCTATGCGGATGTCAGACTTTCACTTTTTCTGGTCTCCCCCTCCTCTTCTCTTCTCAAAATCTCTGCACTTCCATCAGCAGCCTTTAGAGACAAAGGGTCTGTGACTTTTTTTCCGAGTTGCATTATAGCCTAGTCCTCCCTCAGTCAGAGGACTTTTCTCGATAACATAAAACAAGGCACTTTGTCATCTGACTCAGTGGCAATTTCAAAGCTCTGCAATGAATTGCAATGAATTTGCAGCTCATTAGCAATGAATTAAGTTGATGAAAGGTCACAAGGAACCAAGGACAATTTTTACAAAGCATCTCCAGGCAGTTTTTCCAGACCATCAGCTCTCTTTTGCTAACCCAGGAACACATCTCACACTCTTTAAAAAGCCAACCGCCTGTTTCCCCATAAAAAATTCCCAAAGTATTGCCTAATGAAACACACAAAGAGTCCTTCTCATGCTATGGGAACACATTTCAGGATTCTGCTCACATGTTTTTTACTCAGGCATGCTTTGATGTAATAGCAGGGGAGAGAAATTTTGAAGGATTTACAGATTAATCAGCCAGAGCATGGATGTAGGTTAGGACTACAAGAACTGTGCTCCTCTGGGATATTATCTGCAGCTCGACTTACCCAAGATGAAATGAAACGTGCTTTGGGAATGCAAATGAAATCGGATGTCACAAAAAGTAATTCAATTTGCAGCAGTGGGGTTTTGAATTTGGTTAGTTACATACAAGACCTTTATTTAACTGTAAACCTGGTACTATACTTACTATGATTTCCAATTTGAAATTCATTTTACTGCTATTTTAAAAATCAGGCCTGATAACTACTAACAGATTTTTCAGGTCATGTCTCTACTATATGTATATATATGTCTATGCCACTGCACACTTATGGATGCTCTGTAACAGATCTGCACAACAGATCTGTGGGATCTCTCTCACATAAAAAAAAGGGTAAGACTTTCATTCATTTCACCACTGTGGAAGAGGTAAGTGGAGCAAGACAGCTAATTAGTCATTCTCCATTTCAATCCTCGATAACCACAAAGAGAGCTTGTTTTTTTACTGCAGGCATTGTCTTACATCAAACAATTTGTAGATAAGAAAAAGTAGTTCTCTTCCTGAAGGCACATACACAAGTATTTTGATAGAAAAGATGAAACAGCATTAGAAATTAACTGTAACACTTCTTCCCATCCCTAGCCACCAGAGTATGTCCACTAGGACACATTGCTAATATACAACTATATTATCCAGAGTGACAAATTTTGCACAGTCTGCTGTTTTGGTATTACAGAGCACAAGCCATTAATAGCTGACTGTCTCATTCAAATGAAACAAGACAATTATCAGCTGTAACTTACACAATCAATAACACTGCTGCCAGCATTTTCAGCAGAGATTTGATTCTTTTATAGCTCATTTGAAGTCTTTAGGGAACATGTCATTAGTACATCTGTCCTGCTGTAAACATAATTATCATGCTAAATTCCATTTATCATGCTGATCAGGAAGCTCTTTCTATCAGCCTTTCAGACTGGGAGCACTGATAAACAGGGAAGGGATGTGACTGCCCCAGCTATGAGGGAGTGTGCTCACTGCCAGGACCACTGCCCTTTCCAGCCCAGCCTGTGGGAATTTTCTGAATAAGCATGAGACTTGTGCTGACCTCTGACTTTGGGGCATATCGTGTTTGAACTTGGGGAACATCCTACTGGACACTGCTTGCTTGTAGCATCAGTTGATTTTATGTTGTTCTGTAATTCCTTGCTCCTCTCCAAGACCACACTAGTAGGTGGTTCAGGCTTCTGGAGCTGCTGCACAGGGAGCAGGCAGCAATTGGAGTCACCATGACCATGGCACTTCATGAGCAGCATAAATCAAGTCATGTCACAGACAATAGGCAACATCTGCTTCAACAGAGCATCACTTCTAAAACAAAACTGGGCTGGGGCCAGGTGTAAACAAACATCAGCTAAACACATGTCAACAAACACAGTGCTGAATTTCAGCTAAAATGGGTATGAGGCTTTAGGAAGTGAATACCATCAAGACTTATCAAACTCTTATCAAACCTTACATGCAGAACAGCCCACAACTGCAGGCTTGATGAGCAGAGAAACTGTCTTCATGGACAACTTAACCCCTGGAGACCTGCAGAATATCCTGACATCAGAGTAAGATTAAGCAAAGTAAAGGTCAACCCCTGCAAAGACCTCCTGCAAACTACAGCTTCAGATTGGTTTAAAACAGCCTCATTTATACTAATAAGCTGATGTTGTGACTAAAAGGCACCGTGCTGCTTCAGCCATCTACCACCCCCTACATCACACCAGCAGAAGGTTTCCTGCAGCCAGCCAGGTAAGGGAAGCACACAAACAATTAGTGATCAGCTTCTCTTGGGTTTTGTGAGGGAGGAAAAGATCTGCTGTGCTCAATGGGGTCAGCACAAAACAGTCCCCACATCACAGGAAGTGCTTAACTGTTCCTGAATCCCAGGAGGTTCTCCTGTAGCTGCTGGCTGTGCTCACACCTTCCTCCACTGCACCTCCTTCAACCCAGCCATGAGCAGCATCTACAGCAGCCACAGGGAATAGGCTGGGCTGCTTCAAGATCAACAGACAGAGATGCCAAACAGGCCTGTGGCTAATATTGGTCACATCCAGTCTTTGAACCAATTTTTTCCCATAGGTTGAAATAATAATTTTTCTCCCAGTGTTTAAAAACTGCCTGACAGGATGTAAGGGACCTGAGGGTGCCCCGAGGCTGATAGAATCATACTGCTGCAGCACAGGGCAAAGGAGGAGGAGACCAACTCCTGAGGATATCAGAAAGCAAATGTTTCAAAGAGAAATTATTTGACTGCTGATAAATATGTGATAAAGTTATGGGATTTTTTTAAATGTGGGAGAAATTCATAAATCTAACTCAAGAAAACTGCCATTGCAAGCTGACATTGGTACATGCAGAAGAGCTCATGACCACAAACTCCTAAGTTAATCTATTGAGCCATTATGGATTGTATTTTAGGCAACTCATTCTGATGTTTCATTTAATTGTATTAAGACAGAGTGACTGTGAGAAATGAGTAGCACAGTGGTTACATCAATTACTCTCTTTAAATTCAAGAATCATGCATATCCAGATTGCTTAATTTCTCCCATACATCTGCATTTGCATATCTTTCTTCTCTGAAGAGCTTTCAAAAGCTCAAGTTTTAATCAGAGGACTATTTTTGATCCTGATTTTCCAAGCTGCAGTAAAGCTGCTTCATGACCTAATCTGATGGCAAATGTACCATCATTATACAGTGGTTTCTAGCAAGTTGTACAATAACTAGTCATAATGTTTCTTATTTTTAATCACTGTTACACCAGGTGCCTTGTGTCTAATTAGAGCTATCGATCTGCAGACACTGCTTTAACTCAGACTGGCAGATGACTTGTTGGAGCAAGTGCAGCCTGGGGTGAATAAAATACCCTGCAGGGCAGTGTCTGCACAGCAGCCCCCTGAGACACATCCCAGCACACCAAAGCTGTGAGCCAAGGCAGCCCTGCCTCCTTGTGCACCCAGCTCCCACTTTCTGCTTTTATTTTTGACACTATTCACAGCAAAAAATCATCAAAATTCACATCAAAAAATCTCCTATTTCATGGGGAACAGAGCATTTTGATTTGCCCAAAGCCAATGTTTTATTAGATTTTATTTTCTTTTTATATACACTTTCATCTATGATACCTATGATACAAAAGATACATACTCAGGAAAACAAAAGAATGTTTCCCACTATTTGAGCATGCCTCCTTTCTGAAGAATTTTGCTTTCTGAAAAAAAGTTCACAGAGTTTCCTCTGGTTTGGCTTAACAGCTTTAAAAGCTGTGCTTCCAGACAGACAGAAAATCTGGCTTACCCACAGCTTCCTCCCCCTGCTCCACATTTAACAGGTCGCTGTTGTGGCCACAAGAAAGACAGCGGCCGCTGCTAAAACTTTAATCTCCCTCAAAAGTCGTAATCTTTATATAGCAAATATAATGAGCTTTCTCAGTGACATATTTCAACAATTTTTAACAGGATTGCATAAGCAAAGTTATGTTTAAATCCACTGAAAATGCAACCCAATTCTCCTCAGTCTGCTCTGGTGATAATTAATGACAGATTTAATTAATATTCACTTATCCAATTTTTTTCTTGTAGGATTGTGTCCTGCTAACACAAGGACAGCAGAGAAGAATTGTCTTCTATTAAAGCAGCTCTGTTAGGCATCACAGATAACATATGAAGCATGGCCATGCTGTTCTCTATCCTCTATTACCCCTCAATTTTATTCCCTAGAAATCGTTTCAGCTGCTAGTTCCAAGCTGTAACTAGAGAAGGAGCAGGAGGTATTCTGCTACTGCTGTCCTCCAGTGGAGGACAGAAAAGGAACAAAAAAGTTTCAAATTATTTTGCAAAGTAATCAAACACTTGGAGGTGGCAAGGTTTCACCAGGGAACACCAAATTATCTATCCTATTCTTAAAGAGGAACAGTCAAGAGACACTTTGTGTCAATGAAATTTCAGTTTCCCACGGCAGCACAAGGATGACACCACAACTGCCACCGCTCTGGGGCAGGCTTCAGGAACGGTGTCCCCAGCTCTGCACTTAATGCAAATGTAGGAAAAATCACATGAAGCCATATCCCCCAACCACTCTCACAATCCACATCTCACCACAGAAGTCTTGAGCCCAAATCTCTGCAGCATTCTGAGATCCTCCCAGCTATGAGGGAGGACAGGGAAGTGAAGAGGAAAGTGGAAGGAAGAAGGAAACAGCTGCTTCCCCTTCCCAACCTGGTATTTCTTCTGAAAGCTTTGATCTCCACTTTATACATAGAATGTAACAGGAGATACTTTCTTTTCCTCTGTCCTGTAAAATGATGGACAAAAAAGCCTTATCCTCCTTTACCCTTTTAAATCATCTACCCTGTCCCTGCCAGTTTTGCTGGGGAGCTGAACCAGCATCTTTTGCTGGGCTGCAGAATCCTGTGCAAAAACAACTGTCACTCCCAGCATTTAGTTTTAATTCCCATTTGAAGCCCAGTGAACTACTCCAGAGCATAACAAAAAGTCCATTAAACTTTCCACAGAAACAAGTCTTAAATTTTAAAAATACTTATCTTCATCTCAAAGATGCTCACTCTAACTTCTGACTCCATGGACAAATGATTTGACAGACCATACATACATAAAAAATCAGAAACTGAAAGGAAATTCAGTAATACCAAGCTCCCAAGCTATGGACTGGGAAGCTGGCCATGGAATTGCCTAAGTTCATGAATATTCAGGAGGAGATACGACTTTATTCCGATTCACAGATTACAGCAACAACTAGAGAGAAATTCTTATAAATAAGGCTCACAAGTTCAAGGGGCAGCTGTTTGTCCCAGCCTGACAAAACATGCTGGGACAACCCTGCAGTGCCACTGCTCAGTTTTCAAGGTACTTTCACTATTGTCAGTGAATGTATTATTGTCAAAGACTGTTCAACCACACCCAGGCATTTTAATCAGACACCATATGCAGCAGGGTTCATACCCCAAAGCCAGGACTGTCAGCCCCACAGCCCCCACAAAGCAGCAGCTGCTGCTGGGACAAGTTTCAGCAAGAGCAGGCGGTGAGCTACTCACAGGCACTGCTGCAGGTATGACCACAGAACAGGTAACTCTGAAAAAGCTCCAAGCTGGATCTGAACATCTCCATCCAGCAGGAGATGACACCCCATCTCACTACAGGCTGACAACCTGTTGGGGATTTGGCCTGCCCCAGAACAGCTGGCTGGTTCTGTTGTGACAGGCAATGGTGGCCCTGGGTCACATCCAGAAGAACGTGGTTTTGAAAGAGGAGGTAATTGCCTTGCTGAAAAAGAAAAGTAATAATAAAAAAGAAATAAAATCAGAAGTCCCTCCTGATGGACTTCAGTATCACAAGTTTCTGAGAGAAGAGAACAAAAGCTGTCCACACACCCAGGCCATAACCTCAAATACCACTGGGTGGGTGGGTGGAAGATGCAAGAACAGAGTCAAGCAGCCAGAAGGATGCACTGTTCCCCCTGCATTTCCCTACCTCCTCCTACAAACTCAGGAACCACACTGCTGACCATTAGGGTGTGGTGGCTTGTTTTCCAGTTCCACATCTACCCTGGCTCCAGATGCCAGTGCAGAGGCAGCTCCCCACACAGCCCTCCCTAGTCCTGGGGCACCCTTTGGCACCTGAGCTGCCCCAGCAGATGGATCTTCCCATGACAGCAGGACCAAGGCAGACACTAAAAGCAGCACTGCAATGGGCACAGTTGTGACCACTTCCATGGAGATATCCAGCATTTTCCAGAGAGCCTCATCTCTATGAAACATATACAAAAAGACTCTGCATGTGCTTATGCTGCATTCAGTATTCATCGCTGATTCTCTGAAAGTGGAAGGCATGAGAGATCTGTGACTCTGTTTAAACAACAAAAACAAAGCTAAAACATATTAAACATTCATGAATTTCTGTGAATCCTTAATGAATCTCATTTTCTGCCTTCTGTTATGTGGCTCTTGAGGAGCACATTATATTTTTTTTTTTAATCTTGAAAGCTAGAAACTTTGTCAAAATGGCAGAATGCAAGGGGATTAGATTGAGCATCTCCACCTCTTCTCAACAATCCACTGACTTTGAAAAGTCTCCACCATAGATTGGAAGATTCTGGAGCTGGAAATACTGAAATAACTTCCTCTGCCACAAAGATGGAAAGGAGACATGAGACCCTTTATTAGGTCATGTGACTAAGAAATGTTACTAATGCCTCCAACCATCATGAAAAAGCATATTAAAATCTTATGCAGAAAGAAATAAAATTTGAATCCCTGAAAATGGTTAATATTGATCTGGCTCCCCTACTCCATTCAATCAATTAAGCTGTGTAGTTCTGAAAGCTGAAAAAATTAAATGTGGGGTAGGTAATGTGAGACCAGAGACAGACCTCTCTGCTGGCTAACCCAGCAGCTATTTGAGCTTAAGGTGATACTTTGGGTTGTGAAATAAAATCTTGGAATTTTGAACATATTTGCTTCAGTGAGCCTCTGCTTTGGGGCCACTAATCCTTTTAATTGCCCCAAATCACCTAGAGGCGCCTCCAGGCAGAAAATCTTTGCTCTATAAGCAGCATTACCCAGACAACAAAACTCTTACAGGTAAAACCAGCTGGGGAAAGCCTCATAGCAGCTCATCATGTCTTCTTAGATTAAGTATATTAAAAAGAACTTAAAGCATGAAGTGCCTTGCAAAAAATCTAATTTTGACCCCACTTTGGATAAAAATGATTTTTTGTCACAGACTTCAGATTTAGTGTCCAGTATTCTCGCAGGCCACATTCAGCTTTCAGTATTACAAGAACTAATTGCACACATTCATTTACAAGAACATCTCAAATCTTTCACTTTAAGATTTTAAAATATACCAGCCTAGTAGTGCAAAGAAGCCACTTATAGCAATAAATTGTTCAAATCCTGTAAAAACTCAACACACTTCAGTATTCTTAACAAAGGTGCTAACTGCATGACTAATGATGCATTTCTGCAGAAACCTCAGCCGATGGGGCTCATGCCTAAACTACAAAACTACTAAATTTTACTATTTTAGGTAATGTCTTTATGAGTCAAAGGCAACAAGTTACCCGGAAAAGTAAGACTGAACATATTTGTAAGTGTTTGCAGGATCAGGCTCTATTTTTATACAGTCTTTTATCAATTACAAAAGCTAATTTAAAAAATTGCCTCAGTCAAGAGATGGCACTAAATATAATACAAGGAAGATTTACTTTATAACAGCCTTGAGGGTGTGCTAAAACACACAAAAAACTATCTTTTAAAAAGGATTAAGACATATTTAGATGGCACAGACATGAAACGCAGACCGAACAACTCCAGTACAGATACTAATCATGTGAAATGGATAACCTCATAATATCACACATCTCAGATCATCTGACTTGTGTGTCTGTCTGCATATTCAACATAACAGCCCCAAGCTGAAAAAACACAGACAGAGAAGAAAGAGATTCTTGTTTCCTGGTAAAGCTTCTTGCATTAAAGAACTGAATGCAGGGCAAAAGGCCCATTCAAAAATGTGTCACAAAACACTTCACCACAGACCTAGGAGCTTTGTTGTGAGAGGAGAAAGGGGAAAAAAAAAAAGGATTTTGAACAATATTGACTAATGGGATTATGTACATACAACAGTTTCCCATTCACAACACCGTCCCAGGGAGCTGAACACAAGCTCAATTTTACCTGTGCCAGTAACAGTTACATCATTTTCTGACAGATATTAAGCCAACAGGGTACAGACCACAAAGCTGCTACCAAAAATACTTAATCTTCCAAGGAGGATATCAGACAGGCAATTAAAGTAACAGTAATCCTACCCCAAACATTAAGTTTTATCATCTGTAAATGTACATCCGCAAATCTCTCTGTCTTTGCTTTAAGTATGAGCCCATGAACCCCCTGTAGAATATTTTTGGTAATTTAAAGCTTTCAAATTATATGTAATGTAATACCTGGGTAAGTAAAACACAGAAAGTAGTATCCTGATGACAATGTAACAACACACGAATACAAGTTGTTCAGCATCCTTTTGAACCTGCTTGCATGCAAAATCTTTTCAGTACTCGTATTAGAGAGGAGTATAGAGAAACTGCCCTAGGAGTGAGTATTCCTTCCCTTCTTTTTAATATATGAACTAATTTTTCACCTAACCATAGCAAGCGTACATAGTTTGAAGGTTTTTAAGAAAAAGAAAGGGAAAAAAATGGAGAAGAAATTTGGGGGTAGAACTGCTGCAGTTCTAGACAGGAAAAACTGTGTTTTAGAAACCAGAAAAACTTATTTGTGCACCTCACAAAGCATAAATACAGCTCTGAATACAGAATAAACATCCTTGATCGCACTAATAAGAACAAATATAACGTAGACACACAGCTATTGTTTGAAGAAAAGCACATCCAAAGCTTTCACAGTGACAGCTCCAGCCCCCTGCCATGCTCTGTCAGCATTGCAGACTGCCAGGACAGTGTCAGCAAGGAAAGGGATGGTCAGGTAACCTGATGGTCACCACCATGAGCCTGTGGTGGAGCTTTCCAGGACAAGGAGGCGTCAGGAGGCTGCAGCAGTGGGGAGGAGAGCAGACATGGGGTGTGCAGCCCATGCTGAGGGTCCCCCACGGGCGTGGTTGTGGGGCAGTGGGTAGCACTGCCAGCAGTGGTAGTTGGGATACTCGATCTGACAGCAGGAAACCATCTCCACAAATTCAACAAGTAAAATGGGGGATGCAAGTGCTAACAGAGCAGCACTCAGATACCTGTGGCAGAGCAACAATGAGACCTGTGAAGATTTCCTTTCCTGGCAGGATCTGCTAACTGCTATTTGAAAAACAGGCAATTCATATGCCTTTATTTTTCGGTTTCAAGCAGCAGGACCTTAATAATCTGTCCAGATACGGAACCAAAACCACACTTCTGTTGCTGTCTCTTCAACTGCCCAAGAACCCACAGCATTTTCTGTCGTTCCCAGTAGTCTCTGCAAAGGAAGAAGGTTGAACAAAGTGCCACTATACAAGGGCCACGGCCCCCAGAGCTGCAGGAAAAAAAACAGATTATGCAAAACTTGCACTGTTTTGCTTCTGTCACCCTTTGCCTCCTCAGATCTGAACAATAATGAGCTTGTCTAGCACAGAGGAAAGGGTGGAATGGCTTTGTGCTTGGATGGGTCAGAACAGATAAACGCAGAGATGTGCTCGCCAAAGCCCACTTGCATCTGGCTGGGATAAGGAAGAAACACAAAGGTGCCTCTCACAAGGCTGAGAAGCTGCAGACAGCAGCACCAAGAGAAGACCACAACCCTCCCCCTCTGTGCCTTGGTGTGGTTCCCCCTGGCAAATTTCTGGAGAGATACAACATGAAGGCTCATTTGGTAGCTACTTACATAGAAGTCACAGGTAAAATGTTGCCTTATTGCTTCCACTGAAAGTGAAATCAGCTATACTTTGTATAAAATTGGGCTGTTTATTTTCTTTTGATTAAAAAAATGAGCCCCCCCTTGCCAGACCACACAAACAGAAACCACTACTTCCTCAGTCACTGCATGCTCACATCTAAAAAAAGCCCTGGACAAGGGTAAAACCATGCTGGGTATGACATCAGACCACTACACTGCTCACAAACTGCCATCAATGTGCAAAGGCAGTTTTGAAATGTTGAAATTTTGGTTTTCCTGTTTCACCTTTTCCACTAAACAGACAGGAAATATGTCTGTTAATGTGAACAACTTAATAAAAAAATATAATATCAATTTTTTCAGAATCTACCACATTACAAAATTAAAATTTAGAGAGTCCACAACTGACCAGTAAAAAGAAAACAGTTCCCTCCCCACATCACCAGGGATGTGAATCAAGTTTTCACTACCATAACCCCTCATCTTGGAAAGTGGATATGAGGGTCAAGAGCCTCTCAAAAGACAGCTTCTTCTAACATATGAAAATGACACAAAAAAACCCAAAAAAAAGCAAATAAAAAACCAGGCAAGACTGTGTTGAAATATTCCTGGGGAATCATACAAAACAAAGAACTGCAAGAACTGCAAGGTTAGTGCCAGTTACACAAAAGACCGTGCCACCCTTGAGTGTTGCTATCACATTCATTTATCCAGTAAGATATTCAAGATATGCAATCGCTCCAAGGGTTGGAAATACTACCTCTGCACTCAAAATAGAAAAGACAGGTCTAATCCTGTTCTCATTTGTACCTGAGCAACCCTGCAATTACTGCAGAGGTTGGTCGTTTTCAGATGCCTTGATCCTTGCAAACAGGCAGTGGCTTACAAGCACTTTTTCACGCCAGCCTCTTTGCTCTCAGCCCATCCTCCTCAAGGGAGTGAATTCCAGTTACAACCCACACCCTTCTGCAGTGCCCTACTGCACTAAACAGGTCTTGGGCTTGGGGCTTAGCACCAAGGAACAGGGAGGAGTAATGGCATTTTGTACAGCACTGAGCACAGCACCGGTACTGCACTGGGAAAACATCCTCGCTCCTGCTGCAACGCTACATCTTCCAGGAGAAGGACGCCTGCGAGCTCACAAACACCCTGCAAGAAAATACACATTTCCATTCACATCATCTATTCAACCTTCCCACAGAGCACGAAGGCAGCAACAGAAAACACTGCCTTGCAAGTGCCTGCTCAAGGGTGCTGGCAAATTCATACAGTTTGCAGTTTTTATTTTCAAACATATCTGCTCAAAGTTGCTCCCTGTTGCACCCTACCACTGTCTTTGATTTGAATAGCCTAACATCAATAATGAAACTAACGAACAAACAAGAAACTAGTATTTCTAATAATCTCTTTAAAATCAACAGAAGCAAAAAGCCTGGGACAATGAAGTCTATTCCTTAAAACAAATGTGTGCAGTCACTTGCTACTTGTGAGGCTGCTCTCAAGTTCTGCAGTACCTGGAGTGCCTTCTAAAATAGGAGAATATTTTGTCTTGAGGCAGTACATGCACATGGAAAAATACGGATTTTCCAAATAAATCTCAAAGGTCACAATGGAGGTACTTGAGAGTGGCACTTTGTGTTCTGCTGTAAATAATTCTGCCTTTTAAAGCAACCACCTCTGAGCTGCCACTTCGTCTGGATTAGCTTATGCTAAAAGATGGGATTCTACAAAGCAGTGAACGCCATCAATTAAAAATTGAACCCAGTTTTGCTTTAGGAAAACAGCCTCAAAAAATTAAGGAAGTTCCACAATGCTGAAGACAGAGGCTTACTTCAACTTGTACTTTTAAAAATACAAACACAACCCTTTGTGTTTTAAAGGCCACACTTCCAAGTCTATTAATAGTAGATGGAGAGTTTTCCACACCTTTTTACATAACCTGATGCAGCACCTACATGACACACCTACCTAAGCCATTAAACTGCACTTTGCACTGTAGCACCTGAAAGCTGTTTTGCCTCTCTTCCTATTACCCAAAAAGACACCTCCATGTTTTCTAGTCAGAGATGGTATCATTCACTTAACTAAATTCAGGGAACTGCAGAGCGTGCTTGCAACTACCAAACCTCCTCAACTGTGCCCACGTCCCAGGTATCAAGATGGGTGTCTTCATTTTCAAGTAGCTGTCACCTCTGAGGACTTCACTCCCTGCTGTGCCCATCCACCACACCCCACGGACACGTGGGCAGTACTTCTGTCACCCAGCATTTGCCTGGGTGGAGCTGATTGCAACCTTGACTGGAAAAGGAGGAAATTCATCTCCTTTGTGTGTAGGTACTAACAGAGGTGCAGAAGCAACAGGAAAATAAAGTTTGACAAAACACAAGGAATAAAGTTGGTGAGTTAAAACCCCAAAAAGATATCTTCAAGACACAGTTCAGACCACAGCTGACATCTAGCTTCTGCTTTATGCTCCACCTTCACACAGGCTGAGTACAGTGGGGTGGGGAGGGCAGGTGCCTAGAACATATCCTTGTGAACAGGGGGCAATGAGAGCTTAATGAACTGTAGGTATGGGCTGCACCTGTGCATATGCAAATGTGTGTAAATTATCCCAGCAGGCCTGAAGGCAAAGGGCCTTATGTGACATTTCAGCCCCTAGCTCCCCTTTCTCCATCCCTACATGTGCTGGAGGTACAGCATGAAACCAGACAACCCTCCAGTTGCCACAGTGGTCCTTCCTGAGTGCCAAAGGCATCCCATCTCCTTGGGGCAGTGAGGCTCTGCTCTCCCCTCCTCCAGCACCATGCACCCAGGAAACTCAAATTCAGCAGCCCTCTTTCTGAAGCAGGCTGGTGAAGCTGTGCTGCTTGCACCCTTCTAAGGGCACACCACAAGGCTGGAAGTAGAATCCACTTCTCTGCTAGCAGCTGCAGTGGGCAACAGACTGCTCCAGTGCTGTGAGTTATCTCTGTAAAAAGCAATGGTAATAATATCTGACCCTTCAATCATGATGAAACTAAATCCATGCCACTCTGCCAGCATGTACACCTCCTGTCAAAAAGGGAGAGAACCCAGTTTGGGGTCTCTTGACTTCTTTCCCCTTTCTGGGGGATGAACCTCTGTGTCATGCAGCCGTGTTGGAGGGCTGGGACATCTCCCTGCACTTCCGCCCATGGCAGATCGACCAGAAACAATGATGCTGGAAATGCTAGAGCCTTCCATTTGATGGACATTTGTCCATTCAATCTCCTTAGTAACTCCTGGGAGTTACTAACCCTGATAGCCACCTGCAGTGACTCCTTCTTCATCCTGGAATGGAAAAGGAAATGATGCCCCACAGAAGGGAGAAGATAGAGAGAAAGCTCTCACCAGCCTTGCCACACTACAGAAGACACAAGCAACAAGAAGGACAGCAACAGTGCCTGTGGCTGGTACCTACTGAGGCTGCACCACCACCACATCCCAGTATCACTTCTCTGTCCCTTGCATACACAAAAAATCTGCAGGTATGACCTGCAGAGTCACAGGTGAAGCCACACACAGCAGACAGCACATGGATGGCAGAAAAATACAGCTTAGTGCAAGCAGGCTGCTAACCCAGAGGCACTGATGAATTCTTGGGGCCCAGCATCCCACCCAAAACCCAGAGAAAGGGAAAAGCAAGCTCAAGAGCTTCATCCCTGTTTGTTTCATACAGCTCAGTTCCAGCTACATGGTGCAGAAAGAAGTCATAATGCCACCTTACAGATTTTTCCTGTTACACAATGAGGGGATTTTTTTTCCCTTTGCAGGAAAATGTATGCTTCTTTTTAATGCCTTTACCTACAAATCAATGTGCCTATGTCTGATTTGCCTTGACAGCATGTAGATTCGAAAATTTAATCATATTTACCTTGGTAATATGATTATCTCTAGGAGCACCAAAATACAACCCATTGTTGACTGAAAAATTATGATAAACTTCTCTAGCTTTCCATTTTTAATCCCACCAATACTATAGAGTCAAATCCCTGATATTGCAGAGATTTACTTACTAGGAAAACATCATACACTGGTGCTTGATTTAACTGAGCAGTTTTATATATAAGCAAACAGACAGCCCAGGCTTTTCAGATTCTCTTGTCAGAGAGGACATACCTTCTTCTGTCATTCAAGACAATGAGTGGAAAACATTTCAATTGTGGTAAGTGAATCTTTCCCCAAACCTCAATTTCACAAAATTGCTAGCCTGATCTGTAACAGCACAGGGGAAAACATCACTGCTTGCTAAGAACATGCAATTGTGCTTTATATTCACAGAGGAGGTGAAAGGTTATTTTTTTAAAAAATACTTTTTCTAGAAAAGAAGTAGTCTTTGCTTCACTACTTATTCACTTCTCAATTTTCCACAACAAAAAACCCTCCTTAGGTAAACACCCTGAAACACTGCTCCTAAAAGCAGTGCTGGCTTTGAAATGAGAACAGAAAATACATTTAGCATTGATGACAGGAAAGCAGTTGCTACGAACATAACACAGTAGCTCTTGTGAAGGAACCTCTCAGCTTCTTAAATACGTATCCCCCTACATCTGCATATTGCACACTGAAAAGCAAATCACAAGAGTCCTGGAAGTCTCCCACTAGCACATCACATTTTCTCCAACTACCATTAAATTTTCTTCTGCTAAATGCCTGACCAGGCTCTCTACCCTACCTTTGGAGTGAAAATATCCCTCCCAAAACACTAAACAATCAAATCCCCCCACACCCCACACACAGACAAAAAACCCCCAAAAATAAAAAAAAAACAAAAGAAAACAAAACCAGAAAAAAAATAAACACAAAACCCTGAAAACTTCTGAAAGCCCTTCCTATGAAAACAAATACCATTCCTTAAATTTCTCAGCATGCTATTTGCAAACGACAGGCCAGCAAGCAGATACTCTCCATATGCCAAATTATGTCATTTCCATTTTCTAGAAAGAATACTTCTCACAGCAAACTGGCAAGGGTTTTTTCAGTTGGTTGTGAAAAGAGCCAGCTCTGTGTCTTGCTGCACCTGCTGCGTTGCTAAGTCTGGTATCTGGTGGCAGCCCCACAGCCATCCATAGCAATTCTGGGTCCAGAAAAGAGTTTGTCATAAAGGCTGAGCACACCCTCAGAGGTACTGGCAAATGTTCAGGGGTGAATTCTGTGGATATTTGCATATAGATTTCTGTAGACACCAGCTTGTCCCATTTGCAAATAGAATCTGTTTTCCCACGCTTCGTAAGGGACAAGCTGGTGCCTACAGAAGCTTCAGGGTATCCAAGTCCCAACATATAAACCAACTTCTGCATTTTTTGGTTAAATTATAAAGAGTAGTCTTTTCATTTGTGTAGTGGGGAACTTACACTACAAGAGTAGTACAGCTGAAATCAGAGGGGAGAAAATAAAAAGAAAATAAATAAATCAAGATTTGGTTCTTCTCATCTTTACCTTCCATCATACTGCACTACTGAGTCCGCAGACAGCCCAGCTGATATCTACTTTTTCGAAACAAGGAAATCACAGAATTACTAGAGGATTGTTTTTTTCTCTTTTCAGAGATCACACTTGGCAACCTCATATTTGTGTTTTAGGTGTTTTCAACTGCTCCAAGCTAAGCAGTATCTTCCACCAGAAGAATTCTCAAAGTCATAATAATTGCAGACTAAAGCACACTTCATATTCAAAAGCTATCATCAAACTATGATCTGTCATTATCCTATTTATCTACCATGGAACTGTTTTTGTCATGGTCTGGAGGGCTAGTGACTCACACAGCTGCTACCAATCTTCACCATTTCAAGGTGCTTTCAACACTACTAATGTGCAGACAACAGCTGTGTAGCAGGCTTCTAAGGCAGACCCAGTTTGGCTGCCTGCACAGGAGATTTGCTGGTGAAGAAAAGGGTGAAAAGAAAGATCAGGTAGTGGAAATGCACCCACCACATAAGCAAACCTGCTGAAATTTGCTCCTTCTGCTCCCCTGACAGCTAATGAGGGGTCACTGCACACCAGTGTGGTATAACCACACCACCTCCCAAGGTATGGCTGGACCTAGGAAGCTTTGAATTGGCAGCCAGTGAGGGCACACAGGACTTTTCATGTGTTACCAGCTCAGGTCTCCTCACAGGGGTTATTGTGCACCCACACAGGAATATCCCTCTCACCTGTCCAGCTCCAAGGCTGACTCACTCTGAAACCTGCACAGTCCTGAGGCTCTGGCAGACACAGCTGCCTCTCAGCCTCTGTCCTTCCGTGAAGCTCTCTAATTAATTCCCTAGTACTCATGAACACCATGTTCTGTCCCACTGTTCTACTCTTCAGAATTGACAGCAAAGGGGTTCTTTTCCTTGTCTGATGAATATTAACCTTTTTTATCTGACAGAGATGCTCACTAAATAGTATAATAAGAACCTAAAATACGCCAGAGCCAATTCCTGTGGGATTTGGTTTTAAAAGCTTGTGTACTAAGGGAACAAGGGTGCTGCATCTATGGTGTGCATCCATGTGTGTGCCATCCTACTCCAGTGACTTCTCAACCACTGGTCAGCTTCAGCTAACACCTGGAAGATGACCCCATTTCCACCAGTTTCAAAGGAAGTAGCAGAGGGAGGCACAAACACCTGTGCCCTGAGCAAGGGAAATGACTGGCAGAGACCAGCAGTGGTGAAAGCCAGTCCCTGCAATGTGGGGCTGGCCATGCTCAGCACATGCCCAGCTCAGAGAGCCCTGCAGCATCAGTGAGTGCCCCTGCACAGCCCAGAGAGCCCTGCAGCATCAGTGAGTGCCCCTGCACAGCTCATGGTGAGCGTGAGGACCCAGCCTCTCAGCGTGCTTGTGCTGAAGGACGTGCTCCTTTCAGGACTCATGGAGCTTGCAGACTGTGTGCTACTACTGAAACAGCCCTTACTACCTGAGCCTTAACCCTGCTGTTGAACATTCCCCCTTCAGGGAGGCACAGGAATTCAGCCTCCTGAAGTCACAGCTGAGGTCAACAAGCATCCCTTTCTTTAGAGCCAGCAGCTATCCGTGGTATACAAGGTCACACACCTAAGAAAAGACTTTGTTTAGCATGTGCACTTCCCACTGACTTCTCAGACCATTAAATCACTGTTTTCATGCTATGCTTGTATACATCATTCTGAAATTCAGGCTGCCCAAAGGGCTTTAGGTTCAGTGAATAGCAGAGTGTCCATCACACACCAAAGGGCTAATGTGTTTCCAGCAGCTCACAAGCCACCTCCTGATGCTGGGATGACCCCACAGGGTGGAGGGTGCCCCCAACTCTTTGTTCTGCTCCCCTTTCAGGACTCTGCCTGTGAGACTCTTGTTTCTGAGAGACTCTTCTTTTGTCTCTTGCGCGTCCAGTTTGGAGGCACCTTCTGCTGTGGGCTGACACTGCACTGCCTGCCTGCCCAGGGCCATGCAGAACTGGATTCTGACCTCTCAGCCCTCCATCACAAATACTTAATGGCAGCATTCAGTATCCTGGGGGCTTCCTCCAGCACTAACAACCCACTGAACTTTGCAAACCAAATGCATCTATGTCCTTTTAATAGGTAGAAATAAATTGAATTTTCACAAGCTTTACTAATTGTAAATTAATTTTAGAATTAATCAGGAAATGAGGTATATTGTAGGTCAGTAAATTCTGAAGAAAAATCTATTTGGACCATGATAACCTCAGTGTCCTTCTGAGTGGACCCCTCCTCAGTGATTACTCAGCAGATAATCCCTCCTTGCTTCCCAGCACCTGCTGCTCACAGAAGAAATTCTTCTGCCCATCTGCCTTCAAACCTGACATGGTGGTGGCACAGACAAATTAAACTGTAAGCAACATTTGAACTCCAAATCCAATCACCAATTCGCTTCCTTAGCAAAACAGAAAAAAATCCAAAACCAAACAACAAAAAAAAGAGCATGTGCTTGTTTCTTACCACCTGTCCCACTGGAGAAGGAAACTTCACATATGGAAACAGCAATATTTTTCCCAAAGAAAACTACGGCAAGAAGAATTCTAGGCATAAACAAAACCAGGTACCTGGACCATCCTCTAATACACAGGATGTGCAACTATTTTAAACCTCTGTTGCTGACACCCGGCTTCACAGAAGTCCTCACTAATTTCAGATAATGCTATTAAAATGAATTATAATTTCACATGAAAGAAATCCTGGCCCTAGCTTCTAATAAACTCATGTCCTTGTCCACCTATTCACCACAAATTGAAATAAACACCTGCAGGAAGACAGGAGCCTTCGGTACCAACCAGCCAACCTCTGAACAAGCCTATTTTTTGCCATTTACATATAATTACATACTAGCCTCCAAGCAGCTAGAAGCTCCATGTTCCTTTTTTTGTATTGTTTGTTTCTTGTGAACACACATAGAACACAAACCCAAACCACGTTAATGATAACCTTGTTAAATATAAACTAGTATGCAATTATAGAAACTGCTAACACAAACAAAAAAACCAGGGAACTCTGATTATACATTCACAATGGTTTCTGAAAACCAAATAAAAATAACAACATAAGGCAACCTGTCTTGCCTGATACTGTAACAGAAGAAGGTTTCATGTTATAACTTCTGGGTCTCAGCACACAGGACTCGTCTGTCAAACAACTCCTCAAATTCAATTTCAAGCTCACTCACTGCAAGGAGAGCAGAAGGGTGGGAGGAAAGGCAGCCAGTGCACACGTGAACTACCAAAAAAATCTAATTTTCCTCCCTGCATCATCCTTCAGATGAGCTAATGCCTGTCCCTAGGCAAGTGCTGTGACTTTCACCCTGTCGCCCTGAGAAGGGCTGGCTGTGTGCGGGGGATTTGGCTCCTTCCTCTCCATTAAGAGAGCAGCAGAAGGGCTGCGGCAACCCTCTGTTCTTGGGCTTGTGCCAGCCCGGTGCATGCCTGTGATTTAACTTCTGTGCAGCAGGGGTGAACCCAGCAACCAGAGCTCCTGCCACACCTTTTCATTAAGAACATGAGCTGCTCACGCTCTGTGCAAGCTCTGTGGTCTGCAGCTGCCCGTTCCCGGTGTTTAAAAATATACACTTTTCCCAGAACAGAAAGAGATCTATTGAAGGGAAATTCTGTCCTGGACTGCACATGTGCAGCATCAGGACAGCCAGCAAAGGCAGGGGACACTATCCAGAGCTCTCCTGCACCAGTGCTACAACGGAGAGCCTCATACTTGTCAGTGCAGTATTGCAAAGTCTTCACCACAACTGAATCCAGCTCTCAGGAAAACAAAACAATATGAGAAGACCAGCACTTCCCTTGCAGCCTGCATCACAAGAAATTATGCAGCACAAATGACAGCCACCCTAGGAGTGGAGGAGCATCCTGGAAAGGTTTCCTTAGGTGACTTCCCTTGCCATGGACTTGGACTATCCATTCAGTTTGTTTGCATGCTAGCAGCACAACTGAACTTGCAAGACTCTGGATTTCTAGGTTGTAAACAAGGACAGTAATTACCTTTCCCTCTTAAACTCCACTCTGTTCTCATGTAATAAAAAAACCAAACCAACCAAAAACCCCACATAGGTAGCTGTACAAAACCTTCAGAAAGTGGGGAGAAGGAGCAAGGGGACTAAATAACTGGAAGAGAGAGGAAGGGCTAAGTGAAGTGATATCAGTGAGATCTAAGCATCCTTCCCAGAACCAAGCAGAAGATCAAAGCATGCAAGAAACAAAAACCAAGGATGATCCCTGGGAATCAAGAAAATTAATACTGGAGTCCTGCATCAATAATAAACTCACTAAGTAGAAGGTCGAGAAGAACCCAGTCTCTGGAATGCTTAGTTCAAGAGTAGAAAAGCACTTCCCAAATCATGGTCTGTGGGTCACTTCTCCCCCACAAGGCTGTGGGCAGAATCACATCACAGAGTGAAATGCACGAGAGTGTGTGTGTGTGTGTGTGTGTGTGTGTGTGTGTGTGACACAGCTGTGCAGTTGATCCACGGAGCAATGAGAGGGTTGTCACTGCAGAAAATGTTTTGAGAGACACATGACTGGGAGAAGAAGGGTGGTAACTCACCAGCAGGCACGCTGCTTGGGAAGGTGGGGCTCCCTCTAGCACAGCACCTGAAAAGGGGCCCAAAAAAGCCACCAATACAACCCAGATGGAAGGGGGGGGAGGGGGAAAAACAAACAACCAACAGTGGGGCATGCAGCTAAGATAACTTTCCCCTGGAATACTTCCAATTTCTCCAAGCTGGCTGGTTTTGAAAGGGACTTTTCTACAGCGATCTATGCTCAATTACCCTTATAAACCCTTGCAACAACATGTGACTCAAAGTCTACCTATTTGTCCAAGGGAGAAACAAGGAGGGAGTGTGGCAAATGGGGAATGTGGGAGTGGCTGCCGATGTGGGCTTGGGGAGCACAGTCATTTCCTCCAGCTTCTTCCCCCCCTCCGTCTTTGATATCTGAGTATGTTGTTGAGGAAGTGAAGGAAGGTGATTCTGTATCCACAGGCATTCACACATTTTTACATGATTGTACCGTCTTAGCCAGAAGTCTCAGCTTGAGAGCTGAAGCAGGTGAGGTTGTTCCTTTGGGAATTAAAAGGCAAAAGAGTACCCGGCGGCGAGAAACGACCCAGAAGAACAAAGTGCTTGGAGATAAAGAGCTTATTTAGGGTGGTAGCGAGACGCTGCTATGAACCATGCGCTCGCACCGTAATCCGCGACTTCCATGCAAAGATTTCCTTCCCCCTTGCGGGCTACCAGACCTGGCTACAGCTCACTTAACTCAGAGCCGGTTCCCAGCCTGATGTCCATAGGACAGGCAGCACGGCGGGCTGAACCCGCCGCCAGCCGGGAGCGCGGGGTGACAGCGGCTGTGCGGCGGGGCTGGGCTGGGCTGCGGCGGGCACGGCGCTGTGCAGCCGCACGCCCGCACTGCTGAGCGGCAGGGAAACTTTCAGCCGCTCGCGCCCAGGCGGGACAGACCGACGGACGGACGGGCTGCTGCCGCCCGGGAGGCTTGGGCACCTCGGCGGACCTGCCCCTGCACGCCCGCACATCCCTGCTCCTGCTGCTGCCCCGGGCGGACGGCAGCGGGGCCGGCCCCGCGGAGGGAGCTCCCGCCCCGCGGCTCTCGGGCCTCCCTCTCCCCACGGCTTCCCCCGGCCGTGCCCGCCCGTACCGAGCCCATCGCCATCCTGCGCATCCCTCATCCCCGCATGCCGAGCATCTCTCATCCCCGCGGCGCTGCTTACCGGGAGCGCTGCAGCTCGAAGGCGGCGGCGGGGCCGGGCTGCCCCAGCTCCCCGCTGCCGCCGATGCTGCCCTGGGGGCTGGTGCGGCCGAAGGGCGCCGGCAGCACCCCCGCCGTGAAGGAGTTGAGGCGGCCGCGGCTCCCCGCCGCCGCGGCGCCCAGGAACACGGCGGGCGGCACCTGCACCGCGGCGAAGGCGTCCTCCTCCTCCTCGTCGTCTTCCTCCTCCTCCGGGGGCTCGGCGGGCGCCGCCGGGGGGCTGCCCAGCCGCGGCGGCGGCTGCGCCTGGCGGAGCCGGGCGGCGGGGCCGTCGCTGCCCGGCGGCGGGGGCCGCCCGTCGAGGGAGATGCTGGTGAGGAAGGAGAGCGCGGCCTGCCTGCGGCGGGGGTCGCTGCGTGCCGGCGGCGGCGGCTGCAGCGGCGGCGGCTGCGGCGCTTTCCTGGGGCAGGGCTCCGCCGGCGGCGGCAGGGGCCCGGCGGCGGGACTGCCAGGGCTGGCGGCGGTGGCGGCCGCCGCCATTGTCGGCCGGCTCCCCCTCCCCTCGGCGCTGGCTCTCGCTGCCGGCCCGTCAGGCGGGCGGGCGGCGGGGCAGGGGCGCCGCGGGGTGCATGGGGGTGCCCAGGGGTGCGCTCCGCCCGGCCGCGCCGCGCTGCCCCGGGCCCCCGCCGCCCGCCCGCTCCGTATTTATAGGTGCAGCAGCCGCGCCGCCGAGCGCCCTGTGCAATAACACGGCAATCACGTGTGGGAAACGGGGCGCTGGAGGAAAACAAAAGCCCGGCCAGCAGCCCGGAGGAGGAGGGAGAAGGGTGGGTCTCGGCGAGCTCCCTCCTTTCAACCTCTCTCTTTTTTTTTTTTTTTTTTTTTCCTTCCCTTTCACCCCCTTCCCTCCTCCTCCTCCTCCTCTTTTTCCCTTCCTGGATGCGTGGGGGCGGGCGGGAGCCGAGGAAGGTGGAGTCAGTGCCCGTAGTACTCGGCACATGGCCTTCGGAGCCCGGCACAGAGCGGCCCCGACCGGGGGCTGCGGCTCGGCCCGGCCCGGCCCGTCTGCGGCCCCGGGAGCAGCACTGGGAGCAGCACCGGGATGCAGCCGTGCCGTGCCAAGTGGCCCTGGCGCTGCCCGCCGGTTTTCCCGGGCGGGGGCTGGTGCCCGGGGCAGGCGCTGTAGTGCCCGGTGGGCACGGAGGACAATCGGGGACGGGGAGCGGCCCCCGGGGATGCGCTTGGGTGCCGACGGTGCGTTCTGCGGGGCGGCAAACCTGGGCTGTCCCGGTCCCCCGCTGCCCCTGCTGCCGTCTGAGGCGTGCGAGTGCCTCTGTGTGTGAAAGTAACATCTCACGGGTTCTCTAAAACGTTAAAGCAATCAATCTCCTCCCCAGCCTTTCCTTCAACTCCGTCCCCAGCCCTTCCCTCTCTCCTGCACCAGAAAAAGCACATTGCTTCACTCTTTCCCAAAAGGGCATGTAGCCCAAGCCCCAAATATCTGTATTCGTGTCGTCCCCAAAGAGAAGGCTGTTGAGCAGAGCTGACTGCAGGTCTGCACCGTCTGCCGCTGTGGCCTGCCAAGGCGGGTGGCCAGTCCACCTCAGCATCGAGCTCCTCCATTCCTTCATTACTTTATTGTGATCAACTCAACCGTGCTATAAGCATGCTTGTCCTGTGATGATAATTTCATCAAGGGCTTATGTAAGGGTTGGATAACAGATACATACAAACAGAGGAACATATGGTTGTCGCAAGATAGCAGCACGCGCTTTCTTAATAAAGCATTACAATGGCTTGTATTGCATTCCAGTTATAGCTGGTGGATGATTCACAAGCCATCCCAAACTGTCACAAAATATTGTGATGTCTCCTACAATTTTATCAAAACCTTGCTAATTTGATGATTAAAAAAAAAAAGATTGATCAGAAAGGAGAACCTGATCCCATTGTTAGAGGACGGTTTGGACCCAGATATGTGTTTCTCTCAAAAGTGATATTTTGAACATTCAAAGATCTTAGAATCACACTCTGACTCGGATTTACTTCTGAACCTTTGGCCTTTACTAACACTGAGTACCATAACTCCCAAGTTTATACTGGGTGTGTGATACTTTTTTGGTAAGGGACGCTGCATGGGCAGCATCCTGAGCAGGAGCAGTGAGAAATGGAAGGGAAATGATGGAGGAAAGAGATGTTTTCCATGACACACCTTCTTAGAGAGGTAGGTGAGTGCTATTTTGAGATGGGCATTCTCATTTCAGCCTGCTCTCTTGAGGTTTACACTGCTTTTTTCTTTCTTACCAGAGGGTATTTCTGTGCCTGTCCCTGTGGCATGTCAAGGATGGATCATTTGGATGGAAAGTGGGTAAGCCAGAGTGGTAAACTCTCCTCCCCAGAGAAAAGCCTAACTGACATGTCCCATCTATTGGAAGGATGCTCTGTACCCCTGTGGTTGCAAAGTGGTTCCTTCAAACTTCTGTTTTGGAGAGGTAGGCTGAGGAGTTTCAGGCCTGCCACGTTCATTTGATGGCAATGCCTTTTTCTGACCTAAGGCAGTGTCCGTGCTGTGGCAACCTGTGACATGTCAGGGCACTGATGCACTTGGCTCCTGTGGAGGAGTTCCAGGCTTCTTTTATCACTTCTGAAAGAGTTCAGGACTTTCTGGAGGAGGACTCCTGGGTCACAGAAAAATGTCACAGCTCTGTAACCTGGCACTTGGTATGTTACTGAATGCTGACCCCTGGTCCAGGGACTACTACCAAATGGTAAATAGGTGATGGAACTCAGGCCTCCCACCTTGGAACCAAGTAAGATACACACTGGAATATTTTTTTCCTCTTGCATTTCTGTGGGGCAGCAGCAACAGTGTGTACTTTCCTCTGGAGCTCAAAAACTCTGTATGGCAGCTGAGTGCTGGTGTGTATTTCCCAAATTCAGCTTCTCACAGTACACAGGTCTGGGAAAGAGAACCACCACCAAAATGCCAGATGGGGTTCCAGAAGTTGATTTAACTTAGGACATCTTTTATGAGTGCAGAAGTGTGCACTCCTTTCACAAGATTACTCTTGTGATGCAGTAAATTTCTGTCTGTTGGAAGCATTATTTTAAATGAAGCCACAACCTACATTTTAGAGCTCCTCTACAGCTGACCCAGAGACAAATGTTAGCCCTTCCCTTGTCCATGTGTGCATCCAAATGATTTTGGCACCTGAATTCTACAAAATCGTTTTTTACAGTCTCTGCTATCAGGAACACTTATGTGAATGGTTGAGCCTATCAACTTCCTTACATCAAAATTAGAGTGGTCAGGATGGATTGTAGGTGTTTCCAGGCCTGGCTCATCCAGCTGAGCTCACTTTGTCACTTTGCAAAGTGCTTGTCTGTGCCCACTAAATCCTAAATCCTCCCATGGATCCAAAGAGATGCTCTGGTCTAATATGCACAAGCTGCCTCGGGGGGATACTGTCTTTTCCAAAAATCACACTGAAGGTTGGTTAAAACATCTCATCCATTGCAAGTGAAAATAAATCCATTTGAGAAAGCCACGTGCAAGAGGAAAATTACTTTTCCAGTCTGAAGCTATTTTTGATAACAAGTGGAGTACCACAGTACAAAGATAATTGGCATGTTAGAAATTCCCGGTTCTCTAGACCTATTTATACATTTAGTAGCAAATTTAAATTTATGTGCACAAAATAGTATGTTTTTTTTCCAGTTACTTATGTCCTCTTGATCTGTGCTTAGCAAAACTTTATGTGAAAGCATGAGCTATAGAGGTCCTGGAGTGTGTGCTGGATGATATGTGAAAATGTTAAACAAATTGATTTTGCTGGTTAAAACTTTTTTGTTTGATGGAGAAGCAGTGACTGGAGGAAATAGCAAAGTTGAAAGGAAAACCAAAAAGGCACATTCTGGAAGCTTGCTTCTGTGACTGTTTTTTCAATCATTTCCTTCTCCAAGTTCTCTTCCAACCAACCAGCTCTACCCAAGTGCAAGTAAATGTTTTTATTTCAGAGGTCACAGGCTTATGTAAGCGCTTAGATGACAAGTGGTAATGGAAGTGATGGAGCATGATGGCTTTTTCACCCAGTGCACCAAGACCTGCAGGAGAGACTCATTGGTTGTGGGTGTTCAGTGGCAGCATGGAATTTGGGGGTCCTGTTAACACAGGTGATGGAGAGGCTTTCTTTGTAGAGATTGAAGAGGGTGGAGGGAGTTTGGACAAAAACAAAAGCTCAGCAGTTTACCTTTCTGAAGAATGGGATCAGAGAAACAGTGCTTCTACATACCTGCCCTCAGAGGAAAGTTAACACGTGTAGAATCCTCATGTTGTCTTTAGTTTAGTTTAAATGGTGTGGGTGCAGTCCTTGCTGCAAGGCAAGTGTGGCCAGCAGGATGTGAAAAGCCAGCCAGAGAGGCCACAGACCTTGAGATAAAGTTGGGGTCCTGAGTAGTTTGTCAGGCCAAGCTTAAAAATATCTTTGCAGATGAGTTGAAAACTTCACCCAGGATTTGAGTTTGAGGCAAGATTTGTGTTTTACTGAGAGTTAACCCTGCAAGAATAACCAGTCCTGAGTCACCAGTGTGAGTCACCAGGCTGGTTCTTGAATGGCCTCTGCTTGCCTGCTTTGGGGACAAAAACAAGTTTCTTATTGTCACTGGTACTTGTTAGAGCTGCAGGACCTGGGCAGCTGGGGGAAGAAAGAGTAAATGCAATTGTTACTTGTAATTTTGACAATCTTGTTTTCTGACTGTCAGGCTCAGTCAGGTAATGCTGTTATGTGAAGTTCAGCAAAGATGTCTGGTGATAGTGCTCCTGTAGGTGAGAACAGAGATCATTATTACCAGTGGTCTTGGATATCACTGTCAGATCCCCATAGCCAGGCAGAGTGCCTGTAGCATGTGAGTACTCTAATCTTGCTGTGCAAGACTTTGGAGAAACAATCCAAATCCAATCTTTGTAATCACTTTCTTTTCCCTTTACTTTGCAGAAGAGAATTGCACTTCAAAAGGGGACAGCAGTTGTAGCATTGGAGAAGGTTTGGAATGTGAATTTAATAATCCTTCTGTTTAGAAGGAGTGTCTGGCAGAAAAAAAAGTTGGGGGAGTTGGAAGAAATTTCACTGAGAGTCATAGTTAAGAATGGAAATTGGATAAAGACCGTACAAATTCTTTACAAAGGACTAATACTGCATCTGGATAGCAAGACCTGTTTTAGTGCCAGGCCCAAACCTTCAGTCTGTTGTAAATTTAGCCTGATTCTCGGAAATGCTAAGTGCTTGTGCTTTTCACTGGTGATTTTTGAGGAGCGTGAATGTTTTGCTTGTTAAGGGTCACCTTTGCTAATTAAAATGTAGAATTTTGAGACTAAGAAGATTGTCACCTTCTTGGAAAAGCAGTGTTCCTTGGGTAGGACTGGTCCATGCTTGCCTCTCTGTGCAGAACCTAATTTTGCTTGCATCATTCCAAGTGGTGCTGACATCACCAATTGACATGAAACCAGATTCAAATGCAGTAGTGGGAAAGGGACAGAAATCTGTGAGCACCAACCATCATGTTTGGAGCGGTGTATGTGACTGTGGGGCAGGACCCAAAGACAGGGGCAGGTGCCCTCAGCAAAGATGAAACAGTGTTTCCTCAAATCAGCTGAGGTGTGGATGGTCAGGGCACCCAACCTGCCAATTATTTTGCTTGTCAGAGGTGTGGCATGCACGGTGTTTGTGTTTGTGTTGAGTTCCTGAGATCATCAGTGAGCTGGTAGTGCACACACATGCACTACCAGTCTGTTGGTGGTAGAACCAATTTGATAGTTGTTTGTCTCTTAAGGAATTTAGGACATTCTAGTTAAGTCAAAACTGGCCTCTGTATCATTATTCCAATTTACTGCACCTTCACTAAGGATAATTAATATTTTTCATTGCTAGATCCATGCTAGATCTGATTCAGGCCAAGCATTTCTTGGGAAACTGGTCAAAATGGTTATGTGAGCTCCAAGGCCCAGACCATGAAAAACAAGCATGCACGCAGTGGGGGGACTGAGGGCTTGCACATCCAGCATGGATTCCTCCTCACTTCTTTCTTGCATCCCTGAATTTTTAAAGTTCCTCATTCAACTTAAGCTGGCTTTGAGGGGTTTTTTGTTGTTGCTATTGTTGTTTTTTCACTTTATATACTATTGGATCCCTTAGACACACCACACCAGAAGCTCCATTTTACTGGGTGCTGCTGAAATACTCTCCCATGTCTCAGTGAGCTTGCAGGATAACTAGACAAAACAAGGAGGGTGGCCATGTAGGAACTGCAACTGGAATGTGGCTGTTGCTGGCTTCTACTGGCTTCTACTAGAGTGATTAAATGGGAACAGGGCCACATAGCTCCTCCCTCCCTTGAAAAACAAAAAACTGTGGGCATTTGTACAGAAAACAACCCCTGTTTCTGTTTGTCCTTGTCTTCCTGCAGTTTTCCTCTTTGAAATCAGAGTTTGGGTTTTGGGTTTTTTTCAGTGTCATAAGTTAACATAGGCATGAGGTTCAAAATGGAGCCATCTTTATTGAAACAAGCAAGGGGCAAATGTCCTGTTTGCTTGGAAATCACCTTAGGCAGTGGTGTAAGTAAAAACCAACTTCCAACTGCAGTAGAACAGAATGATTTGTTGCTAAGAAGAGCTGTGTTAAGGTTTTCATTAAGTGACAGCAATGATTTATCCTGTTCTTTACCATTCTGAGGCAATTTGGAATCAAGTACAGAATCACTGGACATTAGGATTTCAGAGGGAAGCCTGGAAGAACATCCATCTTTGTCACAGTGTCTGTTAATTTTTAATCTCCTCGGGATAATTTTAAAACAGGCTGCAGGTCTCTGAAACATTCATGTTGGCAAGTCTTTCAGTTTGCTGGTTGCTGAGGCTAAGAAAACCCTCCAGTTCACAGGACAGTCAGCCCAAGGAGCTGGATGAGAAGGAAAACACTGTTGACACCTTCTCAGACACAGCCTTCAGTGAGTAAAAACACTAAATAAATAGAATCTAAAGTTCCCAGAGGGACATGCTGGTGGAGTGTTTCAGAGACTCTCCTACAAGTTCAGCTTGACTGGAAATGTTTAATATCCAAGAAAAAGAAAAAAAATATGTTCAAAGGATTTTTTTTTGCCCCCTCCTCCTGAAAATATTCAAGGAGTGTGACTCCAAGGGGAATGAAGGAAGCAAATGGAAAACTTCTGGTGGCAGAGGCTGGGTTTTTGTGCTCAGCTTCGTGGAGGTTTCCGGTCTGCAGGCAACACAATATCCCACGAGCACCACACTTGATTCATTGCAAAATGTTGGGGAAGGTTTCAGAGCCTTTTTAACTTTGCAAGATCCTCAGTGGGCAGTGCTCATTGCAGGCTGGTGGGGAAAGCTTGCAGTCAGAGGGGAGAAATAAAACCTGCGCCTGCATCTTTGTGGTCTGTCACCTTGGGCCACCTGCATGGGAGTCCCAAAGGTCTGCAGCCGCTTCACCTTGCCCCCAGGATAGGGCACAGATCCTGCCTGGATCCCCTGAGCAATATTCCCAGCTAAATATTTGCCACTGGCAAATTTCCAACGTGATAAAACCCAGCCAGGTCAGCTCTGCCTCTGTTCCAGAGTGGTCAGAAAAGCAGGCACAAGTGACTGGGCTCCTGAGAAGGAAGGTGAAATGACAGCGACTTTGGTGGCTGTCATTTGGGGAATTTGGGTGCAGCTTCAGCTGCAGGCTGGGTGGGAGGAGGATGATGGGCAGCTTCTCTGTCCCCAGACCTGTGAGCTGCCAAAGGCTGCAGTTCTCATCACAGCCAGGTCAAGGCACAGGCTTCCCATCACAGCCCTCCAGGGGTCTTTCACTGCTCCCTGCTGCCCTGGACCACGGCTGTGGTGCTCTTGTGGGGCTGCTGCCTCCACTTCCCAAATCCTCCCGCTTGCCTTCATGTTGCTGCTAGAGGAGCAGCAAATTTTCTTCCAGAGGAATGGCCATGGGTGCACAGAGGGGCCTGCCAGGACCAGGGGGCTGCCTGTGGGATGGGCATGTCTTACTGCCATTGCAGGGAAAAACAGCAGCTCAGTCCTACCCCCAATAACCACAACTTGCCACATACATGTTTTACATAGTCTGATAGCAATTAAAGCTGCTAAAAATTGATCTAAACATGATACATTTGTGCTCTGAGTGTTTTGGCAGGGAAGTTTTGTAAGCAACAAATGGAAAATACATAAATGGAAAGGCAATCCCCTGGCAAGACAGATCCAGTCTTATGCTTTCTCTGCTCAAATTGAATAGCACCTCAGTGTAATAATTTTCATGTTGAGATCAATGAGGTTGTTAAATAAATGAAGCATTCAAGTGTAGAAGAAAGTAAGGGAAGAGAGAGATGGCCTTCAACTTGAAAGACTAAAATTCATGCTTCCTTGAGCCCCAAGGAAAGGATAAATCCATTAGGTTGTGAAGAAATAAGACCTGGGAAGAGTAAGACCTGGAAAGAATCTGTCTGATCCATCCTAAAACTTATGACAAAATAAAACTTACTTAGGGGCCAGAAAGGAAACAGAAAGAAATGGCAATGTAGCAGGAGGGTACAGCTCTCCTGGCGTGGCATTTGGTACATACTTGGTGCATCTGCAGGTGTCTCTGTTGGGATGTTTGACACACTGGTGATTCCTTCGGCCAAAGTAAAGGTGAATTATTTAGTTCTAATTTACTGCAATGTCTTTGAAGATGGCTGTTTTTTGGGCCAGTCCCCCAGGAAAAAGAGAAGAAAAAGGAAACAGTTCAGGTGCACAGCAGAAAGAATTAAGAAGATTTTGGTTCTCTGTGTGTGTGTGTGTCTGTGTGTTTGTGTGTGTGTGTGTGTTTGTACATAACTATACATTTTTTTTTTCACTTTGCCCTGTGGGCATGTAATTCCAACTAGATATAATAGGACATAATACATACACTCAAACCAGAGCAGTAGAAGGAATACATAGCAGAATTATTCTGCTGGATTATGATTTTGGAAATGTTTGAGCTGTCTCCATGTGGCCAGAGTGACTTCGTTCCTATGGGAACAAGCTCCTTCAAAGCAACAGAGTTTTATAGCAAGAGTACAAAAATCCTGGCTAAAAACTTGGTGTTTAGCACAAAATTAAATATTCTGTAAATATGGAGCATTCTGCAATACTCTAATTAAATTCACTCATTTTCAAAACTAATTGAAATAGTTCTTTTTCACTCTGCCAACGAGGCAAGATGCAATCAGTCACATTCAAACCATCATTAGGACTAACGAGGACATCCTGGGTAGTAAAAGCTTGTTTGCACCCTCTATGCAACCACACTGTTGCTTCTCAGAGCTGAATCCTAGTGAAAAGCACCTTACTGCAGGTGTAATCCCATAGGCTTTAATGGGACTACTGCTTGATTTAAGTACTGTGGGAGGGAGCACGCTAGAGTCTGGCTTTAGGTTAAAGTTTGCCCTAAATGCAGATGTATTCTGCAAAACAAGGTCTTGTGTTGTATATATTAAGTGTTTTATGTTGTCTTAATGTTGACTTGTAGTGCGAACAATGTTTTCTAGAAGAAAACTCTGGAACTTCAAAGCTCTCTTGAATATTATAAACATCATGGGATGGGTGAGCAACTGCTCACAGCTTGAGTGCAAAGTGAGTGGGGTGACATCAGACTGGGCAATTCCCAAGTGTATGGAGTTTAACAAGTGATGGATTTTGCACCTGGAACAGGGCAACCCTGGATTTGTGTACAGGCAGGAATGAAACTCTGCAGCGTGGCACTGTGGAAAAGGGCCTTGGTTGATGGCAAGTTGGATATGAGGCAGCTGGGAGGGCCAGCCATGTCCTGGGGTGCCTCAGGCACAGCATTGCCAGCTGGGCAGGGATTGTCCTGCTCTGCTCTGCACTGGGACAGCCTCACCTCGAGCCCTGTGTGGGCAACACAATATATGGAAGTTACAAAGCCATGAGAGAGCATCCAAAGGAGGCTCCATGGGGAAGAACCTAGAGGGGAAGCCATATGAGGAGTGGCTGAGGTCACTTGGCTTGTTCAGCCTGGAGAAGAAGAGGCTGAGGGGAGACCTCCTAGCAGTGCACAGCTTCCTCTCAGGGGAAAATGGAGGGGCAGGTACTGATCTCTTCTCTGTGGTACCAGGACCTAAGGCGGTGGCATGAAGCTGTGTCAGGGGAGGTTTCGGTTAGACATTAGAAAAAAGTTCTTCACCCAGAGGTTGGAACAGGCTCCCCAGGGAAGTGGGCACAGCACAGCACCCGGCCTGACAGAGCTGAGGAAGCATTTGGACAATGCTCTCAGGCACATGGCACTCCATTTTTGGTTTGTCCTGTGCAGGGCCAGGAGCTGTACTCCAGTGATCCTTGTGAGTCCCTTCCAACTCGGGATATTCTGCAGCTCTATGATATGCCTTGAAAAGAAGGGATTCTGGGAAGAAAAACACTCATCTGCCCAGTTGGTCAGAGACCAGAGCAATTGCTACAGTTAGCTGAATACTTATTTGAATCTGTATTCTGAGTGTTCATTCCCTGATGTGAAGCTGATCAAAGATATCTGTGCTTTACTTTTAACTCTGAGCTGCTACAATTGCCAGCAAAGTAGTTTTTATGTCTGTAAGTGATATGAGGGAAACAGAACTTCACCTGCAGTTCTTTGTCAGCAGGCAATGAATGAACAGACTGGAAGTTAGAGGGACACTAGAACTCAGATTTCAAGGCAAGATTGTAAGTTGGGGGAATTACACAGTTAAAAGGAGTCAGAAGTCCTGAGCATCAAGGGTAGATCTGTACGTGAAACCCCAAGTGTGGTCTCATTATGCTCCATCTAGTACTAGGAGTGCAGAAATACAAGTTTTCCAATGCAAAGAAATAAAACAAGGATGCCAGAGCTGTGTCTTCTAGTCAGGGTCTTACCACTCCAAGAACCCTCTTAACCACTGCTCAAATGCCTTCTCTGGCTCTGTTCTTAGTCCTGGTTCATCTGTATCTTGTTCTACACCTGATGACATAGCCCTGGTTGGCCTCACTGCTGCTCTTAAACCAATACAGCTTCTCTTGCACCCTGCTTGAGGTTCTGAGGGCCAGGATGAGACATTAACATGCTACAGGTGTGGGGACCATTTGTAGTGCCATTTCCCCTGTCACCCTTAGGGAAGAGTGTGGTGAGGAGGCCCTAAGAAGAAAATCCTAAAAGTGTCTAAGAAACCCTTATGTTTAAGGCACCAGTGAAAACATCCAAGGGGGTTTTTGGTCATGTTGTGGTGGGATTGACACTTGGTGCTGAGAAAGTTGAAGCACGTTTCAGGAGTTGTCTTCACTGATTTTTGTGGTACTGGTGTTTTTGACCACCTCAGCAGCTCACAAGAGGCCTTGAGGTGCCACCTGCCTGTACAGTTTCACCTGAATGATTGTGTATTTTGGGAGGTGTAAGCATGTATGTGAGGAAAAAAATGCCAAGAGGAACAGGCTGTAGAGAAATGTTTGAAAATGGCAGAACTTCAATTAGTGTTGAACTTCCTCTTTCTAACGTCAAGAAATTTCCTAGTTTAAATTTCATGCTGCTCTAAACTGTAATGACATGTTGTCACTTCTCCCTGTTTTTGTTCTTAAGAATTCATAGGAATTTTAAACTGCCTGACACCTAATCAGCATTTCCATGGACCAAATGCAGTTTTTGATACTGTATCATGAAGCATACTCTGCCCTTGGAAAAAACAAATTGTAGTTTCTGTCTTCAGAACGGCCCTTACAGCTCACAGGAGAGCCACACAGTGAAAACATGGGTGTGTCCATCCCTCCTAGGCTCGATAAGACCTGAATTTGTTTGAACAGCCATCTGCTGGTCTTGAGCCTTTAGTATTTGCTTGCCAATAGAATGAGATAGGTGAGGGATATGTTGTTTTTATTGCTCTGTACAATATTCCTGGATTGCAGAGGGAAGGAAGAGGATGATGGCTGATAAAGGCAAGAGGAAGACAAATGCATGTAGGGTAATTGGCCCCAAAACTTCAAATGCTCAAATTCAGCTTGCAATTGTTTCTGAAGTGGACATTTCTAAAGGGCATCAAGCCAAGTAATATTAGGCCAAATCTGTGGCTATTTAAGGAAATACATTACAGAGCATTGAGTGACTCCCATGAAACATCATATTAATTGTGCCTGAATCTGTGCAGTTTTGCCCCAGTGCTGAGCTGGAGAAGCAGTGAGGCAGGGCACTGTAGTGCTCAATGCCCAACAGAGTGAGAGCCAAATCTCCGAGGGTAACAAATCACATCCATGGACAATCTTTGTTTTCCCTCTCCGCCTTGAATATTCCCTTACAAGTGTTACAAAATATAAATTCAATAGCCTCGTGTGGGTGAAACCTAGAAAGAGCAAATCCCCGTGTGAAACCTGCCAGCCCATTTGCAGGATAAGCCCTGATTTGTGCCAGGGTGTCCCGCTTGGAACAGGGAGTTTCCTCTCCGCAGACAGCGCCGGCGTGGGTCATCAGCCCTTCCCTGAGGGTGTTTGTAGAGGGGAGGAGGTGTGCAGGTGAAGGAAAATGGTTTGCAGGAGAAACGGGACGTGGTGCCGGACCTGGGATTGCTCCCTGCCCTCCTGCAGCATCTCCTCTGGCAGCAGAGCGGCACTGCGTGCACAGCAGTGATTTCAGCAGGCTCTTTGAAGTCCATCAAAGCGATCCTTAACGCAGTGTGACCAACTTACGGCTTTTTTTCTTTTGCGTTAGCTGCATGAGGAAGAAAGCACTGCCACTGGATGCAGGACGTGGCAACGCTTTGTCCTGAGCTGGAGCACGGGAGCTTCATCAGGACCGACTGCCAGAGGAACATAAACTTTGCCCTCTCTTTCTTCCTGACCAGGACTAGTGGAGCTGTTTTCCCAATGATTTTCCAACTAGGATATTAAAATAAACTTCTCCCTGAAAGCTTCTGCCTTGAAGCAGCCACCCCGTATTTGCCTTTGTGCTGTAACTCTCTGTGATGTTCACTGTGGCTCTCCTCTCCAAGGCTGTCCCCTGAGCAGCTGAAATGAACCCCTCTGCAACCTTAGAGAGCACTAATATGTCACTTCAGTCACAGTGTGACACTGTTTGAAGGACTTGGAGGCATCCTGCCTTTGTGACAGTCTTCTGAATGCCACCCATCAGGTATATCATAACCCAAACTGGATGTTCTGCTGTGCCTCACAAATATTTTGTAATTAAGTCACTAGGCAAGAGGGTTGGGTTTTGTCTTTGTTTTGCTTTGTTTGTGCTTTAATCATCATTATTTGTACCCAAATTCTAAAGTCCATGGTTAGGGTACCTATGGTCAAATTTCCTTTAACTCTTGCTGAGGGGAGAAAAGTGAGCCATGGTCTTATGATCTGAATATAAGCAAACAGTCTGTTGTGACAAACTCACAGGGGGATAAAAAAATATGATGATTCAAGGCAACAATATCCTCAACCTGAGATCATCATTTTCACAAAGGCAGGGGGTAACAGCTGCTTGTTCATCAGAAGATTTTATCTGCCTGCTGTTACTGCTGTGACCCTAAATAAAACCTCTAATGCCAGCCCAGCAGCATGGCTGGAGAACACAGTAGTGGCAGGAATAAGTCCCTCCCTTCTGCTTTGGGGAAGTTTCTGTGGACAGTGTTGTCTTTCTGGAACATTAACTGAATTATTTTTCCTCTTAGTTCCAGAACTTGGAGATTCAAATAATCTCCCTCCTGTCACAGATCCCTTTCTAAAATAGCGAGGTGTTCCTGTCCTGCTGAAAATGTAATTGAAAGGCATATACTAATGTAGTGTTTAATTCCAAGACTTGCCTGTATTTTGATTAAAAACCTCCTGGATTCTAAAGCTTAGGTTGTACTAGATATGAAAACACAAGTTCATCCAAGAGCACAACATGAATGAATGCGAGCATTAAATTCTGCTGACCATTCACTTGAAATTTTTTCTGCCGCATGCGATTCCAGGACAAATATTGATTGAATAACCTCTGTGTGTATGTGTGTGTGAAGTGTGGTCTAGCACCCAGAGTGACCTTTCTCTTCCATGTCTAATCACCAGCGATAGCTGTAAGCTTCCTTTTGTATCAAAAATCTTGTTTCATAACCCAGCTCCCCTGCTCTTTGGAACCTGAGTCTCTCCGTTTGTTTGTTCAGCCATTTGAGGTCTGCTGGGATATTTCTCTGTTTGATTTGCTTGTTAGCTTTGTTGCTGGCTGAAATGGCCCAGGCATGGTTTGTTCAAGGCTTTTGTTTTCTTTTCTGGAAGGGTTGGTGGAGGGTTTTGTTCTCCACAAGTCAGGCAGCATTGCTGCACGTGAGGTTTGCCTCGCTGCACGCCCACCCGCGCAGGTGGCACCGTGTCTGTGCACAGGCGTGGGCTCCAAGCATCCCCCTGGCCTCTCAGGGGCTCATCCAATGGCTCTGCCTTTTCAGTTATAAAAGCACTGGCTGATGTTTTGACATGCTGATTTTTTGGGCCACAGCCTCTCTCTTTCCCTGTCTTTCCTCACAGAGGGGCTGAGCCCCTGGGGCAGATGGAGGGAGAAGCGAGGTCAGGGCTGGTGTTTGTTGGGACTGGCTTAATCAAAGCTGGGGAAATACAGGGTGCAGCAGAACAAAGGAGTTTGAGTGAGATAGCTCTCTTTCTGTTCCCTCTCTCTCTGTGTATCTCTCTTAGAGATGTTCCCTATTACAGGGAAAGGAGACAAGTATGGTAATTGTCCCTACAGTCACTTTCCACATTCACAGAGTGCCGTGTGTAAGGTCTTTATAGAACACATATCTCCTCTGAAGGTTTTGCAGGGGAAACTTGGGGAAGAACTGCAGCTCCCCCCTCATGCTTCTCCATACGCAGCCTTCAGGACATGAGTTATGGTGGCAACTGGAGCCTGGATTTAGTTGTCTTCCATTTGTGCCATCATCAAAACTACAGTAGTTCAGGCTCCAGTTCCCACCAGGGATGCATGCATTTATGTGCACACATTGCTCCCTTCCAGCCTAAGAAACAATATTATTTATTCTCATGTCAACTAAAAATACTCATGTTGGTTTCCCCCAACATTGTGATTCTTACTTCTCTACATAAATATACATAAATAAACATGCACTAAATATATATTGATAAATATATACATCTGTATATACACACACACATACACACACATATATATATATATATATTCCTTCCCTCCCATTTCTGTCTTTTCTCACAGTCTGAGAAGTCCCAGTGAGAGGACAGTAACTTTCCATCACAAATGCTTTTCCTGTGACTGTTTTTGTTTTCTAAGCCTGTCACATGAAAATAGACATAATATTTTCATTTTGGTTGTCTGTAAATAAAGAGAAATTTGACTTCCAGAATGTGTTCCTAGAGCAAATCAAGTTGTTCTAAGATTAATCCCTTTCTAAATAATACTTACAATTTATGTGCAGATAACTCCCTAATTTAAAAGTACTGTGATGATGAACTGAAATCTCTGTTACACTGTGGTTAATTACAACAGTTTCAGTTTTGGTTGGTATTTGCTCCATTAGTTATTCATACTGCAAACAAATATGCTAACAGCTTTTTGTCATATTCTCTTAAAGATGTGATTAAAACCAAATTTTAGCCTTCACAGATCCAAGCCTGTGTCTGGAGCCATGCACGTGCCAAAACAAGGAGGTGAAGGGCTGTAGGAAACTCTCTTCTTCCCCTGCCTGTCCTAATCCAGCTGGTAAAGTCTGGTGGACAGATTTCAGCTTCCAGCAGGGCTTCTCTGAGGACTGCATCCTTTTCCTCCTCAGCATAACGGCAGGAGATTGCTTTCCCTGAGGGTTTTTAGGAAACAGTCTATACTTGTAATATCAGCTCAGCTGGTGTAAAGCGGCAGTGCCCCAAGCTGGCATTCTGGCTGTCAGGGAGAAAAGTCCCTCTCTGAAACTGAACATTGCACCTCCTGAGCTCCTCCTGGGACCTCCAGGTGGGTCACAAGTCACTGCGATACTGCCAGCCTCTGCTGGCTGGCCTGCTCCCTCTCCTTGGCTTCAAGCTGTTGCTGGACTACAGCTCATTCCTCTGCTTGAGGGACCTAAGGTGAGACCTGGAAGGGATTCCACATCACCTGACACTTGGGTTTTTTTCTGCTGTGAGCAAGCATTACCAAGTCAGGCCCACAGCACAGAGGCCATCTCAACACAATCTGAAAGGAGAATATGGAAATATCTCCCTTAATGCACAGCACAGGAATCCTGCTATTGACTCGCAGCTTTAGCTCACTGCAAGGTGCACCAGCATTGGGCAGGATGGCAGGGTGCTGATGAGCCTTGATGGCAGGATGCTGATGAGCCTTGGTGTTGGGGCAAATGAGGTGGCAGCGTCCCTTGGAGACATTTTATTCACTTCCACCGAGATATCTGCTTATTTCACATGGGAACAAGCCTCCCTCCTCCATGGAGGGTGAGAGCAAGCTGTGTATTCACATGATGGTCCAGTGAATAACTTCTGGTATGAGAAATCTCTGAACTTCAGGAAGCTGGGATGCTGCGCTGCAGGAAGAACAGCTACACTTTGCCTACACTTTTGCTACACTTTGTGCTTTTTCTAGACTCTCTCTTCAAGGCACAGCAGTGGTTTAGTGGAGGTGTTCTTCCTACTGCTGCCTTCCATTCTCAAAATTTCCACCCAGGTGGAAGAGGAGGTTTGTTGGGGTCTGTCTCTGAGTGAGGAAGACTGTTCCAGCAGCATGAATGGGTGCTCAGTGTGCTGGTGTGGAACAGATTGTGCCAGACCATTTTGCATTTGGGTCACTCTATTGACTGCTTACTTTGACCTCTGTGATTCACTGTGCATCTCCCTGGCACGTATTCTAGAAATCCCTGCTCTAGAAGTATTTACCTGCTGAGGGAGCAGACTGAATATTGGGTGGATGCCAGACAGATCCTTGTTCCTTTGCTTACAGCATGCACAGTCACAGGCTGTGGTGTTTTGACCCTGGTTGGATGCTAGGGGTTCATCAAAGATGCCGCAACACCCTCAACTGGGTGGGGGAGATAAAAAGTAACAAAATATATAGAAAAGCTCATGGGTCAAAATAAGGATCATGCACCGACTGCTATCACTGACAAAATAGACTTGACTCCAGGAAATTAATTTATTACTAATCAAATCAGGGTAGGGTAATCAGAAATAAAATCCAAATCTTAGAACACCTTCCTCCCATCTGTCCCTTCTTCCTGGGCTTAACTTCACTCCCAATTTATCTCCCTCTTTCCCCAAGTGGCACAGGAGGATGGAGAAGGGGGTCTTCCCTGTCTCTTGAGACTCCCTGACCCCATGTTCATGGCAGCTCTGCTATCCCAAGTTACTAAACTAAGAGGAAACTGTTTATCTAAGCACAGGAAGAGATGAGGGACCATAGGAATTTCTGCTTCCCAGTCTCAGAGAAGAGAGTTCAGGTAAGCTAGAAATGCTCTGGCTTTAGAGAGGAGATTGGCACACAGAAACAAGCCAGGGAGATGGATCTGTTGTAAAAAAGGAGGAACAGTCTGAGGTGTGCAATGTGCTGCAGAATGGGACAAAAGACCTGCAAGGAAAATTGCATGGTGGTATTGGGCCCTGGCAATGTTGTTCTGGGCTCCATGTTACTCCATGCAGCTGGTGCATTGTCCACAGTTTCTGTGTTATGACTTTTAAATGACTATGCTCCTCCAAGTTTTAATTTTTTTCTTATCATGAGGCTGTTGGGTAGAATTAAATCCTAGCTCACACCCATCTAGGAGCTGAAAATGTCAGTGAGGGCTGAAAAGTGGTGTATACTGAGATACTATCATGTAGAGATGTACTCCACACTCCTGCTGGCACAGCGGCTGGAGGCAGAGGATGTTCCTGCTTTGTTGTAGCGTGGTCATTCCTACATGTGGGGTTGGATGTCAGTGCAGTGTGATGCAGATGGGGACAGATGCCTGTCCCCATCCTGCAGGCAGGACTCTGAGTGAGCTTTCTGCCTATCAAAGCAGCTGCAGAAGCACAGGCTCCAACAGAAGCAAACAGGAGATGACAATATAGAGAAAAAGAGGAGGCCAAATGATGCTGTATGCCCAACTTGCAAACACCATCAGGTAAACCCAACCTTGCCTCCTGGACACCTCCAAAACAGCCCTATGGAACTGACATGTTTATTGCTTCCTTTTTGTTGTTGGTTTGGTTTGGATTCTTTTCCTGTGGGTTTTGGGTGAGGGTTTTTTTTTGATTGCTTGGTTAGATTTGGGGGTTTTTTCTGTGTTTGCTATTGCCTCTTTTATGCAAAAGATTAGAAATCAGGAATTAATGCTTCTATTTTTTTTTTTAACCTAGGGCTGCAGTGGAAGACTAGCACAGGACAATGTCACAGCCCCAGCTGTGTGTGCGTCTCCTTTGATGATGCATCTCCTAGGACAGTCTGTATTAATGCATGGCTTTAAAATGTTATGTTTTTGAGGGAAAGTGAGAGTGTGGACCAACTACTCACACTGAGCAATGCTTGCAGGAGAGAAACTGTCCCACTTGTCCCAAAAGGCAGACAAGGAGATAAGGCTTACCTGCTTCCACTGTGCTGTTTGCTGTCCTGGTGGGAGGACATGAGGCATCACCTGTACAATCTCCTGTCCTCTCAGTTGGGTGGTGGCTCAGGTGTTCCAAACAGCGTCACAGCCAACCCAGCCTGTCGTCCTAGCAGGTGCTGAGGTGATATTTCTACTTGATACCCCAACACACGAGTCTGAAAGGGAATGTTGAAGGGTTTGAAAGCTTTCCATCACTCTTAGAAGAAGGATTTTACTGTGCTTATTCTTATTATACTGGCTTTGATGCTTGGAGCAAACAGATGCTTGTTTAGAATTAAGTCAGAATCCCCAGACTCATAGGAAATATTCTCTGCTTTATTTTGCACTGTTTAGTACCCAAAGCTAACCATGCAAACTGTCCCTGTGAAAAGTCTGAGCTGTTCCCCACCCAGGGGACTTCTTGTTCATGCTGAGAGCTCTCTGACATGAGCAGTCAGAGACCAGCTGTGCATGGGCTGGAGAAACTTGTGTAAATATTGCTGCTTTGAGGCTGGGATTTAGGAGGTGCTGGGCTAAATGATTTATTAGTGTGCTCAGTGCTGATGCTGAGAGGGTTCTTCTCAGGTTGGCTTTTATCACTGATACCTCTTTATGGGGTCTCACTTACTGGAAAATTCCTGGTAACTGGATAGTGGGAGGGACCTGCAGCCGCAGGTCATGTATCTCATGATCCTGAGCTGGAAGCTGTGCAATCCCTCTAAGCACGAGAGAATGAGACTCACAGGCACGGCCATCCTGGAGGCATGGCCTTGCATTAGTTAAATTTGGTGGGAGAAGCTGCAGCCTCTACACTAATGGCAACTAAAAGTTTCTTCCTCCATAGTTTGTTTCTCTAATTTTTGCATGGTGGCTGTGCAGCAGTCAGAAATTGCTTTCCCCCGTGCAGGTCCTTGAGCAGCCACCAGCAGAGAATGGGTGGACCCTATGTGTCTGTAAGCCTTCCCTGTGTAAGAAAAAAACCTTCATTTAGAAACCTGAGTAGTCTAAAACTCAGTTAGTATCAGACTTTAGGCCACTTATTTATTCCCACTGCATTCAGCAGAGACTTGGGCATGTGGGGTTGGAGGTCACTGGATTCAGAAGCCCACCAGTTAAAAATAGTCTGTGGGCAGGTTGAGTATGAATTCCAAACTGGCACACGCACAAACCCTGTATACATGTGGCCACTCAGCACAACCCAGTGTAGTGATTTTAGCCCAGCTGGAGCTCAGTGCTCACTCACTCCAACCTGGTGGATGTTTAGTCACCTCCAGGAAAGCCAGGCTCCATCATGCCTGATGGTGGCTTGGGGAGACAAACTCCATCACTCTGAGCATCCCTCCCTTCCTCCTTCTTCCCCCAGCTCCACATGCCGACCATGATGCCATATGGTTTGGAATGCACCAGCTACACTGGAATGCTCAGCTGACCCCTCCCAGCTCCTTGTGCATCCCGGGCTCCTGCCTGCCAGGGGGCACTGAGGAGCACAGAAGGCCTTGACCTGTGTAAGTGCTGCTCAGGCACAACAAAAACATCCCTGTGTTTTCAACACTCTTTTCAACACAGATCCAAAACACAGCCCTGCACCAGCTGCACTGAAAATACCAGCTCTGTCCCAGTCAAAACCAGCACACCTAGAAAACACAGCACTTGCACAAGCAGCACAAAAGTTTTAATTCTGTCCCCCTCCATGTCTGATCCACACGAAGGTTTTTGTGTTAGGAATACATGCAGACACACCATGTGGGCAGGAACTGTGCTCATACATCCAATCTATCCAATCCATCCAGCACCTACCAGTGGGGCTCCAGCCCCACTCATGTGCAGAGACAAACACACACACACCCACATGAGGCTATGCACCCCTCCTGTGACCAGGCATGGACAGCCAGCCCACCTGGCAGCTGGCCCTGGGTGCCCTTATCAATCTTTGGACACACACACACACACATGCAGACAGGTCTCACAGTGAACCCCAGACCTCACACTCTCCCCTGTGCTTGGCCTGGATCAGTAGCCAGCTCCTCCAGTTGTTTTGCAGGTAGGGATGGAGAAATAGCTGGCCCAGGATATTTCTGCTTTGCTATCTGTCTCCCAAGCCACCTATTCCATTTGCCTGCCAGCAACAGTGGAGCCTCCACCCAGGGATGTGTATGGACACAGTTTGATGAGCAGACAGGATAGATGGCAGCAATGAGGTGCAGGGCATGGCCAGACAGGGGCATGGCCAGACAAGGGCACTGACTGGTCTCTTATATCCCTTAACTCTCACCTACTCATTATTCCCCAAGCCACCATGATCCCTCCCTTTTGCCACACTGATTCCTTCCCATAACATCCTCTAAATTTGTTGCATCCCAAGACTTTGTTCCCCTGCACCCCACAATGTGCCAAACCCCTCAGGTGAGCCTCTCCTGTTGTCTCACCCTGATGGATGTCACCCTTGGCCCATGGGGCTGAGGGTTCCCTGGGACAGTCCAGCAAAGGGCAGGGAGGGATCACGTCCCCAGTGAGGCCACCAGGGTCCCCTACCTTTTGTCCCATAACAGCACTGGGTCTGGCATATGAAAGCCTTTTTGCCCTCTCGTTCAGTTTGAAAGCTTTGCTTAAGGAAAAGCAGAAATTTATACAATCTTTGGATTTTAGAGGCTGCAGCTTTGTTTATACAAAAAAATGTGGGCTTGGTGGTGAGATCAGGATCCTCAAAGTGCAGCAATGAAAATAGGAAAGGGAAATGGTCTGAAAACACAACCAAAATACCTGATTTCACACACATAAGTAGTAAAAGAGCAAGATCTCAGAAGAGCTGGCAGTAGGCCAGGAAAACACTGGAATTTCACATGTTGAAAATTCATCAAACCTCCTTGGTATAAAGTTACATGCAGGCCACTTCTGAGCAATAAATGAGTCTGTATTATCCCAAAGCCTTAAAAATTGAATTGACTAGTGAGTGGGAGCTTGGAAATCCTCCCTGAAAAATTCTTCCCTTCAGCTTCAGCCATGGCCAAGGAATGGCAAGTCTTTTATGTTTTTTTATTTTTTTAGCTTTAAAAAAATGAGAGATGTGCAGAGCAGCAGATATTCTGCTTGAGTACTGTAAAGACAGCAGCCGCACACATAATCACATTATCTTACTTTTCTACACTCTGTCCTTGATATTTTTCCACTTGCATGATTTATTCTTGGCTACTATATAGCATAAATCTATACAAAAGATGTAGAGCCCTTTGTCTGAGTGCTAAAACCACAAAAAATAGGCAACAGGATTTAAAATACCATAAACCAGTTTGAAGCATTTGATTCAACAGCCATCAGTTGCATGTTGGCACAAGGAAAGCTACTAGAGTAGGTTTTTTACAGATGAGTGAGTTTTAAAAGTGGCAGTAGAGTAGGCCAGGAGCTGACCAAAATGGTCTTGGAGCATCCTAAAGTTAAGATGTTTCTTTGAGAAAATGAAATATTTTCACACAAAACTCCCTCCCCATGAGATGCTCTCTGCCAGTGCCCCACCTATATCTGAGTTTTCTGCAATGGAGTGTGAATTACAGCATCTCACTTTCTGATTGCTGCACTCCATCATATTCTAGAGCATCTTGAGTCTCTTTGAAATAAGGGCCCCTTTTCAAAACACTTCCAGTTAGTCTGAGCTGAAAGCCTGAATCCAGAATTGTGGGAGAGATGGGGAATTGTGAGGGAAAAGATTTCACCACCAGGAGTGCAGGCCCTTGATGGACCTTGGCAGGCAAGCGTCAGTTTTGTTCCTGGAAATGGAGGTACATCTAGAACTTGGAAGAGCAGAACAAAGCAGGCTGCTGCCTCTAGGTAGCAAATTAGAGTGGCAGAAAGAGGAAATGTTTGGCTTTGGGAGTCTCCTGTGAGTCTCATAACTGCATATTGAAGGCAGCTCCCTCTGGAATGGAATGTGTGCCACAGCTCATGGGTGTCTTTGCTGGGTGTAAAAGAGCTGCCATGGGTTTTGGGGACATGGGTGAGAGCCTCTAGAATAGGTCATGTCAAGTCTACAGACCCATTTGGAATAACAATTTGTAGCCTCTCTGAGTAATAAATGCCTTAAATCTTACTGTTCCTATTCTCATGTCCCTCCCAGGTCAGTCCTGGGATAAGCAGATTCTGCAGAAGTTTTCTTCTGAGAAAGCCCATGACAGCTATTTTTATATATACTGAGCTGGAAATTGTTGACATCTCAAAGGGAAATATATTTTAATAGCAATTGTTTCAGTGCCAGCTCACATTTGCTTTAACATAAATGTCTTTTTATAAATGAACACAGTTCTGTGAGAAAATCATGCATGCAGTAACTTCAAAGAGCTGGCACTGCCTGGAAACCACCAGCCTCCACAGCACATACCTGTCTTTTAAAAGAAATATTGATCAGATTTAATGACTTGTGAAATAAGTCATATATTTCCACATGTATTTCCACAATATTGTATCAGAACAACATGGCCACTTAATGTCTTGACAACATTTTCACAGAAGCCTCTTTTGCTTGTCCTTAGGGTGAGGTGCCACCAACCCCAGAGCTCCCTGGCTCAATGCTCTCTGTTTACCATGGCAGAAGATGGAGCAGATGAGACATAAATGCAATTCCTTTCTTGGGAATGCATAATACTTTTCCAGGATTGCTAAGGAAATATTCTCTGTCAATACTCAGAGGCTGAGGAATAAAAAAGGCTTTCTGACACCCCCCTGAACAGTTAACTCTTCCAACACAAGTTTGAGAAGAGAATCATATTTCAAATAGCTTCATGTGCTTCTCTATTACTGACCAAAAAAGAAGTAGAGGGAAGTATGGCTAAAAAAACATTCTTTACAACATTTTACATTTCTTCTTTTCCTTGCTGAAGTCAAATTATTAGGATTAAACTTCAAAAGTCCCACTGGTTTCTCTGAATGGTTTGCCAAGCATTTAGTGATCTATTAGCAATTATTAGAGTGTGCTTGGCAGGCTAGCAAGCTGGAAAGTATTCATTTCACATCCAGCAAGCAAAACACTTTAGAGACTCATATAAAGAGTGCAGTGATTTCAGAGAGGGTTGTCATGATGAGTTTGAGTTTCTTGCCTACTTCTATTAATTTGACAGTAATGATATAAGTTCAATTGCTAGGGCAGAATGAAATACTTCAATAATTCTAATATTTCAAACTCAATTATTTTAGATTTCATTTAATGGAAAATTTTGCTATTTTGTTCCAAAGTGTAAGAATACTACAATTTGAGATGCAGGATATTTCCATGGAATAGCAATAGAAAATTAGATTTTCTGACTTGCAGCTATAGCATCTTGGTTCTAATTATATTCATCCTTACACTTGTGTGAGAGGGTACCTGCATTTTTGCAAACTGGCTTAAGTAAAATAAAATTTGAATTAAAATAATTGTCTCTTCTAGGACATCTGTTCAACATTAAAAGAGTATCAACTCATTATCTGATACACATTACCCAAGATAATGTTAGCTTTTTTTCATTTTATGCTTCTTTTCAATTGCAGCCTAAATTCCCAAGCTCTCTGAAATGGTGAGTCATTAGGAATATAATTTCAAAGACTGTGTTTAATCTCTTTATCTTTTCCCACAAGTGATTTACCCACGGGCACAAGTAAAGCACACAAAACATATTCCTAAAGGCCCCTAAATTGTTATTTCTTCCTTATCTAGCTTTATTTTATTCTCACTTTATTTAAAACTGTTCTAAAAAGACTCATAGAGTTGGTAATTTTGACTGTGAGGGAATTGAGCAGCTTTTATCACCATATGGATTGGAGCTGATGACTAGAACTGAATTTTGTCTCCTCTGCTTCTTGTTTCATGTGTGTTTGATCCGCAGCACTGTCTCCTGTCTGTTCCTACTGGCTCTGGAATACAGGCATAGAAAGGTTTTTTCCTTTGTATCACTACTTTTTTTTTCTTAAAGCATTCTCCACATGAAATTGTTGCCTTAAGTAGGAACCATGCCAAGTAAGGTACTAAGTAACTGAAAATAAATTAATTCAAAACAGTTATTAAAGTTAGTGATTATCAAAAGTGAAAAAAACCCAAACCCAAACCAAAAATCTAACTCATCTCTTCTTTGAAGTTTGAAGGCCTGGGTAGACCACTCAGAAATAAGAAAGGGGGGAAAAGGGAGATCTTCTGTATTTCCAAATTGTTGTTAATATTTTATTTATTCTGGTACAGTACCTGAAATATATTAATGTGCATTATTGCCACATGTGTGTAATATCTTTGTAGAAGACATGGCGTAGAATAGAGGTAGACATGGAACCCTTCCTGCAATTATTTTTGGGAATATTTTTCTCACTTTTTTGTCTGAGTATGTCATGGATGTCACCAGTTTGTACTGATAACTTTGTTGGTGCATTGGTTAGTTGCAAGTGTAGTCACTAACCGGTGTAGCAAGCATGTACCAAATGTTACTGTCCTGATTTGGTAACATGTTCTATCTAGTTTGAGGATGCCTTCCCAATAAATACACACTTTTAGCTTAAATCAGCTTTCCCATCTGTAATGAAAAAACCTTTTTCCCATGTTGACCTAAACTCCAACTAATTTTCCTAACAAGATGCTAAACAGGAGCCTTGGCTGTAAGTGAGACTGATAAGCCTGGACATGGCTGCAGCTGGAATGCAGACAAAAGCCACCCAAGGGCAAGCGGTCTTCAAATGTCCTTCTCAAAGTTTCTGCAGGGCAGGGTTATCTCCCACCACTACCAAGTGTGGGGGACAGACCTCACTGCCCTTGACTGGAGGCTCTCTTCACAAAAAACATGATAGAGTAACTTCTCCCAGGCCCCAGCAAGTCCACGTGGCTCTGCTGTGATAGTGCTTGCACCTGAGGCACTGTGCCCAGGATGCCAAATATCCAGCCACAGATGTATCCTAAAAAATATTTGAAAGAAGAGAAGTAGCTTTTAAAGGAGTGCAGTGAGACAGAAGACAATTGCAATTCAGAAAAAAATCTCATATTTATCATTGAGGGAGATTGATGTATATTTAGAGGAATCATAATTTTGAACTTGATGATCAAAATGAATTGTGTATTTTTATAGCACATTCTTGTTCTAAGAAACAACCCAACCTGTGCTGACACTTTGTAACCTGTAAAATAATTTACAGAGGACAATGCTGTTTTTGTCATTTACTGCACAAGATTTTTTGATACGGTGACATACAAATTGCAATGCACAGACTAAAGAAGCAAGCTGAAATCTGAGGAAAACACTACATTTCAGGTTTTACTGAAAAAAACCTAATCTTAAAGTCAGGTCCATCTTCCAATGACTTAACCTTAGGTTTATTTCTGCAGTGTCTTGCTACCTTTCCTGCATAGTTAGGTGCTCATACTTGTAGACAGAGAACACTCCTGGAAACTTTATGCTCTGTGCAGGAACACAACAAAGACAGATTATGTTGAGAACGAGCAGTCTTTCTACACTAAGAGACACACTGGACAAAAGAAGTGTCAGCTTCTTCTTCCAAATGCTCCACAATTGATTTAAACATAGCAAACCCCTTCCCTTGAGGATCAGGGCTGATGTTTATTATTTCTAAAAACAAGAGTCCACTGATACCCCATGATGTGCCACCAACAAGAACCTCATCATTCTCTTCTACTCGCTCCTGTTTTTCCCTGGCCTATGATTTTTCTGCTCTTGTATTATTTTTCTTTGTTTCTTTTGACAGGAGTTTCTAATTACCAGCACACAGACATAGTTTTCCTTCTGCTTCATTAGAGACAAGGCATTTATCCTTTCTGCATGAGAAAGGCAAAGTTCAAAAGCACATCTAATTAAAAGCAACTAGCAACCAAGTTGGCCTCATGGGCAGTGCAGGAAACAGCTTGCCTGTGGACATTTTACCAGCAATTTGACTTCTGTGCTCCAAGCAGTCTAAAAAACCATTTTTTTGATCAAAGGCTCCCTTCTCAGACTGAGATTGTTTGCAGAGTGGGCAGATTACACTTTGGAAGTGCTAAAGCCATGACTTTGCCATCTTTATGTTTTTGAGAATGACACTAAGCCACCAACCTGAAGTTGTACAATTCTTGGGTCCACACCAGTGGACTGGAACCCAAGAGGTTTACCTCGATCTGAGTTCAGAAAAACTCAGAAGCCCATTCCAGTTTTCAGCCCATTCCAGGGAGGGCTGTTTTTGCTGTTGTTGAATGGATGAGTTCCTAGGTATTACTGTTTGGGGGTACTTCCTACATGAATGTCATGTCCTCAAGCTCTTCCAGTCATGACCAATACTATATCAGCATTTATTTACATAACTGCAAGATGCACAAATCCTAGCATTGATTATTAAGTTTTCCCTTTTAAAATGAGAAGAGGCAGCATGAATCCTAAGATTTAGTCCCAGCTGAGGACAGGAAACAAGGAGACAGCTGTGGCTATCCTGGCTGTTTTGCCAGGTGGTGGATGCACAACCCAATAGGCACCAGAGATTCCCATTTGGATGCTCATACTTCAATAAACCTGAAGAAATTTCTCCCACTCTCTCAACTTCTGAGTAATGCCTTCAGGTAAGAAGCCATTGAATATTTAGCTCACAAACACTGGTTTTCGCCCCAATCTCCTCCAAACACAGAAACCTCCTTCAGCTCATGGTTTTTATCTGATTTTTTTTTTCCACTGCCAACTGTGGAAAACCTCACAAATCTCAAAGAACACAGTCCACTCCTCTTGACAGCCCAGCTGACTGAAATTACAATGTGCTACCATGCCATAAAGAGGACAAACCCAGTATGTATAAATATAACAATATTTAAAGTGATTTTTTTAGCAGAATTTCCTTACTGGCTCTGATTGGCTCCCTTTTTTTCTTCCATTCCTTCTGGGCAAAAGATACATAATATTCCAAGAGTGTCCTAAAAATGTAAGCAAGTCATAATCATAAATTTCTGCAAATAGAAATATTTAAATAAATTTTTAAAATTTATAAATTCCAATAATCTCTTTGGTATACAAAGGTTGCTTAGACTTCTGGTATTTCTTTATCCTTATTTTTGGAGGAGAAATCAGTCTGTTTCTATTCTTGTTTCTTGATTTTTACAATTGATCTCTTGCTTCTCAAGATGAACTGAAACAGTTTTTCTGGCATTAGAAGAGCTAGACAAGAGATCTACAATTTAAAAGTCAATATAAATCTTATAAAACTGGCCAACTATCAAAGGGTAACAAAGAGTAATTCTTACACTGCTTTAAGCTCAAAAGCAGCTCCTTACTGTCCTCTAGTGGAGCAGTAAATATCCTCATAGACACTGAGCTCCTTTCTTGTAACTAAACCTGTTGCCTTTGGAGAGCAATCCTTGCTCTTTCCTTTCCTCTTCATGACTTCATCAGCATCCATGACATCCCTTTTGTGTGTGAAGGGGTTCTGCTCTTCAATTTCCCCCTCTTCTATATCCCAGTTCCACTTGTTCAGTTAATAATTTATCAGACTTCTCCCTTCACCCTTTCTCAGAACACAAATAGGCTGAATAAAATTCTGCTAAAACGTAGCAGAATCCCACTGTAATGTCTTATATACCTTTAAACAAGCTGTCAGATAAATCATATTTTGACACCTTCAGAGTATCTAAAAAGCCATCAGAATGGCGGCTGTAAAAAGCGTCATCTTTTCACACTGTATTTATAAAGGTCTGAAAATCTTGTTCATTACACTCCTATCAATTAGCCCAGCTCCCATGGCTCCATAAAACTCATCAGGCTGCAGCCCCACTGATGTCCTTGGGGTCTTCTTTAGGACCTCAAGGCAGAATTGTTACTTTGTTCTCCTTGACAACCACAGCTGGTTTGAGGCTCCTGTTCCATCCTATAGTGAGGAATTTAGCAGTTTTTTCTCTCACCTTCCAATCCATGGGAGCAGACTCCAATCCTGTCCTCTTGCCAACACCCACATCATTGACCTTCTCTGCCATTTCAGTTCCCAACAGCTCTGCCCACCCACCCTGCAAAGAAAGGTTCCCAGGCACTTCCATAATGAACATTGTGTAAAAATCCCATCTGTCCTTGTCATCTTACCTTTAAATGTTCCCATTATTGTTTGATCTTTCACTTTACCTTTCACTTTCACTGATCAAGTTCTCAAAATAGGATTTATAATTATTTCTTTCAGAAACTGTCTCAAACAGATGCCTTGAGAGGCTACCTAGAACAGAGGCTAGATAGTGTTAAAGGAATAAAGGAGGAAGGAATAAATAATTTATTAAATGGCCTTCAAAGGATACATCTTGGGCAGTACAAGAGCCTGGCTGTGGCTCCAGCCAAGATGGATGGCGGGTCCCAAGTTTTCACACTTTTCTAAGTTTTGGTCTAAATTTACATATTTGGGTTAATTGTCCAATTACAGCTTCAGGTTATGAAATCCCATCCTCCCAGATTGCTCTCCTCAATTTGCTGTTTATACTTTTTGGGCCTGAAGCTGTAATGGTGCCCATGGTTCTCAGGCTGGAAAAGGATTGTTTTGTCTAACTAAGCCATGAAGAGAACTTGCTAACACTTCACATAAAAGTTCAGTTATATGCTAATGCAGTACAGAATCTGGAAAATATGAAAGCTAGAACTTAAGGCATCAAAACAGCCTACTTCATAGCAAAATTTACATTTGACTAGTTGCAGAGTGCCTCTACTTTTCTTTTGGTGGATGTAGCTTTTACTGTGTAAAGGCTCTCCCTAGTTAAAAGCAGTCTCCTACCCTACTCTTCTTGCTAAAACTTCTTTTCTAATGGATAAATATTTATGCAGACCATCTCAGAGTTGTTCTAAACAATTTTCAAGATACCTGCAAGAATTCCACTTTTTGGCAGCACCTGTTTTTTTTTTTAATTAAAAAAAAATTCCAGGAAACCAGACTTGCTTTGGAATGGGTTGACTGCCTGTTCCAAGAAATGATTTCACAGTGTTGTAAACATTATTGTCAGCATGAATTAGTATATATGGGAAGGACTAAAGACTTTCATTGTTATTTGGCTCCATGCCTTTGGCAATCCTTAGGATACCTCCCTGTGAAGTGCTGAAGTAAGAAAACCAACTAAGTAGGTAGGATGGGGACAGTGCCTACTGTTATCCCTTCTTCTACTTTTCTGCAAGGCCTGTAACTTCAACATAAAAGGATTTTGTGGCACTCAGTGTTACAGTTAAATTGATCACATTTGTTTTAGTTTTCTTCTTGGACCTATGCTACAACTTCTCCACCAGCAGAACCTGCCACCATTCCTATATAAAAATAGCTGAATTTAAATGGTCCTATATCCACCAAGATTTTAAATATATTTTTATACCCATACATAAAGTATAAGAATAGAAATTACAGATACATTTTTATATATAAATATATATACAGATAACCCCCAGATGTATCTGTACTTTCTATAATTTTACTTCAGGCATTTCAATAGTTGCTTGCTTTATGATCTCTTTTTAAGAGTTCTCAGTGCTTGAACCCAACTCTGTAGCTTCTTTATTCCTAGGGATCTTATGGTGATTTTTGGCTTGCCTACCTATGTAGGTATTACCCTGCCTCTGTGATACTGTATGATCTTACTTTCCCAATGCAAGTATGGAAATATATCCCCTCCTACAAAAGATTAATTTAAAATATCTCTGGATAATAATTTGTAACCTAGGTGATGACTACTGCTGTCCACTAGGAGAACTCTGGGCAGAGCTGTCACCAAATTTAGAAATAATAATGCTTATCCCTACCAATAAATGAGACACATATCTGCAAAGAGATTTCAAGGAAAAAATAAAAGGAATATTGGACATTCTAATTTAAACACTGAGGAAAACATGGTGCTCTACATTTAACACCAGAATTGAAGAAAGACACTTAGACTTCCTGGTTTTCACACTCCCAAAGTATGAACAGTAGACACATTTCATATTTAATGCAGCTTTATTCCAAGTAGATACAACCATTACTGCAACAAGAGAAAAGAAATACAAGAAAATCCAGAGCAAAATAAAAGCACCCTAGAAAATTGTCATTTCTGTTCCCATTAACAGACATTACTCTTGCAAGAACAACTGATTTCAGTGACTTCAAAGCAGTTATTCGCTGACACAAAGTTCAGACAGGAATTGCTGGAATTTCAGCTGCTGGCCTTAAAGAAAAAAAAAAGTAGGAGACTTCTCTGACAGGTGCAAAAATGAATACAAAATGTATTAACACAATATGAAACAAACATACATTAAATAGTTTTGTTTCCTGGTACATCAGAGTTGCAAACGAATTTTATAAAATTTACATATTCAATTAAACAATTTATCTATCATTGTGGAAAACACAGTTCTTTATTTCAAGTTTATATTAACTATAAATATCTACGGGCAGGAGAGATCCACTTCAGGCTGGCACTCCTCACTTCCCCATCCTTTATGTCTTCTGCTCTTTGCCTTTGGGAGAAAACATCACAGTGTAAGGCTGCCGCCTCTTTGGACGTTGACAGGGAGCAAAGTCCTCTTTAATGTAGCCTTAAAAAGAATAAACCTGGGGTAAGAAAGACTATACAAAAACAGGAATAACTTTAGCTTTAATGTGTCTTTAGCCTCAAAAAATGACTTGTTTTTTTTTTTTTTCATTTTGGGGAAACTGGTTCTGACTTCACATAAAAGTTTTGAGATCCCAGTGTGCAAATATCATTCATTAAAATACACAGCAGCTTTCTAGCAGGTGACTGCACAGTAATGCCATACAGACAGTTAACAGTGAAGAACAGAATGGAAACTATGAATTGTTCATCTATTCAAAACAAAACTGCATTTGTCATTTTCTTTTACCAAGGATTTTACTTAAGAGTAACAAAGTATGCAAGAACTGCTAATTCAGTTGACTAACAAAAATCACTTTTGAAAATGTACATCCTAGTCATACAGAGGAAACTTCAGGCACATATATAAACAGTACCTCCCTCTGTTTTAAGAGCACCCAGATTTATAAAGACTGGAAAAAGCTGAACATGATCAAACACACTGTGAAAGCTCTCTGATAAGAGAAGTGGATAGAAAATTTCTATAACATACTCAACTTAGCTAACACTGACAGTGAACAGACATTTTATGCAAGTCAGTTTCAGCACCTGGCTTTTGTCAATTCCTTACTGTTGATCAGCAACAATGCCCACCAAAGTGAGAGTAGCAGATTTCTACTTCATAGTTGGAAAATTCTGTCTATGTAACTCAGTTATTTAAAAAAAACCAAAACAACACAAACAGACAGTTCAAGATACCAATAAGGAGTAGAAAATACCTATGTTGTACCCCACTACACCGGAGTGGCAAGAGCAATTGCTCATCGTGGGAACTCCCTCGTGTTTAAATTCTCTTGCTGCACTGCTATAAAATTATTTCCTTTTCCAAGGGAGGGTTGATCTAAAGTCTGATATGCTGTTGAGAACCATCAACAACTGAACAGCTCTTCCTCCAGCCAAGAAGCTAATTTTTAATGAGGCTGCAAGCAGATTCCAAATCGGTAGTAACAAGTTATATGGTCCATAAAAATCAAGGCTCCCTGTTGTGAAAGATTAAGGATGACACTGCAACACTATCACACAACACACATACACAACTCTGGCTACATTTTCCTATGCCTGACCTGACACTGTTACAAGAACAGATAAAAGCAAAGATTAATGTTTCACAGCTAATGCACAAGTAAATATATAAATGGAACTCAGAGAGTTCCTGTAGGCCTGCTCACCCCAGCACTTCACCACTTCTGAAGAATTGTACCTAGAGTACACTACAAACTCACTGTGTTTTAACATAATTTGTAGAACCTCAGTTTTACACCAGGCTCTAAGATTTTGAAAAATTATTTAGAAAGAACAAACTTCTATGTGAAGTTCAGTTAAAAAAAACCCCAAAACCAAACACCACATCTTTTCATTGTCACTAGCAAGCAGGGTATATGTATGAAAAACTGTTTAACTACACCTTACCTGCAACATTTCCATTATTACCTGGTATTATGAAGCTCTAAAAACACTGACAATGGACATCAATAGTGCTGCCTGTCTCTCCTGAGTAAGTACAATCTCTTGGCCTTTCACTCTGAAAATCCAATTCTTGCTTATGGTCAAAATATAGAGTTTAAGTTCTATGAAAATCCCAATTATTTCCCAATGCCTTCTCTAAGAAAATCTCCCTATATTCCTTTCTTAGTAGTATAGGAACTGCTAACGCCAGTGGATAATTTCACTGGGAGAAATGGTAGATAATTTCAGGGGAGAGGGAAAAAAAAAAAGGAAAAAAAAAAAAGCAGCAGCAGCAGCTTTAAAAAGTACTTTTCAAGATTTTTTTGGTACAAACCTCTTTCCACACAGGTTTGGGTGGAAGGAAATCCAACCTCCCAGAAATTTTCAGGAGTATTTGGAGGAATGTAGCGAAATCTATGTCTTGAACAGGAAGCGAGTTTCTTCTCTCTCTCTTCTTCTGGAATGTCTGCATAATACTGAATGTAAGCAGGGGAAAAATGAGTTAACAAATTCATACATAATAGAAACTGCTTTACACAATTGAAATTATCAATCACTGTGTTTATGAACACAGTTATCTAAAAACAATGGTGAGGACAGCTAGAGTAGAGATTTGTTATCCAAGTGACAAACACCCAGCAATTATCCTAAAAGCTCACTGAATTTACAGACTAAGTATAACACATTTATTGTGGCAAATCTGTTAACCTTCTGTCTTTTAACATACCATAACAAGGTTGAGGTATGTGTACAATTACTTATGTCAACAGTCTACTGACTGATTTTACAAAGCTAAGTAGAACAGGTGTTGAAAGAGATTGGAATTTTAAAATTTATTAAGTGTCAGCTTGCATCTAGAAATAAAATTTTAAAAGGAAAAAAACCCCACTACACACCCCATGCTGCAGAATTGTTTCCAGTATCCAAATTTACAGTAGTAACTGCAAACTTAAGTCAAAATCTTTCCTACTTACTTAGCCTCAAATTAGAAGTAAATAAAGAGTTAGTTTAAATAGCTGACTGACACTGGGACTCCAGAAATTATCTGTCAGCTGAGCATTCTCTACAGTAAATTGGCTACACTCTTTCACCCCTGTCAGCTGTACTGGGGGCTGCAGTGAGAAAAGTATATACTCCCTCCAAACCTTTTTGCTGGGTGTTTCCCTGAGTAGCATCATAGAAAGGTAGAGTATATTTTTTTCCATGCAGTTTTCTCTGTTTTAATTCTAGTTGTAATTCTAGTTGTATTTCCTAAAAATACAAATCTGGGCCTTAGAGCAGATAGAGGGTCAAAATATTTTAAAAGTGAATGCACTGCTTGATTCAACTGGTAAGTCAACAGTCAGAGCCACACAAGAAACCTGACCTTTGTGAAAACAGTAAAACAATTCTACTGAAATGTCAGTCTTGCAATTCAAAAAGGCAAACTAAAGTTTATAACTCATTCAATCAGATGGAAAGTGACCTAGACTGGGGAACTCAGGAAGAGAACAGGATACCTCTATCAAAAGAGATTATTTCATGCTCTCAGCTACTGGCATGATTTCAGAAAACCTACTTGGAATTGTAAAGTATGCTCATTCAATTTTTACTGACAAAAGTTAAGAACGAGGTGTTAAGTCAACAAAATTAACTATAAGAATTCTAGAGTGTCTGTATAAGACAAATATTGCTGAGTTTTACTTAGGGATAATTAGCAGTGCTCCTTATTTTGTCCTGTAAATAGCCTGAAATTTTAGAAATTAATCTACTAAAAGTTGTTAGTGTGTTGCATTTTTTAAAATTAAACAATCATGATAAGTAAGGAATAATTACAGATCCAACAATGAAAAGTACAGTACAGTTTAGTAGGAGCAGAAAATAAGAACAATCAAAAATCAAGATAAGCATGTTTAAAAACTAAATTAGAAAGAAACTTCTTCTTTGGTTTCTTTAGGAATCTATTAGGGTTGACAGAGAATGAGAGTTATGTATGTCAGCTAAACAGCAAAAAGAACTCTCAGCTGTTTTCTGGACTGATCTCACTGTCCACAGCATTTTTAATCCAAACAAAACATTCAAGCTAGGCTTTTCCATGTGTGAAGATACTGCAATCTCATCCTGCCTTCCCTGTAAAAGAATTGTTTATAGAACTCTACAATTTACAGTTTCAGAAAGCGAGCAAACCCTAAAAATGTTCCTCCCATTAGTTTAGCAAAAATTTGCAGAATAATTCCTGTAATCTAAATGCATGTAAAAATGCATCTGAGTGATCCTCCTACTCACCTAAGTGTAGCTACACTTAACAACCACACTAACAAATGTTACTTTTACAAGCTACCTGTAACTTCTGCCTACAATCCTTCTCTGATAGCATCACAAGGTCATAAAAAACCAAAACAAGACTTCTTATCAAAAGTTCTACACTGTAAAGTGTATGAGATGCTTCCACAAAGCTTTAAGATAAAGCTTATAAAGAACTTTATTATCAGCCTGCTGTGGCATGTGCAGAAGTTAAATCCCAGGTCCTCTAGAGTGACAGTAACTGACCCCACTGACATGACTTGCCGTACAGGGCCAGAATCAATTTACTGATCTCTCTCCACTCCCTAAATATTCCCTTAGACTGTGGCAGCTTTTCAAACCCCTATGGCTAATCAGCAAGCCAAGACTTTTCTAAAGCATCATTTATACTTTATCCAATACTCCCTTCTCTCACAGGCATTTAATTCAAAGCTAGTTTTATTATTGTGCAATGACACAGCCAAGCATTCCACACATTCCAAGACATTAATCTTGAATGGTGTAGACTTAAAAAAAAAAGCCCCCAAAAGCCAAAACCAACAACAAACCCAAACTTTCCTAGCATTTAATGTAAAAACCTACTGTTACAAAACTGGAGCTGTGAATGTTTCCAGACACTATAGTTATCACTCCAATTTGACAGAAAGTAACAAAATTGGATTTACAGAAGGAAGATCTGTAGCTTACAGAAACAGGAAATTAAAATGCTTAACACATGGCTCTGGAACCATGAAACAGACTGAAGGTTGGGGGCTGTTTTGTTTTCTTTCAAACTCTTTAAATCAAACATATTTTTTTAAATGGTATTTATAGTTGACTGTAAAAATTAGGTATTTGTATTTAGGGAGTTTTACCAATATTTTTCAGAAAATAATTTCTTTAAAAACATACTCTAATAAATTTCTTCAGCTAAGTAAATGGGACTTGACTATAAAGTGAATAGCAAGAGAATCTCTGAAGATGTTGGTTCTAAATAAATGTGGAAATTAAGTGGAAAGATTCCAGAAAATCCATCATTGTTCAGTCATTAATCCACACTTCTACTGAGTCATCATTTATGAGCTCATAACTCTACTAATGGCTAAATATGTTCTTATTACACATATAATTACGTCAATATTTTATCTCTACACCAAGTATCTGAAAGCAGCTTAGACAATAGAAAAGGAGAAAAAATTTGTGTAATGTGAAATCAAAAATTTCATACTTTTTAACAAGTATTTTAAACAAGTAACTTTAAACATTTTTGCATGCATTTGCATAAATATACACATTGTCTCCTATGATGGTGCAATTATCTGAAAAAAATAACCCAGAAAAGAAAGAAAAAATCAACCAAAATGAGATCTGTCTATAGATAGACATATAAAGGTACAATTGGATACAGAACTTATTCCAGCACCCATAAAGTTCAGTAGAGCTTTTGATCTAAAGTTTGGAAACCTGTAATAGCTCTTTGACCAGCTAATTTATTTTTTATTAACAATAATTGTACTGGAACCATGATGTAAGAAGCTCTTCTGTCATGCAGATACACACAAAAAAATCAAACCCAAGTCTTTCCATGCTATATGTGGTTACTGCAATAAAAACAAACAAACCACCTGCAAATTTGGTTATCCAGCTTTGGTAAACATTTACTTCCCAGCTACTGTAGGTAATGATGATGATGCAACCAGATTAACAATTAAAAACAGCACTTCAGCACTTAAGATACTGTCTGGAGTTAGAAGGATGGAAGACTGACAAATTTTAAAGCACTACTTACTATTTCACATTCCTTACAAGTGTGGCCAAGTAATTTCCTTCTTTCGTCTTTTTTCCGAATAACCTCAATATGAGGAAAATCTAACACAGTATTCTTTCTGAAAAACAAAAATGTTTTCACATAATAGTACTTTTATTTCTTCCACATGACTGGAATTTTCAAACTTTTTACAACACAATGATGGACAGACAAGTTAAAAAATCATTCAGAAAATGTCTACAAAACCCAAATCATACTGCCTTTCATAGTTGAACTGGGCAATTTCTATAAACAAAACAGTTTTCAAACATAATATGAACTTTTACATAACCAGAGATATGTGTCTCATTATTATGGCTTTTCATAGTGTAAAAGTAATTCCTATATAGAAATTACTCAAATAGAGATCTTCTATAGAATATTTTTGTCCAAGACAAAGTTGTGCTTGCAATGATTTCCATGAGAGGAACATATGTTGGGGTTCAAGATCAGTAGTTTCTTTTCAACTTAACTGCTTTCAAAATAGTAAACAAGTTTTCCTCCACAAAGAAAACATGCACTGAGATAAAATATAAGCTAACTGAAGGGCTTGGTGTCATTACAAAAGGAAGACTCAGACTTCTAATTATGATTATACTGGAAGGCAACAGAAGAGGCACTTAAGAGGTGCAGTTGTTGAAAACTATTCATTTATTGCCTAGAGAGCAAGGGGTAAAAAAAACAGAGAAGGAAAAGTTTTCATTTGTACAAGCAGCCCACAGGTCCTTGGCTCATAAATTCAGGCATGACCACACCTGCAAGAAGCCACACAGATTACAAAACACTGCATTCACTAAAATTATAAAAAGCTGAAGAGGCAATCTCTTCTCTTCAGCAAATATAATAGGCATCTCAACATTTTTTTCCTTTACCCCACTTTTTATCTAAAGTCTTTTATCTAATGTAGTAGATCTACTTCTGCATCTTCTGCAACTGCTAGGCTGTTACACACAAACACGTTTATTTTATGGAGGATCAAGTTTCCTATAGGGAAGATACAAAGAGCCTTAAAATGCCCATAGAGAAAAAACTAAATTACCTCTCATCACTTTTGAAATAAGGCTCCACAAAAGCTTTCTGCTTGGCTTTATCTTGTTTATCCTCATGTTCTGTAAATAGACATGCAAAACAAAATAGAAGGTTAACAGACTGCCTGCAGAAACTTCTGTAAAATTATTAACTTTTAAGAAATATAAAAATGCAATGTACAGTCCAGTCTGAGACAACAGATTCAAATAGATACAAAAAATAATACAGAATTGATAGAACCATCAATCAAAAAGCATTACTGGAGCAGAAGGAAAGCAGCAGTGACACAAGCAAAAAAGAGAAGAACATCAAAGGAAAGGCTGCTTAAAATACAATATATACTGTAAAATCTTCCACAGAACCTAGAATATTGAGAAGAAAGGAAGTCAATAACTGTAGCCAAAACCTGGTGTTTCTTTTAAGAGTCAATTTAATGTTCTGCTGCTGTGCCAACTTCCACTATACATTCCACATTTGTGTGGTGATAAATGAACTACCAAAAAAAAACAAAAAAGAAATTCATATTGCCTTATGTTTTGTCCTTAAAAGTAATCAACTTTACCACAAACTGATGCAAAAAGAACTGGTGGTTAATTTGGCATATTTGTTCCTAAAGAACAGAGTCTGATTTCAAATCAACTCCTGTAGTTTAAGTAAGCTAATAAAGACAAAACCAAATTATATCCCACTCTTTAGTTTCTTGCTTGCTGCTGTTATTCCCTTATCCTGCTCTTCATCATGAAGAGTTTCTCTTTCATCACATGCAGGAGCACTGTCTTCTGGTAGGCAGGATTCATATTCTTCATGGCTTGTCCGATCAAACATATCTGTTATTTCTCCTCCTGTTATTAAAAGCACAAAGAACATCCAAATCAGTGTCTCAATGATTTTAGTCAAGAAATTGCATTTTGACTAAATGTGTATCAAAATAATTAACATTTACTTATTGCTCCAGTACCAATTAACTCAAAACCGGCTACACCTTAATTCTTGCTGCAACTTCTCTGTCAATCTTTCAAATGCGGCCAATGCTCATTTATTTTTCAGATACCTTGGATCCCATTTCTAAAATCTGATAAACTGCTAAAATCATTGTGAGGTACCTTTAACCTTAATACTGGATATGTGAAATTTTTGTTCTTGTAATTATGGACTTATCCAAGCAAAAGGAAATACTTTTTGTGGGTAGGAAATAGTCAGTGCCCTGCAGCCATGATTCACCACATACCATATGGTAAAAGTGATATAAACACATTTGGATTTATTTTAAACATACTAGTTCTACTTATATGTCATTAAAAACAAAATTAGTCTTCTCATACAAAGAATGATGTGATTACATAGAAAACTTTTGAAGCTGTTTACTGCAAGTGAGATCAGAACTGTTATATGGTTAAGTATTTCACCCTTTCACCCTTTAAGCACTGTAAAGGAATAGCTAGCTACTGGCTCTCTCAGCACAAATCCTGTCTTTTTTCTTAACCTATGTTAAAAAAAAACAACCTCAAAACCCACCACCAACTCTCTAGGAAACAGACTGACCCTGTGTAGCCTATAAATTTCATCACCAGTTTTTTACTGCAAACTATTTTCTACTATCTAGCCATACAGGAAAAAAAACTGCCCTTTTACTCTTTCCTCCTCCTCCTTCTCAAAAAACCAACCAAACAAAAAAACTCCAACAAATCCCCAAACTCCCACCATACCACAAAAAAGCAAAGTAAACTGAAGAGAAAAAAAAAAGTCTTACGTGGACTGCCTTCCTGATTTTGCTGTTGACTTTTCATTTCTAATAGCACACTGTCACTAACATAAGTATAATCCATATCAACAACTTCCCCTCCAACTCTGGTCTGAGAACCACCCTAGGGGAAAAAGAAGCAAACATGACAATTCCACCCAGAAGCAACTGGTCAGTCAGTGTCAATGCTGTGTATCAGAAATACTTTCAAAGCAATAACTGGCTTCTTTTTGGACACTGATTTTTTTTTTCCCCTGCAGGTTACAGCCTCATTAGAATTCTTTCTCACAACCATTTGTCCACTTTCATACTGAGGTTATTCCTGCTGAGTTTATGAAGTACAACTAAACAGTGGACATGTTTTAGGATATCTGTAGCATGAACAATATCAAATGAGCCAAATTCTGAATTTTGTTACAAAGTGGGTTTGGTCTGCCCAGAACAATGTTCACAATACTGCTTTGCAGGCTTTTTCAATATCATAGAACATGCAGACTTATTATAAAAGTTCACCTTTGTATCAATCACAGTAATGTCCATTTTGTACTGTGAAAGATCAGCTCCTGGGTCTATGCTCCACTGGAAGTTTTCTAAAGAAGGTTTATCTTTCAGGTCTGTATGCACAGAATACGAGAAAAAAAGGACAAATAATTAGAATGCAAGTCTGCCAGAAGCATCTGATCTGCTGGCTGTCCTGTGTATGTGCTTTATGATGGCACTCAAGGTGATCTGGGGTCAGCCTGGGTCAGGCTGACAGGCTTGTAGCTCCCTGGATCCTCACTCCAGCCCTTCTTGCGCATGGGTGTCACATTTGCTCACCTCCAGTCAAGTAGGACCTCCCTGGTTATCCAGGACTGCTGATAAATTATGGAAAGTGGCTCACTGAGCACTTCTGCCCACTGCCTCAGTACCCTCATGTGGATCCCATCTGGCCCCACAGACTTGTGTGTGTTTAAGTGGTGCAGGAGGTCACTGACAATTTCCCCTTGGACTATGGGGGCTTCAATCTGCTCCCTATTCCAGTCTTCCAGCTCAGGGGCTGGGTACCCTGAGAATTACTACTAAGGATTTAGGCAAAAATGCACTAAGTATCTCATTCTTTTCCTCATCCTTTGTTTCCCCCAAATCCAATAAAGCTCATTCTCCTTAGCCCTACTTTGTTGTTGATGGTTTTTCAGAAATACTTTTTATGGCAGTAGCCAGGTTAAGCTCTAACTAGACTTTGGCCATTCTTATTTTCATACTTTATATTTTATACTTTATATTCTTATTTTATATGTAACTTCACAACATCCTTGTAGTTCCCCCGAAGCTGCCTGCTCCCTCTTCCAAAAGTCAAACTCTTTATATCTGAGTTGTAGCCAATGCTCTCTGTTCACAGGCTGGCCTTCTTTCCCATCAGCTCACCTTGAAGCACACGGACAGCCTGCTCCTAGACCTTTAAGATTTCCTTCTTCAAGAATTCCCACACTTCTTGGACTCCTCTGCCCTTCAGGACCACCTCCCAAGAGAGGACTACCAAGTGATCTCCTAAAGAGGCCAAAACCTGCCCTCCAAAAGTTCAAGACAGCAGTTCTGCTATCTCTCACTAACTTCTCTGAGAATGGAAAACTATCATTTTGTGACTGTCCTGCTCAAGATGGCCCCCAACCATCACTTTACCTACCAGTCCTTCTCTGCTTACAAACAACAGGTCCAGGAGGTGCCTTCCCTAGCAGGGTCACTATTGAAGTTACATCAATGACAATTCAAGTGTCAGGTCTAAGCAAAGAGTACAAGTGTCTGGTCATTGCTCCAAAGATGCCTCTTGATTTAGCTTTAAGGGGAATATTTAGATTTCAAGCCACATGGCCACACCAACTATTGGCAAGTATCTTTTAAATTCATAATGCAGTATTTCTAAATAAAGTATGCAGTGTAACAGCTTGGCTGAGGAGTACAGAAGCTTTGATTCTACAATGCTAGTTCAAGAAGTTTTCCACCTGGGAGAACTTAAGAGGAAAGATACATGCTCTGGAAAGAATATATGACAGCCTGTGTTGATTATCAATGAAGATACAAATTTCCTTACCAGACCATTAGGAATAAAAAAAATGACTTATGCTTACACTTGAGTAGTTTTCAAGTATTTGATATAGACAGTTTAAACTCAAACTTCATGAGATTTTATTATTACACTGCAATAAATAACAATGCTAAACAAACAGCAAAGAAGAAGATTCCTAGCCTGTCGAATGTACACCGGAACACCAATGATATATTTATTATACAGTGGCAAAAGTATGCCAGGAAGACAGAGATTTGTACATGTTGGGGGTGATCTTGAGAAATCCCAAATAGAATGTGACCGAGTTAGAAGCAGAGCAAAGGATTAAAGTGGAAGAAAGGAAGACAGGAAAAATTCTGTTCAATCTGAGCACAGGCTGAAGGGGTAGGCAGGAAGTAAAAGGAATATTTTCATCAAGTTACCTTGCTCATTTTGCTGTGCTTTACTTTTTGATAGTCTACAAGGGTTTGGCTGAAGTACAGATGCTGGTTCAGACTCTCCATGTCCTGTCCTTGTTTTCTTTCTACTGGGTACATGGCCACTGGCAACCTAACAACATATTGCAACTTTACTATTACCCAAACTCAAATAAAATACTTCAAAGGAGAAGAAAAAAGAGTCAGAAAAGCATACCTTTACATCATCAAAAAGTTCCTCTGTCTCTGCAGAACTTGGCAGTGGTGCAAATTTGAAGGGGGGAACTTCTTCTTTCGTTGGGATCTGGTTTTTCCTGTCAGGGAATGCTCTTCCCAGCACTGCCTCTTGTACACAGGATTCCTCTTGTACATCTCTGCCAAACAAACAGCTCTCATTGTTGGCATTTGGGACGGATGATGAACCTTCAGGAATAGTCTTCCCTATGTGTGAAAAAATGTCATGCAGAGTCACTTGCTTCAGTCTGTTTTTATATGTCTCCTCACTTCCTTGTTTTTTCTCTTGCCCACGAACTCCAGAGAAGGGATCAGACAGATCCAAGGGCTTATCCCCTGTATGTTCCCCATTAACCTTCTGAACATCAGACCTAAAGGGCACAGAGCTCTCCTTGCTGAATGATGTTTTCTCACAGCTAACTCCATTATCATCTTCAGCTTTCTTTCTCTTAGCACACCTGCCTTCTAGCTGCTTCTGGTATACAAGCAGGACATCGCTCTTGATCACCTCATTTTTAGCTGTGCAGGTGTTTCCAACACAGGTCACAGCCTCATTAGAATTCTTTCTCACAACCATTTGCCTATGGACAGAGGCCTGGCTGATAACAGAGTTGATTTCTGTCCCAAGATTCAGAGGTGCAACAAAAGCAACATCTTCAGATTTTGATCTACTTTTATGAGATCTGGAACTGGATGGATTGATGAAGAGGTTGGTTTTGAGATGAGGCTTCAATCCTGAATCTAAAATACAAGGAGCATGAACTGTACTTGAGTTGTTCTTCATGGTGCTAGAAGCTCCAAAAACAGGGGAAGCTACCCGAGAATCCCAGTCATCACGTGGTGGAGTGTTATGAGATGGATCTGAAATACTGAATACAATGAAACATGAGAGATTTTTCTGGTGTACAGATGGAAGGAGAGAGAGTGATATTAAAAAAATATAACGTTTCCTAGTGCTGATCTGCTTTAAAGCTGTGTGAGCTGCTAGTATTAACTGAAAATGGAAGGAAAAACAAAAATTAACCTATGCTAGGGATAGGTACTGTTGCACTTAGAGCTATAGAAGTCAAACAAAATACAGATCTCATCCTTCACTTTGGTGTATGGTGTGAAATTCTGTTCCACATTCAACTGAGAACCAAGGACAGAGTTAAGTCTGCCTAAGTATCTCTTCTATCCAAGGACTCCCTATTTCTCCGTGCAACGAAAAGGAAGAAAGTGAGAATGGTTGCAACAGAAGTCTATTTAGGTTCTTGCATACATTTTAAAACCACAGCAGATTCTCAAAGCTTCTGCAAGTGAAGGAAAAAACTGCAAGCTCCTTTCAGGTACTGTTTTTTGCCTGTCATCAACAAAACATAGATTCAAGACAACAAATAGGGCCAAAAAAAAAAATCAGTTTAGACTACAATATCTTGAGGAGAGTGGGAAGGGCAGCAGTCAATTGGCTTGACACCTAATCAGAGCAATAGGATCCTTCTTGCATTCCAGCTCTAGGCCCACTGTCCACAGGGTTATGGGCCTTAGAAGATACCTTGCAATAATGAGAAGTTAGGAAAGAAGGGACTATGTATACAAGAAGCCCAAACAAGAAGTTTGTGAATTAAGTAAAAGCCTACAGTTTTGCATTCTATCAGTTTCACTGCTTCTCATGTTATTTACTTGAAAGAAACCCCTCTGATACAAAATATTTGTTTCCATTTCTATACCTTTAAAGCAAAATGCTGCATGATTTGAAATTCTACAAAGACCCAACTTCTATAAGCCTACTTAAAACAATTATAACTATTATAATTGTGTGGAAACACACCCTAAATTGTTGTCATCATTTCTTGATTCAGAAGCTGGCAGTTTTCTTGAGTCTTCAGACTGCATGCTCTCTGAGGCCTGGCTCATAACTGTATTAGTGAGGGGAAGATTCAGTACACTCTGGGACTCCTTGCAAGTGGTGAAGGAAAACAAAGAAAAGAAGTGTGAGAAGATATTGGAATTAAAATTAGAAATATGCTCAGTTGGCACATAAATACTCTGAAGATCAATTAAAATCAAAACATTCAAAACTCTGAAAAATCATGAAAGCTAAGAGATGAAATTTGGACCAGAAGCTTTAAAGAAATCTTATGGAAACTGAAAAAATTCATTCACATGCATGGACACAAAAATATTCTTCATACTATAATTTTCAAGGTAGTTACCAACCAAAACCATCAAATAATCTCACATGAGTCACTGACCAGTCTCATGGCCAAGAAACATTTTTCAATGTCTTAGATTTGATTACTGCACAAAGGGAATTTATCAGACCCAAGGATTTAGATCACTGTACTAACAAAACTTGAAAGGAAGAACCATGTCTCTACCTTCCTCAACCCCCCCAGACAGGTCAGCACAGTAATATCTCTTCATGCTCAAGTCAGCAAAGACTAAGCAAAAGCAAACCAAAGTGAGCTTACTGGAACTCAGAATACTTTTTCAGAATTTTAATGCAAAAGAGAAAAACACTGGTTTTGTAAACAACTGGCCCAAAAAGTTGGCTATGTAAGAGATTTGGTAATACTTACAGATTCCTCTTCAACACTAAGTCCAATTGTTTCTGCAACAACTGCAGCCAAGTTAAAAGATGGCTTTGGAACAGGATATCCTCCCACCCTTGGTTTATCTTTGTGAGTAGAAAGAAGATCACAATAAGCTACATATGCACTATAGTATCTTGCTTGACTCACAGAGATGGTACAAACACAGAAGAAAAAAGATCACAAATTAAAACTGGCATTTATGAAAATAGTTAGATCTCTGTCAGATAAAAGTCGTATCTGGAAGCTGTAAGTGGCAAAAGAATTTCTGATGAGAGCAAACTGCTGTATCAGTTTGATACAGAGAAATATGTGTCAAATTTGAATAATACTGCTCCCCAGAATTAAAAATCATTGTATAAGTTGCTTTTCACACTGCTGGTACAGGACACAAATAGTCTGATAAAAGCATGTAGAACAGAGATAATGTGTATTTATAATACAATGCTTGTCTTGCATATTTCCATTATTTTTAATTTGTTTTTACTAGGAAAACAAGAGTTTCCCCTCTTTGAGGGGTTTAACATTACTCTGTTCATTAAACTGGGGCAAGACAATAATATTGGAAAGCACAAGAACAGCAACCACCACAACCCTGACTTGCATGAATAATTCCATGCTGATTCTCAGTCATTATTTTAAAAGGTTTGCACTTTATTAGGTTTCTGTGTTAAAAAAGGTTAAAGAGATGAAACCTCAGTTTTACAATATTTTTGCCTTATTTTGAATGGAATTAGAACTAAATCTATTAATACACTTACTTGGCACAGGGGACAGTTGTGGATCACAGGTGTCTGTCACTAGTATCTCTCCTCCATGGTGAGTGCTCACTTGTGTGGAAAAGAATGGAATTTTTCCAAACTCTAGGAAATGTGGAAACATTTTCACATGGTGAAATTATCCTTTTGTGATACTTTTGTACAGATACAAACAATGACCTAGATCTTAAAAGCACTTAAATGCGAGATTTAATATTTCAGTAGATCCAGCAATGTAAGCACATCTGATAATTTGTGACAGAATAAAAAAAACATGATAAATATTATATATTAATTCTTTTTCTCACAAATATTATTTCAGCCAGTCAGGACTAAAACACTACTGACACAAAATGACACCACCATCTAGTCTGACCACATAAAAATAGTTATTCAAGCTGTATTTGGCCTGTTAATAGGGCAATACAATTATTGAACGATGAAACATCCAAGGCAACAAAGTTCTGCATCAGCTAAGGTAATAAAAAGGTGAAAAACCTGAGATCTGAATCATGACAAACATATGCCATGCAGTCCTTTCTACCTTGATGACCAATAGCTATTCAAAGCCATTAACTGTGATAGTTAAGTGTGACACCACTGCTTACATATTAAACCTTGGATTCATTTAGTAGCTCCATTTTTTATACAGAATATGGAGAGAGATAGGTATGCCTAGAAAGGAGAAACTACTCACAGCACTAAAATTTTCAAATGCAAAATAAAGGGCATGAATAACCAGCCCACCCTTTTCATCCCACAGTTATCCTATTTTTATTCTTGGGAAGAGGCTTTTAGTCAAGACTAATACTTGGATGTATTCATACTTAAAATATCTTTTTTTATGCCACAAGATAAATTGATCTGGATGATAATATTTCCTGTGTATCAATAAAATACAAGCACAAAGTGCTTTATTTCACAAAAATACTTTTTGTAGAAAAAATATATTAGAGTTATTTCTATGACACATTTCTATTTCTTGACAGAACAAAGTCTGGAAATTAAAGGCACACAGTACTTTTGAATTTAAGTCACAAAACAAATGCAAACAGTGTGGAATACAGAGAGATCATGTAGATATCTACCAGTTCCAGTTACATTACTTCAGTTGCAGAATACTTTTAGAATGTGGCAAAATATCTATTTCACTCTCCACTAGGTGGTGACATTGCTGCGTGCACAAGTCAAAACCGAACAGATACTTTATCAGCCAATTTGCACGTAGAGAAGAAACATAGGCTGGAAAACTTACATTTGCATATGCACATGGGTGAATAAAGGTAGAAGGTTGAGATAAGTTCTGAGCATATCACTGATATAACAGTTACTGCTATAGAATTTTTTCCCTGGACTCAATGCATTATCATATAAAAAGAGAAAAGGCAGAGCAAGAAAAAGCACAGCGGTTTGTTATTTTTAGTTTTTGCCCTTTGCAATCAAGTTTATACAGCATCCTTTTCTTTAGCCCTTAATTAATTAAAAAAAAAAATCCTCTTACCACTGTTGCTTTCCCTAAGCTCCAAATCTGGGGGTGCATGTTCTGCATATCGGACATGCCTATTCTCTTTTTTCCTTCTCATACGATTAACCACAGAAAATGAAGATGTTAGAACTGGAGAATCTGGAATAACTTCTTCTGCCTCCACTGCTTGCTGCTTTTGCACCCTGGAGACCAAATCAAGTGGTCAAATAAAAGTCCAAGTCAGCAAGATGAAGAGTTTTCACTTCAGCAAGCAGGACAATCGCACAGTACGAGAACACAGCAATTCTGGAAATACAGCCACCTCAATAACATTACACTGTAAAAAAAGTTATATTCAACCCAGATTTTAGATACATCTAACAAAAGACTGACAATTGCTCCATCAAGCCCAAGAACAGAATACAACCCTAGCTCTTCACCTTTGAAGTCAACATACAACTGCACTATGGAAGCCCCTTTGCCCAGAAGAAGGTAGGTACTGTAGAGGTTATAGCTTGTCCTCTGAAGCAGGTGCTTCTTTAGCAAAAGGATGCCGAAATGGATGGATCAGCGTCTCCTCCCCTGTATGGAAATCCCTGTACATCTTCACAGTTTATGACGCTGAGCTGGTTAGAGCATGGTGCTGGATAACACCAAGATCCTGGGTTCAATCCCTGCATGGGCCATTTGCTTAAGAGCTGGACTTGATGATCCTTGTTGGGTCCTTTCCAATTCAGAATATATTCAGTGATCAGAAATACTGCCTTAAATACAAAATAAAAGCTTTTGGACAATTTCAAATAGTACTGAATAGCACTGTATTCAAAGCAATCCCTCTCCAAAGCACTGATGTTACCTCTAACTTAACTCAAAAAGGTCTTCAGGAAATAATGTAAAAAGCACGGAAAACAAGTAATGTAAAATACAAGGTAAGTTATGAAGTTTACCTTCTCTCACACTGTCAGCTCTAGCAGCCAGCTGGAGAGTCAGTATATAAAAACTGGTGTAACAAACAATGTCTTTTCTTTCCAAAAATTCTATCTATACATAGCAAGGAAATAGCAACAAAAAAGGACTGATTTTGGATCTTTGAATTTAAAATAGTTTGTTTAGTACTTCACAGGGGGCTAACTGCCCTATGGTGGTAGCAGTGAGATGTGGAAGAGACAGTAAAAGAAAAGCACACAGAAATCTAACTCAGCCTGCTTGGTCATCTTCCTGCAGTTGCATTTTCTCTTAAGATTCTCAAGAGAAAACACAGGCCAAAAGATAACTTCCTAACTATAAAGAGAAGGATATAAGGCTTTGATTTAAGGGAAGAAGAGGAAATACAGATAAATTTTTGCTTGCATTGAAGCTGAACCACAACATCTTATATAAAAAAAGGTAATGGAAAACTTTAAAAAGCTGTCTGGCTTGAGACAAAAAGCATTTTTGCAGTTAGGCTTTTTACCACTACTAACTTTGAACCCTTAATGACAAATACTGATGCACCAATGTTCTCAAGTCTTGATGAATCCCTTGTGTGATTTTGTAATTTCTTTTTTCTAGCACATTTACAAAGAAAGCACTGGAAAACTGTATTATCTACTAGCAATTTCTTAAGACAAAAATCAAAATAAACAACAGAGAAATATACTAATCAATTTACTTTGCAAATTTAAGTTAGCTGTTTGAGTTCTCTTTAAATTTACTGGCCTTGTTTGACAAATGAACCTACTAAAAATATATTTCTCTGCACCTTACTTCTATATAAACCAAGAGGTAGTTTCTACATCCCATCACAGAAAAAAACCAGCAAATGAAGCAGCTGCCATACATACTGTACATCATAACTATGTAATAAATAACTTCTGAATCATAGATTTATCCGAGACCCCAGGAGAGGTTTTGCAGAAATTTCCTTGCTGCTCCCATCCATGCATAATGAAATCTCAATGTCATAAAGGATCAGATAACATAGTTCTTCTACACTTCCACTGATTTCACTTATATGGAGAATTCTCAGGTTTTTATTCCTAATATTATAACTTGGTTACAAAATACAGAAGACTGCAAAAATCTGATTTCATATCATGCAGTAGAAACAATCTGCTACTTTGCACCTACAATGTGATATTATATCAATCTAAGTTGCTAATTCTAAATAAAGTACCGTGACTATAGCTCAACCAAACCAACCAAATGCAGTAGTATTAAAACTGCAGTTCCATCCTTGTAAATTACTGTTCATCCACTCAACTCTGCACTTATTTAAATGATCACCTAACATGCAAAGCAAATAACATATTGTGACATTGGTCATTGTCAGCTTTCCTGCATTGGCCAGAGATTTTTAGTGGAAGCTGGAGTCATGAAGTATGTTACCCCAAGAAAATTAAATACATACATAAAAAAGAAAGGACAATGAAGGTGCAAAGATGGGAGACAAACCAAGAAATACAAAGGAATAGGGCTGTAGTCATTCTGAACTGAACTCTAGTTGTTTCACTCCCTACTGAAGTTGAATTCTGACAGAGACAAGAAATAAGCCACATGCATAAAAACCCTTCTGTATCAAGTCCACACATCCTGTCCCATTTCTCCCAGGCATGTACACAACTTAGTCACAGATGGGGAAAAGTGAGATAAGTTTCAGATGATGTCAGACCACAACAAGAAAGGAACACTACCTCTGCCTTGCACAGTACACCACATTCACATATTAACAGCAACATTAGATGGCACATTCTTACTATAGCAGATTAAAATTTCAGTCAATTTGTAGCTCATTATTTCTATGTCTTTTTTTCAAAATTTACTATAGTATTTTTCTTTTAAAATTGCAAAATTATAGTAAGTTTATTTTAAAAATGTATTGCAAGACCATGGGACTTTTTGACTATTTAAGTAACTACTTTTCTGAAGTCTTAGTCTAGGAGGAAAGAAAAGGTAAAGAGGCAACCAAAGAATAAAAGCATAAGACGTAAGGCTTTGCTATACACTGTGATCAGAAGTCAAGAAAAATTTCTATGATAAATTCACTTCTCCCAGTTTTACTCTCAGTTTAAAGCAAGATGCACACAGATAAAAGAAAATAAAAATCTGCACAACAGAAGGCAGCTGGGCTTATGTTGTTATAAGTAGACTACCTTATTACAGTCTATCTATCAGAAAGAGGAAACAAGATTTTAAGACTTAAAAACTGATATTTATATTCCCAGACATTTCTACTGAGGAATGGGGGAATATCCCAAACAACCCAAAACTTACTCTAGCTCCTTCTGTAATTCCTGGAACTGTTCAGTTAACTTTTTATTCTCATCTTGTAAGTTGTTTTTTTCATTCACTGAAATTTATAGAAAAAAGTATTTAAAAAATCAATATACACATGTTAACAGAACAATCTTGTCCTTGAAGGAAACAGAACCAATTGTAAAATGTAATACCATACACCTTCTCTGTGGTTTACAAAAATTAAGTTTCAGGCCAGTCATTGAAAAAGTAATAAAATGACATGTTAGAAAAGGCAGAGGTGACACAATTACTGTATCACAACATTAGTTCTACACAATCATTAACTACTTTTGTCCACATACACACAAGTGAGACTGTGTTGTAAAGATGAGTGAATTGCTCACTTGCCTCCATGGACAAAACTGCTACCTTAGACTAAGGATAATCTATGAAATACAAAGCAATTAGAATTTGCTTTTAGCCACTAGTGCAACCATTAAGCCTTTCTGCCATGCTGTCTCAAACTAATGTAGTGATAGCTCCAACTCTTCTGTCCACTTTAATTTTTTTTTGTTGTTTTTATTTTGCTGTCGTCTATTTTGCCTCTAGATTCCTCAAATTATCTTTTTCATTGTTCTACAGATCTCAAGTCAAACCCATGGCAGCCTACTGTTGTGTCACAGCTCAAGATTTGTACCTAATAGGTGCCACCTTGATTTTTAAGGTTCAGAGCTATATTTAGAGATTGGCTGTACCCTGTTTGCTGTTCATCATTAAACTCACAACTCAGAATAATTTTATGTAAGTGCTCAATATTAGAAGTCCTTAAAACACTGATGTGTTCTGTAGTAGCATAGTATTTCCATAATTTAATTAAGCACCAAAAAGTTATTTTTTGTCTAGCATTTTCTGTATTTTAAATCTCATTTAATGTCGGACAACTAAATGATACAAAATAATTAATGGTAAATATACCATTAACATTCAAAAATTCTCTCCTTTATTATTGTATGCTTTATACAATCAATCTTTCCAAACTCTCTTTATGAACATAATTCTGTCCTGCTTGTGTATCACCCAAAACAAACAGTGTAATTTGTGTCACATGTTCTATTTCTTGATATCAAAATGAGCTGGCTACAAGCTGCCAGGTATAAAGCTAGTTTTTGTGGCCTCAGTTGGTTATGTGACAGTTATGGGTTTACTGCAGTTAAAGTCCAAGATCAACTACAGGACACAAGCTGGATCCACTTCTGTCTGAACTTGATACTTTGCAATCACCAGTTCCTTTTGAAGTCAGGGTTTTCTTAGGAAAGCTGGCAATCATTCTGGCTGTAGGAATAAACAGAAGCAGTCACATTTTATCTAAAGTAGCTACTTTACAGTGTAAGATTTTCCACGTCAGTTCACTTTCAGTATCAGCACTTCAATCTCAGAAGGTGGGTCAAATGACTAGTCACTGGTATGTCACATATTTTCACACTGTACAGTTAAGTATCCCCTGACTGAACTTTTTGGACTTACTGAACACACCACATATAAATTATATCAAGTTACAGGAATTACTGGAGAACTAGTTTACAAAATAGCATGTTTTGTCTTCAGGCTTGGGGATAAAACTCACTAAGCTCAGTTATAAGTTTGAGATTCTGCTGCCGGATATTTTCAAACTCTTGCTGCTTCTTTCTCATATGTTCTTCAGTTACAGCACAGCGATCACATAACCCCGCTCTCAATCTACAATGAAATGAACAGAAAAAGGTCCCTCTGTTAAAAAAATATTGCCATGCATGAGGCAGATACCAATGTTTAACAGACCTTTTGAACAATGAAAACCAGAGAACTTCTGAGAGCTACGCAGAGCACCACTAAGTACTGTTGTTTCATATGTTCACATAGCAATGTTTTGAGATTTCTGAACTATCTAATACTATATGCTCTAACATTTGCATAAATGATTGTAGGTACTGGATAATTCCAAAGCAACCTGCATTACTTTATATAACAAAGTGGAGCATGCTACACCTTGCCACTGAAATCCTTTGTAAGGCATCCTACTAAAAATACTGTTGGATGTAAATCACCATTTTATGTAAAGTTCCTTCAAGAAAACACAAATAAGCAAATCACTTCACTAAATAGAATTACTACCTCATTTAAGAAGGATATGTACTGTCATTAAGCAAAATACTAAAATAAAAGGGACAAAAACCAATTTCACTCTTAACAACTGCCAAGTAAATGTGAAACCCTTTATCTAAGCACAAACAATTTGAAGTGGACACAAAAGTTCATGAGAGGCATTGACTCCACTGTCTCTAATAGTTCAGATTAGCTGTTTAAAACACATCCATGATCAGAAAAGGACTGGTTAGAATCACTCCATCTCACCTGACACATTCATTCATGCAATGAAATATGTGCTCATTTTATAGTTGATAAATGGAATGCATTTATTTCTGGTACACAGCAAAAAGCTAACAATATTACCAAAGTGAAAACCAGACTCTGCCTGCTAAATAAAAAACCAGTTAGTCAAAAGTTCTCCATTGCTGATGCTACTACATCAAGTATTAAATCCCAACTAAACAAACTGTGTAACTTTCCAATTTCACAGCTGAATATTGGAAGCAAAAGCCATACTTATTTATTGGTGTTTTAATATTGTAGAATTATGGCAAGAGTAAAATACTGAAATGCCTTTTCATACTAGCTTATCTGAATGTGTAACAAACATAGAATTACAATTTCCTTGTATTAAGTCAGTTGAAATACTTCTTTTGTTTTTCACAATGTGAGTAATAATCTGCCAAGGGATTAGAAAGGTCCATCCAGACCATGAATGCCTCTCTACTTACATGGTATGAAAGTTTATTACCTGCATGGCTACAAGCTTATCCCTAATGCCTTTCATGAGAATGGAGTTGAAAGTAAAAGTAGAGTATCACAGCTCAAAATTTGAAGTAGCACAGGAACAGTGGTAAACCATCTCCTGCTCCTAGAAAGCTTCTGAGAGCCTATTAACAGCAAATTTAACATATACTTTCCAAAACAGGTATAGTTTTTAAAGAAGGAAAAATGCACTGTAATTTCATGTCTATTAGTTTTGCTTTGCTGCACCAGATTAAACAGAAACAAATTAAGAAAAGGCAGAATGGATCAAAATTTGAGGAGAACACCTAAGTCCGAAAAAAGGCAACAGATGGAACCTGTGATCAAATTTAGGTAAACCAGGCAATTGGTAAAAAACACCCCCTCAAATTGAAACATTTCCTAGTGAGTTATTTCATTAGTTTCACAACATAGTATATAGCCTTTGGGTTTTGTACTTGTATTACATCTTGATCAATATAAAATTTAACTGTACAAAGATGGATACAAAAGAACAAACCTGAAAGTGTCTGTCTGCTTCCAAGCTGCTCTATTCTAACTTCTATTGAAACAGAACTAAACAAGTTAAGCACTTTGAAAACAGAAATTATTTCTTTTTATCCATTACTGATTTTATGTTTAATTACATAGATGAGATAAATAAATATATATGTTATAGATTTATTGATTGCTCTTCAGAAAAATGTAAATTCTACACCTTTCTCTATAACACACTATTTGCATTGCATTAGAAAAGAATTGGCTCACTAAAAAAAAATATAAAACAATAATCCCACACTAAAACACAACAAACTCAACTTGCAAAGTATCCAGAGCTACTCTGCAAGAGTAAAATTCAGCCAAGTCAAAAGCCAGAAGACAGTACTTCACCTGTCCTCTAAAACCTTGATAGTGTCATGAAGTGCTTTTTGCTGTTCTCTGAGCTGTTGGTTTTTGGTATAGAATTCTTCAAGCCTCTCTGCATCCCTGAAAAGAAAAGGAGGAAAAATTAGTTCTAGCTTTAAATTGCAGTAATTACTTTTTCACTAGAGAATTTTCTCTGTCATGTTTCTTTCATACCCTCGGGAAATGTGATTATCATGAGCACAAACATTATGTTGAACATACAAGAAGTTAGTGTTTCTGATTATTAATAATTTGCAAATTAGAGGAAAGATGCAGCTAGTTTCTAATTCATAATACAGGTGATCTGTTATATACCTTTTGTTCAGGTAAAAATTAGAATTAATGACAGTCGAGACATAAAAGCTAACAATGTTCAAGCAACAATTTCAGAGAATAAACTCAAACACTTCTCTTGCACCTTGCTGTGTTGTGGAGCTGTAGGGAATCTAATGGGAGCTTTCACAAACAGGTCATTTTGTTCTTGGCATATCAGTGAGTAAATTCTGCAGTGTGGCCAACCACATTAGTTTGGAAATCTCTGAAAAGTCTTTAGCTCCATTCGAGGTTTACTTCCTCAAGAAGAAATTCTCTGTAGAGCATATATTCCCATAATATGTATAAAGACAAAAGAAGTCTCTTTACAAAACGCTCAGAAGCAGTTCATCTTGTAGAAAACTCCTTCTCTAAAAATCAAAACTAACTAATTGACAAAGAATATTTTCTCCTTAAAAGAGCTAAGGAAAAATAGTCATGTTAACTCCCCAATTTCAGCTCCCTTTCAATGTTATTATTAGATCACAACAACTCTTCAAGACGCAAACATGGTATGAGTGACAAGACATGATTATTTTCTACAGGGATATTAATGTTCAATAAAAGCTAAGTGCCTGAATCTGTGCAACATGACAGTGACTAACTTCTGAGAAATTCCCAGTTCTTCTTTCTATCATGGAATCCTTTGTATATATCCATGAAAGCAGTTGTTTGTTTTCAGTGTGCCTGAGATGGATTATTTGTGGAAGACATGAAATTGGCTCATGAAAGGCTGTTAAGCACACATACACACACCAGGAAATGAAAACATATTTACTAACTTGATACAGTTCTTTTACACAAACAAACTTTTAAATTGGCACTATCCCTTTAACATATGTTTAGCCAACCACATTTTCATATTGCTGGCATTACAGTAGTTCAAGAAACTAGCAATCATAGGTCATAAAGTGAATGGGATAGCTGGAAGCTTCTACAGTGTATGGTCACATTTTATTAATCTTTAAATTTAAATACAGATGCTTTATTTTTTGGTACTATCACACAGACCCACACAGGCCATTCCAATTGCATATTCAACCTATAAAACAGTTACATGTAAACAGCATGAGGGACTACTTAAGGCTTGTACTTCTACTTGGGAAACGCAAAATGTTAAAGGTCTCTTACCTCAGTTCACTAACCAAGTACAGCCAGGCCATGACAAAATTCAAAGTCTGACAAAAGCAGGCTGTATTTGCTGATGTTTAGGACATTAAAAATTCCCTCCAACAAAAAAGTAAATCTACAAAAAATTCCCTCTTTTTTTTTGTTTATGCCACTCACAGGAGGCTTAAAATAGCAAATTTAAAAACTGTTTCTTGTCAATTAGATGTCATCCTATGGCATTAAGTCATTTGCAATAAATAAGTAAGATATTAATGTACACTAATACTACATGCCTTTCACCTAAACCCTGTAAAATGCCCCATGAAGACAGTAAAACAACAGAAGGAACTAGGCTTTTGGTTGGGTTTTCTCTCCTTATAATTCCAGCGCACCTGATAAACAGGACAGACTCTGTGGCTACGAAGGCACTGCATAATGGCCGGTCTCTGACCCAGGGTTTACAAGTCATTAGCTCCAATGCTGGAGAGGGACACAAAATAAGGTGCTCATTGTCAGCTGATTACCAAGTTTGAAATACTAAACCCCAGGTATTCAGATGCAGCAAGGAGAACAAGACCTCCTATGTAACAGTTTTGTAACCACAATATGGCAGCTGTAGAAAGATTCCAACAAACAATGAGTAACCTATTTGGTACTTGTTCAGTCACATCACTGATAATATTTCTCATCTAGAAAACTGACTGATCAAGCTAAGATTCCAGAACAGGGAAGCAACTTATGATACAGCAAGCTAATATCAAAAGTAAGGGATAATTTCATAATTTCAGATTAAAAATGAGCAACTATTTAATTTAAAAATTATACTTAAGAAATAAGACACCTTGTAAAGAGCTCTGTACATCTTCAGACAACTTTAGCTGAATTATTAAAGTAAGCAGTGTTTTTACACATCTAAAGGAAGAATCCATGAAACCTTAATTGATCTTACAAGAATTGCATCTCATTAATGGGACTCTGACTCTCCTTTAATAAATTATATCATTAAGATGAGTACTTACAAGCATCTTTCCTTTTTCAATTTAGATATTTTCAGCTGTAAACCTGAAAAGTGGAAAGAAGAATTACATGTTATAGAATTTTGATTTTAAAAAATGATTGAGACAATAAATTAACTCCCTGTTTGCCACTGTTATCTGCAAAGAGAGACAAAAAATGTCACTAATCTGGAGAGAAAAAGGTTCCTTCTGGACTTTTTGAAGGTGTTCTACAGGATCTTGAAAACAAATACAGTCATTGTGATCTCCAGGAAACAAGGACTTAAGCAAACACAGATTTCAACTTACACAAGTAAACAAACACCTTTGTGAAATAACCACATATGAATAGCGAGCACTGTCAATATTTCATTGACTATGCCCACAGAAGTAGTATAAAATATGTTCTGTGTGCACATAAATTCATAATACAACACTGGAAATGAAGCATCCAATCACTGAACTGAGAAATGCTTTACAGTGTATATGCAAAAAGGAAACAATAAAAATATGTGATTCAAGGCTTTAAAGCACAGAAGGACAACATCCTTCTTTGGAGATGTGCTACCAAACTCCCTCAGTCAAAGCTTCCTTGGAATATCTGAAAGTGAATTGATGATTGATATTTCACCTGTGGCCTTTCTCCCCCTAAGAATTCTATGCTCCTAACTCTATATTCTGAGCAGAAGGAAAAAGGTTTTCAAATACAACTGATGTTCTCAGCAGGAGTAAGCAGCTGACAGCCCAGGGGACAGAACACTGTCCAGCCAATCTGCTTGCAAGGCCTTGGGTGCATTTGTATGTGCACAGAGACAAGAAGATATTTGTGCACAAAACAATTTAACAAGCAGGACACAGTGTTATGGAAATTTATGTGATATTACCCACACACAAGCTGGCCATTCCTGTTCCAAACAAACAGAAATAATCAGATCCCAATGACAGAACAGTTTCTTAAACGAAATCCAAGAGAAATTTCCATATCACATCAGAAAATAACATCATCTAGCATGGTTATTTTCTTCTAACTATGAAAGGTTGCTACCAACTTCAGGTTGAACACTAGGTGTTTTGTAAGCTCTCATGGAAAAGCATTACTCATTTAGGATAGCAGGATAAACTTATAAAACCAGAACACTTGTAAGAAAACTTCAGACAATTTTGAATTTTAGCCTAAATACAGAGCTGATACTTCATCTTAATATAGAAAATGTAGGTTAAGGCAGCTAACAGACTATTTTTTCTCCACTACCACACTCAACTAGGAATAGCTCTAAGGGAAAAATTAATTGCTTGAGAAGGTTCACTCCTCAGGCCACTTAAAATGTCAAGCCAGCCACAGACTCAGTGAACCCATACTTGCTACAAGATGCCAGTGAGACAATGAGTTAAAAATGCAGGCACACTACTTTAAAAATTCTTAGGAAATGTAGCAAGATTTCTTTTATCTCCAAGTGTTCAGCACCTGTAAGAAGTTGTGTTCTATCATGCAGATCAGCACAGAAAGAGGGTTTATTTTTTTTAAGCAGTTGCTATTCATCAAGTCAATTAGGCATCTGCAATTAGAAGCCCTATAAAGCTTGCTTTAAAGCTGCCCCACACCCATGGGAAGGAATGAAGCTGCACAACAATGCATCTCCTGTACGAACAGGTAGTCTGTTCAGCATTTAGGATTGTAACTTTGGCAACCTGAGCGACCAATTCAAGAGGCAGGGCTCAAAAGGCCCAGTACTGTGCTACAGGTAACACTATCTCCCCTCTCACCTGAATTCAGGAGGAACTAAACTAGGAACTTAAAAGTTGCATTTTTTCCTAGTTCAAATGACTGCAATGAGAAGGCAGGAAACCAGTCTGCTAAATTTACCCAAGAGCCTTGAATTACTCCATCTGCTGTAGTCTCTCCCTTTTGCTTTTCCAGAGCATTGAGAGTTTTCAAGCATGCTCATCTAAGGAGCTTTGCTTTTTCAGGTTTCCTTATTTAACATAGGGAGCACATAAAACTCTGTGGAATTACACTATGTCTCTTCCCAATTCAATTTTATCTTTTGCACAATATTTTTATGGAATAGACAATTTGTAGACTATATAAATCTACATTAGCTAAAGCTTGTAAGTGCATTAGTAAATGACTCTCTACACCTATTAAAGCAACAGAGACCTTATTTAAACTGTCATTAGGCAGATTAATTAAACTATTTTATGAAACTTGTTATTTGATTAGACTATATAGCTGTAATATTTCAATTAATGGCTATGGTGATTTCTGTTCTGATGAATTTTCAAAAGCATTAAATGCACTTCCTTAAAGCTGATAGTGCCTGGGAAGACCACAGAATCTTTATCAGCGAGGATTTCTTGAAACAAGTTGGACAAGCTACTGTCAGCAATGACACAGACATAATCCTACCTCAAGGGTACAGAGATGGACTACATGACCTCCTAAAATCCCTTCCAGCTCTATTTTCTATAATTATTTACTTTTGAGGAACTTCCAGCCATTTCATTTCCTACAGCAATCTATCAATGAGATTGCTTTCCTCATAAGTTTCTCTTCTTCTATGATTACAGTTTTTTGTCCATTGATATCTTCTGCTTTTCAGAGGTAAGCAATAACTAAAAAACCTAGACCATTCTTCTACATAAAATACTGCTCACATCTCCACACTGATAGATATTTTAGAGTTTCAGATTTAAATTAATCCTCAGAAACCATCTTGATTGACATGCAGCAAGCATTTATATAATTATTTCAAGCAAGAGGTAAGAATTACCACCTGTAGAAATAAATCAGTTTACAAAAAGTATTAAATTCCTTTGAATCTTCTGGGCACTACAGAAGTATCCCACACGTAGGAAATAAAAGCAAAGAGTTTTAATAACCATTATTCTGAGTTGTTGAGCACTTCTGAACTCCATGAAAAGTCAACTGACACTGACCATAACCAACATTTTGGAAACTGGGATGTAGGTGTCCTACCCATTGTTTCATAATGAATTTAATTTAAATAATAGCTATTTTTGGCTGAAGAAGATCAACATTTGAATCTTTTTGGAAGTGATCAGTTTAAAAGAACAAGAAGCTGGATTCCTTCACATAATGGTGAAAAAACACACCCTTTACAATATAGAAATATCAAAATTCAATAAAATCCCTTTCAAACTGCAGAAGTTTAAAGTATTCCTCAGTCTACATTCTATAGATATAACTTGCATAGCATGTCTGACCATGTCAAGTTCACGTGTCATAATTTCTACTTTTCATGGATTTTAAATAAGAATTCCACCATTTCAGTGTTCAGTACATTGTACATGAAAGAAGCTTTTTCAACAACTACTAACTTTCCCTTAATCCACCTTCTACCACCTTTAAAATAATTTTTGCTGACATTCAGATTGGAAACTCATGAGTCAATTTTAATTCTTATTTATAGACTTCAGAAACAAGCAAAGTCTAGGCAAGTCTGTGTTTGATGTTTCTAAAATATCTTCCAGTACCATTTTCTATAAGAGGATCCCCACCTTCTGAAAAAATTAACTATCCTTCAGGCATGTCTTTGATGTTATCATGGAAGACCTAATTTTACCTAACACAGTGTGGGACATACTGACAAAGGGCTAGGCATGAAAAAGACTGCCTGGTGGCAAAATTACCTGGCCACACCCTGCATGCATTCTAAAGAGTATCTTGCTTGCATAAAGAAAACCCAAACTTGCAAATCACGTGCTGCACACCCCAAGAAACTAGAGAAAGGGTCACTTAACCCAAGTCTCTACATCAGAGCTTTTTGTTTGTTAAGTTTTTGTTGTTCAGACATGCCACAGATTGCCAGATCCCAGTCTGCCAGCACTTCCGCGTTTATCTGTGGTTGACATCACACCCACTCCAAAAAGAACCATCAACAATTTATAAAATAATTATTAAAAAAAGGTTTTTTTTGTAAAACTGTAGGCCATATGTTAATGTAAAGAAATGCTACTGTCTGCTATAGTTTTTTTTCCAGTTGCCATATTGGTATATGCTTTTGGGTTGCTTGTTTGGTCTGTTTTTTTTAATAATCAACAACAGTGTCACAGCCTAGTGCTGCAAATAATTGAATCAAGACTTTCAGTAGGAGGCATGTAACATTTATTAATTATAAAACAATCTCCAAGAGTTTTTGAAACCAAGAAGTGATGGTCTAACTGGGCCAAAATGGAAATACCTGAAACTGTTTTGAAGGTAGTAGAAACAACCAAGGCCACTGAAATGCTCTAGGTAAAGATCCACTTGCATAACTACAGCTCTTAAATTACAAAAACTCAACCACTTTTATTCCAGCCTAATATAAATACTATTTCATAAATAAAGTAAAACTTCTTAGAAGACACAGTCTAATACTGTTTCAATTCCATCCAAAAAGAACGGATCATGTGATTTTAGATTAGCAGAACAAAATGTTAACTTATTTAATGTTTTTAGCAAAAATCCCTTGTGAATAGTCCTTGTAAAACAATATTACAATAGCAATACACATAGTGCAATAATTCATCTTTTCTGAATTACTGAAGAATGAACAGACAGTAACAGCCAATCTTTAGTAAATTGTTACTAAAAGTCACATAATGTAAGAATAATCATATTATAAAAGCATTACAAATTCTGTTAAGAAAATGCAGAACACTAAAATCTGAAGTAATAATTTTCCCTTCAGTAACATTATTCTGCAGTGTGATTTTGCACAATCAATAGGGGAAATAAACAATGCAAATAATTTTAATGTATCTGAAGTAACTAAAGCCAAAAGAAAAAGAAAATAATCCATGGAATAACATGGTTTGGAAATTTGAATCACATTCCATTATGGGGGAAGTAACACATAGATATTTTGTAGGCAAGCAGAGACTCCATGTAACATTGTGTTACTTTTTATTCACTGACCTAGTAAATAATTTATATGTGTTGATAGTTTAATCCTGTTAAACCAGACTTAGGTGGTCAATCTCTAAGGATCATTTGTAATCATCAGGTCCAACTTTCTGCACAACTGAAAACATTAAAAATCTATTTAGTTCAATGCAGAATATTTTGGTTCAAAGTTTTCCTGTGGTAACTGACAAACACCAACTTTAACCTGAAACCCAACCTTCAATGATTTACCTTGTACTTCTTTATCATGACATTCCTTCAGTTTGGACCACAGTTCTTTGAAGAAATCTCCTGCAGGTTCTGCAGCACTAGGGCTGCCACAGCTTCCTCCAGATGCATTCATCTTGATTTTTCCTGCTCCCAGCTTCTTTGACTTGCAGAACGGGCTCACTCTCAAACTTGATATTTTAAATTACATAGTTATGAAACTGTTTCTGAAGAGGGGTGTACATCTGTAACAACAGAATGAAAACACTTACATTTGAATTTATCAGAGCATAACTTGTAGCCATGGATCAAATGCAAAATTTACTGTCTATCCTTGCTGAGGATATGTATTTAAACACTTTCACACTGACAGTCACCCTGAAAGCTTAGATGATGCTAAGTATTTTGCTGCAGGTAATTACAAACTAACAGAATTTTCCTCTCCTTAAAAAGCTACCAATTTAAAATTAGGTTAAAACACTTAAGAGTCTTTATTTTTTTTAATCTCAATATAGAATTATACCGAATTCCTGTTTTCCAAAAGTAAGTCATAGTGCCAAAATCTGGCTGTCAGCAAAAGCATTTGTCAAAAGTTTTATCAGAGATGGATTTGTCTGTATACATCCTTTATATAAACTTGGATTCAAATGACATCCTTTTACAAAGAAAAACTCACATCCCCTTAAAGTGTTCATGATTTTTTAATAAAATTACTCCCATTCCCTGATGAAAAAAAATTGGAGAGTAAGCACAAAAATCTATACATCTCCAAAACATTAATATTTGAGAAGAACAATCAAAGTCAGCTAGCTCTGTCTTAGAAGCTTGACTGCCTAGAAAATTTAGGATAATCTTACCCATAATTTTCACTTGTTTTGAAGGATTTTTTACAGAGATGATGCTCTCAGGCAAACTGTAGAGGAAGCATGGTCCTGATCTGGCCCTGAGCCAAGGCAAGATTCAATTCTACTGGCACTGGGTGTCCAATACTGAAATACTCCTGTAATCTCTGTCCTTCAGTTTCCCTGTGTGAAACTGGGCATTCTAAGTTTTCCCCATTTTTAAGCAGTCAGTTTATAAAAAAAACACTTCTGAACACGGAGTGTCAGTACCAGGTGGACATATCTCTGTGACCTTGTAATACAAAATGCAGTAAGGAAAAAAAAAACCTAGATATTTTGTACTATTCCTAAATTAGCAACTTGAGCAAGCAAACCACCATGCCTATTCTGCCAAATGGAAGGAACAATTTGCTCTCCAATTTTTGAGGTATAAGCTATAGCTGAGATGATACAAGGCCTGTGATTAGTCAAGAAGCTGCATTTCCTATCTTGAAAGCCTTCAAACAACTCAACAGTATTTGAATGCAGCTGCTGGTTTAGCTGCTCCCCCAGATTCACCACAATAAAATGTTCAGTCCAGTGGTCAGTAACCAAGTGTAGGGCCTGGAGGCTTTGGTTCCACTCTCCTGTCTCGTCTCTCTGTGCACCGTTTTAAGTCACTTTTTTTCAGTCTGCCTGTCTTTACAATGGAATAAAAATATGGAACAAAACATTATTCTCAACAAAAACACTTGATCTATATGCTTTCTATAGTATAAGGATATTTAAATGTTACACTAATGAAGCCAGCAGCTCCACATTTGCTTTAACCTCCATCCATAGCAAATTTAGCGCCTATTTCAGGATATGGGCTTCATGTTAGCAAACGTTATCTTCAGAGAAATCCTTAATAGAAAATAAAATTACCCTTTGAAATTAGCAATGCCTACAAGTCTTCAACAGAAGTTGAACAGTGATTTGCTTGCATCTTTGCAGCTGAAATGCTCCACTTTGTGTGCAGCCACATTAAGCCATCTTACAACGCTTCTTTGTGGAACCAGTTGCCTAGTAAAATTAGGAATGGCTTTTAAACTCTGGCTTTGCACCTTCAACAGATGTTTCAGGATCAAGCTTTTTCTCTATCAAGCACTAGGGCAGTGAAAACCACACGCTTGCTTTCACTTACTGTTTCAGATTTAAGTCTGTCAGATGACTCATCCCCATGGAAAAGTCACCTGACTCTAGACAATAAATGGTGTCCGTAGGGTTTGTTTTGGGTTTTTTCCCCCAAGATGACTGCAAGAAAAAAAATACACAAAACCCCCTCAAAGTTTTTTGCAAATTATTAGTGCATCAACCGACTACAAATAGGGAAAAAAGAGCAAGGCATTTTCCCAAGCTTCATCTGCTTCAAGATCCCAAAATGATACATTGCTTCCTGCAGATGGTTCAACCTCCCCTAAAACTCAGGGAATGCAAGAAGCGTTCAAGTGGAGCCTTTGACAGGCCTGGGCAGCTGCACAGGTGTAAAATGATGGCTTAGTCTCCAGCCCCAAGGAAGCGCTTTCCAGTCCTTAGGGGGAAAAGCGCCAGAGCTGGATGGCAGGCAGGGTCAGCACTGGGAGCTGTTTGGGGATGGAAGCACAGAGCCAGCCCCTCTCCCGGACGTCCTGCCTTGCTGCTATCCTGCCGACTGCCGCTTTCATAGAACCACCTGAAAGCCTCCATTTATTTCCCTCTTCTTCTACAACCCGACTCCCTCCGGCACCGTCAGGCTTTCCACGGCCTCAGCAGTGACTGCCTCCAGGAATCCATCAGCACTGATAACGCGCCGAGGCCGCTTATCGGTGCGGATACCTTTCCGCCGGGGCCACACCGCCCCTCCGGGATTGCGGGGAGCAGACGGCCCCGATCCCCGCCGGCTGCTCCTACAAACTCAACTCTGCTGCACTTCCCGGCGGTGAACTTCGCTCTCCTTTCCCTCCTGCACCAACACCGCACAGAAAACTCACTCGACAGACACGCCGGGATGCTCTGGGAAATCCTGCCATGACCAACACTTGGGAGCTTCCCGCCAGGCTCGGGTCACACCCCGCAGCCGGGACGCCAGCGGAGCGGTATGGCATGTCCCACACGCCGCTTGTCCCGAGCGGCGGGAGCCTCCCAGACGGAGAAAACGGGGCTCCCTCGGGCAGGCGGGGCAGCGCCCGGCGGGGTCCCGGGGCCGGAGGGGCCGTGTTGGGCCCGTCCCCGGGGCGGAGCGGGGGCGGCGCGCTCGCGGTCGCTCCCCGGCGGAGGATGAGGAGAGCGCGCGCCGTTACCTGGTTGGCTCCCGGCGGCTCCGCGCGCCAGCGGCGGGAAAATAGGAAAAACCGCAGCGAGCGCCTTCCCCGCCAGGGGAGGCGGGGCCGAGGGCAGCTCTCGCGAGGCTTCCGCGCTGCTCTCGCGAGAGAGGGGAGCGTGAGGGTCTGAGGCCCCCGCTCGGGCGGTCGCCGGGGGGTTCGGGTGGCGGGGTTGACACAGTGACAGGGTCACAGGATGAGCTGGGTTGGAAAAGACCACTGAGGTCATCGAGTCCAGCCTTTGACTAAGCACCACCGTGTCAACTAGACCACGGCACTGAGTGCAACGTCCAGTCTTTCCTTACCACCTCCAGCGAGGGTGGCTACCACCTCCCTGAGTAGTCCATTCCAATGTCTAATCACCCTTTCTGAGAAGAAACTCTTCCTAAAGTCCAACCTAAGCCTCCTCTGGAACAATCTGAGGCCGCTTCTTTTTGTCCTGTCCTTTGTTTCCTGGGAGGAAAGGTTAACCTTCAGCTGGCTGCCCCCTCCATCCTGGTAGACACCCATAAGGTCTCATCTGAGCCTCCTCCAGGCTAAGTAGCTCCTCATGGACATGTGCTCCAGACGCTACACCAGCTTTGCTGCCCTTCTCTGGACATGCTCCAGCACCTCACTGTCCTTCCTGAACTGAGGGGCCCAAGGCTGATGGCCTCACCAGTGCCAAGTACAGGATCCTGCTGGCCGCACTATTTCTGACACAGGCCAGGATGCCATTGTCCTTCTTGGCCACCTGGGCACACTGCTGGCTCATGCTTGTTCATTGACATCACCAGGTGTTGTCTCAGCCCTCTCCTCCTCTGGCCCAGTACTTGGGGTTTCCACAGAGAGCTGCCAGAGGACAGTCAAGGGGACAAGCCAAGCCCTGGCTGGTGCCGCAGTTCAGTGTCACAGCAGGCACAGAACACTCTGGAAAATCAAGGATGTGAGCAGAAGCCTGCATTGAAACAAATGCTGCCCCTGCCTTCCTGAAAGAAGTTCTTGCTGATTTAGATGTAAAAAGGATCATCGGGGTGTACAACTGTGCCAGAAGTGGCCTTGCCTTTAAGGCTGTGCTGTTAAATCTTGTCTGTGCCCCAGTATTTGTATTCTGGTTGCTGGGGCTTACACACAGAAGTTTGTGGGAGGGCTTCCCCCCACCCTCTTGATCTTAACAGTTTCCATGGCTCATCATTTTACTGTACAACAGAGCAGCTTAGGCATGTTCTTGTGTTTTGTGTGAATATGGGAACCAGTAGGCACATATAATTAGTACAATATAAGGCTGCTAAATTTTTTTGTTACTTCTCAATGTTATTTTTTTTTTGCCCAAATTGCAGATCAATGTTCCTTCATTCATTGGGACCAGCCCTGCTGTCTGCAATGAGATAAACCTCTTGATTTTAGGTAGTTCTTAGTGATGAAATAGAAATAAAACAGAGTTTTTCACTATTACTATTCTGTCTTCACGTGATTCCACTGGACCATTTTGATACATATAGGAACTTGTGCAGAGACAGCTTGGTGGCATGACTAGAAGACATAATGGTGATCAGTTTGAAAGGGACAGTGCTGCAAACATATACTTTCTAGATTGTTCATAGCAATATTTAAAAAATTAAGTGTTCAGGTATTTCATAATTGTTAGTAGCTGTTCCATCTAATTCTTTTTACATTACTCAGATCATTTTGGTCTCAAGAAAACATAAATAAGGAGCTACGGCATAAACAAAAGTGTATCTGAAATACTATTTCAACATTTTTGAGGTATTTTGAAATACTGTCCGACAGGAGATGGCTCATGATTCAAGCTTCAAATCTGTTGTTCCCCATTGTTGAAAATATTCTTGGTTTCCCATCAAGTACATACCATGAAGTATTTTGAAAAAATCATGTACTTAACTTTTCTACTCATTCCTTATCATTGTTTAACCACTTATTTTTTGACTTAAATAAAATGAACATGTTGTTCAGGACCTCAGCAGCAGATTACTTATTGTAAGATCAAATTGTAAGTTTGATGCATTATCAGATCACTAGACATAAGGGAGAACTAAAATTAGCTAGGTGTTTTGGAGGAAGCTGTCATGTCATAATAGGTTGTGATAGACACTCCAGTCTTTCTAAATAATGCTTGTTGGCAGCTTTTCATTCTACTTTTGAAGCTTCTCTAATCGAAAAATTTGTGATGTAGGCAAGCAATCATTACCTCATATTAAGAAAAGCAGATGTCTTAAAGCTACGCACAGATCTGATAAGTAGCAATAAAATAGTCCTCTTGCTGATCGATCAGATATTTTACCATAAACTGTACCTTTCTTACTATTTATAGGAAGCACTCTGGAAAATAATTATGTCATCCCTTTTATTTCCCAATAAACTCTGAGCTGTTTGTTTTCATATTCTCTCATGTTGATCTTTACAGCAGTATAAATCCTCTGACTTCTACAGCGTTATCCTTATCTACTCCACAGTAAGTGGAAACGGATTAACGTTAACGGTTGAACTTTACTTTTATCTCCCTTCCAGATTTATTTGATTTTATGTACTCCATAATCACATAGCTGGCCACTGAATAGATTCCTGGCTCATTGAATGTGCCAGAAAATTACTGGAGAGTCTGATATTCCACATTCACACACTGGGTGTCTTGAGATGACTAGTCTAACTGGAACTACATCTCATTCACCTCATAAGAGTAAACACACACACCTAGACAATAAAACTGTGGGAAAAATGCTTCACCGTTGCTGTGCTTGAACAGATATGAAATTTCCTGTGGTGTCGTGGCTTGTGTCCAGATTTCAAAATAACCCTTACTGTGGCACATTGAACTAGGTGACAGAACCCTTATCCATGAGCAATTCTGCACAGCAGGAATCTTATTTTGTCCTAGCCCATTTTAGACCTGGATGGTCTGAACTGTTTCATCTTATAATAGTAGGTGGAGCTGTCAATTTTCAGTTACATTTTAGTGGCAATGCCTTTCTTCTTGATGGCTGGACTATTTACCAGCAATTCAGCTAATAACTGAAGTTCTATTGTAAGAGTACTGCAATGTTGCAGCACAGATAAAATTCAAAATAGCCTTTAATTCACACACACCCCCCTCCCTTTCTGAGGGGTAGTACAGAGGCTTCATCAGTGTTTCTAACCACTCGGGTAGCAGCAGATGACATAGTTCACTGCATATGCATACAGAGTAGGGCTAAAAGATATTAGCAGAAAGCTTACTTTTTTTTTGTTTCCATTACTTTAAATTTAGATGTAAAGATTAAAACCAGATTTTAATTACAATGGCATATCCTGTTTAAATATTTTATTTGCTTTATGCACAAAGGTAACTATTTCATTCTTTGCATATATATATGTATGTGTGTATAAAATAAAAATATATATATATGTGTGTGCATAAAATAAAATAGTGAGGGCTTTATATATTTGCATCACATTTAATATATCACACATATATATACATGGCTAGGGTGTTCACAACCTCCTCAACTTGCAGATCTGCAACTGAAGGATAAATATATTGTTTAATTCTCTGGTCATGTTAATTTAATGCATTTTATGTTGCAATTGCCAATAAGGACACCAAAGGAGCCCAACTTCAGATGCAGTAAATAAGAGTATGTGGCACAGTTCAGCTGCTACCTAAATGGGATTTGAACTGGAAGTGTTGGAACTGGAAGTGCTCTGAGTAGCATGATTTCTTACAGCTGGGAAGGCACACAGGCAGCAGACCCCACCACTGCTGTCTGGCACAGGTGGTTGCTTTCTCTGGAAAAATAGGGAGGAGCCACTCCATCACCCCACTAGGTGAATTTGATTCTTCTCAAGCTGCTTGCGTAGCCACATTTGAAACTGAGCCAAGATCAAATTTCCTGATGCCAGTAGCACTGTTCATTTTAAGGAGCCCTCTTCTTTGAAGTGCTTTCACTGCTCCTCATCTATAGTCAGAAACTGCCCGGGCTTACTCAACCCAGACTCTCAGGTCTCTTAGGAAGACCTGATGGAGGGGGAAAAAACCAAAAAAGTAACCTGAGGGATGCTGTTGCAGAACCCCATGTGGTGTTCCTGGTCTTCAGGCTCTAAGCAGCAGCACCTATTTGTGTTAACTGCATGTGGAAATGTTTTGCTCAGACTGATGTTACTCAGGGTAACATGACCAGTTTGAGTAGTTCTGCATATTTATCTCAGCTTTGGAAGGCTGAAGTAAAAGTTAACAGATGTGTGCAAAAAATCATGCCACCTACCTTTTACTGTAGTAAACAACATGAATTCAGGGACAGAAAAGAAACAACATATAGGAAGTAATATTTGTAATATTTTACTTACCATTTGGGAAAAAGAAATCTCCAAACAATAGCCCCTGCGCTTCCAGCACCCTGAAAAAAAAAGGCAGCTGAAGAAAACCCAAATGAAACAGAACACGTAAAACTGGAGAGGGGATGGCAAGCAGCATTTTGAAAAAGTGGTTTATTTAGTTTGAATTTTAAATATATTCAACATGTTCTGTGTTAAAATCTTATAGCTTTAGAAATCAATGCTCTCTTGTAGCATTTTAGAGGCTCTACACAGAGTTCTTATGTAAACCATATATCTCAGCCAGCTATAATTTTTCTTTGGAGAATGGTTTATCCCGTAGCAAGTTTTCATTATGTATTTGATAGCAGAATCAACTGAGAATATAAGGAAATGGAACTTTTTTTCCTGATGAGTATTATCAGCCTCTGTGAGACTATAAAATTTTCCTATGTTCTTTTCTGTTTATCTACACTTTGAAGAAAAAATTTTACACACACTTACAGTGCAGCTAATGAGAAAGTGATTTCAATTCATTGATTTTTTTAAGAGGCTCAAGGGGCCTTTTTCTTGGCACTCTACAAAAGAATGATATTAATTTTAGCATCAGCCTGGAAATAGCTGGCAGTAAACATAATTGAAGCTTCCTGTTGTGTGACTACCATAAAATCTTACATAATCCAATATAGATATTTTGTATCTAGTGGTTTGTATCCACTGATTCTGATATGGGTTTTTCTCACATCGCAAAAGAGAATGGTAATTGTTTTGCTTAAAGTTAGGCAAAATTGAGAATTCCCAGGAGACGGAAGTAGCTATGTGAGGGTTTTTAAAAATGTAGCTACACAGATGTTGAGAAGATTCACTTTTACTTAAGTTAAAGAGTTATTTTGTCCTAACAGGCATGACAAAACCTGTCTTCATTCCTTTCTATTCAGCTCAGCAAGTAGTTCTGTGCCCCAGTAGTTAATCAGTTACCAGATTCCACAGCTTTTGTTTTCACACTGTTTAATTTTTCTTATTTGACACAGAACCTGTGAATGGATTCAGCTGCAGATACAGGTACAACTTTCAGGTCAGCCTATCCTTTATGACTAGCACTGCTTTTTATTGCCATTACCACCACCGTTACTCATTCTAAACAGATAAATTTCTAATAAGTATGTAGAAAGAAAGCAGTAAGAATGACAAGTAGTTTTCCTATCTTACCATGAAATAGGTAAATCTAGGCTTAAGTAGCTCACTCTATAAAATTGAACTGTTAAAAAAATTAGTCTGACAGGAATTAGTAACCACACACCTTACTGTAATGGCACTGTGCCTTATCACAACACTGCTGTTATATGACAGGTATTACAAAAATGCTGTATAAAAGAAAAGCAATATAAGCAATACTTAAGTGAACTGCTCAAAATACTAAGTCATTGGCTGTGGAGTTTCTGTCTCTCACTGCTGTGCTAGGTCCATTGAACTGTCTCTGCAGTAAATACCCTGCAGACAGCACATGTTGTTGAGCTGCACACAGAAAGCTCAAACAGCTGCAATTACCAAAATTCTGTCAACCAGTGCTGTAGAGACTGGCAGTACTCAGACACATTAAGGAAATAGACACTACACCACTTCAAGCATCAGAGAAATTTTTTGCTTAAGGTTATCTTAAATTAATTTTAAAGAAAGATTTTCAAAACTCACCCTTCTGTTTGAATTGTGAAAAGTTCTGTTCTTGGTCGGGGTGATAAATATTTACTATTGACTTCCCCTCCAGCTATAAACCTCAAGTGTAAGTGAGATGAGGAAGCCACTGTGGACCACACTAGAGAGTGCCGAGAGGAGATCTGCTGCACCTAAGATATATACAATGTGCAATGGATAACCTAATATGCCTTTCATTTAACTGGCTGGGCAGGTTTCTGCATTCTGGAGAGCATGGAATCATACCAGAATTTGTTGGCATAACAGGCCCGTCAGACCGGTTCCTGGGGCACCCAGGAACCTGCCCAACCAGTCTGTATCAAAGGCCAGCCCAACATGCTGCAGCTCAGCTCGGCTGCGGAGGCTGCTCCGCCGCGAATTATTCACGCCTCCGTCAACTCCCAACATACTACTCCGAGAGAATGATGTAGCCTGCAGCAAAATAATTTACCGAGGGGTGGGGGAGTGATACATCCTTGTTAAGTGTAGCAAGATCTTATTGTTATAAATTTTGTTTCATTTTATATGCAGATGAACTGGGCTAGAGGTCTGCCCAGCATAAGTGCAAAGAGAAACAGAGAAGAAAATGCCCTTTTTTTATAACACTAACAGTACAGACTTATTATAATGTAACACCAAATCTTTAGTGTGACCAGCTAAAACACCCAAAATTATGCACTAATTCAGATTTCTTTCCAATGAAAAGTGTATTAATGGTGTTCATAGAGTTCAATGTATCTTTGTTACCACATGAGAAACAGCATACTGGGAGCTTGCATGTGGAATATCCACCTTGTGACTTTGGTGGAGCCCAAGTCTGTGCAAGCTGACCCTGAGTTACTGCACAGCCTATTTCAAGGTGAAACAGGTCAGAGAACATGGCATGTTTGGGCCATAACTGCGAGGAACTACAGCAGTTGCCCAGCTACAATAGCACATGGGCTGCAATAGCAGCTGTGCTGCTTCTTGTTCATGGCTGTGGGGCAAGAATACTTGCACAGCAGTCCTGCAGATTGCGTAGTTATTCAGGCTGTAGGCAGTCATCAGCATATGCCCTGACAGAAGCTGAAGCCTGCATCTGTGTAAACTTAGTACTCTTTTTTTTTTTTCAAATACAAATATAGACCCTAATTTTTAGATCTCCTGCTGTGATTGTCATAGGTGTTGAGTTAAATCAGTAAGAACTGTAATTAACATTTCTGGAAGTGTAATCATGGGTACATATACAATCAGTTGGCTAAACGTATGCTTCTTTTTTGTTTAGGCACCCGGAATTGAAACACTCAGGCTTGAAAAGGTTTGCTGTATTGAATGTTGTCAAAGGCTATGTGTAACACTGGAAAGCTGTGTTTGTTCATAAAATGATTCCACAATTATATTTATCATTTTTTAGATCATCTTTTCTTACTTACTGATTTTAGTAATAGTTACTAGACAACCTGTGATTAGAACAGGAAGTTACCACCAAATTCAAATGGTGCTGTGTAGGATAGGCAATGGTGTTTTCACCATTGACCTGAATATGAAGAACAAGCTGACATTTGAATATACTCAGATGATTTTCCTACAGAAAAGTAACCTTTCCTATAAAACTGCCTTGAAAGGAAGGCTCTTTTCTAAAGAAGGCAGCTAACTGAGCTGAAATGCCAGATGTATGCTGTTTGTGCTTGCACTCACACCACCTTAGGCTATGATTGCATACAGCTAAGCAGGGTTGGGCTGGGTCAGTACTTGGATAAGGGATTTACAGGGAGTCCGCTGCAGGAAGTGGTTTTGGTGATTCAGGAGGCTGTACTGAATAATCGGGCATCACTGCCAAATGTGACGGGGACATTGGGTTCTGGGTATGTCCCAGTCTTGGTGCCATATTAAATGGAAGTTTTAAAAACTCCAAAGCTCTTTCCACAAGCTCTTAATCTTGAACTGTAAATCCCTATCCAATGTGAATGTACTGTTGTCTACCTACGATTTGGTTTTATGAGTGTCACATAATTGGACAAACCGTGTAACTGATTAACACAAGTAAATTACCACCCAAAATAGCTGTAAGAATGTACAATGTAGCTAAGGTTCTGCCTGTGTACTAGACTTAAGGAGGGATGGTGTGCTTGCTTCAAAGCTGGTCTGCTTCCAACTATGTCAGCTGGTCTCATAAAAGATAGGGTCTGAAATGTTCCTTTCTGCATCCTGAGCTCACCATTAAACTTGGAGTCTTATAGTGAACCTGATGGTGGATCTTTAAAGGCATTGTACTTGCCATTGAACTCTTTACAGGACTCTGAAAAGCCTAGGGAAAAGGGGATGTTTACTACCTCTTCCTTTGACTTGAGAGCTTTTAAGGAGCTTGTTGTTTCCAGACTTGTTCCCCCCAAACAAAACCCACGATGTACACACCTCAGAGATTCAGCAGGGGCTTTTCCTTAGTTAGGGCTTCTCATGCAGTGTCACTGTCAGGACTGAGATTTTAAGTTGTGCTTTTATATTAATTTCCACAGGTTATAGAAATATAATTTTTTGTAAGTGAAAGGCAAAAGTATAAGACAAGGAAGTTATTGTATGTATCAACACATATTTTGGCATCAGTTGACTGTTGTTCTCAGCCTCATAACTCATAGCAGTTCTAAATGTAAACTTACCACAGACATAAATATTGTAGTATCAGGCTTCCTCGGAGTTCTCTGTGAGAGAGATCATTTTTTCTCCTGAAGAAGGCAGTATAATTATCTGAAGGACCTATTTCTCTCTTATTTCAAATATAATTCGCATTAAATGGACTTCACAGATTAATTCTTTTCAAAATCAAACCTAATATTACATGCTTTTCCAGTTGAGAGTAAAGTATAAGTTGTTTGTCATCTCCAGCTTCCATCAAGAAAAGTCTTGTAATGCTTATCTGTGAACTCTACCAATTTATACAGTGATCACATAAAATCTTCCTCAGGAGAGGAGTCTCAGAGAGGTGCAATTCTGAAAAGTAAGACAATATAAATGGTGCAGGCTTCAACTTGTTCTTATAGTGAAGGTATGCACAAACATTCATGTCTACAAGTATTCATTACAGAGAGTTTACAACATACCTCCCTGTAGCTATCAAGAGCTGTTCAGTACATTCACAAGCAAATTCAGATAACACACATGCCCCCACCCCTTATCACAGTTAGATAATATTTCTTTCCTCTTGACTAGTTGTGTAGCAGTGTAAGGGCAGGAGACTGTTGGTTCATAAAGGGCATAATGAAAAGTAGGCCAAGTCCAACCTTGGAAAAGGAAGAGAGGGAACAGCAGTTAATTCCTGACCTAGAGGCTAACTAGAGAAAAATGCCTTCAAGTGAGCCAAGGGACGCAACCTAAAGCATTTTTGATGCTTTCCTGAGCAAAAACAGGTTTAGAACTTGTTGTAACTAATTTGTTGATAACAACAGTTTCTCCTTTACCTTGTCTGAGACAGCAGGATATAAAAATTAATTACAAGAGATCTATCACTATTCTCGCTATAAAAGTAAGCCTGATACAAAATCTTGCAATTTTTCTCTGAGAGGAAAGTCTTGAAATGTTATTATTTTTTGATGTCTTACAGACATTTAGGACTGCTTTGCCTTTTTTTTCATGGAGATTAATCATTACAGAAGTGTGAGTATTTGCTGTAAAGAAAGAGTTATAAAGGAGGAGCCAGAAGAGGCATTGCTGTCATTGTTTGTGTCTGAATAATAAACATTTTTTGTTATTAATCTTCTTTTTCAAATGATACTCTATTAAGGAAAAGGCTTTCTATATGAAGACATGGAAGCATGGGATATCATGCACCTCACAGCTATCTTTTCTGGTTTGTCATCTAGGCCTTCAGTTATTTTAAATATGAGAACTACTTTCCCATCCCTTAATCTGTACTTATGGTATCCTCTAGGTCTTGGTCAAAGACCTTAGAAAATCTGAGTAGATTGTCTACTACTCATTTGTCTGCTGTTTTACTAATACACCAGATAGTTTTGTTTAGGAGCTACAATTTTCTATTGTAGGAGTTCTCCTGAATTATTCTTAGCACATTAGATCTCTCTTTGTGTCTCCTATGCAAAACAAAAAAGTAGTTTAAATAAAGCTATTACTGAAGAAAGACTCACTAAAATTTTCAATAGGTCTGTATTTAAAAAAAGAATATGTTATTTGTTGCTTTCTGGTTCATTGAGCGAGAAAATATGTTTTTTGTTCTGAAACCTAATGTTGCTGAGACAATATATTTTGTTAGAAACTTTAGATGCCTCGTTGGTATTAGGCGTCTTCAGAATTCAGAACATTGAGGAAACCCAACCACTCTTACATTCTGCTACTTCGTTCAGTCCTGCTGCAGAATTTTTTCTTCCAATACCTAAGGCTTTGTTGGTCTCTCCTGGTTCTTGTACTTAAAAACAGCAGGAGGAAGAGAGTATTAGGAAAACATTAGTTGAATGTGAATATATGTTCCAACTTTTCAAAAGCAAAGCTTTTGACTTTTGCAGTTAATGTCTTTCACAGAAAATTCCAAGCTTTCAAAGTTAGAAGGACCTTTGCTGATGATCTTACTGAAGCCAGATTTTTAATCCTCTTTTGTTATCTTATATGATAAAACAATTTTGAAAAAAATTACTGTTCCAGTATATGTTTTCTGGCTTGAGTGGTTAAGGGAGCCACTCACTTTTTGAAGCAAGGGGGAAGTACAAACTTAGGCAGCCATTTCTCTTTGCTGCTGGTCCATACACAGTATACAGAACCATGCTTTATTGTGACTCAAGATTCCCTTCCTGACCATGGATGATAAAAACACAAAATCAAGACAGACCCTTCAAGCCTCCACCTTTGACCTTCAGCCTGTGACTTAAACCATAAATGTGCTTGCATCAGTTCAGGACATCACCCAGCAGATCACTAGCTCTACATCTTCTCCCTCTCTCACTTCTTCAACTTCTGTCATGTTGCTCAACTTCTGATCAGTTGTTTATACTCAGCGGCTACAACAGTCACACTGTTTAACCTGTTTCCAGCTCTCTTAGGGCTTTAAAAGGGAAGAGCTCACAGCAGTCTTGCAGCATTATTGAAACTGCATGAACAGAGTGTCTTGTTTTTATGCCTCATTCAGTACCTCTTCTTTATCCTGTTTCAGATTAGCTACCTCTGGGAAATTCCAGAAGGAGATATCTTGTGGCAGAAGGAGGGGAAGAGCAGTGGGAAAGGTGTGGCAGTGCCTTTCCCCAGCACAGGTCTCTGCAGAGCTTCTGTCCACCTTCCTCTGAGACATACATCTGAAGCCCTGACATTCACGAATGGCAGAGAGGCTGTCACTCACCTTTTTGATTTATCCAGAAGCCAACTTTGCCATTGTCTCCAAAATATTCCAATGAAAGTGTTGATGGGCTTTCTTGGTGGAGGGTATCAGTGGAATAGTCTGGTTTAAAAATTTTATACTTAAACAAAAGGATATTTAAAACCACAATTACTAAATAAATATAATAGCACAACCACACAAAATCTGTATCAGGATAGCCGAAGTACCATCAAACCTTGGCAGGGCAGACAAAAGCGGTGGGCTCACAGGATTATTTTTTAAAGCAAAACGTTTCATTTTGAAATAAAGGACTGGTAGCATATCTGAAGAGCACATGCTCCAAACTTTTCAATATATGAAAGAGTCAAACTTTTGGGAAACTAGCACATGCACAGTGACCAAAAACTTTACTTAGTATGATATGAATGCTGTTAAATGCCTTAAAATTTAATGAAGAAACTGTATAATGAGCTGACAGCTACGGTATGAGTACATTACTGGACTGAGTCGATAAATGAAACTATACATTTTTCTCATTTCCAACTGCTTTATCACTAAAGAGGTGGGATCAACTGAAAAAAACCCACAAAAGACAAACACAGAAAAGTCAATGGTGATTTAACACTATCTTTTATATTAGAGTTATTTTCCTCCCTCAGAAAAACTGCCTGGCTAAAACATAAACTCTTCACCTGCACAGGAAAGATATGAACTTTGAAGTGATTCTTCATTACATGATGCCAGTCAAATTTTGTTTTGCACTGTGTTTACTGTGCTGAGCATAACACCATGGCTTTTTCAATGCTCTAGTGATCAAAAAAAAAAACGCAAAAAAACCCAGTACAATGCAGACACAATGTAAGTATTGTTGTTTCCTAAAGTAGTAATGAGCTTCTGAAAATTCCAAGGGAAGTGGTAATTTGCCTTAAGGAAAGTGTATTTTTTTTCTGGTGCTTCCATAAGCTCCTGACAGAAGGCAGGATTGTCAGGACTGATGGCTCAGGTTGCCTTTGTCCAAGCCTCCACCTAAGGCAAGGTCAGAATCCAGCTGATAGCTAAGGATTGAGTCATGTTTTCTGAGAAAACAGATACTACAGGATTTTAGTGTAGAAGAGCTTTTTGGATGATTCACTTAAGCTAGACCAAATTCATCTGCAGCCACTTAGTTTGACTTCCATTCTGAATCAGCTAAGCTAAGACAGGAAGTCTGGTTTTGAAAGTGAACTTCAGTGATCAGACTTTGGATTTGCTCAGTGTAATCAGTTTTAAATCTCTTCTTTCATTACTGTGTCTAACATAGGCAGATTAGAGAGAAGTAAGATAAGGTGAAAATTTACAGCACAAATTCTTGTAGGAAGTGTCAATGTATTCTACTGTCAAACTGGACTAACCAGTGAATTCTGATGGTGGTCCCTAGTCCTTTTGGCAGGGGTTTCCTTTTATAGCTGGGACTTAATCCACTGAAGCTTGCTCATATCCCACTCATGAGATTAATTTGTATTCCTCCATGATAAGCAAAAAGTGGGCAACAAAGTCAGTAAAGCTGACCTGGAGTTTGTCCTCTAAATTGGTGCTTATGCAGGTAAAATATGTCATTTAATTTGGTGCTATGTAATACAATTATCTAAAAGGAATTGTCCTAATCATCCTTTGTGAAGGTTCTTGCAGTATGGTCTTCTTTAGGAAATAAATGTTTTGACAGATACTTTTTTGAAAGTAAAATAATTGGAATTTGTTTTAGAGTTTAAAAAAGGGACTTACTCATACAGTGTGGAGGCCTTGAGTGTTTCTATTTGCAAATCAGCAGGGTGTTTTTCTTATGTAAGCATCTAGAAATGCAAAATCAGAACACAGTGGTGAAACCATTCTTTCCTGGGCACAACACCTAGAAAAATCACTCTGATGCACCCTCTAGAATTAACACAACTGCATTTCTGCAGGCACCCACCCCATGCTCCCCAATAAACTACTTCTAGTCAAAACTAACTGGGAAACAAATATCACTCTCCTTACTTGGCCCAAACACTAATTCTCCACCTACCTTCTTAAAACTGGGCTGACTCATATGCAGTCAGGACCAGACAATATGCTCTGTAAAATGGCAGCAACTAGGAACCTAAAAGAAAGCAAAGAATACTGACCAACAAATGTTTTTTTAGTTCGATAAATGAAAATGTGTGAGCTAAATGGGAGAACATTTTTACCCACCCCAGCAATTTAAAGAATATATGGAATAGTGAATAGTGTATTTGTACCTTTGATCATATATTTTTTTTAACACTCAGGTCTGTAGTTCATTACTTTCTGGCTTGTATTCAAGCAAACACAGGAATATAATTAATTCTAAGAACAAATATCAGGGACTCATACTTGAGTTATGCTTTAAAAGGCAGTGAAACAAAAGCATAAAGTGTTAAACCACATCCAGGGTATTGATCTAGGTTCTGCTACTGTTAAAATAAGCTTCCGTGTTAGAAATTAAGGGATTGTTATTTCATTAAGGAAGTGCATAAAATAATTTTTCATCCTGAAATGGGTGAATCAGTGTAGGTGTGTGAGGAAATTGTCCAGTTGTTCTTTCTCCTTTCACTAATTTGCTGCTCTGTAGGTTTTGTGATTTAGGACTCTTCAAAGACTTGTCCCTGTTTAGTCTGTGGGGGCACATAGAACCAAGGAATGAAATGGGTCCACCTGTTTCATAAAGTGGGCTGGCAAGGATTCTGCTGCCTGTATGCCTGTGCTGGAAGGGACACCTGCATCCCCTGTGCAGCCAGCTATCCAGCTGCTCCTCAGTAAAAGGCCAGCAAAGTGGATGAATGGGATCAGAGCAGAGGGGTGATTGCTTTTTGCAGGGGCAATCTGTTGCTTCTTCACTGCAGCAGCAGGGGTTAAACCCTCAGTTCCTGAGTTTTGTCAGCACATGTGAATTATGTTAACCTGTTCTTAGGGTGTCAAGTTCTCATCTTCCCTACATGTTGATAAGACCAGGGACAGTCAGGTGTCAGCAATACTGTTTTCTAAGAATTCTGCACCCTTATAATACTTATTTCACAGATGATATCTTTATTGTTTTTCCAATCATGCTACTTATACTTTAAACACAGAGCAGTACAAGGATTAATGGAACTGGAATGTGCAGACTGGAACATGGCCTGTTTGTCACAGGAAGCCTGTGTCACGCGTTACTGACAACCTGACATAGGCTCGATTGTCTGCATGGCAGCATAGAACAGGAAAGTTCCCTTTGGGGAAGTAGAAACCATTTATCAATGGCTAATCTCCATGTTGTTTTCCTAATGTCAGTGAGAAACAATAATTCAGTGACAGAGAGAAGTTGTTTTTTTGTCATAGGTACTCTACCTGGGTCAGCAGCAACATCAGTTTATTTAGAAATTTTTTTTTACTGTTTTACATTTTTGCAGTGCTAAACCAGAAGAATAGCACATGCACACACACACACACACACACACACACACACAAAAATATGTTCTGGTCTCAGCAAATTTCAAGGCACATGGGGCTGATTTTGACTAGTACTGGAACTGGTTTAAAGCTGATCACAGTTGCTTTGGTTGACCCCTCTCACCTTATTTAAAGTTTCTAGATCATGTTTTGCCCATTTCTGTGCTGTGTAAAAACCTGAAAGCTGAAGTGTGTCCTGGCCCTCTACCACTTTGTTGGATTGAAAACAAAGCAGGGTTCAGCCCAGCCTCTGTCATTCAGATCAAAATACCCTTTTCAACAGAAAAAGGATTTTATTTGTAGGACAAAGATCAAGTAATTGAAATGCCTTGCTAAGTTTTTTTAAAGGACACCTGAAGGACTGAAAATTCAAATAATATTCAGCTTCAGGGAAACGATAGGAGTTTCTGTCTGCCACAGGCATGACATAAAGGTTAGACTGAGCCCCTGTGGGTGAGTAATATCAGGAGTGATCAAGGGCAGGAAGGCTGGACAGAGTGCTGAGATTTGTTTTGCTTCAGGCTTATGACAGCCCTATTGCCCTGGAGATTTGGCATCTTTTTTTTTTTTTTTTTTTTTTTTTCCTAGCTGGCATAATGAAAGTCTACCTCTTCTTCTGGATGCATATGTGCAGGTTGTAGGAACAGGGGAAACGTACTGAAAATGAATGTGGGATCACAGAGCATACTCCAAAGCACATGGCTGGTGACCTGCAGCCTGTACAGCAGCCCTGTGTGCTGTAATTGTTAAGTGTTGCTGGAGAAGGCAGCAGCTGACAGCAGTTGTTGAGAATAAGAGACGGAGGGCATGGGAACAGCAAGGATGATAGCTGACACAGCAATGGAAGTATGGACCAGAATACAGGTGGGGGAAGGAATTTGGACAAGAACACAAGGTGTATTTGCATTTTAAAGGTTTCTTGATGTGAAAGTGAATTTACTGTTACCCAACTGCTTATGAAGCACTTCACCAGTCCTGGTTACATGCACCTGCATATTAATTTTCAAGAGAGAAATTAATCTTATTTATGTGGAGGAAGCAATTAGCACCTTTGATAAGCATATTGCTGTCCAGAAACCAGACAATTCCAACATCTGAGAAACAACATCATGAATGTTTCCGATCATCTGGTGTTTTCAGTGGTATCAGTCAAGCAAAAGAAATCAAGAAAACATCTTTGTCCAAGCCACTTTCTCCCATTTCTATTCTGGTTCAGATTTTCCTCTGATTCGACTCCAGAATAAGCACATTATGGCAGTTGTTAGCAAGGCTGGAAGAGTTAAACCAGGGTGAATATGGTCCTTTTGTTTGTGCTATCTGTACTTTTTGTACTCTAAAGCCCAGGGTGACACTTGATATTGTACTTAGTCAAAGCCTTTCAAATGGTGCTCTCTGTATCAGATTAATGATGCTCTGAGTTACACAGGGCAGCAAATCAACCAAATCAATACACATACAATAGTTCAGGTGGCTTTTCTTTTTTCTTTTCTTTTTTTTTCCCAAAAGAATGAAGGACTTGCTGTGACAACAACACCGGAAAGATAGAAATATGTGGGCAGATGGCAGGAGGGCCTCATTTGGGCAAGTGAACAGCCTGAACTAGTGTCATGTCACCTGGTATGTGACCTGAGAGAATTTGGCTCCGAGTTCTTTCCTCCCTTTTGCATGCCCTTTGTTCATTGTCTTTCAGCAGTGGCTGATGTTTGAAAAACATATGCTACTGCTGCTTACAGAGCTCTAGCACCTGAGGAAAGCCCTGGTGCCTAAACCTGAGCTTTAGGGACAAAGCAAAAGAACATAACTTGGCACAGCTGCTTAGTCTGGTTTCTTTATAAAGTTTTGCCACTGAGAACATGGCAGTTGCCTAATTTTGAACTGCCATTACCCTACTTTTACTTTGAGGGGACACTCAGCTCAGCTGGGATCTCTGCACTTCCATCAGGGCTGTCTCAATACCTAAGTGAAAGCTGTTGTGTGAAATGTGAAATATTCTTTTTTAAAAATCTAGATTCTATGAGAAAAAAAGAGATAAAACCGCCCATTTTATGCAAATGTTTGGGTCAGAACAAGAAAAAGGACTCAATCTGAGGTGGTTGTCTCTACAAGATCAGACTACAAGCCTTCCAGAGAAATTCCAATGAGATTGTTGTTAGACATGCTAAAATAGCTTTTCTGTTCCTTTCCTTTTTTTTTTTTTTTTTGTTAGGTTACCTTGTTTTATCATTCAGATAGATCAAAAGACACACAAACATCATGAAAGAAAATTAGGAGAAGCTGCAAGTGGAAAGAACCTGGCAAAAGGCTGCCAAGTGAGTGGTGTTGAGGAGACTGAGCTGGCTTCTGGCTGGGACTGAGATTCCAGAATTAAATTGAGCAAGGTGTATTCACTGGCCACTTAGGAAAGGCAGATGTAATACAAGTGGAATTTTATTTCTCTACTTCATATTTCTTTGTAATTGGAAGACAGCTAATAGCAGGAATGCTGTTGCCTCAGATCTGTACTGGAAGAGATGATTTCTTAAGGCAGAGTGTACGTAAGGAAATATGTTGGCTTCTTATCCAGTAGTATTTTCATGCTGTGTAACAAACACAGCATGACACATAGAACAACAGTTCCATGACGTTTATATGTTCTATAATATGTCCTAGCAGTAGAATCAAGAACAAGTGCCAAGATAGTTAATTAATTCCACTTTCCCTGAATTACCCATAAGGTTTAAGTTATGTATGGCAATTACCTCCTTTAAATGATTAAGTGTGCAGAGGGTGGTTATTGCCTGCTGTCTTTCTGTCTGTGCTGTGGCAGGGACAGTGAACCTTGCTGTGTGTGCTCTTGTGGTGACACAGGAGTGCCTCATGCCCTGCTGCTGCTGCTGGAGCCGTGAGGATCTGCACCAGTGGTCCTGCTGTGCCAGGCTGTGCTCCTGCAAGCAGCTGCCAACGCCTTGCTTCCCGTGGAGCTCCTGTTCCAGGAGGTGAGGCAGGAAAGGGTAAGGCAGCAATGCATCATCATTGTGGCTGTAATGTGAAGGAGGAGAAAAGACACAGAGAGTTGAAGTGACAAGTCCAAGGTTTCCCTGAGGAGCTGGGGTTACTGTAAGGAAGCAAATTCCCTTTGTAACCTGTGTCTCCAGCCCAGGACCTAGCCACAGAACTCTGTGTTAAATCACACAAGCCTTAGAGATTTCTTTACAGTTTAGTTTCATCATGCTGCCAAAACAATGCCAGTACCTGGCCATGCTTGCTCCATGTAACTTCAAGGACTCAGGTAACTTGAGCAAACAAGGAAAACCACAACCAATGGGCAAAAACATGCTGCTCCTTGCTTGGACTTCTAGTCTTGTTTTTTCAGCTGAAGGTGCCTGGTTGCTTTTTAATTATCTTAATCTGATTAGCTTTCACTGGACCTCTTTTAGAATAATGAACCTAAACTTGAACCTAGCAGTCTGAGACTGCTGTGTGTTTCTGTAGAGTGATATAGTACCTCCCCATCTCCTTGCAGGACATATTACAGGGCCTCTGCACAGAAGCTGCTGAAGTTAAGTGGTTCTGGTGCATTTGGTGTTTTGTACCAACAAATTACCAGATGTCTGCAGTGGGTCCCATGGCCCTGCCAGACCTCCCTAAGCCATATGTGAGGCTTCACTGCATAGAACCAATGTACTTGAGTCTACTTTGGACCGCACTGTTTCCTTCAGTGGTTCTTTCCTGGGCTTTCTGGCATGCTTTGACGTACAGCCCTGTGTCAGTTGAAAGGAAAAAGATGATGTAGTTGATTCATATTTAAAAGCTAGACCACCATCCATCCCAGCAATCCATAGTGAGAAGGCAAAACCAGAGGACAGTGTACTAGCAGATGATGAATTTCAGCTCCTTCCCAGAGAGCTGTGCACAAAGAAAGGGGTGTTCTCCAGATCTCACCTTTCCCTGCATGTCTAGGGACCCACAGCAAAGGGTTATGATGCTCAAATCATGTAAAGCTGGGGTCCCTGGAGAGGGAGAGAGGGACATTGCTATAAAAATGCCTGTTCTTACCTTACTAAGAAAAAAAAAAGTTAATGATGAAAAATTAGAGTGTTTTTATGGTTGTATTTAAAACCCGAGGGGAGCCTGTAATAGGCTAAATAGACTACTTAGAGAGAAGCCTTCATGTTTTCCTCTTTTTTGTGTGTGCTTTAATTTACTGTGTGTAGCTGCCATTATCCATAAACCAAAACTTACGACTCTGTTACAACAGGAGAAAAGAACACTTTATTGTCTGCTGCTGGCAGATCACCCAAGGTCCCCTCCCAACTTAACAAGCGTTAAGCTTCAGTAAGACACAAGACACTTCAGAAAAAAACATCGCCACAAGGCTAATGATGACAACAGCTGCCAGCAAACTTTCCATTGCAAGCAAGTAAAGACTTGAAACAAATTTTAGCTCAAGTTTTGTTTTAGTAGCATCAGTGACATGTCTGTACCGGCAGCGGCTCAAATCGCATTCCTTAACACTAGGACTGAAGACCTATCTCCTGGAGTCATTACATTGCAATAGCCTGGCAGTCATCAGTAGAGTGAAGTCTTTAACGAATCTGACCTTTTTCTTCTTTTTAGAAGAGGTATTTATGCCCTAAAAGGCCAGTGAGACAAGTCACTAGAGTCTCACACAACTGAGAATTTTTGCATGACAAAGAATGTTAAGGTGCCTTTTATGTTTGGAGGAAGGCATGAGAAAGAGGTTGTGGGTCTCAGCAAAGCTGAAGAGTCAAGAAATTTGTAATTTTGTTTACTTTTCTGGTACTAATATTCTTCTTAATAAGTTATTTAAAGCCCACTCTACATCTGTGACCATACCTACATGAATAAGAGCTTTGTATAAGGATGGGTAGATGAGGTGTGACCTCCCTTCATTCTTCCAGTCTACAGTGCAGTGAAAATTTTATTTGTATACTTCTCTCTCAGCTGGGTGAAGTTGCTCTATGTGAAATTGTTCTATACAGAAAGATAATTAGATGAAAACAACACAAATCCCCTGGTAAGAGTAAAATGTCTAAACAATGTAAGTACAAGATGGTAGAACACAGGTAGTGAGAACAGGCTGCTATGAAGAGAAGATCACAAGGTCTGTTTTTGATGCACTTTCCCTTCTCACAACAACTGTTGCCACTTTGCTCGGCACCTTCAAGAGCTGAAAAGATATAATGAACAAAGGCAGGCTGAAAAGCCCTTCTGACAGCCTGACTGTCTTTTCTGTCCTGTGAAAAGAATCTCCCAGTGGGGACTGTCTTGCAGAGGTGGAAGTGGCCATTAGGTTAAATTGTGTTTTTTCTAAGAAGAATCAGGAAATGTTGGGCCACATGGGCTGCATCTCCCCTACCCTTGTGGATAAAGCACAAGACAGAAAGCTGTGTGAAACAAATATGCTTTCTCATCTGTGTGTCTGCAGTTCTGGCCCTGGAGGACAGCTCAGCAGCCTACCTATCCTTGCTGCAGGTACCAGCCTTTTTAGAAGGCACCTACACTGCCTTGTCTGCCTTGTGTGGTTTTGCTGCACACTAACATGTTTGAATCTGGACAAAAGAATAGTATGACCCAAATCTCTGTTTGAAGCTCTGTTTTGGGTGTTAATATTGAAATTATTTGGACATGAAACCAGTTTGAGCTTAAACACGTGCTGGGACACAAGCTTGAAATGCAGTCTAAAAGTGACCATTGTGCTGCCCACAGCTGTGCAGACTGTAGCCAAAAGTCCTGGAGCCACACAGGGGCACAATGATGTGACCTCCTGCTTTTGTTTATTTGTGGTGCAGATACACCAAGTAAAGCACATACTTAACAAAAGTACAGACCTCCTAAGCTTCTTCTAAGAAATTGTTTTATTTTTGTGGTCTAGTATGAGCAGAATAGTACAAAATAGGCAAAAGGAGTGTGTTGTTAAGGAGTTACACTGACTAAAGTAAAAAAAACCAAAAAAAGCTAATTATAAAAAGTGAAGAGGAATATTGGATTTGAGAGTTTATGTTGAGTATTTTGTATGGAAAACCTTATATTAAAACTGCAAAGAAACCTGATTGTATTTCAGGGATGTAATCCTGGTTACTTATATACAAAATGCTTGCCTGTCTTGATTATTTAGGATATGTTTCTCAAATTAATTTCTTTTAGAACAGAAGAAGACCAAATTTCTATGTTCTTACTTCAAAGCAAAACTCCCACGTTTAGCCTAAATGAAACTAACTTGGCTTGATTTATCTTTTAGTCATTTTCTGCGGGACATGTTGTGTTATTAATTTAGGCAGAAGGCAGAACACTCATTGTTTTCACTGGAGAGTCCTGCTTAAACCATGGATCCACATTACACTATCCTAATGATGAACTTGGAGTAAGTAATCAGATCTGAAGAAGGAGACAATCTGATTTTGGTAATGTATTACTTTTTATGCAACTTGACTTTAAAAAAGGAACAAAGAGACATCATTCAGTTTGAATCATGCCACACAGAATTAATTTTTCCAAATGAATCTCTCTTCTCTGAGAAGGAAGCTTCATTTGAGGGGAGGGGAAAAAAAAAGAAAGAAAAAAGGAAAAAAACCCTGAATTGCATCCTCCCACAAGGACATTTAATTTAATAAAGCAGCCTCCTCAGGATTGCTCCACTGTTGCTTAGGTGCCTCGGGGCAGGATTCTTCCTCATGAGGGGGAGGACCTTGGCCAGGCATGAGGGAGACGCCAAGGCTGGGTGTTAGGGAGTGGATTTGTCCCTGAGGGCAACATTCCCCTTTCCAAACAGCTGTATGAATTTCTAATGAAAATTCTGTCTTCATTATGTCTGTGAGAGGATTCAATTTTAGGTAGGTCAACTCCTTTCTGAATTCCCCTGGCTAACCTGCTTGGTCTGGCAGTTTGCAGAAGTGCCCACCCTGTGCCCTGGTGTTTACCTGCCACCCCCCTCCATCCTTGCCCCCAGGTGATGGGATGTTGGATAACAACAGGGTAAATGAATTGTTGGCAAGTTGTACAAAGGAAATCTGAGTTTTGGCTTTAGTGTGCCAGTGTTGGTAATGCCAGGAAGAAGAAGTTGGCCCTTCTGCCTTTCAAGGTGGAGTCAGTGGAGTCCCCTGCCCTGTCTGCAGCTGGGGTCTGGGTGGTTCAGTCAGCTGCTGCCCCACCATCAGTCACCCACCAGCTCCTAGAGACAGAGCTGTGTCTCCTTGTCGTACTGTGTCAGCAATTCCTTCTTACAGCATCAGTTTACAAGGTAGTAGCAAAAGACAAAATCCACTGTATGCTCCAAAAGAAACTGAAAGAAACTTTCTCTGTTAGACTCAACATGAGCAAGACTGAGAAGAAGCCTGCCCCTGCCCTCCCAGCTTTTACAATAGTGCAAGAGTCTTTCAAAATGTGGAACAGATGCCTGCTTTTGGGAAGCTTGGTGTGTACCTGTTGTACACTGCCTTCAACACGGGTTGTATGTTGTCCAGGAAATGGCAAAACAACATCTACAGTTTTGCATACACAAATAATACACTCTTCTATCCAGAAGGAATATTCTAGGGGAATAAAATAAGTTGTCATTTGTTACTAAAGCATTTCAGGCCAAACAAGCAAAGAATGGAGACAGGAATGAGAAGATTTGCAATAAACTTGCATAGAAAAAAAATCCTTACTAGGTGGTTGTCATTTGTGTGCAGCATCTTGACTGATGAGATCCATTCCAGGCTTTGGGGTGTTTGTGAAGGACTAGATCGTTGTTATTGTTTTTGTTTGGTGTTTCTTTTTGTAAGGGGGGGCAGGGTGGACGGGAGCTGGAAGAATGGATGTGTGATTTTGTTTGTTTGATCTTGGTGCTCTTGCCTCCCATGGCAGTCTCTCTGATTTGTCTAACTTGTTTGAGTTTTCAAGAGGAAGCCTAAAGGAGGGGAAGCCAAGGAACTGTGAAGGAAAGGGCATTGAAACGCTCTTGCATCCAGAAGCAGGAGTGCATCTGGCAGCACATTCATGCCTTTAAGCCAAAACTTCTCTGATTAAATGTTTTTGGCTAAAAATCAGAATTGATAAGTGCATTGCATATTGAGCTCCTTTCCAAAAGCACTACAAGAAAGGAGGGGAAATACTAATTTGTTCAGCAAAACTCGATGGTACTGTATTTTAATATCTAGCTATGCACTTTTTTTGTAAAACATGAAAAGTGGAGGTGGCCGGTGTCAGGGTGTCGTAACCAGACTTTTTAAGAAAAAGCCGACAGTAACGCCAGATGGCGCTTAAAGCCCAAAATAGCACTAAAATTGCCTTAACCGCAGGGCCTCCAGTGCCACCTAGTGCCGCCACCCACCCTCCTGCTCCGGGCAGGTGACATCTCCGGCGAGGGGAGCTCCCAGCACGGCTGGCTTCTGAAGGAGCAGGTTATGCTCGCCGTGTTCATAATGTGCAACCCAGGCGATGGTTTGCGATGGGGAGTCTGTCTGGAGGAGATATTACCACCTTCCAACATTCTAACTCTGTTCTTGCACTCCTCCCAAAACATCATGGACAGTGCACTGCTTTAGGTACACTTTTCACTGTCCTTGTGGTATTTTTTATGGCATGGAAATTTGCTATCAAAAATCAGTGATGTTATCAAAACCAAAAATGTATTAGTAATAGGAGGCAGCCTGTGAGGAAATAAATGTGCTTTCTTCAGTATCCCTTTCAGAGTGATACTTTGAACACTTACATGCCTCCAACAGAGATTTTTCAAACAGTAATGAGTTGTTATTGTTATTTCAGCTATTACCACGATACTTTCTTTGTTTCCCTTCATCCTATAACTCACTAAGTGAGGCAAACAGAAGAGAATGATTGTAGAGTCATTTTCAAGGATTCATTTGGAGCAGCAAGTCTTCAACTCCTTCTGCTTTGCTGCTGAGCTTGCAAATACTTGCTGGCAATCTCTGTTGTTCATCATGGGGAAAAATTTTAAAGCAAATGAACATCAAAGAAGTAGTGAGAGGAAAGGATTGGCAGTCTCCACACTAGACTAGCCTATGTAAAAAAAAAGAAAAAAGAAAGAAAAAAAAAAGTTGTTTTATCTCTGAATGGATGGGACTTACTCATCTCTCACAGCTGCCTGTTTTACACAGTCCTCCAGCCTGCCTGAGCATGCATGTTTTCTGAGTGGAAAATATCCTGTCCTGTTGTATCAGCTGCTTTTTTCCTTGGGGGGGGGGGGGGGAAATAAAAAACTGCTGGCAACAATGTTCTTTTCTTGCAGAGTTATGATTTTCTGAGCAATGATTTTCTACATTTAGTGGCTTCATTGCATGCTGCACATTAGTATTTCTGACTGAATGAAAATCTTCCTAGTAGCTGAAACAGGTTAATTGCAATTCTTTAATAACAAATGCTTACAGGCATTGCTTATTAATTCATTATTTTGCATAGCAACCTGTTTGCCTTATGGTATTGTTTCCCTATCCATGCCAGTTCTCTATTTCCTCCCATGGATCACAATCATTTACCCACAAGCAATAGGCAAATAAGGGTGTTGTTGTGGTTTTGGGCATATTTCCCCCCTTCATCCAAGTGTTCATGGTCTGCTTTGTCTGTAAAGGACACCTGAGCCACCTAGAGGGCTGAGGGGAAGGAGACTTCCCTGGGAGAAAGTCAGAGAAGGAGTGAGAAGGAGACCCCCAAGGGCCCACTGGTTCTTCCTGGGAGATACACAAGGGACACAAAAGAATTCACAGCAGTGTCACAAGCCAGACAAGTAAAGTCTTGCTCTGAGTTTTTGAGTGTGTAACAAAATAAGGGAGAAAATTATTAACTCATCTGGAGAAAGTGTGGGGGAAATAGCAGCCAACTTTCTTGCCAGCTTACATATTTTTAAAAACAAAAACGTTACATTTGTGATATAATTAATGTGCATTTTGGCTGTCAGTGTCACAAAGTGCAATATGCAAGCCTCAAGCCCCAGTTTAGGAGAAGACAGTGACAAACACTGCACTTCTGCCAGCTTCAGTGGAATGAATTCTCAAAATGAAATGTGTGCTGGACATTTGGGGGGTGAAGCACATCTGTACTGTGAGATTCCTGCATAAGTATTTTGCTGAGTCGAAGCCTGGGACACATGTGGACCCAGACTTGCATGTAAAGTAAGGACACCCAGTAGAGCAGAGGCATGACTAAGAATGTATTCCCTCGAAGACACTTGGAATGGATATTTGTGCCTGCAGTAAAGATTGTCTGAGGCTTCCCAGTGAGAAAATGGGCACAGGGTAAGTGGGAACAGATGTGGGGATGGAGAGACAAGCCAGGGAGAATAAGAACAGCACAGTTTTCCAAAAAGAAAATACATTTTTCTTCTGTGATTGAACTGTGCTTTCCCAACTTTCATCTTTCATTTGCTGTCTAATAAATAGGTTTGAAATATACTCATTAAAGTTCTGTCTCATCTGCCTCCCGTGGCTGAGCATAGACAATAGTCTTCTACTGTGTCACCAAATGCTCAAGCAGATTAGGACAATCGTAGGCTGTGCTGTGGATCTAAGCATTTGGGACCTGATGACTACTCATGAAGTTTTCCAGTTCTCTGTCCCTCATTCTTTTTTCCTTTAATGGAATTGCATGTAAAACCTACATTATTCAGCTTGCAAGTCAAGCACTACAAAGTAACAAAATATCAGAAATAAGTTGTCTCTGTTACATTGTCTCCTCCATGTCCATGACATTTACATGCTTTTTCCCCATAGAGCCCTTAATTACATAATCTGGGCTATATTCTCAGAAAAAAATATCCAGATTCTATTAGTCTTATCTCTGGTAAAATGCAGAGGATGGACCCAAAGTTACAGTCTGGACCACTGGAAATTTTCTGTTTCCTATAGTAGTTCTGTTAAAATCGAACTGCAAGAGAAATTTTCTGGAAAAAGAGATTTTCTGGAAGAAAAGCAATCAAATGCTTACTATTTTTCATCCTCCTTCTATTTTTGAAGCCTATATAAAACAATGTGGTTTTGTGTGTGCTTTTTGAACCAGGCAGGTGGTGAATTCCCAAGTGGATTATGTGTTTCCTGAACCCTCTGCTGTTTGGTTTGGCTGGTAATTAAAATCTAAGGTAAATTACATGGAAAATCTGTGCTGGCTGACTCCTCTCATGGTTTAGGTAGTCCAGGTGGATTAAGAGGTGGCTTCCACAGACAGCATATGAAAATCACAGTCCTTCAGGTGCTCATTTCCAACAACTGGTTTCAAAACCTCAGCAAAAAGTATTTGAAGTTTTTAAATTTTATCCATGACCTTTCAGGGCCACTGTGGCCAAGTAGCTTTAAGTAGATGGTATTTAGAATATCCCATTTGGTCTTCCCTACTGAAGGTACCAGATGTAGTTGCCTCAGGAAGGATCAAATAACAGATGTGTTTTAGAGGTTCCTAAATGGAGACCCAAGTGCCACCAGAGATTCATCAGAGAGGAGACTTGTATGCCTAATGTATATTCCTGTGCATGCTTCTCATACTCACAAACAGAGTACAAATTTGGGACCCTGGGTCTCAAACTTGTGGCAGACTCATCCCAAACATGTGCCTTAACTCATCAGATTCCTTCTTCTCAAAGTAAGCTGGACGGAAAAATGTTGTCAACAGAGTTGAGCTGATGACTAAAGCTTTTTGTATCTGGTGGGTTACTTCTGCATCCCTGTGTAAGCTAATTCTGACCTAAGGATTCATATAAAGGACATTCAAATATATCCCTAGATCCCAGCCAGATGTCATGAGTCAACAGTCCCAGAAGGAATTATCTCCCTATGAAAAAGTGAAGAGAAGGATGCAAAGAACAATTTGCTTTACTGGCTGAGGTAAACCATAGCTGCAATGTGCATGACCTCTGGTTCTTTTTCTGGGGGAACATAGCTGAAATCTGTTAGACTTAGACAAGAGTGGAAATTTTTGTGACAAAGAGATATTCTTACAAGTTTGCTAATCCTTCCCTATTGTAAAATTTTTCTCACCAGATGAAATACATCTTTAAATTCATCAGAAGACTTTAATTTTAAAAGCATACACTAAATTATTTTTTGAGTAGCCAAATAAGACCCTGATGCTGCTTTGACTTGTCATGGAAGGTCTTTGAGGCCTCATCCACACTTAGCAGTAAATTGATATTCAACCCCTGGGAGATCTGGCAGAGAGGAGAGCAGGAGGGACAGTGCCACTGCTGCCCTGCAATAGCAGAGGGGCTGCTGGCAAGGTTTGGCTGTACAGCCTCTACCCCTGCTGTAGAGATGTTTTATGGAAGCACTTTCAGAATTGAATATAGCCATTCATCCTTCTGCGTGCTCTTCTCAACAAAGGATGTAACTGCATTTTAGGCAAAAACTGAGCAAGGAGAAGGGGTTTTTTTTGAAGTCAAAATGCCAAAGTGAATATTTGAATACAGACATAAGGAAAGGCTGAAGCAGAATATATGTCCTCCTTTATCCTTTTTGGCCTTGCCCTAAAAACTTTGTTCTCCACTTAAAGAGAGTTTACTTTAAGCACAAAAGAGCTCCTGCAGAGTACAGAATTAAGATTTATTTATTTGAGCCCTGATTTTTGATGGCATTAAAGCACATCAGAATATGTTCTAAGAAATGTTTTCTTAGCCTCATTACCAGAATTAGCTGTACTGAGTAGCAGCTTCACAGATCTTTTACTTTCCTCTCCTGATGTACCTCTGCTGGATTCCTTTCCCCCGCTATTACTACAGTTTTTCTTACTTACAAAAAGAACACACACCTTGTTTATATAAAACTGGCATATGAGGAAAAGCTTGGTACTCAGAGAGAGAAAACTTGATCTGCAACAAAAGCAAGTGCACCCAGATTACTTTCACTTTCAATCTGCTTCATTAAAAAATGTCTATTTTTGTCACACTGCTCAGGTGCCTATCTTTCAGGCCTCTGTAACTTTTGAATCTCGCAGAATCACAGAACTGTCAAGGTTGGAAGAGATCCTCAAGTTCATCTAGCCCAAGTTGGTACCACTATAACCCCCCCTATACCCCTATCCCAGGGGCCACATCCAGATGCCTCTTGAACACTTCTAGAGCTGGTGACTCTGCCACCTCCCTGGGCAGCGTGTTCCAGTGCCTAGCTGCTCTTGTAGAGAAAAATTTATTCTAATATCTAATCTGACCCTCTCCTGGTACAATCCTTGAATTTGCTGATGAATTTCTGTTTATTTGATGTAGGAAAGTTGACAATAATTTCTTCTGTGTTTAGTGAAAATTAGTAGCTGAGCAGAGTTGAGGGGTCTGACTTATGTTTCTGCTGAGGGAAAGACTTCATTATGAGCCAAACATTATCACTGGACATCAAAAAATCTCCATGGGAAACAAAAAGACCCTATAGATGCCCTCAACCTCAGGAAAAGCTTCAATCAGAGTTTGCATCTTATTAGGCACAAGATAATTCAACCACAAGACACAAAGCCACAGGAAAATGGACTTCATTTTCTGTAGCTAGTTGTTTTCTTAAATCAGAATATTTGGGGTTTTCCCCTCTCTTCACTTCCAGAGAATTATTACTGTGCTATGATCCTGGGCTTTGAACTTACAGCATTTTTATTTTTTAACAGCAGCTCTTTTTCTATTAGTTTGTAATGCTTCATGAATGTAAAAGTTAATTGGGAAAGTGTGGGTAGTAAGTCTGAGTATTCAAAATGTACTTGTGATGTCTGTCTGCTGATTAATTGTAGAGTTTTACTGCTTGTAAACAGAGTAAGTAAAAGTACCTTTCCAAGGGCTGATTCAATTTTCCAAACAATAATGTGTGCGACTCATTTATAGTAGATGCTGTGGTTATGGTTACATCAAGATTTCACTATAGCTCTTGGCTTACAATTCCCTGAGGAGAAGAATGTACATTTGAGTTAACTTGTCTGTATTTATTTAAATCCCTGAGGATTAATTTGCTTGGGGGAATTTTTACTGTTTATTAAATTATTTATTTGGTTTTATAGCATTTATTTAGTGAGATCTGTTTTCACTCTTGGCTTACATATGGGAGGAAAAGCAGTTACAAGCAAGATTAAATATTGTTTATATGCATTTCTTCATTTCTTTCCTAGAACCCTCTCCCAAGAAGGGAGAGGGTAAAACTTTTTTCTTTAAGCTATTAATTGTATGAATTACTTAATTTATTTATTCTTTCTTCTGTTCTGAATTCCATGCAGCCAGTTTGTTGGTGCACGGCATGCTTCTTTGCATGGTAAATCCAATTCAGTCCAGTTCAAATCACCATCCAGTTCAGGACTGCCATTTAACGCTTAAATAGCAAGTCCTTATTTGTCCCCAAAGGAAGCAATGTAGTTAAATTAAGCTGTCCCCAGCCTGAAGAGTTATTGTAAAATAATGAATATTCCATAGTAAGGAAATGGTGGAGGGGAGAAGACGAATCGTTGAAGCCTCATGAAATGTTGGAACTAGGATCTGTATCAAAACCTAATTAATGTTTCCTTTCTGAATTAATTTTCCATCTAATTGGCCAAGCTCTGATTGGGAACTGGAAATGTCATCTAAAAATATTTCCTCTTACACGACTACTCTAAACAGAGTGATTGTAGCCTGTCATTATATTCCCAGTTTATTCCCAGAACATTGCATTAAGTTCTGTGTTTTTATCCTACAAGGATTTTCAGCCATAGTCACTGAAAGACTATGTGGCTACTGTAACTGCCTCACCTGGGCAAATTTTCAGTCCCAATTAAACTATAAACTGAACTTTATTTTGGATCAACATAGCTCAGAAGAAATAAATGGTGCCCTGTGCCGTGTGAAGGACTCGGACGGGTGGAGTTAAGCTCCCTACCCACCATGCAGACAAAGCTGTGGTTCAACTCCCAGCTTTGGTGAGCCATAAACCAGGGACAACCTTGTTTAACGTATCACTGAATCTGATTGATATGTTAATATCATCCAAGTTCAAAGCAACACGTCCTGGCAAGATAAATGCTATTTTTTCCTTGTAATTTACCATTTCCTCCTTCCGTAAATCCAGCAGACAAAATAACAATGGAGAGGGGGAAGGGGGCTGGGTCGGACCAATCCTTTTAGAAACTAAGAATGCTTTGGCAAAGCCTCTCTAACCTGTTACTGTAAACATCAGCAGTCCTGTCACTGTCTCAGCCCGTATAAATATGTTCATGGCGCCCCACCTAAATCAGTGAAATATGTACATAGTTCAGACATACAAGTTAAATCCCAGGCAGCAACAATAAGGAGTAGGAACCCGAGGTCTTTTCCCAGGTTTTATCTTTTGCAGGCATCAGTGCTGAGAGCGTAGTAATGCAGTTACTAAATCCTTCTCAGCCCGAATCCTGCTTCCTCTGTTTGTGTGGCACTTCCTCCAAGTGTTGTGGCTGGGGCAGCAGAGCTGGGCCCAACACAATAGTCCTGGGCTGAGATTGTTGTCACCTGTCCTTTTTTGTCTCTTGGTTTTCAACCTACTGTACCTAAGTATGAAAAGGAAAGCCCATGGACAACTGATGCTTTTTTTGTTTGTTTGTTTTTTCAAAGAAAGAGATGAATTGTATTTACTTGATCTTAAAAAACAAAGTCCTGCTCAGTGCAGTCAGGGCAGCACTCTTGCCAGTGCTCTTTCTCCCAAACTTCTCCAAAGTTTGTGTTGCCTGTGACATGACCCCTGTTCTCAGTGCTGCTTGAGAAACGCTGTGGTCATTCATTGCTTATTGTATCAGTGGCTATTTTAGAACTGTGGGAGAAAAGTGTTTAAAATTAAGTCCTCTGTGACTTCAAAGGCTCTGCTGGCATGATTAAGGGTTAGCATGCATTTAAAGTCTCCTCCTGAACTGCAATGGCAGCATGAGTGATGAGAACTGGGATGAGAAACCAGGCTGAAGTCCAGTCCTCATGGACTGCTTGAGAGGACTGAAAAACAGCTCTTACTCAGACAGAAGATATTTTGTACTGGGAGATTTCCAGTTGATTAGGTGACAGGAAAAGTTTAGTCAACACTTTGTCAGAGTACCCACTTATGTTTGGTTGTAAGGTGTTACAAATAATTTGGGGGCTCCAGAGTCTCTTGCTCTCTGGATTTCACCTGGATTTTTTTTAATTAGGAAAAGAGCATTAGGTGATTGAGATATGGATTGACAAGTCTGAATAAGTTGTAAAGTGGTGTGAGGTGCCAAAGTGGCACTTTGTACAGTGTTGAGGCCTGGACTTAACTACATAGCAGTATGTTCTCTGGTATCACTTGTGACCATTCTGCAGGTACATGAGGTGGTACAGCCACTGCCAGACAGGGCTGATCTGTTCTGCTCCAGATGAGGCTCTCGTGACCCCATCCAGGACCAAACCCATGACAATAAACTGTACTAATTGGTGGGGGAGCTCCCAAGGGTGTAGGAGCACTCCACTGACATCTATGCTTGGGAAGGAGCGCGGGTGTCCCACAATATCGGCACCAAGAGCCCAGCCTTGCCTCAGCTCTCTGAGGCACCCTGGCTCAGGCCAAGCCCCTGCCTGGGGGACCTTTGTGACAAGAAAAGCAGTGAAAGAGGCTCTACATCACTTTGGGCATCTCCTCTTACCCTGAGCTGTCACTGGGGAAACAGTGAAGGCTGTTCTTTGTGCTTGGTATGGCTGTGCTGTGAAAGCGCTGCTGACAGCTGAGCTTTGGCATCTCCTGAGCTTTTATGGGGCCCTATTCCATCAGCAGAGATGGGCAGGGGTTTGGATTGACCTGCTCTGTCCCAGGCTGACCCCAGGGGAGCACCCAGAGCACTGACCAGGGCCTCAAACCCTTGCTCAGGAGAAGAGGGCTCATTGCAGGGACTGACTGGCAGCGCTGGTGAGGGGTCACTTGTGAAGGCTGAGATGTGGTTGTGCTCCTTACAGAGGGAGGGGGCACAGCTCCTTCTGGGACAGAAACGCTGGTGATTTATACTGCTTGGGGAAAATGTAAATAATTACAAATTTCCATCCTACTGTCCAAGAAAGACAGCATCATTTTCTACATTTGTTTTGGTGCACTATAATTATAATCACTATTCTGGAACATTATTGGAAAAGTTATTGTTCTTTCTGAAACGTTAGGTCACTTTAATGACTAAAAAGTTAGTAAGGGTCTGGTTGTTCTTATTTTTCATTTATTATCCAATTACTTCACAAAATTGGCTCTGAAAATGTAAAATGTATTTTTATGGCATAACAAATGCTACAATTAAGTTTTAAAGAGAATATTGTTTTTAAATTCCTGTGGAGAATATTAAAACTGAATTTAAAATATTAAAAATGGAATCTGAAAATGAACAAAAACATTAGAATGGAATGAAAACAAGTTAGTAAAATTATTGATAGTATATAAGCCGGGAAACATTAACCCTTTCACCATTGCAGTTGACAGCATTTATTATCACCACTTTCACAGGGAGTTGACTTGGCCTCCTTTGTCTACCTTGCCTCTTGCTCACAGTCACCCACTTTATGACTGAATAGCACTCTGAAGAATTAAATCAGTCTAGATCTGGTTCTGATCTTCATTTAAAACTGAAATAATTATTGTCATCAGTGGAGCTCTGCTGGTCAAGGTCTCGGTTTAGTGCATGTAATCACTACTTTGAAATTTAATGCACTTTACAGTTACTTGCCTTCCTTTGGGGCACTCAGTGGATTTCTGGTTAATTGCATCCAATTCTGTGTACAGATGGAATTTTATTGAATTACCAGTTTGTAAGAAATGAAGCAAAATAAACATATTGATGTTTCTATGAAGATATGGGGTGAGTTCCTCTTCCATGAAGCGTTTGGAAATTGAAGTCAAGATCCTTTTGTGGGAAGGTTGGTGTATTTTACATCTTGTACCACAGGACTGTGCCCTGCTGGGCTCCATCAGCCACTGTATCTTTTGCAGTTGAGAGTTCTGTTGTCTTGAAAATCAAAGCAAAAAAAGGCAACAAGGAACATGATAGGGGAAGCACAGTGCTCAGTTGTCATTGTCTGAAATCCCCATATGTATCTGGGCAAGCAATTTGATAAAACCTGTTTGTTAAGATTGTCATCTCCCTTCTAGGAAATTTGAAATTATTTATTGAAATTTTTCATTAATCTGCCTCCTTAACAGGTAGTTTTCCAACAATGAATGCTCCACATTCAGTAGTGAAACTCTGCAAGCAATCAATGTCTGCTAATTATGTAAGGTTAGGCTGGTTGAAGGGGTGTAAAAAATACAAAAGAAAACATGACTTTTGAACCATGAGTTTTATTTGATAGTTAATATCTCTTGTTTGCCAGTGGCACGTTCAAATTCAATACTCATTTATTGTAGTATTCAGAAAAGGAGAAGAAAAGAAAACAGTATTATTAGAAATGAATGGCAACTCATAGCTGTGAAAATACTCAAATTTAAATTTGCCTTTGATTCAAATATGAGCATTTTCCTAAGCCCATTCTTTTCATATGATTTCTAAGACTTCACAAAATAGTTCAAATTAAGAGTTAAACTCACTGATGAGCCTGTTACATTCGTTAAATATTTGCATTGAGGGGCAAGGTGATTTCTTTCTCCATGTTATTATGTTTATTAAATCTTTTAAGATTAATAAAAATTCACAGTGACAAAAGGGAGTACTCAGATTCACTGGTGTATAAATTTGCAAGTTTCTTTATTTACAATTACAATGCTTTTTAGTAACATTTTATTTTGTGTCAAATATTACCGGCAAAAGAATGAATGCAAAACTGTTTCTAAGCTAAATTTTCATGTGACTAAGTCCGTGCCTGGCTAAGAACTGTTTTGCCATACATAATATATAATAATTCGTTGTTGTTTCATGCTCTGGTGGCAGCTGAGCAATTGTATGTCAAAAAAATATGACCCCATCTTCTGCAGAGGCCACCAGCACTGAAACATTGTCCATAAGAACAAAAACGTTCCACTGGCATGCTGGTATTTCGTTCTGGCAGCATATGGGCATATAAACTTAGACATTTCCTAAAAAGACAGGAGATAAACAGTCCCAAGGAAAAAAATATCAAGGAACTCAATCAAAAATCTTTCTCATTATAGCATCTTTATTATGAGGATGGCTTGCACACTGATTTATTAGAAAACATTGCCAACTAATAAATTTGCAATAGCATATAATATTGTGACAGAACTGGCTATAAATAGCGTAGGTAGATATTTTTTTGTTCAAAATTCTGAGTTCAATCCAAAGTTAAAACATAATTTATCCATTCTCTCTACAGCTGTTTTCATGTACTTCTGGTAAACTACACAAAAAAATGTGCCATTCCATGACCTTTAGCTGCTTTTCCCTGGTATTTCCTCTTGTCTCTTGGTGAAAATGGTGGCTGATGTTTTGCAGTCTGTGTCCAGGATGACTTGCTTCTAGTTCCCCTTATCCAACCCTCCTCTCTCCTTGAGGAAAAAGATTTTGTGAAATAATGACCTGAACAAGCCTGTATGGAAGAGATCACTGAAAGATTACAAAATGCTGCAGAAAGGATGGAGAGGACGTGGAAGTGAAGGGTTTGAAACTCTTTTTCTAACTGTGTGAGAATCTAGCAATGTCACACTCATAGTGTACTACTCATCAAAGAATAACCTCTGTTTCCAGTAGTGCTAAATACAAATTGTTCTCCTTTAGTTATGGGATTTAAACTATGCCAGGACCAGGGAGACTAGGCTGCCCACCCTCACCTTACTGAGTTTCCCACATGTCCTTGCTGAGCAGATGCCAAATACTCTTCTAGCTAATTAATTCTGTGGGTTTCTCTCAAAAATTGTACAATATATCAAACTATAACATTTATCCTGCAATCCCATGGCATCACATGGCAGGAAAAAGCTTCAAATTATTCAACTCTGATTTCATTAGCACTTCATCAGCTGACTTTGCTAGTTGCTGTAATGCTGCAAAACAATTGCTAACATGCTAATAAATACCTGTACTTTTAAACACATCTTTCCTCACCTCTTTGTCCATCCCACTAGAAGAGCAGAAATCTCTCAGCAGTACACATTGTGCTGCCTTGCCCACCAATAACAGTTGTGTAGAGTATGGAAACCTCATTGCCTGAAAATAGTCTGGCCTGGGGAACAAAAATAAACTTTCCATTGCTCTGAGGTCCCCAAGTGCCATCTCAAGGACACAGAGCTGTTTTCCAGATTTCCACTAGCCCTTGCTTGTGCAGTTTTCCACCTGCTGACAGCATTTGCTCAGGACAGATGAAGTAGTTCAGTAGTGTACCTAATGCTATCATAAACTCTACCAACCAACTGCAACAGTTAATACAACCCCATCTAAAACCAAATTCAAGAAATATTCAAATGGATTATTGCCTTTCATGAAGAGTTACAAGCTTCTAAATCCTGAAGGAAAGAAATGGCTATCATATAGTCCTTCCTGTGGATGACTTCACTTCAGACTGCTATCAGAAAAAATCCATTTAAAATAGTAACAGATTATTAGTTGGAAATAACATTTTGATTCACTTTTCCATATCTCCTGCCTGCAAACTTAATCCTGCCATTCTTTCAGATTGTACTGCCATTATTTTCACCTTGATAATTTGCTGGGAAACCTGTAGCTGGAAACAATCACCTCAAGGTAATATCATGGTGTTTCAGGTGGTCACCACCTTAGGGCTTTCCACTCCCACAACAGAACTTTCAGATCACAACAGGACAACACAAAACCTCCCTGCCATCATGTGCAGAGATAAATATATGGCTGCATGAGAATGGAGAATAAATAAGCATAGTTTCTTCTAGTTTCATCCAGAAATGATTGCACTTGTTGGTTGTAGGCTGGAATTTGAGCCTAAATAGTAGGACAAGTGTAAGATGTTTTTGCTGGGAAGACCCTCTGGCTGCAAACAAGGTTGAAATCATGGTCTCATCTCAGTGTGGACCCTGACTGAACTCTTTGCATTGCCCCTCTTTGCTCTCCTCCTTGTTATGAAGCTTCTAGGAACTGACAAACTCTGTAAGTCATCTCCAACCTAATGATCAACAGATTTGAGATGAATGTGAAAGGGACAGTGTACAGAGCATAAAAACTTCTCTTTCAAATCAGGCTAAACTACTTATTTTGGACCCCTTTTCTCATGCATACTGTACATCAGTCATCTTGCATGGCATCTGTTATGTTGCACCTATGTTAGAAAAAAGAACAGGGTCTGGGCAGAATTTCAGCACTGGCACATCCCTGCCAGTGGTGTTCAGCTGGTACCACAGTCCCTGTGAGGTTTTTGCCTCTTTTAGGGATGTGGGACAAGACCATTCCCATCAGAGGAAGGACAAGGCCAGGTTTTCCTGTCATGGGGTGTGTCAGGAGCAAAGACAGTCTGACTGAAAGCCCAGGCCAGATGAGAGCTCTGGATCTTCTTTACTGGCTAGCATGAGTCCCTTCAATGATAGAGAGTCAATAAAAATTCGCTCTCCCCTTACAGCAGGACAATCCACAAACTCACAGATAACCTTCCTTGTACCTCTGTATTTCCCTTGCACCTTCCATGGGTAAAAATGGTACTTCTGCCCCTCCATGAGATGTGTGTCAAGTTCAGTGTGATGAAGGATATACCTGCAAAACACTCCTCAGACTGACAATCTCAGTTCCAACGTGTCCATACTGCAGAATGCTTCAGCAATTTTAACCACTGGACAGCACCAAACTTCATGTCAACTGCAGCTCTCCTTATCACAAAACCTTCCCCAAGTTCTAACATTGCCTCAAGCTCAGATTCTTCCTTCAAGCTACCTTTTGGTCCAGGGGTTCAAACCAGGAGCAAATTTGTTACCACAGTCAATAAAACAGCTGAGTGATGTCAGAGGTCCTGCTGTCTTTTCAAAATATCTTTTGTATCACAGTTTAAATAAACTCTCCAGAGGAATTGGGTCTTCTCCAGTCTCACCATCAGCTTGACAGGAAATAAAGGGAGGTGTCTTTTCCCACTCACATGCTCTCTCTCATACGCACATTTTATTTTCTATAGTATTAGTCCCTGATGGAAACATTTCCCCATGTTGTTCAGCAGATCTGTTTCCATCCACAAACAAGAGGGAAGGAGTGTAAACACACTCTATTAATCAAAGGGATGAAATTCAAGCAAAACATCACTTAGCTGGAAAGAGCACACCATGATTCAAGAAAACTCCAGCCCAGACTTGATCAGGACTGTGCTTTTAAAGCAAGCTGAAGGCAGCATACACTCTTTTTTGCTATAAAACATATCAGAAGGCATTGACTAAGCAAGATTTACTCTATCTTTCTCTGGCATTGTTTCTCTTTAGTGCACTGAAGACAGTTCTTGTTCAGACAAACCAGTGAACTTGGATAGCAGTCATTTCCTTCATCTGGCATCCAAATTGTTTAACTTTTTCCTGCAAGAATATTTTAAAAATCTAGTGCAGAGCAAACATCTTTTTTGATCCAGGTAGCATCTCTAAGAACTATCAGCAAGAGTAACAGAGGCAAACAACATGGAGTTCGTTGTTTGAATATATCTCATACATATAAATGAATTTGCAGTAGAGAGTGATGTTTATTCTCCCCCAGGTATGGATTCAAAAGAAGTTTCAGTAGCAAAGAAGTCACATGAGACAGTAAATAAAAACCTACCAAAAGAGACTGATATAGAAAAGGTACTCAAGGAACAAAACAAATCTTCACCTCTGTCATTGTTTAATCCCAGCCAACAACCAAATCCTATGCAGCCACTTGCTCACTCCCCTCACAGTGGAATGGAGAAGAGAATGGGAAGGGTAAAAATGAAAAATCTTTGTGGCTTGAGATAAAGACAGTCTAATAAGTAAAGCAAAGCCATGCACAAGCTAAGAAAAACAAGGAATCCGTTCATCACTTCTCATGAGCAGGTGTTGGGCTATCCTTGGGAAAGCTGGGCTCCATCATGTTTAATGGTGACTTGGGAACACAAACACTATCACTCCAGAATGTCCCCCTTCCTTCTTCTCCTCCCAGCTCTATATGCTGACCATGATGACATATGGTATGGAATGTCCCTTTGGTTAGTTGGGCTCAGCTGTCCCACCTGTGTCCCCTCTAAACACCTTTTGCCCCCTCCAGCCTGCTCACTGGTTGGGTGGTGTAAGGAGCAAAAAAGGCCTTGATGCTGTGCAAGTGCTGTTCAGCAGTAGCTAAAACATCCCTGTGTTATCAGCACTGTTTTCAGCACAGATCCAAACCATTGCCCCATACTAACTACCATGAAAAAAACTGACCTCCCAGCCTAAACCAGTACAGCCTCTTTTTATTCTTCTAGAAATACTGTCACTAAAATAACATTTGACTTCTGTCAGTTGTTTCACTAATTATTCTCAGGAACTGAGTCAGAGTCAAAGCATGTAGTTTTAAATAAACAAAGTCGCAGTCCCAGTTCTGCAAAATTTACAGAAAAATATTTACTAATACCCCTGCCTTTCTAGCAGAAACCTTTTGAAACATGGTAGATTACTGGCCACATAGACTTAAAATGAATCTAGAGGTACAGCAGTTGAGCAAATACTCAGCATTACTTTTGTCATCCTCTGAGAGCACTTCTTCACCTTATCAGAGGGGCGTACAACACACAGGTTGTCTTGTTCATGCTTACAGATTTTGTGGTAATGCCATGATCATGGCAAATGGTAAGAAGAAGACAGTACATTCCCACTAACTACTGAAAAACTGTATGGCTGGAAATACAGAAATAGAAGCATATTGTGGTACCAAATTATTTTTCATTTTTTACTGACTATTAGTAATTTCCATGATTTTACTGTGGGTTTTTTATGCTATTCTAAAGCAGAAATGTGTTTTCCTCAATGCTGTTTGCTAACAGCAACTGCACATGGAGGTGGTCCTAATAACACAGATTAGAATCTTATTCTACAGGAGGGTCTTGTAGAAGTACAGACTGAAAGGCAGAAATGTGAAGAATATGAAGAACAGCCTGAGAGCTTTCCAAAATGCACAGATATCAGTCAATATATTGCATTCTTTCTCCTTGAGGTTCTAGTTCTCCATAGCTACCAGAGCAAAGAGATGTCTGTTCTCTACAGATACCGGCCAAATGACTTTTAAGTGCTATTATTTTTTGCTTTAATTTATTAATTAATTAAATTAAATTAATTAATTGGTAGGTTTTTTTTTGTAATCCAGCTAGCAGTCTCTGTTTCAGCCTCACAACATCCCTGATGACTAAAAAGCAGCTGCTGTGTAATGAAGCAGAGAAGAATTGGGATGAACCACCTTTTCTTCTCTTAACACAGCTAATGGATCTGAATTAGTAATAGTGCTTGTTCTCCCTGTAGAATATACCATTATCCATCCTACTACTTTTTTCCTTATTCAGTATTTCCATGGTAAGAGAGGTTGGAGACATCACTAGTGTATTTCATATAATAATCATCCCAGGTGGAAACCAGTTATTTGATAATTTAAATTACTGATGCTCCTCAGCTACATACATTTCTGTTTACACTAGCACAAAAATGCACCTTGGCTCTCTCAGCAGATAAGAAAAGTACAAGAAAGCTTCTTACCTTTGGGTTTTTAGGTGAATGCCCTGCTGCAGAGTACACTGATGTCACTGGAAAACTCCCATTGGCCTCAGCAGTTTCTTGGAACCTCTGGGGTGGTTGAAATACAGAGACCACGCATTAAATTGGTGTGTGTACTGATCAGCTTAGAGACTGTATCTTTGGTCTCTACACATATGTATCCAATATGGACCAACACTCATTTGCATTGACCCTTCTCTTTGGAAAGACAATTTTGGAGTTTGAAGTCCTGATCCTGTGAGGGGTTTATTACTAATGCTATCTTGTCTGTCTGCAGAAATTCCTGTTTTGAAAATTGTATTGAAAGACAGACCTTGAGCAATCTATTTTGTTCAACCTGTGTCCTGTCAAAGGAGAAGGGATGAGGCATCTCCAGAGCCTCTGAGGACAACAAGAATTCTTTCTCCAAGTATTCTTCTCTTGAGTGTTTTTCAGTTTAGGTGAGACTTATAAACATCAACAAAGAACGCTTAGATGAAAATTCTAAGGTCAAGATTTGCAAAATCAGACTGCAGCCAACAAGATACCCCATGACTACTATAATCAGTGGGAACCTATCTAGCTGCAAGGAGATCCTTCCCACATGGTGTTGCAGGGACAAAAAGTACGTGTTAATTACACAGGCACTTTTCAATCTATCCAATGGTCAGAATACTTCCCTGTCTTCCCTTCTCCCTTAGATACCTTCTTTTACATTAATAACTGTAACCCCTTCCAACAACCATAACTTACACTGCTCACAAGTGACATTTCAGGAAATGTTACGTGAAGTGGAGCCAAGCAGCAGGATTGTGCAATGCACTTGATTGAATGCACCGGGGTAGGAAGCCAAGCCAGCCCCCACCAGAGCCTGAAACCCGTGGAGCAGGCAGAGCTCCCTCTGCATGCAGTGCCTCCAGATTCCCAGGCCTGGTTGAAAGCCTGCTCCTGATTTATGAGTAATGAGCCTGCTGGTGATTTCTAAGCAGCAAACTTCCAAACAGAAGTGCTGATGGGCACTGCACTGTATCATATCAGCTAGACAACACCTAGGCAGACTCTCAAAGGATGCTTTCATTGGGATGAGAATCTATAGGGTGATTGAGTGCTCTCCTGTCACTGTCTTCTCTTGCCTTGCACAGTACTTACCCTTCAGATGCTGTTAAACTTGGATTTTTAAAATATTTTGTTTTAAAGAACTTATCTGCAATCACAGCACAGAAATACATGAAGCCTAGTGGTGAAGGTGCCAGTGAGACTGATTGATGCAAAAGTCTGGTTTTGAGGAGGGGAGGAGGGAGAGCAAATTCCTTTAGTTGTGCTTAAAAGTAACAAACTCAAAAACAAGACAAGAAAGTTGAGTGGAAGCTGAGAGGTTGAATGCAAGCTCTGCCAAGATTTGAAAAGTTACAAGCTAATGCTGGTACTGCATGTTTTCTTAATGACTGAGGAATCAATCATTTTTGTGCATGGAACTCCTAGCATATAGACAGTCTAAGCTAACTGTGTATTACAAAGTCAGGGAAGTGATTAAAAAATTATTTGCTATTGGTATTTTGACTGAAGAAGTAGTGAAAAAAAAAGTCCTAAGACATGTTTTTACTGAAGCATTCTTTGTCAGAGTCTTCCTTACTTGAACTCCAAGGAAGATGTCTCTCCAAGTTCTGCCTATTACTCTCTGACTTTTATTTCTGAATAAGACTGAGATGTAGATTTTGACTGTACCTACCTGCATCCTGCACATGTATGTGTTACATCTGTGTATCACTTGAACATCTAAAAAAAACTACCCAGACACACATTTGCCTCTGTAAAATCTCTTTGTCACTATGGACTTCGACGCTTGTACCCATGTGGTTGTTAAAGTAGAACTCACAAAATTCTGCTCATAAGGGAAGCAAGACACTTAATGTTAAATAGTCACCAGTCTGACTTTTAATGTGAAGTAAGTTTAGGCCAAAACTTTGTTTTTTAAAGCAGTTGAAACTTTGTCCAGATCTTGAGTAAGACTTGAAGACAGTTTTTCTGTATCTTTTAGAAGTCACAAACATAAAATGTAACAGGAAACTGCAAATGGGACTGTTTGTTATCCTTGAGGAAAAGGGGGAAAAAAAGGAAAATAAAGTCCCTCAGGATTTTGGAAGAAAGGAACATCTGTGAGGAAAATAAAAAACTACTTCCAGAAAACACATCCAGAAACTGAAGTGTTCTTGGAGGCCTTTAGGGCTGTGCCTAGCCTCCTATGACCACTTTGGGAATCTCACTCTTGCTTTAACCCAAATGGCTGTGGCCAGTTTGGAGGGAGAGATGTTGGACTCTCTTTTCCCTCCACTTTAATCTGGTGAATCTGTAGCTCTGTTGCTTGCACTTTTTCTGAAGCTGTGACTCCCATTTTCATCAGGTCACCAGAGGGATCCTGCTAGGCTGGCTTAAAGGTGATGGCTTTGGCCTTGGGAGTGGAATGATGGATGAAATAAAGACAAACAAAATTAATTCCCTCTTCCCATGGCCCACGTGGCCAGATGACACAAGGTGCACCTCACAGGGTGTCACCACTCAGAGACAGCCAGGTGGCTCTGACCAATGTCTCACTTTGGAGGTGCTACCTCGTGGTCAGGATGGCTCAGCTCAGGCAGCAGAAGTGTGGTGTGGGCTGATGGCCTTTGCCAGCCCCACAGGGCTCAGAGCAGAGCCTGGCCTGAGCTCCATTCAAACAGCTTCACATGCCTGTGAAGGGCACTGTATTTTTTGGCGCTGAGTATTGTCCAAGCAGCACTAGAGCAGTTAGCTTGAGATGTCAAAACAACTATATTTCTAACAAAAAGTAATTAAATTTTATGCCAGACTTAGAGGGCAGTTCCATTTTTGTGCTGCTAATGGAGCATCAGAGTTGCCTTTTGGTGTGCTTTATTCACAAGCTGGTCTGGAGACAATTTTTTTTCTTCAAAGTATTTTTTTAAAAATGAATTGTTTGTAGTTTCGATGAAGTTGTTCCTCCTCCAGGCTATACATCAGTGCCTCACTATGCACCAGTTACTCCCTTAATTTACAAGCTGTGGTAGTCATTGTGTTTTACTATGCTTTTAATTTATTTATCTGGGAAAGATCCACTCAGAGTCAGTGTTTTTCCTTCCTCAGTTCTCACTAAGATTCTGCTTTTTGTACAGATTATGACCAGAGCATAACATAGCCAAAGTAAGATGCCAAATTTTTCAAAGCACTTGTCTTCCAACAAAAATTCACCTAGAAAAGGGACTGAAGGAGTGACATGACACTCCCTGTGCTGCTGAACACCCTTTTGCAGATAGCACAATTGCAGGAGCATTCCATATTGAACTTCACATTGTCTGGTCTGTGTTTACCCTGTGATTTTTACAGAGCTTGATAGTCTCCTTCTAACAGGTTTTGAATGTCTTGCCTCCATTCATACTGATCACACAGAAGCATTTTAACTTCACATTAAATTCTCACACCTCTGTTATAAAATGGACATTATTTCTATCTACTGTCTGTTCTAAGACCAAAACCAGGTTTCAAACAACTTTGTGAGATCTACTGTTTAGTTGTTAGTGCTAAACCAAACCCTGGCTCCTTCTGAACTTTCCACTGGATGAATAATACTGGCAGACTTTTAGAAAAGGTTTTAGGGGCTTTCTTTGTGCCCAAGGAAAGCAGCATTTCTCCGTGGAGTTGGAGACCCATGTCAGGACTCCTCATTCTCATTCCAGGAGCACAATATGCCCTTTGATGTGCACTTACTCAGCAGCACACGAGGTAAAGCTGACCGACTTCTTGTTTTGTGCACAGGTAATTTATGCACTGCCTCTGGGAACACACAAATGACATGACTTACATGTGTGAACCCTATTTGTGCATGAAATCAAGTGTAAATTTAGAGCAGATGGAGTTTTGACTCATTCATGATAGAATTTATGGCCAAGATTAATAAAAAAAAAGGAGGAAAAAAAAAAACAGAGAAAAAAGGAAAAAAAAGCCTGAAGTCAGTTTCCCAAATATGGGGTGTATATATATATATATATATATATTGTGCTGGAACTATGCAGGGCACATACCTGGTGCTTTGGTGCTTAGTGGCTCTTGGAAAACAGGCTGCTGGTTTGGATGCTACTTTTGTGCCTAACTGAATGGCTTTCTTTAAAAGATGGACTAAGGTGCCATCTAATACAAACCATTTGATTTGATTATCTTATCAGTGAGCTGTTGCTGTTTATGTGAGCTGTAGTCAGAGGTGGGCACACCTCTAATGCAAGGGGTGGGGTAAGTGTATGAATGGTGGGGAAAGAGTTGCCACTGCCAGACTCTTGTTCGGACACAAAATGATTCTGGACTACTCAGCAAACTGGTCAGTCTTTAAAGCTAGCTCCAGCCTAGATCAGTTCTTTTGTTGACCTCCTCATCAAGGCCTTGGACAAACTTTGGCATGAATCACTGCTGATGGTGTGGTGCAATATCTACAGTATCTGTACAGCAGTACCTGTGCAGATACAGAACCTGTATCTGAACATCAGTATCTGTAAAATGCATTAACCACCCTTAACTGGTGCAGCTCCCCAGCAAAAGCTCCTCAGGGCTGCAAGTCTGTAATTTTCTTAAAACCTCCTTCAATTTATTTGGTGACTACCTCTGTAAGCTTTGGACACAAGTATTGTTATATAGTAAGCAATATATGCACATAGTGTACATTCCCAAAGCCAATGTTTAGAGAGCATGAGGAGATTGTAACTTCCCCACTCTTCTCTTTTGTCTTCTGATTCACCCTCTCTCTTTCCCATCTGTTCACAACTGGGCAAGGTTCTTGGCTGTTGACTCTCCTTGATGGGCTCCAGTGTCTTTAGCTGTCCTCCAGGACCTGCTCACAAGCAGTGATGCACTGGCTGGGAGGGCTTTGTGAATCTCATTCCTCCTAAATAGTTTATGATTTCCCTCAAGCCTGTGGAAATTCTTCTCAGGAGAGACAACTTCATGGCATGCTGGGATGTCCATCCTCTGAGGGAACCCTGTCATGGTTATTGATGATCCTTTACTTTAAAAAATCCATCGTAAGGGTGGAAAAAAGATCTTCTGGAATGAGGCAGTCCCTCTTGTTTTGCTGACTCAAGAACATTTGGTATGTATAAACTTAAATTGGTACATAATGAAATCTTCATAACTGAGTGCTGTGTGAACATTGTTTGGTATCCCTAAAGGCCGCTTTTCCCTTTGAGTTCCAATCCATCAGTCTTTTTGTTTGACTGTGGCCTCTCTCTATCAGCAACTAAAAAGATTTTATGCTATTTTGAAATACAACCAAATATCTTAAAAACAAGCAGGCTTCTTTTTGCAGCACATAACATGACTCCTTGTTGGAGTAAGTAGTCATGAATGTGAGTAGAGGGTTCAAAAGGTTATGGATATTGTAAAATACTAAGGGAAAAAATGGGTTATGCCTTTTTTTTTTTCAGTCTATCCTTTTGCAAGTCCTACTACCTAAGGCTGTTTGAAAATCTCAGCCTGAAGGATTCATAGCCATGAAGCTCAAGATCCAAGTATCCAAAGTGCCACCCTGCTATCTCTGCTGCTCCCTCCCTCTCTATGTAACAGCAATTTATTACATCTCGTATTAAATTACAGAAAGAGCTTTGAGCCAAGGCTGTGGGCTACTATGCACTAGTCTAGAAGATTTTTTTTCCTTTAACGAGAACACTGCTGGCCCTGATATCGCTGCTATGGGTACTTTGGAAAGAGACCAGTCACCTGAAAGGATGGCCTTCCCAGAACTGTGGTTTGTACCCTTCTCCTGAGCACTAGGTTGACTCAGTGGTGTAAGTGGTGCAGTTCCCTGCCATGGCTGCTAAGGCTGCACTATGTTCTCCTCTCTGGCTGTGTGCAGTGCTGAACTGAACCCCACTGTACAGAGAAGACATCCATGGGAGGTGGGATGCTGCAGCCACCATGCTGGTGCAGGGCAAGCACAGCCTGCCCACTCTCTGTGTCGCCCTGGCAGGAACACCCCGGGACGTGCCAGCTCCCAGTGGGAGTGAGGGAGGGAAAGATGTGATGGGATCCCCTTCTTCTTGGCTGGCTAAATGCAAGGATATCTTCAGAGTGGATCTGGGCCTTCAGCAGGGGCGAGCGTGAGCCCTCCTGCTGTGCCTTGTCTCTGCAGCATGGCCAGGGCTCACAGCTCCTGTCCCTGGGTGTCAGGAGCCAGCAGACCTTCGGCGCCGCTGTGACTGACACCCAGCACAGCGCTGTCGGGGAGAGATAAGGGCAAAAGCACACATGGCAGAGCTCCCCAGGACTCTGTGCCTTGGGTGCAGCCATCTGCATAAGCCAGGCTCCTCTTTTCCAAACTATGAAAAAAATTTCTACCTTAATCCCAAGCCTTGTCGCCGCTTGGCTATGGCTGCTCTGGCAGCCATCAGGGGAGGGAAGTCCAGTGTGACACATTGCTGAGAGGGCAGAGCAGCTGCCTCTGCAGATACCTGCCTCTCTAGGTTGGAGGATAGAGCCTGAAAGGGAAAAAAAATAAGCCAAACTTGCTGACCACTCTCTGATTTCAGCTGGTGTGCTAAGGTGGCTTGAGGCTGTTGCAAACAGAGGGGCAAAGAGCTGTAAGTGAATTCTTTTCCTTCTCCCTTTTCTTTTAGTTAACATCCCCAACAGCACTCAGAGATTCAGAAATCACAGGCCAAAATCAGTGATGTAAAAATGTCCTGAAACTTAAACATGAGATCTAGCTTTCCTTTGCCATCAGGCCTGGGAGTAGTTTCAGTTAATGTTTTATTGCTGCTCTTCGCTGTTGGAAGGGATGGAGTTTTGGTTTCTTCATGAAACCCAGGTTCTCAGGTAGAAAAAACAAGTGACTCCAATAGCTGGAGCATTACAGAAAGCACCAAATAATAGTGAAACTAATGATAAAATTGCAGGATCAGGAAGTCTCACAGAGCCTCAGCCCATGACAGAGTTTGACTGAAAAACCAAAACAAAGACAAAGGCCACATTACCTAATGCAGATGAGAAAGAGCAATAAAATTGTGGGCCATTCCTGTTCCTTTGTTACTGACAGAGTCCCATAGCAATTTCCGGGACTGTAAAGACATCCTAATAAATTTCCAGTGTTTCCTCAAGTTGAATGAATCACAGAAATGCTGCTAGGCTTGAATAGGTTCAGCATTCACATCGACTGCTCAATGGAAAACTCAGCTGAATCACGGTGGAGCCAGAAACAGGCTGTAAATCATGGCTCCAGGCCATGAGGTATGGAGGGCTGTTTAACAACATAACCAACAATAAGATTCCTTCAAGATGGAAGCTAAGACTTCTTCCACACTGGAAAATGAATGGGTAGACAAAAGGAAAGACATCACCCTCTGACTGGACTTCTAGCTCAAGTGGGAGAAGTTTAGGAAATCCTCGATGGGACAAGAAATAACCCTAGGGAATCAGCAGGTGTTTCTGTTGCTCCTCACTGAATTTAGAAGTAAAACAGTGCCATACTTGGGAAGCACATTTGTCTGGTGGTCAGCTGTCCTGTAGGACTGCAATTCACCTATCCCTCCTGTTGTCCAGTTCCTTGCTGGAAGGAGCTGAGCTTGAAAATGCTCTTGCTGCTTTAAATGCTTGAAAATATTTGCCTAACTGCTGTGGTATAAACCAGGGCGACTATAGGGCAAATACAATTATGTTGGTATCACTGGGATACTCAGGAGGTCTAATTTGGGTTGCTGTATCTGAGACCAACTTTGGAGATTCCTCAGGAGAGTTTTCCTTTTCATAAAGATGGTAAGAAGAAGAAGATAAATGTATTTTGGCAGAACGTCCTGTCTTTGCAGTGTTTCCTTTCAGATGCTCTAACGATGCAGGGTGGACCTTGGGAGAAGTGGTAGGTTGGGACTTCTGCTGTTTCAGCTAAAATGGGACAATTGTGGGACACAAGATTCCTGAGGGCGATGGGAACTGGTGGAGGAAGTCCTTTGCTGGGTAAGAGGCAGCCCTTTCCTCTGAGGCCAGAGAGGGAGCACAAGCTCCGAGGCAGGAAGCAACACCAGTGGTCACCAGCCTTCCCGAGAGACCTGTTAGGCCCAGGTCAAGGCAGGGGGACCTGGAGGAGGAAAAGTGCATTGGTTACTGGGAGGGGATCCAGCAAAAACCACGGGAGGAGGTGGGAATGCCAGCTTGTATGAAGGAGGGTACAGTCCCAGAGAATTGGCTGGGAGCAATGACTTGGCATGGTGAAGACTCTCAGGAGAGAATCTGGCATACCTGCTGGACAGAAGAGGAAGGCTGCAAAATCAGCAGCGAGAAGTAAACCTGCTAAAAATGTGCTAATCCAGCAGCGCTTCTGAAGAACCAGGATAAAAAAAGTGTCCCAGGTGTTTGTCAGGGTGAGAGCGTTTGTCAGCGCAGCCTGCCCTCCCCATCTGCCCATCTCCCCAGCACTCCCCACTAGGTGCCAGTATAGGAGCGCACCACTGCGCATCCGCCTCCAGGAGGGAGAGAAAGGCATGGTTAAGACTTCTCAAACCTACATGTGCTTGAAAATGTGTTTTCAAATAGACATGTGTTTGTAGTGTCCTCAGATTTCACTTAATTCTGAATATTGCACGAGGTGGCCAGTAGTGTCTAAACCAATCCCCACAGGCACTATTGCTATTAAAATGTTAGGTGGATCAGGAGAGAGGGCACCCAGCTGCTGCAGCCTTTGAGTGGCCCCCACTCTCCCTGGGCAATGCCAGCCCCAAATGGGTTGTCATGGACAGAGCCTGTCCACTTCCATCTAGCTGGGAAGCAACCACATCACCTGATGGTACTTGCTGCTGGAAGAATAGGTAATTGTCAAATCAAGGGTTTTATCAGAAAACAACAAACAGGTTTGGGATCCTTTTTTATTTTCATTAAACCACCTGGCAACACTCATTGCTAAACTTCTACTGAGTATAAATAATTTTATAAACTGCTTTTGCCCTTCACTGCAGATGCTTTTGCAGTAGAAAGCAGGATGACACTTGAGATGGAGGATGCCAGGTGGGTACCTGACTGAGCCTCAGAACTGAGCCAAGATCACAAAACACATTGCTAGTACATTTCAAGTTTTTCTGGAAGAAAAGTTGCTCCATAACCTGCAGACCACCTCTGCCTGCACTCTGCACTGCAGATTTAGTTATAAAATTAAGTGAATAAACAGTGAAAAAAGTAATTAGCAGAACAATTCTTTGTTACAGACTACTATGGGAACAAACAGTTTGTTGAAACTCTAATGCCTGTCAAGTCTTAAATCTTCTCTGTGAAAAGAGGTTAAGTTGCTTTGGTTTCTCTGTTAGCCATGCCAAAATAAATAGAATGTGCTCAAGTGAAGAAAACAAATACTTGAATATAATGAAAAATCAATAGTACCCTTGTTATTGGGTAGCAGGTATACAGATCTAATCTGACAGGCTGTATTGAAAGTGTAAACTGAATGCTCACACACATGTGTTAGTAATGTCAAGATGAAATGTTAGCTTAAATCTTATCAATTCAGTTTATAGGACAGGGAGGAATTACTGAAGTAATTTTATCTGAACGCCCCCCACACGCCACGTCATTTTGGAAAGGGTAGCTCTCAATGGAGTGTGTATTTGTGTGCGTTTAAAAATGTTCAGATTTCAGGTACCCTTCTTCATTGCCATGAAGTTTTTAGTATTGCCTCAACCTGTCAGCTTCTCCAGTCAGGAAGAAATACTAACAACAAATCTATTTTCATGGAGAAATTTAAAGGAGTCTTTCATTCTTGGCCTGATAGCATTATTCCCATGGGCAGAGGACAAAGAAATATACAGCTAAGGAACAATTTCACATAAAAATTACATCCCTTCGTCCAAAAGCCCTGCTATGTGTCACGCTGTTATGGAGCACATACAGGAACTGCCTCTGCCCTTTTGTACACAGCTGGCCCTTAGGCTCCATGCAGTCTGCATCCACCGGCCCCACTCATCTGAGAGAACTAGGAACTTAAAGAGATTCCAAGCTTTCTTTCTCCAAATGTCTGTATTTCGAGTCCTTCTCCACAGCAAATGGAAATATCTTAGGAATGGCTTTTTTTTCCCTGGAATTAAAATAAACAAACAAATGAAGAAACAAACAGAGTAAAATACAGTCCTCCACAACTACAACATGGGCAAAGAAGGATGTAGTGACAGAAGAAAGGCGACAAGGCTTGCCTTTGTAGGTCTGACCTGCCATCCAGCAGCCCAGGAATCCCCCAGCAGTGGTGACTTCAACCTGGTTTGGGGCAAAGTACAAGATGAGCACAGTTTCACTGCTCCACTGCTTAAACTAAGAAAATAGACCGCAAAACTGCAAATATTCAAAGAAGAATCTTTCCGATTATTTTTGGAGCAGCATCCTCTGTGACATGTGTAAGTCATCACAATAGAAGGAATCCAGCGACAATGAAAAAAAGTCACCAGGAGATTTGTTTTGGGAGGAGTCACAAGGAGGGACAGGACCTTATTTTTGAGAATGTAGGCTATGTCATCATGCATTCTCCTCTGGCAGTCATGGCAGAGGCTGGGTGGTCACCTGGGAGGAGGCTGTGCAGTATGGTGTGTTGAGGAAAAGAGACAGAGACACCTGAATTTGTCATGTCCATTCAGAAAATGCTCCTCTGAGTTGTCCAGCATGAGCCAGTGGGCCTTGTGTTTCCTCTGTGGGACACAGAGCTGATGAGGGTCTGAATGCTGCTGAGGGTGTTGTTGGCGAGGAGCTGAGCTCTCCCAAGGCCTCTCTGTTATGTGGGGTGTGTGGAAATGGCTGCCCCATCCCCTGGCTTTGGGCAGGACAGCTCTTTTCCTGTGCCTCGTGGGAAAGGGTGACTCAGGCCCATCTGGGCTTTGATCAGCTCGGAGCCAGCACTGGCAAAACCTCAGAGAGCTCTGGATTACCTGGGAAGGTGCAGATAACAGGTATGGATATTGCTTAACTGCAGACACCTACTTGGTGACTAATTTAGGAGAACTATTGTCCCTGACTAAGGAGGGCTTCTAAGAATCCCTATCTCATCATGACAGAGATTTGAGTTATATGGATGCTTTCTCTCTTGATTACTCAAGGAGCATAAGAACTGTCACCATTACAATGATCTCCTCTTCTAGATCTCCTCCAAAGTTAGGGTTTACAGGGCATACTTCCCATTTGGTAAACAGGACAGGAAATTTTCTGAACATTTTGTATCCAGGCTTACCTGATCTGGAGCCCTTTCTCTTTGTTTCAGTGAAGCTTAGCAAACTATTATTCTTACTTGTAGCAATTATTTCCCAGTAGAGGACTGCTTTGAGTGCCAGGGAGTCATCCTGTTTGCAAAGGGGATGACTAGGTTATTGGAGGCTATTGAACTCTCCAGCCTTATTTTGTGGAAACAAAAGTGCTCTGGGTGCAGCTTACCTCTAACTGCTGCTGATGCATGGAAGCACCTGAGATGTGAATATTAACACTGCCACATCCATTGCTGTTTGGTATGAATGGAACTGCCTTTGCCACCTTTTTCATCTCCTTTGGTGTTTCCTGCCTTTCTTGGGAACATGCTTGGCTCTTTGTGGCTGACTAGATTCTGCACTCCTGGAGTGGGCCAGGCACAGGCTGTCCCTCTAATCCACTCTTGGGAAATGGCATTACCCTTTGTGTGTGTGTGTGAGCACTCGACCCTGGAATTTTCATAGACTAGAAAATGGGTTAAATCAATTAGAGAAACACAAACTGCAATTGGTTTTGCATGAATCTATTTGAAAGATAAGAGTTATCTTCAGTCCTCCCCCGTGAACAATAACTGACAACATTACACTCCTTCTCAAATGCTTTTGATAGGTTAATGGGCCTATATTGAGAGCATGTAATTGCAGCAGTTTTGGTTCAAGAGCTGATGTGATGGATTACACCCCTCTTGATGCTTGAGGTTGGGATACAATACAGAGAGGCTGCCTGGACCCTCTGGTGCCAGAGGGCTTAACACGGTATTGACAGGGCTGTGCATATTAAATCCAGATCAACCTTCTGAATGAACACAGGCACATCTGAACTTACATGGCTGGAAATCTCCTTCCATAGTCTTAAAAGAGTTATTTTTAGTAAAAGTTGTTGAAAAAAAAAAAGAAAGAAAAAAAGCCCATACCCTTACTTACTGCTGAGATATGAGCTGAAGGAAACTCTCCTGTCAGATCTGTTTCATATATGTTACAAGAACAGCAAAACAGAAAAGTTCAGCAGGGTATTTCCTTTTTTTCTGTTTTGTATTTTTTTCTTAAATTTCTTTTAAATTTATGGGGTCTGACAAACCAGTCTGGAGGGTGCCAAGTCCAGAGGAGTCTAAAGGTATCCTTCAACATCGGGTGATAGCTGCTGATTAGTTTTGGCAGGAATGGTTTCCTGATGCTCTGCAAATGAAAATTAACAAACTCTGGGGCTTCTTGGAAAAAAATAATGCAGCAGTATTCCTTGCTTTAGAGGTCCATGCTGGGAAGTGCTGCTCTCCTAGACTCAGCTTGGGTAGCTCCACCGGGTAGTACCACACTCACTGACTCTTTCCTTTGGAATGAGCCAGGATCTTCCCAGAGCCAGGCACGGAGCAAGGTGGGGCAGGCAATACTTCCTCCTACTTGCACAGCTGCCAATTTCAAAAGAAATAATCTTTTTTTTGTTTTTTTCAGTGTTTGTAAACTCTGATTTTTAGATGTACTGTAAAGTTAAAAGCTCATAAATAAGAGTACCTAAGACTGTCTTTCATCTTGCGACCTCACATGGAGCACTTCTGTCCTTTAAGAGGCCTGATACCACATCCTACTTCTGGTACAAAGTTTTCCAAATCTGTCAGCAAATCTTTCATTCCTGCCTGACTTCTTCCTATGTGGCCCTTCAAGAACCCACTGGAGAGCTTGATGCAAGTCCAGCTTACATAAAGGGAATTGTTTTGGGATTTTGCAATAGGTGTTCAGTGATATTCTCTCATTTCACGAGTTCACCATGAAACTTGGTATGCTTGTCTTTTTGTGTCAAAGAGATTCCTATTGGAACCAGGTAAATTTTCTAATGACACCCTTCTCCACCTTTTCCTATCAAAATAAAGTCTTGTTTCAGATAGCCTGATCCATTTTGCAAACTTGTTTCCATTACAGTGACTTTTCTTTCTTCCTCTTGTCAAGAGAAAGTACAGCTCACATCTTCCTTAGGGCCCTTTCTAGGAGCTGACAGAAACAGGGTAAAGACTTCAAGAAATCTGGTGCATTTAAGGTTTTTGAAATATAGTTCTGTCCTTCATCCCAGCCCAGTTTCCCTGACTCTTGGTGGTTTTGGGACAGGCAGTTGTCTCTTGACACATCTTCAAGGCCTTCATTCCATGCCAGAAGACCAAAATTCAGAAATATTCATAAAATTAAATTGGTGTTTTTCAGTTATGTCTAATGTGCAAAATTAGTAAAATGTTGAGATGGAAAATGTGCTGGGGCCTTGCAGTGTGCTAGCCCAAGCCATGATACTGTTCATAGTTCAAGACTTTAGGAATTAAATACACAGGAGTCTTTTAGGACAAAAGAAAGACAAATTTCAGAAATGGAAGACACTGAAACCAGTTGTTTCCAGGTTTAAAACCCCTAATTGTCAACAATACCCCTGAAAATTTATTTTCAGAAGATGTGAATCAGTTTTCCAGTTGAAACATAAAATAATGCAAGATGATCTCTCCTCCTCCCACCCTGAATTTCCTTTAATGAGGGTAGTTTAAATCTCTGTTCACCTAGTGAGACTTCCAAGCTTACAAAATCCGAGAGAATTCATACTGGAGAGACCCATGCCACTTGTTGCTCTCTAGTATTTCTGTGAGTAGTCAAAATCAGTAGTCAAAATCTGAAAGATCCCTGAAAATCTGCATGATCCCTCTCCATGCAGACCTTCTGACACTAACAAGTTTCTCTGCTCTCTAACCTGTTCTGCTGCTGCTTGCTATCTCCAAAGTGATACTTGATGAAATTTGACATGCTGCAGCTCTGTCAGTTGTATGAAGCAGGACAGTGTAAGGGTTTGTTTGGCTATTTGCAAGTCCTCTTTGAAGGACATGGAAAATGGTCCCCTGCAATGGAGAGCCATTGATCTTGCTCAGATGCAATAAGATAGTCTTACTTTCTGTTTTGTTTGAAGAAATTGACCACTTCTTTTTTCTCATAACCAGAAATAGCTAATAAAGGTTCTTGCTGTTCAGGCTTTGTGGTTCAGATGTGCACACTGCAGGTGCTTGAGTCTGATGCATTAGCAGCACTCTCCTTTAGATGATGTTGTATGCCTCCTTACCTTGTGGAGTAGGACATGTGAGGCTATTTCAATAGATAAAGTACTTTATTTTATATAATTAAATTTTTATATAATTAAAATTATTTCTACAATATACAATATTATATAAATATATAAATATATAAATATTTATATAGTATATAATTATTTATATAATTAAAAATTTAATTTTTGGGAGAATGCTGCCTTGCTTTCCATGTTAAGGCCAGAGCCCCCCTCCAGAATCTTGTATTCTCTACTGTGTTTTACTCTATTTTGAATAAAAACTCTGTCACTGAAGAACTTGCTTCTCTTCCAGTTCTGATAACCATAAACTGGCAGGATCTTCTTGCCAGGTCTTTGATTCTGTATCTAAAGAAAGCATGGGTGATAAAGGGCCATTGCTCTGGAGATTTTAGTATTTGTTGAGTTAAACATTGCTGAGCAGTCTAGCATCCCCACCCTTGTCATGAATGAATCTGGAAGGAATGAGTTTGAAGTCTTGCTCTGGTTGACTATAAACCTTTATTATACGTGGGATGTTCCTTGTGGAGGGAGGGAGGGAGGCAGTTGCCTCCCAGATGAAATAAGAATTCATCAGCTTACTCACTGGGAGTAATTCAGGGTGCCTGGCACCTGCTGGAGCAGGGAGGCTGGCTGGCAACCATGAACCTGCAATCAACCTTGATGCCTGCCCTCAGTGCAGACTGTAAACAACAAAGGCATTTATTTTATTTTTTCAGTGGGGATAGGAACAGTGGTGAGAGTAAAGAGAAGGAATTAACACCACCATGTTGCTGAAAACAGGTGGTGGCATGCCCTCGGCTGTCACTGCGGCCAGTCTCTTTCAGAGCTTTTTGTAACAATTTCTACTCAAGGAAAATTGGTTTATGTCTTCTCCCCTTACCTCCTCTTCAGTGTAAGAAGCAATGGGCACATGAGCAAATTTTTACATGAAGAAAAAATGAAGCAGAAAACTGCAAAGACAGAGGACAGCCACTTAAATGATGTTAACTGACAAAGCCCACCTCTTGCTCCTCCCTTTCCATTCTTGGCCCCCTATCACAGCTATAGCAAGGAATACAACCATGGATATTTTCATGACTTCATGGAAATTTTTCTTTAACTCAAACTTTGTTTTTATGATATGCACCTGTAACTGATGTTTTGTTCCCAGTTAAATCCACTAACCAGCCTTTTTTCCTCTGTAAAGGGTGTGTATTTGAGCTATTGGCAAATAATCTTCAGTCAGGTTGTTAATGACTACAAAGACTGTCATAAAATGCTCACCAGAGCCACCCATCCAATGTCAGCACCTTAGCTGGAAATTCCTGGTCCTTATGGATTTTAGGGGAATTTCACAGCTTTGAGACAGAGGGCAAGAGGGGCTGTGACAGTGTTGCTGTTCCTGGTGCCTAGAGAGATTATGTCACCTGGTCATTCTGGGCTGAATCTCCCTCATATTTTCAGGAAAAGTTAGTTTGAAGTCTTGCTTGAAGTCTTGAAGTTTTGGAAAGTAACTTGGAAAGTAACCTGGGTAAGTTTTTTACCTTTGCATGGCCACTGATTAGAAATCCCAAGTGCTAGGGATGCAGCTAAGGACTGCCTCTGGAATTACTGGACCACAGAAACATGGGCTGCAGGCTCAGACTCCACTGACTGTACCAACTATTTCAAACTGCTTTTGAGCTTTATTTTCTAGAGCACTGTAACGTTTCCAACAATGAATTTAGTTCAAAGCTATTAGATGGACAAAGGAGGAAAGCCTTACCTCTGAGGCTGTTAAATTCATATTTTTATATGCAGTAGATTGTTTCTCAGTAGACAGACACAGAACTGTAAATCACCCTATACAACTGTCCAGGTGCCAACAGAGTATCTGACAGCTAAATGACATGTGAGAGCTGGAGGACAGTGCCCAAAGGCAGAAAATTAAGCCTTCAATTAGCAGGAGTCACTTTCCTGTGATTAGATTTTGTAAAGCTGTGATCTGAATCCTGCTGCTTACTTGTCTGCGTGTGCCCTGCACTTCAAGCTAAGCTCTTCAGGTGAAATGCTTCTGCTCCTACAGTGTTTGGAGTTTGTACCTTCAACTGCAGTAAAAGGCATGATTCATGTTACAATTTAAAAAAACCCCAAACATCAAGGAAATATATATAAAATGTGAGTGTTCATAATGGTAGAATTCACTTTAACAAGTACTTTTACGGAGAAGTGTTTATCCTGCCATAAAAGAGAGGTGCTAGGTGGGTGTACAATGAATTCTTAATTATTCACAAGCAGTTTATCCAGGTTGTGGATTAACTGTGCTGCAAAGGCCCTGACACTTAGCTGGCACTGTGTAAGGGGGTCCATCTGTACTCATGTGCTCAAGCACAGTGTTCCAGGATCCAGTCCAAAGCTTTAGTGAACTCTGTGTGGCAACACCTAAGTACGCCCTGGCTCCAGCAAAATTTATCCTTGTGGCTGCAGTGCTGCAAACATACTTTGGGTTGCACATTAGCTAATACACCCTCTTGGAGCAGAGTGCAGAAATACCTAAGAGATTGTGCAAACAGCAGGTTGGATCTGGCAAAGCCAGGGCTGAATTGGAGCTAAATAAGTCTGGCTAAACTTACATTGACTCTTTCTGGAGTCAATCACAAAGCTGACCAGTCTTCACTTTCAATATGTGCAACGTGCTAAAAGACATACAGGCTGTGTCAGAACTGTTCTCAGGAGTGACTCTGCTCTTCCAGTTCTGGATGCCTCCCAGAGTTTGTCCTAAGCACCTATTGAGTTGAAACTTGGAAATGCAGCAGTCTCTTTCTCCTTCTCATCTCTTCCTCTGGCCCTGCTTCCCAGGTGGGTTCCAGTAACAACTCAAAATGCTCCAGCTGACACCACAGCAATTAGAACTGTGCTGGATACACGGTGGATGACATGGTGCAATGGAAATGTGCTTATCACAGAAACACAGTTCTTGGGAAGTGACCATCTAGAGCCTGCGTCATCCATTCTGCCAACACAATCCAGCATATACCACCATGAAATGAAGTCCATGAATTTGGGAAAGTCCATGAATGTGGGAGGATTTGACCCAGCAGTTTGCCAAAGCTAAAAACAGTTATGTTTTTCTCGCTGCCTTAACTTAGCACTTTTCCACCTTTCATGCTGAAATTCCCCCTCTTTATATGGCAATGAAGGAAGTGAATACATCATTAAAATCTCAGAAGGAAAAAAGTCACAGATGAGTCACTGAAAATATTGATAAGATCACTGAATGAAGCTGACCTATAGCTTCCAACCTTCCTGTTTTTCTATGCCCACTCCTCTTGCAGCCTCTCCTTGGTGTTCAGAGGGGAACCAGGGGGATTTCTTCACCTCCCTGTAGCAAGGACATATGCCAGAGTCACAGAATCCCTTCCTTGCCATGCCAGGTTGTCACAAAGCCTTTGGCACCTACAACAGCCCCTGAAAATTCTCAGAGCTACTTATAGCAGCAACAAAAATATCTTATCACACCCCTGCTTTGGTGACAAATTAAAACTACAATTTGATTATTAACATCTTTCCAAATAAAGGCCTGGATCTCACTGCCCCTGCTGCTGATTGCAAAACTGGACTTCAGTGGAAGAAGATCTGGCCTCAAGGGTATATTTAGAAAAAGCAAGTAGCAGCTATTTTCCTAGTGTTTATTTTACATTTCAGGTTGAGGCATTTGCAAGAGTGGTTTCTGCTGGACTTTGTATAGCTGGGGCTGTGACTAACAATAATAACAGGCAAAGCTGTGACTTTGCCCCAGCCCCGGAACAAGAGGCCGCCTTGTCCCCAGAGTCATGCAGAAGGCACACGGTGACTCACACCCTCGTAATCCCTTTGCTGGGTTTCCCCTTGCTCCACAGGAAAGGAACTTTTTTGTCCTTCCACACTTGGTGCAGCCCATGGTCCCAGCCATGCTTGTCCCATAGCTGTGAAGTGTGTTGGGAGTGTGACTGCACTGGAGCCCACAGGTCAGGGTGGTTAGCAGCCAAGGGAAGGTAAGCTAGGGGATCTAGTGGGAAACTAGGCTCTGTTTTATTCTGCCTTGAGCACAAATCAAACATGCATCACGGTGTAAGGTATGGGATAAGGGCCCCATAATGCCACAGCCTTTGTCACAGCTCTCCACAAAACCAGTGGCTTCAAGGTGCTCTGTGATTTCCATCCAATCCCTTCGTTTCCAGGTTCTGTACCTTAGCCAGCTCAATACACAAGGTGTCTCTGGGCCTTTTTTCTGTGGCAGTCTCATGCACCAGCTTTATTCATTCATTCATTAAGAGATCTCCTTCCTTGCAGAGGTACCATCCTCAGGTGATGCTAGGATCTTAGTACATACAGGTGTTGGCTCCCTGTGAGATTACAGCTCTGGAGCACTCACACAGGGGCTATCTGGACAGTATTCCTGTGAGACTAGTGATGGTTGTGAGAGGCTTGGAAAATGATATCTGTCAAGGCAGCCTGGCTGTGTCACTCCTCTCTGTCATCTTCAGAGCATCTGAACTTACAGTTGTTTGGACAACAGATAAAATGGAGTTTCTTGGACACTGTTTTTTTTTTTCCAGGCAAGTGCTTTCTCTTTTTTCATACCTTCCACTGTTTATCAGTCCACTTTTGTTTCTGATAGATTTGATTCATATTTAGGGAGTTCCCTTTGCAATTGAATTGGATTCCTTATAAAGCTCCATGACAAATGTGTTAATGGACAGCTAGATTTGGGGGACACCTGTATTTTGCTCACAATAAAGTTCCATGTTTTCTCACTGAAATGTTCATGGGCTTGTTGACTGCCACAGCCTTGAAGGACCAGCCACATGCAAGTCCTTTGCCAGACAAACCCACGCTTCAAGATGGCCTAGACTTTTGAGGAGATCAGCTTCTCTCATGACTCATGACCAATCAAGATTGGAGCAAAATCTAATCAAAGAAGACACAGCTTCTTTGGAAAATGTTCAGCTTTTGCCCCTTGGGATAAAATTTTTGACTGTTTACACCACTTAGGTTTAGATTCTCGGAATTCTTCTTCATATAAAGCTCTTAACATCACATTATTCAGAAATTATGCCTCTGCTGCTGCTAACTAGGAAACCTAACTGTAGGACAGAGGATATCTGTACTCTGCAGTCACAGCAGTGACTGCTGTGGCATCTGTATACCTGAGATATCTGCATAGCCCTGAAACTGCAGTGCCTTTTGACACCTGCATGCAAGAGGCAAAAACAGTCCTCATGTGTCTAGCAAATCCCTCACTGCCTGCTAACCCGATTCCTCTGTTTCAAGTAAGCAAAACTACCCAGGGCAGCCCTTCTGTTTACCTCACTGACCAGGTGTGTGCATGGTTCCTGTGTTGGTGGTCTGTGCCACGACTCAGGTGCCAGCAGGTACCTGGTGATTGTGGTTTCAGTACAAAAGGTTCACCTGCTAGCATGGGACATGGCCATTTTTTCTCAGCCATGTCACAAGGGCACACTTCTTTAATTTTCTCTCCAGAAGAGGTAATAATGTGCATATTTGAGAAAATACCCATAATCTAAATCTCTAGGGCTAACTAATTCAGTGTAGTAGATCATACAGACACCCTTTGAAAGTCCTTAAACAACACTTTTGTGGGAATTGACTGGGGGATTCTTCTTGTGCCAGAATCCTGAGTAAGTATAGGCTTTTTCCATCCAGAAAATTTGACTGTGTGTCTTGTCAAAACTGGGATTGATTGCAAGTATGAAAATTCCCAAGGTTTGTGATTAAACCTCATGAGAAGCCAACCCTGCTACAAATTCAAATAATTTCTGAGGAAAAACATAAGTTTTATATAAATGTCCTCGAAGTCCAGAAATTCAAAGCGACTTTGTGTGAAACCATTTCACCCTTCAGGCATTCTTGGCTGCCTGTTTTGCCCAGTCTGCCTCTTCCCTGATGCAAAAGCAGTCCCCGTGTGCCCAGCAGGAGCTGGGGGGTGGCAGCGGAGGGAGCAGCTGGTGGAGGGCTGCAGCAGCTCTGTGAGCTCTGTGAGCAGCCCCTGCACTGTGGGAGCCACCCCAGCTCCGCTGCTGAGGGCAGTGTTGGCTCACGGCGCACGTTATCTCCTCGCGGAGCTCCTTCTCCCAGCACATAAACAATTTTGTTTTTGTTTAAAGACTTTCCCACACGAGTGTCTGCCAAGTTCAGAGGACTGCTCTTTGAGACTGGTCTTGGATTTTTTGGAAATGGAGATGAGATTATATAATAAATTCAGTTAGTCTCAGTGAGGCAGTTGGGAGATGCTGTTTGGGACTATAACGTAACAGCCAACAGAATTGAGAAAAACAAAAGAATCCATAGTGTAAGTGGGGAAGGAACTCAATTTTCAATTTAGTAAGTTTAATTTGGAAGCAGATTCACAAGCAAATAATTTACACAGTAAACCTGAATGGATTAATTTCTCTTACAATAAACAACATGTCTTTTTTCAATATTCAGATTGCTGTACACCTTGATGTGTACCTATGGACTCAATGATCTCAGAGATCTTTTCAGCCTAAAGACTTCTATGATACAGTGGTTTTAAAGTAACAATCAACTGGGGATTTAAAGAATTATTACTAGTCTTACTGTTGTGAAAATATTGAAATTCATGTTGCTTGCCAAGTGTCTGTGGGTACTGATACTTTTTGTTCAGCTCAGGTCTTGCTCTTCTAAATAATTAAGTGCCCCAAATGCAACAGTTAGAAATAATAATGCAGGAGAATGATTACTTTTTAAATTTTAACTCAGTAACCCAACATTTCCAGAGAAACTGAAATTTAAAAGCACTGTGGAGTCAAGGAACTGGTCTGGCAGGGAGGCAGGCAGGCTGCATGCTGGAGGGGCTGGACACCCACCGTGGCTTCTCTCGGTGTTTCTGGTGGAATTGATGCAGTTGGCCAAACTAGTATTTTCTCATGGAAATGTTGCTGGCAGTGAGGCTGAAATGGGAGGGAGAGCTGTCAGAGAAGCATCCCAGAGAGAGGGGGAACTGCTCATGTACTCATCATCTCTAATCCTCCTGAGTAATGTCTCTTGTGGTCAGTGAGGGCAGGTATTGCTCTGCAGAGGGAGAAACTATGACACAATGTACAGACAGCACGAAACCTGTGACATTGCTTGAGTATCCTCCTGTCTCCTTTTCCTTGGATATCTGTCTTATCTTTTTGTGCTGCCTTAGTGTTTCTTACATCGCCAGTCCAACCTCTCCTCTGAAAAGAACACAGAGAATTAGTAAAACAGCAGTAGTGGTGATGGGAGGGCTTCAGTCTTATGACATTTTAGATGGTACCATAATAATTTCATTCTTTAATTGTATTTTTTATACAATTAAAAAATATAATTATCATTATGCTACCATCTAAAATGTCCACAGGAAGATAAATTCATCTTACGTTTTGAGAATTGAATAACTCTATTTGTGTACTGAACAAGGAAATACATCAGTTTAACAGTTGTCTCATAGTTAATTATTTCTTAAAATAGAACTTGATTCTGACTGCAGAAACTGTAGGGACTCTTGGGAGCTAAAAAACCTTGAAAATTCCCAATTAATAGACCATAAAGCAAATATGTGGTTCAAGATTTTAGAGAGATTATTTCAACTTTTCTATTCTTTCTATGTGACCAAGGTTGTTTTCTTTTATGTAAGGTCTTTAATTCATACTGCTGAACCAGGCTACAGACTGTTTATGGCATATTTCTTTAATTATTTAGGGTTTTTTCCATTACATTATAGCTTTTCCATATAAGCTAAGCTTTTCCATATAAAGCTAAGAAAAAAAAAATAAAAAGAAAGCTGCTGTATTCTGAAAGATAAAAATGAAGAACCTGTTTATTATCATAGAATTATGGAATCATAGAATATGCTGACCTGGAAGGAATCCATCAGGATTATAAAGTCCAGCTGCTGTCCCTGCACAGAACACCCCAAAAATCTCACTGTGTGCCTGAGAGTGCTGTCCAAAGGCTTCTTGAACTCTGTCAGTTTTGGTGCTGTGACTGCTTCTTTGGGGAGCCTGTTCAGTGCTCAGCCACCCTCTGGGTGCAGAACCTTTTCCTGATAGCCAGCCTAAACCTGCCCTGAGTCAGCTGCATGCCTTTTCCTCGAGCTCTCTCACTGGTCAAGAGGGTGAAAAGATCAGTACCTGTCCCTCTGCTTCCCCTTGTGAGGGGAGAACCACAGCGAGGTCTCCCCTTGGTACATCAAATGCCCTTTTACTGTTGTTTTCCTTAGCTGAAGTGGTTTGGCCTGAATATGATGGTGACACCTGCTCTTTTTATCTACCAAAAAAACCCAAACCCCAAAACAAAACAAAAAAAAAAACCCAAAAAATAACCACACCCCAAATATCCAGGAAGGGCAAGGAAGGTAATCCAGCTAAGAGGAAGGGGCCAATTGCCATACCGTCCCTGTGGCAGATTGTGTCTCCTCAGATCTCTTTGCCCCCAGGGTCATGCTGGGTCTCACCTCTTTCACAGCTAAATATCCCAACTCCAGAACATGCCAGCTCTGATACCTCATGACTTAGTAAAGCATAAAGAATCTTTTCATTCTCTTTCAAGCATCTGTAATCCCATCTGTAGGAGATTTCAGCCACTCCAACTGCCTCTTCTGACTCACCTGGGCTCCCATTGAGGAAATGGGATTTGCTGGGGGCAAGGCAGAAGCTGTGATAGCCTGTGGATGCTGGTGCAGGGTGTGTCCAAGTCCTTGTGCTCTTGCCAATCTTCATCCCCTTGCCTGCAGACGCCCTGCCACCAGGCCCAGATACACCATTCCTCAGGTAGGGACACGTCACATGTGAAAAGTGAGAAAAAAAGCTCTTGGGAAATCTCAAAGGATTTATACAATTACATCCCTCAGGATGTGGGGTTGATTACTCAGGAGATGACTTTACTTTTCTTCTGAGTCAGTACTGAACAAGTAACTGGTCTGGCACATCACTCGGAGGGCCTGTGGTGCTCTGGGGCTGCCTTTTGCAAGAGCCTTAAGCCACACCTGCATTTTCTCAGCCAAAGCCAGTCTGGTCCTGAGAAATGTACCGAGGAGCAAATGCAGCCAGTTGTGATTATCCCCTACAGTTTTTCCTGGTTGTGCTTGGTGGTGTCACCAAGCATTTGAACCTGAGTTACAGAATTAATTTGGGAGGTCAGTGTCCCTGTGATTTATAGAGCTACCTCTTATGGATGTTTTGAGCTGCCTTAAATCAGTCATCTTCTGCAAGACTCTTAGGTGGAGACTCGTACCAGATGTAAAAAAAGTGAAAACAAGGTTTAGTCTTATGGGAAATGTCTGCCATTCTATTAAAAACTGAGGGACAACTTCTGCTCTGTCATTACATGGAGGAGGAGGAAAATACTTTTTCTAGTTATTAGAAATCTGTAGGATTAGTATGATTTATACCCAGTGGCCAAGGCAGGTAGTGCTGTGATTATTCCCTTTTGTAATGATGCACTTCTGTACCCTTTAGATGCATTTATTTAACTGATGACTGCTAAAAATGCAGAGAAAATCTGAAAAGCAAGATAGGCAATGAACACTTTTCTCTTTTTCCCATTTTTCGTGTGGTTAGAGAAAGTATTTTAGACCATCTGTTTCCCAAATTGCAAACCAATCTGGTCCTGTTGTAAAAATTTACAGTTATGCATCGCCCCCTGGAATCAGAACTAATGAAAGTTCACACAATAATATGATCAAATACAGCCCCAGCTAATAACACTGTTGTTTTCTCAGAATGGTTGATTCAAGAAAACAAAACCTTTATGTTCATGGCCCAGTTTCTTCTGGACCCTATACAATAGTAATGTTCAGAAGAGGCATATAAAGACCAGTCCTCCTTCCTGAACAGCACTCATGTTGCAGACACCCACAGATAGGATCAGATGATCCTGCAGTGTCATGAAAAGGCACTTCCAGAGGAATTTACATCCTCATGCTTTTAGCTGTCCCCAGAATTTATTAGTTAACAGATCACTGCTTCCTGTTTCTGGAAGTCTTGGTCTTTTGATCATGCCACCAAGTTCCTGAAATGCACAAGAAAATGGAAGCTTTGGATGCCTGTTTCGTTTGATGAGCACAACAGTCCTGAAGCAATCCAAACTATCCATAATTTTTGGCCTGCTCACAGCAAAACAGGCTCATTGTGTAATCATTACTTGTGCCAGATATCAGAACACCAGGTTTACCTCTGAGAGCCCAGCAATTTACCTCAGAAGTGCTAGGCTGGAAGTCAAAGGAGCTGATGCTGATCCTCGTGTTCTGCTGACATTGTGGTCCCCTGGGTCCACTGAATGACACAGAGTGACTTGTGATCAGATGAACAAAAAATGAGGGGTGCACCTTTGCTCTGACTAGAAGCTGTTAATTAAGCAAAATTGGAACTACACTCAGGCTAGTAACAGTGCCACAGCTGGGTGTCTTACACGGGAATTTCATTCTGGGAAAAAAAGGATTTAGGTAGTAGCAAGTATTCATTGATTAAAAGGTTGATTAATTGATTGATTGATTGATTGATTGACTGATTCATTATTAATTCATTAGAAAATGTATTTGGGACCAGCCCTGGGGATGCTGGTGGATGAAACACTGGACATGAGCCAGCAATATGCACTCCAAACCCAGCAGGGCAACCACATCCTGGGCAGCACTATAGCAGTGTGGCCAAGAGGCCAAGGGAGGTGATTCTGCCCCTCTGCTCTGCTCTGATGAGACACCAGCTGGAGTGCTGCATCCAGCTCTGGGGTCCATGGTACAGGAAAGACATGGATCTTTTGGGTCCAGAGGAGGACAATGAAGATGATCAGAGGGAAGGAGCAGCTTTCCTGTGAAGATAGGTTGCTGAGACAGATGGGTTGCTCACCTGGAGGGAAGCCTTTGGTGAGACCCTAGAGCAACCCTTCAGTACTTAAAGGGGGTTTGTAAGAAAGATGGGGACAAAGTTATCAGGGCCCTTAGTAACAGGACAAGGGACAACAGTTTTAAACTGAAAGATGGTAGGTTTAGATTTGATACAAGGAAGAGATTCTTTTATTATGAGGGTGGTGAGACACTGGAATGTGTCTCCCAGAGAAGCTGTTGATATCCCATCACCATTCAAAGTCAGGTTGAATGAGGCTTTGGGCAACTGGATCCAGTGAAAGATGGTCCTGGCCCATGGCAGAGGAGTTAGATAATATCTGAAAGTCCCTCCCAACCCAAGGTGTTTTATGGTTTCATGATTTGAAGTATTCTTCTCCCTCGGATCTGGCTTGCTCACTTGTTGAACATGCAGTTCATGGCCCCATGAGACAGAGAAGTGGGTGTTAGAGATATGGTTGCTCCCCAGATATGAAGAGCTCCCCAGATGATTCTGAATTCTTGAAATATTAAGAAGAATCAAGATTGAAAAAAACCTCTTGTTTCTCTTGAGGCGTTCTATAGCTCTTGTGAATTGCCAAAAAAAGAGGGAAAACTCGCCAACGCAATAAATGTCTTTCTAATGGGTTGTGACCCAGACTGTGCTCTTGCATCACAATCTCTGTAAAAGCATAAAAATCTGCAATTCCTTCTAAAACCTGGCACTGCCACAGTGTTGTCAACTAGATTTCTCCTCAGCACTGGGCTTAATATAAAAAAATTGCTAGAGGAACCTGAAGATGGACTGAAAATACGAATCAGCATTATTGTAGTTTGATAGCTGGAGCTTTTTGGAAAAAATACAATTTTTTTGTGTCAAGACATATTCCTGGTTTTTACAGCGATACCTGGGTATTTTCAGAATTGTTTCCAAGATTTTTCATGTGCAGTGTAACTTTATATTTGCTTTTCTATCCAATTCCCACTGAATGGAAGTTTTTCACATACTGCTGCCCCTCCTCCATTCCACCCCTCCAGTTCATGAGCAAGTTTACTGAGCTCCCCAGCAGCTCATGTTTATTTTCTTATCTTATGTTAGAGTGCGAAATTAAAACACTTGATTTGTCCTTGGCAAGTTAAAGTGCATATTATTTCTATGGCACTGTAGGGGTCTGCAGCTCTTTGTGAACAAAAAGAAACTGAAATCCTGTGACACAGGGCAGTGCATTGCCAGACCTGCAGACGTTCAGACTGGGCACGATGGAGCCGTTCCTCGCTGGGCTAACTCCTCTGGATGCTTTGTGGATGCATGCCCTGCTCCTCACACCTGGTGTGTCCAGCCAGGATGTTTCACTGGAAGGACATTAGAGCCATTGTGCTGTGTGGGCACAGCCCCTGGGGACACTTTCACAGGGCACCTTGGTGCCAGGTGTATGTCTGGCACCAGGTCACGCAAACATTCCCAGCCAGGTTTTACTACACCTCAATTGGGTATTGCTAGCAGTCAGCTCGCGGTGCCATTGACCTCCAGGTGGAAAAACTGCCTTTATTCACCTTTGCAGGATGTTTTTTGCAGTCTCCATGGAACTCCAGGTAGCTCTACCTATATTTACAGCTGAGGCAAATAGCACTGGGGTAGTGCACCCCACAATGACTCATCATGGTCATCATAAAGCTGTAATAAGTTATTTAAAATGCTGTTAAATATTTTTAAATGTTCCATATTAGTTAAAGGTAAAATCCAAATCAGTTACATTAAAATCTAATTAATTATTAATTAAAAGATTAGTTAATTAGATAAAAGTTAGTTAAAATATAGTTATTAGTTAAAAGATTAGTTAATTAGATAAAATGTAATTAGTTATTAGTTAAAATCTAAATAAATCAGAAAAAAAATTATCTATGCAACTGCAATTAATTTTAACCTTAAATTTCAACTAAAAGCACATATTCAACAGGCTCTCTCCTAGACTGTTGACAGAAAACAAATTTCTTGTCACTGTTGAATTTGAGGTGGGAATAGTATAATAAACTGTAAGTTTTAAGAAACTGAGTAGTAGTAAGTAAAACTTGAACATTTCGCCATTTCTTTATGCAAAACTCTCTAGAGTATGTGCACACACACTTGTGAATGTCTCAGTACAAAGTACTTCTCATAAAAATAGTCACTACCCAGCCTCTTGTCCAATTTTATCCCTTTATCAATGCCTGCCGTTTCCTGAAAAATAAGCACCATTTCCAAAGAATCAAGTCTAGATCAAGACAGAGCAATTTCTTGGAGGTGGAGGGTAAAGTCAAGCATTTTAAAGCTGAAGTACCAATGTGAATGAAATTCTTTTCTATTTTTCCTCCTTTGCTATATCAGGTGAGGGTTATATTTATGAACAAGTAATTTGCCATCAGTTGTTGCAGTTTGCCCTGTAGTTCCATGCCATAAACTTTAGCACATCCAACACCATATTGTTCCAGTTTTAAGCCTATCATAAAAGCACTAAGACTGTTTTGCTTGAGACATGGAAGAAGTATTCAGTCACTTAAATATCTCTCCATTCCCTCCAAATATTTAAAAGTGCAAGTGGGAAATGCTCACCTAATATACAAAAGCAGTGTCCAATAGCTGGAAAAAAAGATCCTTTCAACTGCAGGTTATAAAGATGGTTATCTCTGGGAGAACATTCCTCATCTTTTCCATATGTTTGAAATAAACTGTCTTCTGTGATTCTGAAGTTCTTTTGGCAGGAGAGGAAAAGTGTTGAAATACTATGTTTCACAATTTTCCAGACCAAATAGTAACTTATCTAAGCGATACATTACTGTATTTTCCAGCACATAAGCTCACCAGCTCTCTGCAAGTTGATAATCCTTTTCATTTTTCATTACTTGATAGCTAGAGAGGTATCTTGCAGAGTTATCATAGGCATTATCAGTGCAAACAGTGATGTGAAGCCAAGGACCTTTGTGATCATAGCATGTTTTCTGCTTGTATGGGATATTTTAATGCAGTCTCAGTGCCTCATTGAAAGCAGTCCAGCAGACGACAGATTATTTCCCCTAACTGTTTAGTGAGCAACAGCTATTTAAAACATTTGACATTACAATGGTGGGGAGTCATTGGCCACAAACTAAAATCTGTTCTCTTTATCAAAGATTTAGTTTTTATATTATTTGAAAAAAAAGCAATACGATTGGCAGCATTTGGTGTTGGCAACACACAGAAGCTTTTGTCCTACAAAGTTATGTGATTTTAGTTCTGAGTGAATCTTGGGAAATCACATCATCTCATTTTCACCATTTCTTTGTGCACAAATCTTACAGCATGTACAAAAAAGCTCATGAACCACTCAGTACAAAATATTCCTCAAAAGAATAAATGTGATGTTTGCAATTGAATTCGCCTACTGAAGTGTGAGCATGGCAGAATTTTGGTATAAATTTATTTCTTCCTTAGCAGGCATCCTCTTGTTTTCTGTGACTTCATGTGTTTTAACAATGAAAAACATTTTGAGAGTTTTGTGCTTAGAAGCTTTGTTAGATCTTTTTTATGATTCACACTCTTTGCACTCTGTCTTGCCATGAGCAATTCAGAAACTTCTATATAAGTGACCATGAGTTGTCTGACACTTACTTCCTTCTTTCCCTCTTTCTGCTCCAAACAAGATCATTTCTACACTTATTTGGTAAAGCTGACAATCCTATTTTTTAATTATTTTTTCTTTTGAGGGAGGGGTTTTCTTGACATTTTAATGGAAAAGCACCAGTTTATTTGTTGTCACACTCCAGATCCATGGAGGGGTGTAATTTGGGCAAATAAAAGTATATGAGTAAACTTACACTAGTCTTTAAATCACAATGATTTTGTCAGTTTCAAAACCTTGTGTACTAGGTTGACTGATCCCACAGGCTGCACACAGTACAGGCAGTATTTGGTCCATGACATATATTTAAGATAAAATCACTATACATACCATAATTTTTTCCTATCCTGGTTTACTGTAGCAGCAGCTCTTTTGGTAGGTAGATGACTTTGGAAATTATTTTTATGCCCCTTCTTTCTTTTCAGCCACAATGGAAATGATGGTTTTGCAAACTGCCAAACAAAATTTAGGACCCTTTGTCATTAAAAGTGTTGTGCAAGTGTATTATATTATTTAAGATCAAGAATGCAAGACTTCATCTGAAAAAAGAGCATGTGGAAAGATCTGGGGAGGTTCCCACAATGGGATCTTAATTTATGAGGGACTTGTCAGAGGACCTGTCTCTAAGTGAAGTGCCGGTGGAAGAGGTTATGGGCTCCATATGCACAGCGAACAATGCCAAGTCGTCAGGACCAGATGGTATTTACCCAATGGCTGTGCAGGAATCCAAGCATCAAACAACTGAACTGCAGTGTTTAAATGCACACTGGAAGCTAGCCTGGTAGCTGAGGACTGGCAGCTGGCAAACTAACACCAAATTTTTAATTGTGCTACCTAAAAAAGAACTTTGTTCAAGGGAATTTCAGGGGAACTACGGATGTCCTGACGTTAGTGCTGTACAAAAGACAAAATTATGCTTGTAAAGGGAAGTCTATAGTTGAAATTCTATTGAGAAATTATTTATGAAATGTTATTTCTCTGTAGGACTCAGCAAACATGTAGGGATATTCCATTGATGCAGTCTATTGAATTCTTACAAGTCTTTCATGAGACCACAGAAGTCACTCCTAGAGAAACTGAAAAAACGTGGCATAGAAAGTCTTTGTGTGCATAAATAATTGCTTAGAAGATAGGAAGGAAAGAGTAGAAAACACGATATATTTTCATGGCAGGTTGTTATCAAGTGGAGTTCCAGAAGACCTGTGATAAAACCCTTGATCAAAATATTTGTATTTTGGGATCTGTAAAAGAGCTTAGTAGCGAGATAACACTGGGGACATTTTTAGATTGTTCAGGATAGTAAGATGATGGCTGGCTGTGAACAGTTGCAGAGAGTTTTACAAGATTACATGGCCAAATGGTAAAATGGTAGATGAAGCTCCATGAAAATAAACATCAGGTGATGCACATGGGAGAAAATGATCTGGCAATTAAATGTAAAATGCCAAGGACTAGGTTGTTGTCACTTGTGAAAAACATCTTGGCACTATAATAGCTGCATGGAAAAGTCAGCCCTGTGCTCACTAGCACTTAAAAAGCAAATCAGATGTTAGGGAGCATTAGGAAAAATATACAGAACAAAACAGTGACCGTCAGGGTGCCACCACTGTATAGATCCATGGTTTCCATGATTATTGACTAGCATGCAGGTCTGAATCCTGTCTCCACCTCTGCAGCAAAAGAGAAGTAGATCCCATCAAGGTTGTGAAGGCAGCTGAAGGTTTCCGCACATGTCATGAGTGTGTGAGTAAGGCTGTTCAACTTGGAAAAGAAACCTCTATGGCAGACCTGGAGCTAGAGCGTAAACAGGCCTTGGCAACAGGGAAGGGGAATCAGAGACAGACTGATCACTGCCTCTCTCTGCTTGAGACCTCACATTCAATCAATCTGTCAAGTACCAGCTTTGAACAAAAAAGGGTGTTTTAAAGTTCAATGCCTTCTGATAATTTTCTTTCTTAGTCCTAGTCATTGGTCTGAAACCCTGTCATTCTGAAATCTAGTTACTCTGGAACCCAGCACAGCATCGCAGGGGAGAGCTGTGGCCAGTACAGGAATGACACTCAGGTCTCAGCTCCTCCTCTAACAACAGGCTGTTGAGACTGGACAAAAATTCCCAGTGTGATATTACCACTTAAAAGCTTTTAAGCCTGGCCAGAAAGATATGGCTTGAAACAATGCTTCAAAGAAATATCACCTAAGGCCTATATGTAGGAAGCCTTTTCTGTTTACAGAACTACTGGTTAACATTTTCTGATCATGTCATATTTATTTACCTGGGTTGCAAATGCAAGAAACTGACGTAATTTCATGTTTAATAGATGAAGTCTCAAGAAAAAAGACATTGTCATATGCTTTTTTTTTTAATATTTCAGAGATGTGAAACCTTTTCTTCCTGACATAGAGCTTAGTATTTACTTAAGATAAGGAGGAATCCAACAAGAAAAAAAGGTGATTACCTGATTAACAGACTTATTCCCTCATTCATTGAATCTTCCACTTCCTCCTGTGACCAGTGAATGAAACAAGGTGTAGCTGAGACACCCCAAGCCAACAAGCAAAGAAAAGGTAGCTGAGGGTGAAAAAAGGACAAAGAGGATATCTCTTGGAGAAAAAGACAAGAAATAGCTCAAGGAAAGAAAAACCCTCTTAGAGAACTAGAATAGGAGAACATGACAATAGTTTTATTTCTACAGTATTTTGACAGTATGTTAATCTGTGTCTCAGGTATGATTTATAGCAGCACACTGGACTTTAATGTTGCGGTAGTTCTAGTTTCTCTCATTCTTTTTCCTTTTTTTCTTATTTTCCTTTTTATTCCTCTAGCAGAAGCTGACATTGTGAATTTTATGTGAAAAAGATTTATTCTGTGCTGTTTAAACAGTTCCTCGCATAGTGTCCCTGACCCCATCATGAGCATGTGCTTTGGCAACTAAAAACCAAGAAGAGAGTGTAGCTGGAGATGAAATGCTGAAAGTGGGCCTTGATGCTCAGAAAAGATGTTCCTTTGGTATTTGTTTCTGTGTGTTACTATTATTATTCCTTTAAGCAAACAAACACATTAGTTCACCTCATTAAAATCAAAGAGAAAAATCTGAGAAATGTAGCTCAGCAGCCAAAGTCTCAAAATCCACCTTGAAATCTTATTGGCTATCTTCTCGGGGGAGGTGTAAATCTTCCTTTTGTTGGCTTTTATTTCTGAATTTGGCTCTGCTCCTGGAAATCTTCCCTGAGAGGCCTCCACTTGCTATAAACGTTGCAAAAGAAGCTTCACTATTTGCAATGCCATTCTAATTATTTTCCTGATGGGCCAAGAATCGCCTTGTGGCCATCTGGAGAGAGCCTTGGTCCTGTATTTCTAACTCATCCCTTGGAATCATTCTGAACATTGAGCTCTCACTGCCAGTCAAAACCACTCAGGGCTGGGCCTTCAGTCTGCCCAGATCCCTGCAAACTCAACTGGAGATTTACATCTGATGGTTGTGATGAAATGCAGCGGGTTCCTTGCTGGGAAAGCAAGAGAAAAAAAGAGATTAAAAAAACAAATAGCAAGGGACATGAAGGGAGGCTTGACCATAGGAAACCAGGAAGAGTGACTGTATCTTATCTTTTACTTGTGCTCTTCTTCTGGAATCCTGCTCTCAGAGGGGTCTGTACCCTAATTTTGGAAAATCACCCAGTTGTCCACTGCACTCTTTTCCAAACAACAACAGAAGGATTCTGGAGGGAATGCAGTGACCTTTTAATATATAACTTTGCTTGAATTAGTGGATGGCCTGGGGTGCTTTTGAGAAAGAAATCCTGTCAGGAAAACACACCAAGGGCTCGGTGTCTCACAGCAGATCAGATCATTTTGCAGTAACAAGGCAGGAAGTTCAAGCTAGACAGCTACAAGAAGATACCCAGAAAAAAATAAAAAGGAAAAAACAAAAGGAAAGAAAAGAAAAAAAGGCAGCACAGTGGAGCTCAAACACAACTGTTTGTTTTGTTCTGAGGTCTGTGCTGAGCACAGTCCAGCTTGCAGGCTTCGCAGAGGTGCTCACAGAAAGTAGGCTGATAAATGAATGAATTTCAGGGGGCAGGAAATGCTGATGCTAACTTTACTGGGAGCAGCTGTAAGACTGCACTGCAACCTTTGAGCTCTGACTGCAAAGAAATGCTGTGCAGCTCCATGTGACACTATCACAAAGCTTATGATCTGGGGGCAAAGAGGAGGGAAGGGGAGAGAAAGGGGGCAAATAACATCATTACTTACTTTGGTTTTAGTTCAACATTTATCTTTAAATATTTTTTTCCCCTCTGAATTAGTTTCAATAAAACGTGCATCGCTCGTGGAGCTCCTTCAATAAAAAAGTCACTGTTTGTTATACGATAACACTGAACAGACTCCAGGCACTCCATTTTCTTATCTTAGATATACAGTGGAGCATAACTCAAGCAAAGGGGAGAAGTTAATGCATCTGTAACACTAGGTAACAGAAGCAACAGTAGCATGTTAGTGTAGTAATAACTCTCACATGTGGAATATCTGAAGATGGGTTTTATTGAATTCAGTTTATTTAACCAGGATAAACCCTTGAGATATGGATCTCATTTACAAGATGGTGTTGGCAAGAGGCAGATTATTACAAGCACATGTGGAAGATAAATATAAAACAAAAAGTGAAAGACCTGTTTATATTTTTAATTAGGACCCTTTTATCACCAAAAAAGTTAAGTGAAAAGGAATATAGATAGATATATAAATATTCCTGTTGATATTAACAGCAATGATCCTTCTTACTTACATAGCACTTTTTTTCTCTAATATCTTAACACTGAGGAAAAAAAAAGGTGAAATGTCCTCCCTTGTTGCACATCAAGCCTGGCTAAGCCTGTTTTGTTCATGTCCCAGTGAAATGGCCCACGAGGATGCAACAATTGTGTCAGAAGAGGGAAAGGGAGCAGGGCAGAGAGCCCCAGAGAGCGTGCTACTGAAATGCAGTCATAGCTAGGTAGTGCTGACACATTAGAGAAAAAGCCAGGGAGAACACAATGTACAGTTGAAACTTCAGGAAAATTAAAGTAGGCCAAGTGTAAGTATTCAAAGTGGAATTTGACCAGGATTACCCTTTTTAAATCTTGCTAAAAATACTACATGATCTTTCGTGAGCACAGGCATTCAAGACTCAACTTCAGCATTTCATACAAAAGGCATTAAAACGAACATTTTTATGAATGCATTTTTTGAAACAGTTACCTTTTAAGTGACCTCTAAACAGGTACAGACCACATTAAAGTTATATGTGGTATGTTGGCACTTGAGGCTGCAAGGTGATGGAGTGCTTTTCTTTTCATAAGGCAATTTTGCTTGATAATCAAATGTCTCTGGTAGGTAAATAAAAAACCTCTCTCCTCTGTTAGAGGAGTTATTATGTTGTGTTTACAATGTATTCTTTTGGTCTGTAGTTAACATACTTTAAATACTCTTAAAAGTAAATGGCTGCCTTCCAGCCAATGACATTTTTGGGCTATCAAGTTGCATATTTTGCTCAGAAGTGGGATGCTGAGTCTGCTGCTCTGCTTTCCCTCTGCCCTTCAGGTTTCCCCTTCCTGGTGCAGAGAGCTCCAAGCAGCACAGTCCAGCATCTTTTTCATTTCTGGGAGTGATAGAAGACCAGACTTGTCCAGCCATTCTAGGGTATGGCAACTTCTGGGATAAATATAACAGGACATGACAAAATCATGAAGGAATGTAGGCCAATGGAAAACAAAACAGAAAGTCTTTTCTGAATGGGAGCCTCCAAGATTTTCTGATGCATATTCACCTGAACAGTAGGATGTTTTGCTGGAGCCTTCACAGCAAAACCGAGGCTTTTAGTTTTTTATGATGACCACAATGGAAACTACCTGTTGAGTTACCATTACAAAAGCCTTTACAGGCTACAAGGATTTCATGGGCCATACCTTGATAATTAATTTTATGCAGCAGCAGAGAAACAGAAGTTCAGCCCCCCAACGCGCCTGTTGGAATTTCCCCTTGTTTTCTCCCGTTTGCAGGAGAGATTTAATTGTGGGTGGTAAACCTAAAGGGTTTGCTGGTTGCCTCCACCGCTGCCCCCTGTGTTCTTCATTTTATTTGAGCTTTTCTGTGTGATTGAACCCTGGAAAAGTCAAGTCTCATGTCTTGCCTGGAGTGGCTGTGAAGAGCTCCCGAGTGTTCCTGGCCCCTCAGCATTTAGAAATTTCTTGCCATTAACTTGCACAGACTGCTCCCCTTCCAGTCACTGCCTGCAGCCATCTGGTGGCGGACCAAAACGTTGCCTGGGGGTATCTGCTTGAATTAATTTGCTTTGGCTGTATTTGCACTTTTGTTTACCATTTGAGCAGTGACATTTATTGGCACAAATGTGCTAAGGAAAGCCAGTTCGGGAAGAAATGTCAATATTTGCTCTGAAGAACAACCAGGCCCCAATTCAAAAACATACTTACTAACTCTAAGTACATGGATGTGTCTCATTGATTTTGTTGAATGAAACCTGATGCTGGGAACAGAAGCAATGCCATAAGCTTTCACTCGCCAATTAAGACAAATTGGTCATTGCCCAGCCTGAGCTAAGATTGTTCAGGATCTATCTTCATTGCACTGAATCCAAAGAGATAAAACACAGGCCAGGGATTTGCACACATTTGCAAAAACATAGCCCAATCACGTCTGCACAGAGAAAGAGGCAATGCGGTTGGTATGAGGAATTGTTGCAGTGTTGTCTCTCTACAAAGGCTGCAGTGAAAAGAGAGTCCAAAAGGAACATGACTGCTAAGAATATGCTAAAAATAATGCTGGAAAGTCTTGCTTGGGGAGCCATAGACTGCACTAGGTCTCCACAGGTGTATGGGCAAAACAGACCAGAACTGTCAGGACAAACAGTCCTGACATATATATCCTTTTATATAACTGTAGTTGTCTAAACACATCCACATCAGTGAATTTTGGCTGCAGAAGTGATGGGGGATTTGCAGTTCTTGCTATAAGTAGATTGTGGGTTTTTTTCTGATATTTATTATGTGAATTATAACATCCATGGGGAAACATGCTTGATTGAAGCTCCTGTCCTGTCAGAACAACTCTAAGGAAATAATATGAGGCTTGAGGCTGAGACTATCATGTCATATTAAGCCACAACAATGAAGACTTAGTGCAGGAGTACCAAAAGTTCCTATATTAATGTTGCCTAAGTTTTCCCATTATAAAAGATTCAAATTCTTTTCCCAGAGATTTGGAAATGGTCAGACTTGCAATTAGGATGGATTTGCTTGATGTCTCTGAAAAAACCAACAAATTAATTCAGAGTTGCCTGCGCCCTGTAATGAAAAAATCCAAACCCATTCCTTTTATTTTATTATGACCTGTACAACTTGCCTGATGTTTCTGAGCATGATCTGCCAGCTGAGCACTCCCCAGCCCCTTCAAGGACTGTGACAAAGGGAGTGGATTGTCCAGGTCTCTTTACTACCAACAAACCTTGAAGAAGCTGGGTAGGGAGGCTGATATATCTGCCCCCAGAAACCCATGTGATTTCCTAAGTGTCATGAACCAGGGCTCAGGTGGTACCTTGAGTTATTCATGGAGACTGAGAAGTTTTTGGTCTAACCCACTGACATCTCCAGCTGAATTCAGCCTCAACTACAGACTATCCCTACATTCTGCCTGTGGTGAGGTTTTACAGCCATGTAAATCATGGAGTCCGGCACTGCATCTCAAAAGTGGCTGCAGTGAATTCACACCATGGTTTGGTTACATGGAGCTGTGCTCCTGCAGAGGCTGCTCCAAGGAGGACAACCTGCCCAAATGCAGTTCACCTCTTGCTTTGGACATGGCCAAATCATATCCTACATCTTGATTTTCAGCTGAGAAGTGGCTTGCTTGCAGTTTCTTGAAATACGACATCCCCCTTTCTCTTCTCCCCCTATTCCTGAGCGTGTAGCATTGAATATACCCCTATGGCCAAGTTCAACAAATTATCAGCCAGAAATTTTAATCAGATATTTAATCTTTCAACCATGTAAGTGAGATTTTGTGTTTACAGTGGCAGCAGGCCAGCTCAACCTCAGAGAAAAAGATTGTTAGTAGTGTCCTTGAAGCTGGGGAGCCAGAGACCAGTGACTCCACTGAGCAGGTCTGGCTGACCTGCAGCTGAAAGGCAGCTGTAATCACCACATCAGTACCTACAGCACTGTGTGCTTACTGAGCAGTGGAGAGCCAAGGAAGTTATTATCGTCTTTGGAATACTGCTGCTCTGAGCATTCAAAATTATTTAGTATAGTAAAGAAAAGAACTAAGCTTTGGTGACAGGAGGCCACGGCAGATGAAATTCTAACATACTCTGCTCCTGAATTTGCCAAATCCTGGAGTAATGGGAAGCATCTTCCTAGATCAAATGCCAGTAGTGAAGTTAATGAATCTTCTGTTTCAAAAGTTTCTTTCCTCATACAGATGCCTTGGACAGATGCATGCCTAAGTGTAGCCATATGCCATTATTCATTCTTGTTTGTAAGGATCTCATCTGATGCTACAAAGCAGTACATGAACAAGTTGGTTTTCATAATGTTAACCCTGAAAAGCATGTTGTAAAGTGGAATATGTGAAGCACTTTTCAGTCATACTTGGTGATCACCTTAATGACTCGAAGCTAGGGGTCCACTACTCTGACATTGATTTTGCTATGTATAGTCATGGAAGGTTTATATTCAGAATATTCTTATGTTATGCCCAAGGCCTAAATGCTTTAAAAGTCTGGGAGGATTTGGTTGTCACCAGGGTCTGGATGGGGTGGCATAGGATCAATTTCTCATTTGCCCTAAGTACAAACCTGAGCTCTCTGGGGCAACTAAGCAACCCCAGATTAGAACAGGAATCTTGACTTCACCATTCAGACTTCTCACATAGAAATGTGAAACCCTGTGGGGAAAAAAAATCTTATTTCTTCAGTGCAGATGTGTCTGCAATCAGTGATTCGTGTCAGCCCATCAGTATTCCCAATGGTGAAGTAGCAGTTTGGGAGGCATTATAGCTCTGTACAAGGAGCCTAAAATTTATTTACCTTGACTATTTGCTCAGCATTTTTCTGGTAGCCATATGAGAAGTGGATGCTAGGAGATAAGTTAGGATTGTTAATACTTCATTGGAGTCTGAAGAGGTTATACCACTATGTACCAGGGTCAAGTTTTAGTTTGTTGTTGAACTCTCTGACTCTTCACTGGAGGTGCAGACAAATTCTGCCCAAGATAGGGATAGTTTTCAGGAAGGGTATGATATAGCTCCTGTCTTACAGATTGACACAACCTTTGCTATTTCTAAGTAAAACATACCACTTTATGGTCTTCCAAAATGTAAATGCTTCCTATGACTTTGATTGCTGCAGTTTAATTGCAGTTGTTGTTCACATAACTTGCTTAATATGATTAATGTCATAACAAGTCTGCGGACATTCCTCAGTTCTTTACCTTGACAGTGGAACAACACTGGTGACAAAGTGCAGGGTAGGGCATAATGGATCTCTCTTTTTTTAAGGAATTACCTAGGAGTGCTTACAAAGATTCCAGTGTTGGCATTCACTTATTGGATAATTTAGTTCATCTTTATTTCCAACAGGATAATTCGATTTCCCTGTAGAGCTGTGAGACGTGTTGCTTCTGAAATAAGCTGGTTAGCAATGTACTCTCTACAAAAAACTAACCATCCAATGGGGGGAAAGAAGCACAGAGCATATATTGACTATAGGCATACTGTATATCAGAATAGATGTCCTTTTGTTCAGGCCAGTATCTGATGAGAAAATGAAATATGGCCTGAACATTTATATCTAGTAGGGATAATAAGTGTGAGAGATGGCTCAATTTGAATTGAGGCTGAGACACTGAAGTGAAGCCACTTTAGTGGCATTGACAGATGATCTCTCCTTGTCAATAGATAGAAAAACATCAATCCATTTTCATCCTCCTGGATCTCTCTTCAACATTTTACACTCTTGACCTGAATATACTCTTGTTTCATTTCAGAGTGTTAACCACAGGACAGGGCAATGTAACAAATGGCCAGGTCCCTCTTGAAGGGATGGCAGTGTCTGCTAGATGCAGAAAGCTGTTTCTGCTCTTGGAAGACAGCAACAGTTGTCAAGTCCCTCAAGGATCAATTCTCTCTCTTCTGCTATTCAGTATGTTCTTGCCAGATGGATGATGTCCCAACTCTTGGAACACCCAGATAGTTCTCATCCACCTTCTTGTGGTACATTCCTGCTGTTTGGCTAATGTGACCAAGGTGACTTTATCTAGATGAGAGCAATACACAGATTAGAGCTATTGGCTGAAAGCTGAAGCCTGTCGTGACCCAGAAAATACTGACAGAATAAAGTTTTTTTGGAAAGGCTGGTATGAGATGTGCTTCTCTTGGTGGGAGGCATGAAGCAGAGCTGGTCAGTCACTCCCATGCACCAAGGGCACTCTTGTGTTCCTCATTGTTCTCAGAACCTCAGGCACCACTGGACTGGAAGAAGCCTTGTGACTGGACTGCAAGAGAGGAACACACAACATTCTTGATCATCACTAGCCCATGGTAGTTTTAGCTGTCCGTGCCAGTGTTTAACTGCCCTTGTGAATTAAAATTTTTATTTTATCATTGAAAAACATCCCACACTGCAATTTCACCTAACATTTTCTCATTTTATCTATCTAATGGACAGAAAGAACTTTCATTTTTACTCTTTCTTTCCAGCTGCATTTTATGTATTTCAAATGTATTATCACATCTTCCCTCTGGACTAAACAAGCCCATATTTTTGTCATTCTTTCTCTATAAGTCATGTTGTCTAAACCTCTGATTATTCATGACTTTTCCCAGTTTGTCCAAGTCTTTTATGAAATGTCTTTTCAATATGGGCACAGTTCTTCACAGATGCCTTCTAGATGCTGAGCAGAGTGGAGGGATTTCTTTTAGTCTTAAATAAAATATTCCCTTCTAAAAATCCCCATAATTTAGATGAGTTTTTACATTAATGTCATAAAATTGACTCACCCTTTATGTGTGGTCCCCACATCCTCTAGCTCAGTTTTAGAAGAACTGTTGCCTATTCAGTTCTTCCCTGCACTTGCATTTTGGCTGAAAATGTCTTTCTAGCTGTAGTACTTTACTCTAGTCCTTCCTGATAATGCTATTTTAAAAACTGTTTCTTCAACGTGTAAAGATCTTTTGAATTCTAATCTAACCTCCCAAATGTTTCCACCGTCTTTCAAGAAGTGAGAAATCCTTTCTGATATTTTCCAAGTTTTTAATAAAAATATTGACCCAAGATGGAACCTCTGTGGAACTACAAAGAAATTTTGCAGTCTGGCAATGACTTGTTCCCAGCTACTTGCTAAGTAAAGTTTTCCAAGTGGCTGAGCACCTGCTTTACAACAGTTTTGAGCTCATGTTTTCTTATAATTTCCTTAGGAAGCTGTCACATGAGACAGCATCAAAAGCCTTGCTAGCATCCAGATGTGTGACATCAGCTCACAAAGACCCATATCCTGCTAGACAGGAAAACTGAGTTAGGCTTAAGAAAGCTAGTGTTTGTTTGACAAAATCATGCTCCTGTGCAGCTATTATCTCCTAAGTAGTTTGATTGTCATCTGATCTTCTGGCTATATATATATGGCTGTACTTTACTATACATGTAGAGCATTATGCTCTATTATTTTTCTGGAATTTAAAATAAAGAAGGCAGGCCATGGTTTGTGGAGTTCTCCTTATTAAAAAAAAAAAAAAAGTGCTATGTTTGCTCTCTTCTGGCACTCTACGACTTCTTCCATCTATCTGGAGTTTTTGGATCACTGATACTGAGTCCAAATTTGTTGTAGTGAATTTAGTCAATATTTAGTCAATTTTTGACAACATCTAACTCCATGAGAGGTAACAATCTGGTATTTTCTACTTTACCCCTGACTAATGGTGCACTAAAAACTTCTAACAAATTAGTTTTATGCCAGTGGAGCTGGCATAAAGCATTTGTTCACCGTTCATTTTATTTAGTGAAGACCAAAACAAAAAGAACCAACTTGGATCAATACTCTTGCAAAATAATGCCTCATTTTTACTTTGCATCCCTTGGGACTTGTGCTTTGCCTTAGCATTTCTGATTTTCTCTCTATGGCCACTGGTGTTCCTTACAGGTCTCCTCAGTAATGTGATGTGTATTTTACTTTCTTTTTTATCCTTATAGAGAGGGTTATTGAAGAGGTTTAGCAGGAGTAATGATCAGTTCTATCTGGAGCTGTTCAAAATATTTTCTCCCACTCTGACAGTCATTGGTCTAGCTCCAATTATTCATGCCTGTGCCCCTTCCTGGCCAGGCTACAGCAAGGCAGAAAGCCTTCAGTGAATCAACGTGTGCAGAAACTGGTCCTGCATTTTCTCAACAGCTGAGGCTATTCCAGATTTGCCTTATTTGTCCTCTACTCCTTTGAATTGTGTCCAAACAGAATTTGAATCCAGTTTATGGTTTTATGAACTATCTCTATGCCCTCTTGCCCTGAGTGGGGAGCCTAAAAAGTCATGCAGTTAAGCTCTGCGACAAAAGTTGTGGTCAAAGATCCTTTAACAGGACCCTTGATAAGACAGGAAAACTGTACAGAAAGCAGGGACTTTTCAGGTCTTGACCAGTGGCAAGGAATTAAATGGCCTCTTCAAAAGCTCATCTTACAGCTCTCCACTGTTGGCACCAGTGACACTTTCTGTACTTCATCTGGGTTTGTGGCTATTTCTATATTACCTTTCCCTGCACATTTTCTGCTGTAGGAAGAGGGAGACATTCCTGAATGAATCACTGCAAGAGGCTCAGATCCTCCCATGACAAATGTGATATCAGAGTGTGTACAGAATCAAATAGGATAAATAAACCTTAACACCAGTATTTTAGCATGAGTATGACTTTGTTTTGTTATGTATGGCTATTGTCACATTGTGGACAATTTTGGGAAAGTGGAAAAATTCTCAGATTATTAGTTTGATCTTGGTACTCTGCCACAAGACTGATGGGAATTTGGGGGCTTTGTTCTGGGAACGGGAATGGTGGGCAGGCGTAGGAGGATAATATGAGGAAGGAAGGCTTATTGGTTGAAAAGACAGAGATTAAGATTAGAGGTTTATGACACATGACGAATCTCAGAAACGTTTTGATTTCTCTATCTTTCTTTTTGTCATTACCAAAAGAACAAGAGCACCAAGAGGCTCACTAAGTGACTGTCCAAATCTTCAGCCCATTGCAATGGGCTTGTGCTGGGGGTTACTGTAGACCCTCACTGGCTTCTGTGCCCGTGTGCTGCCCGAGATGCTGAGGGAAAGCATCACTGTCATTCCCAAATGTGCCCTAGAAGCTACAAAGCCCAGCCAGAGGCCTGGCCAGCCAGACCCATGTGGGTGACAGGCCTGAGGACCACCAGCACCCTGGGGAGAGCCCTGAACTCACAGCGCCAGATCAAGACAAACTGCATATGATGTGGTTGAGATCTGGCAGAGCATCCCCCAAGCTGGCACTTCTATATGGAGACCTCCATAGCAAAAATGGAAGACTAACTGTACTGAGGACAAGCAAACATCATAGGGAACTTTTTCCTAGCACAATGCCTGTCATTTGACTGAGTTGCTCTGTGACCATTAACATCTCCCTCGTTTTCATTGCTGACTGACAAAAGAGCAGCAACTCCAAAGATTTCTCAAGGCAATTTTTTTCAGACTAAGATGGACATAGGATCCAAGTAATCATCCTTAGAGCTTTACATCATCCTCTGGTGTCTTGCCCATCAAAATAGATCCTGCTTCAAAGAAATGACATAGCCCCCTCAATGGCAAAGAGCATGCACTGGGAGAGAGCTCTTGGATTTCTGACTGCTTCACAGCACACATCCTTGACTCAGAAAGATCAAGCTTACCAGAAGCCCTTCAACTATTTTTTGTTTCATTTTCCCAGTGCCCACCAGATTAGAACACAGCTTGGCAATGTCACTAGGAGAAAGAGAGAGAGAAAAGGACAAAAAAACAGCTGCCAGTGTTTCAACTACAAACACTGTTGGAAGGGTTTGTGAAACTTGCCATAAAAGTACTACAGACAGAAATGTTCTTTTCTTTGTATGATTTTTGGAAAGTTTCAAACTTCAACTGGTACTGTGTGCAAAATCAACAGGTCTGTGCAAATACATCTGGGTCAAGATTGACAGGTGGGAAAAGCTTGCAAGGCCCTGTCAGAGCCACAGAGATCTCTGCTCTGTGTGTGCCAATGGAAGAACTCCCCCTCTTGCTTCACAAAGATAAGGGTCTTATGGTAAAACAAAAACAAGGAATCAAAGGGTAAGAATCAGTCCTCTAGTATCTCATCCTGTGTGTCACTTGATCAAGGGATATTCATGACTCCTAGCATCACAGAGAGGATGAGAAGGGAAAGTGTGGGATGCTCAGTTTATTCCCTTGCTGCTGCCTGTAGGCAGGAGAGGAACTTTAATGGACACTCATGATTTAACAGAAAATGGTGCTAAGCATCATTTTTCTAACCTCAATTTGTGACATTCTCTTAAACATCAGGATATTTTCAAGCATTGTTAGAATGGACCTGTTCCCCTGCATCCTGATGCAGCAGCCCAGAGGAACATAGATTCAGGATTTCCACTGCAAACCTGAAGATGGAAAAGCGGAGATTATCATAAAATCACATTATTCTGGGAGGCACAGCTGTAAGAATGAAAACCATAATCTAACAGGAGTTTTGATTTAACTGGAAGAATAGACAGTGCTGGCACTGCATACTTGCAGTAATGTTTGTACTTACTCCATCTTGGACAGAGAGGTTTCTAGATCTATACATTTCTATATGTTTCTAACTTACCCTAGTCATTCTTCTTCTAAGTTCATTGTAAAATTAAATACATGGAAACATTTATGTCAAGGAGGCAAAGTTGTTAGCTCTTTTCTGTTCCTCTTCCTTAACATAAATTATTTGTATCAAGTGGCTGTAAAGTTATGTCCTATGCATAACATTGTACCTATGGCTTGGCAGTGACTTTTGTCTGAAGAGAGACTGGCAGAAGGACTGTGTGATGCTATTAGGAAAAAAAAGGCTGTTTTGAAATTTTTTCTGGAGTTTCAAGAAAGGAGCACTCAAGAGACACTTGCTCACACTCAGTTGTACGTGATTAAACCTGTTCTACGTGATTAAATCTGTTCTTTGACGTGTTCTAGTGGTTTCCAGAGAAAAACACGTATCCATGTCTGCTTAGGCTCCAAGCTGGTCATTTCCTTCTATTTCTGTTCTGGCCCTGGATCTCCACCATCCTCCACTCCTTGTTCCTGTCCATCTGTAAAACTCATAAGGCCAGGTTTAACACAGTAGTGTACACAGGCAAAGGATGACTTGGAAGTGCTTGAAGGAAGGGATGTGCTTCATGATTCAAGTGTTTGTGTCATTTCGGCAGAAAACTCTGACCAAGAGAGTACACATGGAAAAAATCTGTCAGCTTTTCCACAGAAAACCTTATTCTCTTGTGCTATGACCTCTAGAACAAAATGTAGAAAATCCTATGGAGGCTTCACCTCTGTGTTTTGACTGAGCCATGTTTTTAAAATTTCTGTATGCAAAATGTAATTTTTTAAAATATTAGTGAGCTTTCAGTCAAATGGGGCAAACAGCACAGTCTTTATCACAGTAAACTCCACAAATATCACATCAAGTCTTAGGAATATTTGATATTTATATAATCAGTGAAGGAACTAAATTAGAAGGAAAAATTAGGTACTTTCACAGTATAGAGGTGAGGAGAAAAAAGGGGTACCTGCCCAGTGGTTATGGAGCTGGCCTAAGGGAGCAGAACCAGGGTCTACAGCTTGCTACAATAAATCCTCAACACAAAAATGCCTAAATATCCAGAGTGATAACTTTAAACATGGTTCTACTGCTGCTGTCACTGCCCTAAAGCTATCTAAAAAAGGACTGTCTTTAGAAAATGGCCCTCTTCTTTTAGATGAGTTCAGGGTATTCCCTTTTAAACCATGGCTTAAGCTCTAAATCTGAAAAGCTTAAATCAAAGTCCTCTCCTGGGTATTTTTCCTGACTGGGGGAGGTGGCCAGAACTGAGATGCTTAACAGTCTACATGCCTCCTATAGATGCTGTAGGTGCCTAAATTTGGGCTATAGATATACCTAAAAACTCAGTGGATTTTTAGTCACCAGCCACCTTTTCAATGTCTCCAACAATGGTCTTAGAATGATAGCATTTGACCATTTAGCAGTAAATACAGGTCTTGTATTTCACAGTTACTGTTGTGGGGCCTGTCCTTTGATTTGAGATTGGTCATCTCCTCACAGCTTCACCCTTGGTAAAGGATGACCTGCAGCTTCTGAGGAGAACTAGAAAAGGGATATATAGCTGTAGTCAAAATCCTGATAAGTTTTTTTATTATTCTATTATTCTGAGTAGCTTAATCCTCACCAAGAGCTTTGAGAATGTATCCCTGTTACCCATCATCTTCCTCTCACTCATTATTGTACCTACCAGCTACACCCAGGTATCACTAGGCTGAGATGTACATGTAAAGCACATGGTGGGAGGACCAAGCCAATAGCACCTAATTCAACACAATTTTCACTCCTTGTGAAGAAGAAAGGTGATTTGTGGTTGTTCACATTACTGCGGCACTTCGAAAGAGTATAGGTGGCTTTCTGATACAGCCTGATACAACAGTGGCCCTTTGCATCTAGTAAAGCAAGCCACCTGATGGGGGTCATTCAGGGGATCCTGAAAGACTGTGCAAGGGACACATTTTCTGATATGTTCAAAATATCAACTCCTTTTCCCCCCCTCCTTTTTCCTACTAGCAATTAAGGTTGGCAGATCAACTGGTTTTGGGTGAACTGCTGTGGGTTCAGGCTGCTGGACAACGTGGTCTTTGCCACTGCTGTTTTCTGATCTCAATATTTTTGTGAGTTCCATAATGATAGTGGACAGCCTTGCCTAACCTAGTCAAAGGCAGGCAGAGTTAGCTTCATCCTTTATGGTTTCCAATAAAACCTCAGTGATCCACAAGGGAATAATCACACAATAAGTGAGTGGAGCCCACAATGCAAGGGCCCCAAAATTTCCAAATCAGGAAGCCCTCCTTGGAGCAGCTGGATTATTAAATGCACTCAATTGTGCACATTGGGATGACAGAGAAACAAACTGTGGATGTGAGGGAATGCCCGCTGTATGGGAAAAAGCAATGCCAGGAGGAAAACTGAGATAGTGCACTCGTCTCCTCAGGCGAGGTTCAGAGATTAGAGATCTGCAAGATCAGAGAATGATCTTGCAGCTGATAGCAGCGTACCTGCGTGTTAACATCCCTCCTGGATAAAGCACAAGGATACAGTCACCCCAGCCAGGCCACCAAAATCTGCAGCCCAGTGGGAAGCATCTGCCTCCTGCCTGAGAAGGCTGCTTGCTTGCTTACTTCCACGGGGGCAGCGGAGGAGGGGTGGGAAAGGAGCCCCGGGGGAGCCGCAAATAATAAATAACCATTTCAGCTGCTGCAGCCACAGCAGAATAGACCCGGCGAGGACAGTCGGCGCGGAGGAGGGGGCTTACAAGCGAGTGCCTGGATGTCGGCGGCCGCCGGGCTGCCCTGTGGCCGGGCTCCGGGGCTCGGGACACGGGTGTCCCCCGCGGCCCGGGGCTCGGGCCTGCCGCCGGCCCCGCGGCGCTGCCGCTGTTGTTGGTGCGGGGCAGGAACTTGGCAGGGGCGCGCAGCCGGTCCCCGCTTCGGGTCCCACAGGCAGGAAAAGTCTCCCAGCCTGCGCAGGAGACAGCCTGGCTGAAAGAGCCCCGCCAGCTCTGCCGCAGATAAGTTAATGTACACAGAAGGGACGTAAATTACCGCGACCCTCAGCAGCAGGACATTGGCCAGGCCTGTCGGGAGGAGGACAAGCGCCGGCCAGCTCCGCGCCTCGCTGACATTCACCTCCAGATAGAGCCGCCGCTGCCCGGCGAGGAAGGACCTGGTGGAGCCAGGGCTTCCTTGAAAACAGCTGCCTGTCCCTGACACCTACAAACTAACGCGGTTTTAATCAGGGGAATTAACGGAGGGCGGTGCACTGTTTTCCCAAACGATTTACATGGGGACGGCAGCCTTTTCCCCCCTCCGCCGCCTCCTCCGTGGCTCCACTGCCATTTCCCTTATGTTTCTTTATCTGAGCTGATTTTTTTTCCTGCCGCCCCGGTCCCCCCCTCTCCGGGGAGCCAGACGTGCCTTCATCTCAACCCCCCGAGCCCTGACGGCACTCACCTCCCTGTTTACACACTGACATCACAGTGCAGCCTCCCTCCAGCCCAGAAATAACCCCTGGGAATAAAGCAAACAGGAAAAGGCCACTGCTGTTGCCTCCTTCGCAGCTACAGCCACATCAGCCCTTTCAGGGACTGCAGCCGCACGTACGGAGCGGTGCCCGGGGTCCTGGGAGATCCTGTCCGGCCCCATGCCACCGCTGTGACAGTAAATCACACAAGATGCCCGACTGACAGGCTCTGCTTGGCAGAGGGATGGCAGAGCTGAGATGGGATAACTGCATCCAGATAACAGAAGGAGTCAATGGGAGGGCCAAGGCTGGACACCAAGTCTTCTGCTTCAGCCATTACACCATGCTTCTCCAAAAAAATATGTTTCCCTCTCTCTCCTTCCCTGTGTTTCATTTCCTTCATGAAGGGACACAGTCAAACTGAAAGCCAGGTATCCTGAATGGACGATGGGAACAACAATGGGAAAATGTCTGTGGGGTCACCCTCAGTTTTTCCAAATAGCGTCTTGTAATCCACACACAGCCCATTAATTTCAGCAGGACTGCTTGTGTGGTAAGCTCCTACCCGAGATGTGTGTGGGAGGCTCATTTGGGCCCATGGAGACTTCATTATTATTGTAAGCTTCAGTTTTAGAAGGCTCCAGGGGACAGCGCTTTGCTCTCTCTCTTAGGGAAGAGCCAGGCTTAGCGGGGCTGATTTCTGTGTCTAACATTCTGCCTGCCCTTGCTTCCATGAGCTCTGCTCTCTTGTGTTTGTTAATTACTCTGTCTGGACACCTGGCAGCAGTCACTACCAAGGCTGCGCTCACTGGAATTGTGCTGGATTGTTTAGGTTGCATAAGTGTCCCTAAATGCATAACTTATTTTCTCTGGCTTTGCAAAGGCAATTGCGTAGCAGCAAGGAATGGGTAACCTTAGGGAGGCCAGAGAGCAGGTGCTGTGCCCAGAAAGACCTTTTTGCTTTTCAGTTTTGCCCCAGAGTTGCTGGGTACAGTGTGATGCTCTTGGACCAGACTGTGTGAATCCATTATGGTTTTATGCAGTTGGTTTCACAGGCATGTATAGATGTGGAGTTGGAGACAGCAAGCACAAGAGGCTCTTTCCCAAAGCCTTTATAACCTGTGTTAGACACAACAAGTATGTACAAAGATCACACAAAAACACTGCTCTTCTGATAACTAATTTTTAAAAAAATATATTTACTGAGGACAGGATCTCCAGTGGTTTCTCATAAGCACCACCATTCCCATCCACATTTTGAAAGGCAGAGTCTGTGCATAGTCATGGCTGTGTCCTAAGGGGTGACCTGGGAGCATTGCTGGAACATCCATTTCCCCAAAGCAGTGTCTCCCACTCTGCCACCACAGCCTGCTAACACCACACAACCTCTCAGTGACACAGTGTGGGACACAGACTCTCCAAGGTAAACCAATGCCCCTTGTTGGGGTCCTCTGCTATTCCTTTTCTCTTCTGGCAAGGGGTGACAGGAGAGCTGCAGCCCTCCATGTGCCTTCTGCTTCCCTCCCAAAAGAACTATGAAGAACAACAAAAGTTGTCTGAGGAAGGCTAATGGCAGACAAAACATGGACTGTAGAACTCAGGTTGCAAGCACTTTACAATATGACTAGTTTTGGGATACTCCCAGATGAAAGAAGCTGTGTAAGTAGCATTGATGGTAAAAGATAGAGGTGATGTGCCTACCATTCTGAGTGAAAATGTCCTCTAAACTGGTTACTTACTGCCCTGCCTATCATTGTGGCTTGAAAAAAGGAATGACTTTTAATCAAGGAACCAGTCAGAAGATTGATTCTCTTTCCTGTAAGTGCAGTGCCTCATGATATCTCCTGGAAAATAAGACCGCTGCAGTGGAGAATGCATACTTCTCTTTTTTTGTTTGTGTTTGGTTGGGATTATTATTATTATTATTATTATTATTATTATTATGGTCTTGTGTAGTATTTTTCTTTTTTTCTTCTGTGTGTTTTAATTTTTTTCTGCACTGCAAATAAAAGAAAAACTAGCAGTAAGATGTAGAAGTAGGTTGATAACCAGGTATACATTTAACAGAGAGCAACGACCTCTCTTTCCTTCCAACTTACACATTCTGGGCAAGGGATAGAAATATCCTTGACCTTGATGGAATTATTCCAGCATCACCTGTTGCAATGGCTTTTCTAGGGTTGTTACAGGGTCAAAGTGTGACCAGCATGTAAGGGTTTGGTTGTGGCAACACCCTTTCTGATCAGGAGAGAGTGAGGGTAGATCCTCATGGGAGTGCAGCATGTCCAGATGGCCAAATCCTCTCCCACCTTCAGGAACTGTTCAACATGGAAAAGAGAAGGGGCTGGAACTGTTCTCTGATGTGTTCATTCAGCTCTTAGAGGAATACAGGCTGCTCTGCTGCAAGACAAAGAAGTGAATGAGGCAGCAGCCATTGCCTCTGTGTGTGTGCCAAGGACAGGAGCCTCCAGTGCCTCCATCTGAAGATTGGCTTCCCTGGAGAGCTGGAGTGTGTGAGCTGTGGCACTGGCAGGCTCCACAGCCTGACACATGTTTTCATCTCTTCCTGCACAGAATGCCCCCTGTGTTTTCTTCCAAAATACATCCACGTTCTTGGCACTGGAAATCTTTTATCTTTATCTGTTGTTTTGAGCACACCCACTGCTTCCTGACTTAAAGCAGTTATGGCATAGACAGAGATTTACTGACATCAGATAGTGGTTTTCTTAAAGCTGCTTTAAGCCAGATTGTTCTTTTGGTGGACATGACACAACTGGGCTTCATTTAGATGGAAAATAAAGATCAGTTTTCCCAAAGCAATCATGTTTGGAGCAGGAAACTAAGCTATGAATGGATGTGTCTTGAATGCTGAGGGGCTAATGGGAAGGACTGGTGTAATTGTGGTTGGAGCAAATGCTGGTTTTGATTCCACAGGGGCTAAAATCTGATTCTAGTTTGGGGGAACATGCCTAGCTTCATGGCAGGTGCCAGTGACTTCAAAGCAGGGTCATAGCCATGCAAAACACATGCAGAAATAGCTCCAAATGGCACTTTCTCAGTCCATCCACAGCATCAGAAGTGAGGAAGAGGACAGATAGTACAGAAGAGGTTTCCTTTTGGGCCCAGGTCCTACAACTGCTTCGTCCTTTCTCCTGTGCTCAGTCAGGACCATACCCCCCATACTGCAGCCCAGCAGGACTCCTGCAGGCTGGAGAATCCAGCCTCACATTTTTTGGTGATCTGTTGCTGTGTTCATACCCTTTCAGTGCATTTTATTTCAAAACCCTGTTCTTTCTTGTTTTCAAATGGGACTTCTGTAGTGAGTCACCCCTAAAATACCCAGTGGTATGTAAACATGCCCAAGCTCTCCTGAAAGAAGGAATCCCAGCTTTTAATACTGCAAGAGACACCCTGATGAGATGCTGGCCCATGTGTGTGTCTAAATGTCCAGACATTTTCCTTCAGGATGCAGAGGCCAGGGTATAGTTTTCCACTAGTGTAAATGCAGATTTTGACACACAGGTGCTGAGGGATTTGGGGGGGTATCTCTGATTCAGAAAAAAAAAAAGTTGTTTGACTGTACATAGATGGTCTCTGGCTTCCTTCAGGGATGCTCCCCCTTTCCCCCAGCCTTGCACTTTGAATAAGCATCCAGAGGCTTGCAAGCTTATCCAGACTTATCCAAATCTCTTTGAAGCGATGGATTAAGGCAGGAACCCTGGGACCCGGGCCAAGAAACCTCAACAGCACAAGTCAGTGAGAAACCAAGAGCCTGTCCAGGGGAGCTGGCTAAGGAAAGATGAAGAAGTGCATCCCAGGGAGGCGACAGGAAGGGATCATCTGTCTGGGGAAGAAGGGTTCCATGGGGAGCTGAGTGAGGGGAATGAGAGAGGGGGAAGGGTGTGAGCCAGACTGGGAGGGCTGGGAGAAGGCTCACTGTGGTAGGCTCAGGCCCCAGTTGCCTTAAGCCAAGCCTGCCTCATGGGTGTGTGACCCTGGCTGCAAATCTTGCACAAAGGAATTATGATGGGAGGCTTCTGGGGCTCTCTGGCAGTGGCTGCATCAGCAACACTGGTGGAGCAGCCTGTTATCCCAGGACAGATTACCTTGTGGGAGACATAAATAAGGGGAGACAGGGCAAAATCTTATGAAATAATAAATGGTCCCAAAGAAGAAGACCAGAAGGTTTCTGTTCACCTTGTTCCATGGCAAGGGATAAGAGGACATTTAATGAAGTACTGATATATGGCAAAATAAGAACTGATGAAAGGAAATCCTTACAGCATAGTCTAACCTGCTGTCATTCTTTGGAACAAGACACCAGGTCTTGAGGGACTGAACAGACAGTGAGATATATGGACAAGTAGCAGGGTTTTACCAATCCATTGTATAAAGATCAATAAAGGGGGTGGGATTGCCTGACAGTTTGTTAAGTTTTTGCTTTTGTTTGTTTGTTTGTTTGTTCTGGGTGGATCAAAATATTGTCAGTAGACCAATGTTTGAACCAAGAAAGACAGATTGGACAAACCCAAGACATGGTGGGGGGCATAAGTTGAGCAAGAAGGGCAGAGGGGAGGCAGCAGGAAAGGGGCTGGTGGTGCCTCTGCTGTCCTGCAGTCCAGCAGCCCCATGCCCTGGGACCCATGTCTTGCTGTGGGTTGGGACAGAGCCTCGACCACCCAGAATGTCTCCCAGAGCAGGAGTTACCCTTTTCCAGACACCTAGTTTGTTGTTGTTAATGTTTGTTTGGCCTTGGTTTTATCTTAGCTGTTTCATTCATCTTTAGTTTTGATGGTTTATTTGTGCTACCCAAATTAAGCAAACAACAGGCAATTAGGCTATTTTTACTGAGTAAAATATATGCATGTCCCTTGTCCTGGGCTTGCAAAAATGGGTGGAAACAAAAGTAATATTATTGATTTACAGATTTTTTTCTAACAGTTGACTGAGGCTGGCAACAACCTTAAAGCAGAAAAGCTGAAGTAATTTCAGAGCAGAGTTGCAGCTCACAAGTGTGTCTCCACATAAGAAAGATAAATTGATACACAGGTAAAATAGGCACTCAGCTTTGAAAGACACTGTTTTTCAATTTTTACTCATTTCTTAACTGATATAAAGACTTTTGAACTACCAAAGCTTCACAACACCCTCCCCTTTCACGCTGTAGCATGAATTTCAACTTGTTAATTGTTCCTGAGTTAAGTTTGTGGGTCATGGAGGAAAAAGACATCTGCTAAAATCAGCACTTCAAACTCCTTTGGTTATTTTTGAAACTTGGGCAACCACTCAGCCTGTTCCCCTCTTCATCTGTTATTTTTTTTCTTTTTCTCCACATCCCATGTGCAACAAGGAGTAGAAGAGGGAGCACAGAGCTGATGGGCTTCTCTGTAGTGCACTTCTTCTGAGATGAACAGGCCTAGAAATTGCTAATGAAAAGCTGGTCAGGCAGAGCTTGCAGCCAGCTCAAAGACCCATGTGATTTTTTTAAGCAAAGAGGAGGCTATCACCTGGTGGTACAGTGCTTACTGCATCTACCAAGTATCAGGAACAGCAGCACAACAGTAATATGAGGGGGAGGGAGGGTGCTAAGAGAGGAAGTGACAAGTTACTTCCAAATATGAAGGAAAAAACATTCAAAATGTTTGTCTTAGAACTATTTTTCTGGTTAATGTTTAACCTTTCACTTTTCCAAAGTAATGTTCTTGTTATCAGTTCCATTGCTGAAGGTCACATATAGAATAAAAGTCATATCTTAAACGTGAATAAATAACACAAGCAGAAATTAATTGAGTGCAAGTGACTCATGCGACATTTAAGGTTTTCTTTACCTACCAATGTAAGCAAATGGTGTAAGCATGTCCCTTTTTGTCCCATGAGCTGAAAAGAAAGCAAGTGAGCCAGAAATGACCTATTGTGCCACAAATGCACTCGAGCTCCATTAGGAAGGCTCTCCTCCTCAAATCTAGCTATTCTGGGAAGCAAACAACTGTAGGACGAAGGTGATATCAGTGCCCTGGCAGGGGACATGCTTGGAGGGCAGGGGACATGCTTGGAGGGCAGAGGAAGGTTCCTCACTAACTGGGAGTACTGGGAGGGCCTTTGAGTTGCATTTCACTGTAGCGAATGACAGCTGTGATTTTGACTGATGTTGGGAGCTCTCTGATAGGAATCCAGAGGGTAAAACCAAATGTTTTTGAGGAATTTGGGACCAATAAATCAATCATTTCATTAAAGCAAACAAACACGATGTATATGGTTTGTCTCCTGTGTCTGGAGTCTCAGGAGCTTTATATGCACATAGGGGTCATCCACTAAGGGGATTTGTGCATATAAAGGGGAAGTTAACTGGAAATAGCAAAGAGTGTCCTTCAGATTTCTTTTATGGTAAATCCCTAACAGTGTCTATTTATGGACTAAAGAAACCCTACTGTTTCATAAAAGAGAAGCAGGGATAGAAAAGAAGCAAATGCTGTCACATAAGGATTTGCAACGCAGTCACCTGGCTCACTGATGTGGTTCATAAATACACATTTGAATTGCGTAGTCTGTAGAAACAAATATTGAGAAATTCCTCTTTCATTGCAAAGATATTAATTTCTCATCCAAGATCCAGAAATTAGGAAGGAAAACCCCTGCTTTACAATGCCCAGAGTGTAATTCTCTTGATTTTATCAATTATCTGTACATTCCAGAGCAAATCCTCTGTTGCTGAGCAGTTGTTTCCTGTAGAAGGCATAGAAGCAGCAAGCACTTGTCTTGTAGATTTCAGTGAATCCAGATCTTTTCTACGATTACTGCTGAGACAATTCCTGAGATGGTTGTAAATAATTAGACAGGATTTATTTATCCAGGTTCTTTGGTACTTTTTATTGTGCTCTTCTCTGTTGATAAAACCAGACAGTTTCAAGGAAAAAGCAAATGCAGAAAGCAGTACTATCAAGCAGTCTGCTTTCTAGATAATTTATGAATTACTGTCCTCACAGTACAATAGAATCATAGAATTGTTTAGGTTGGAGAACACCTCTGAAATGATCAAGTCCAGCTGTTAACCCAGCAGTCCCAAGCCCACCATTAAACCATGCCCCCAAGCACCACTTCTGTGTGACCTATAAGTGGTTCTAGGGATGGTGACTCCACCAGCTCCCTGGGCAGCCTGCTCCAATGCTACATTTTGATGGTCTCACTCTCATTTAGGTTGGCTTACAGGGGATCTGTGGCTGATAAATCATTTGCCTGAATCAGATGAAAACCCATATGTGTTGTCTATTGTGTGTTGTGTGTTGTGCGTTGTGTGTTGGGGATCCCAGCTCATGGAGAGCTGGAAGAGGAAAATGTCAGTGGATAGAAGAGAGGTAATTCTGGGTACATCTCTCATTTTAGGGACCACTGTTTTTCCCACACCTGGGAAACAGCATAACCTGCTTTGCTGCTGGGATGAAGACTGTTCCCACAGGTACATTGCAGTTATGGCCCAGTCTTCACAGCCCCCAAGGGGTAGCATTGGCTGAACCTCAGGAGTTTTGGAGGGCCCATTCTAAGGGGCTTGGAAATGGACTGTCAGACCCTTCAAATGACCATACACTTCTTAATAACAATTATCATTTTTCTAAAGGAGTCTCATTTGACTTGACCTTTTGCTCCGTGCTCTGCAAAGTTAAGTCAATAAATTAAAATCCAGCTTTGATGTCAAAGAGTTGTGGTATACTCCTGAAAAGGAAAGCAGCTGTCACAAACAGATTTCATTTTTTAATTTTTTTTTAGGAAATAAACATTGGCAAAGAGACAAATGAGTTGCTCTATTTCTCCTAATGTGAGTCAAGTTTAATTTTTAAGCTGATAATAGTAATACTGCTGCAAAGTGTCAGAAACATAAACTCCAAAGGAATGAGAGCACTTTCTTCAGCAGTAGATCTCTCCATGTCACAGACAACACTTGGAGCCCTGCAAGAAACTTGCAATGTGGAGGATTGGACAGGGGGGCTTCTTTGCTTTTCTGAGACCACTACCAAGCCTGTGCTAATGCACAGACAACCATCCTCTGCAGCGTGGCAGGTCTTTTTTTCAATTTTTCTTTCTGAACAGGAAATTCAGTATATTTTTTTGCCTACCCCAGCTCTGAGACAAGTTTTATTTCCCCCCTCTTGAAAGATGTCTCTGTTTTCTAGACCAGTATCTAGAAACAGCTTCTTTTGGCACAGGCTCTGATTTCTGAAGAGAAAAGGGCTGTTCAGAGCTGATGCTGTGGTCCAAGTCACTGTCTATCACACTTCCCTGCTCTATTTTCACTTTTCTCATGTAACATCACATCATCTCACTTAATACATTTGTTTCTGATTACAGGCTGTGTATAATGGCCCAGCACAATGCCTTACAGTATGCTATGGCTCCATGCCATGGGAAAACATATTCGTAATTTTTATGACCCCAGTGCAGCAGTGATGCATTTTTTAAAAAACAGAAGAACATATAAAGGAATTATTTTGCAGCAGGATTAAGCATCATTACTCACAGCAGACATACACTTTGGAACTCATTAAGCCTGTGCTTTGTTATTCTTGGTATTTCAGAACATTTGCTCTAAGTGTCTCTTGGTTCTTTCCAATTCTGCTATATAAAATCCCTTAAAATTAGGCAGGACTAGGCCATAAAGCTCTTGATGTCAGATGTTGGGGCCAGATTTTCCCCTCCCTGTCAATCTGCAGGCAAGGGATTTCTTTTTTTTTCAGCTTCAGATGGTCAAAAATATGCTGAAGGAAAGATAAGAAAGGTGGCAAGGAACAGCAGAACAGCAGGATGGGTGGGTTACAGCAAAGGAGTGCACACAGCCTACAGTTCCCATTCCATACTATTAAAAAATTACAAAATAAAACTGAGAAGAGCCTGGGTGGACAGAAGGATGGGGTGGGGAAGAAAATGTCAGAGCAAGCCCCTGGCTATTTCTCATTTCATTTCACTCAGTGGAAATATGTCAAAATCAGGGAGAAGAGAAGAAAAGGGAACATTGAAATTTGAGGGAGAGGGAGGATGTGTGTGAAAAATTCCATAAAATGTGTTTCCATTTTAAAGTCTTCTGTGCAGAAACAACTGCAACATTTTCATGGGTTCTTCTCCTTATTTTTCAGTCCTTTTTCTGTGCTCTCAGAGGAAACAGGCTGAGACCAAAGCAATGCAAATGCTTCTCAGAGTTGTGCTACCCAGGGTCTAACTCCAGAAAACCTTCTGGCAATGAGACATGAGGATCAACATCAGCCTTGATGTAACTCCACTGACATCACTGGGACCGTGCTACGACACAAGTAATTCCTCTGAGAGGAAGTTCTCTCTTTTAAGATGAAGAAGCAAAACAAGAAGCAGAATCCAGTGAATGGCTCCATTCATGAGGATGGAAAGTTTTGGTAGGGTGGGCTGAATCCTGAACCGTCATTGCTACTTTTTCTTCTTGGCCTCTGTCTTGGGGAGGTTTTGTAAGGAGATGTCATTCCATGTGCGCAGACTAATTCCCCACTCAACATACCAGTGGCATTACCCGCCTCTGGCCTCCCACACGCTGTCATACCCTTATCAGGGCACTCACACTCATGCTAGTGCCAGGACCCTTTGGTAGCTTCATAAAAAAGCAAAGCCAGTCTTATGAGTCAGGATCTGGTAACGCTAAGCGCTGGAGAAAATGTGCACAAACAGATAAGCGCAAGGCTAAGGATAGTGCCTGCCTTCTGGGACTGCCTCTGCTTTAATGCTATCCAGAAGACAAAGTCGGGAACATGAAGATCTCTGTAGCCTCCTATTACTGGTCTGAAAGTCCCTAGGGCTTTACAGGATGACTGGGATGAAGCTTTGAACCCAATCCACCCAGCAGATCTTCCCCGTATTTCTTGAAACACCTCCATATTTCACAGTGTCAAATCTTCTTTACATACAAATTGACATTTGTTTGCTGGAAAGCCCATTCAGTGGCCCATGCTTCCCATGTGGTGGGGGAACATCAGATGTACTCTACCACACTTCTGCTCCATCAGCCTTCTCTTGGTTCTCACCTCACCATGCCAACCACTTCATACATAACTCAGCTGTTCCAGCACTCAGCTATTTCACATATCCTCGGTCCAATCCATTCTGTGGGTAGGGGGTTTTGGGTAAAAAACTGTAAGTGAAAGTTGGAAGGTTAGCGCTGAAGATTTAGCCCAGGAAAAGGGATTCTGTCCTAACTGAGCTGGCTTAGCCAGAATGAGGAGAGTTTCTTTTGCCTTCTTGTCTGCCAAAAGAGTTTTTCCCGAGAATGGAAATCCTCTGCAGAGGTTCACACAGTGAGAGTGATTTGGGCAGACAAATAATATTCTGATACAATCATTGCCTCTTGTGTCCTAAAAAATGAAAACACTGGATAAGATCCCACCTCCTTTGTGCCTGTCAAGAATAGGATCTATTAGTCTCTAAAAGAAATAAATAATATACAGAAAATAATGCATAGTAGCCAAGGAGAGCTATGTGAACTGGCATCTAATCAGTGTTTCATGGAGGGGTTCTGGGTTTTTTCCCCACTTAATTATTTTTTTAATTCTCAGAACTGTCATTAGCAAATAAGATTTTACTGTTCCAAGATTTCCTTGCCTTCTCATGCAGGGATGCTCCAGTTTTCTGGGCAGATTTTCCTTCTTCCTTTAGGATAATTTCTGTGTCATACCAAAGATGGACTCCCAGAGCAGCAGCGGGCAAGAACTATGAGGCCTTCTTGCCACCCCTAGAAAGCTGGAGTAGTGACCACCCCTCTGATTTTCTGTCTTTAAAATCAGCTCTCTGCATTCTCCAATTGCTCTTACAAATGTGTGACCAGCTCTACCTTGGCCAGCACCACCAGGTACCATCCCTCAGTTGCCTCACAGCTGGTGTAGTCATTTAACAATTCTGTCAGGTGTTTTACATTTGTTTCCACCTGTTTGCAGCAGTGTAAACTTCTACTTGAGGTGATGAGAAAACTCTGATTTCTGTGATTTCCAGGGATGGCATGAACAGTTTTAGACTATTCCTAGACTTTTTGAGTTTAGAAAATTATGTCCCCCAGGTTCATTTATTTTCAGCCCAAATTTGGAGTATAAGGTACTCTGCATGGCACACTTGGAACAATATTCAAATAGTTTCCCTTTTTCATCCAGCTAGTGTAACATGGCAGCAAGAAGCTGCCAGAGTGTCTCAGCAAGCACCAGCTCTAACATACATGGTGCTGTGCTCATGGGCTGGCTCTAACAGCATGGTAAACCCCACCGTGCCATGGGGACAGATGTGACTGACACCTCTTCCCGCTCTCCAGGCCCTCTGGCATTTCCCTCATGGGGACGAGAGGTTTGTTTTGTGTGCAGCCTCTTGCCCCAGGGCTGGTCTGATACCCTTCCAGCCCAACATACCTGCAGCCAGACTCTCAAGACCTGCTGTAGTTTGGAAAGCCACATAGGGCTGGAGCTGTGTTACCATGTGTGAACTGACAGTGTCACTGTCAGTGTGCATAACTCCTAAAAAAAGCAGAAATCATTGGTCTTCTGGGTATGAGCCAGGTTTCTGACTGTTTTTATTTGTGTGTGCCTAATTTCCTGGCTGTTGCTGCTGATAATTCTAGGTTTTTGATAGATAATACTTTACCTGAACTCCAAGAAAGAGTAGGTTCCTTTGAGAGCCTGGAATACCATGTATTCCAAGAAAAACATTACATTATAGCCACAAAAACCTATTTTGTTTGCCTAGAAGCAGCTGATGCAGCTATTTCCCCTCCACATGATATAGGGGCATCTGCTGTATTATTGGAAATGAAAACACAAAAGAGTATGGCAGAGAAGCAAACTGCTCCTTCAAGTCTTCACATGCATTGGCTCTAGGAAAGAGTGTGAGGATTCATTTTTGTGCCTACAGAAATGTATTCTATGTGTATATGTGAGTGTTCTGTATATATGTGTGTGTGGCATCTATATACAACAGACCTATAAATTTGTAGGTTTGTGCAAGAGGGAAGAGGAAAGAACAGAGGAGCTCCAATGTTTGTCCTCTATTCACCAGATCATCTTTCAGACAAGAAAAAATGCTACAACCAAGCCAAGGTTCCTGCTCAATGAATTAATGCAAAGCCAGAAAATTATGGCAGTAAGTGCTGTCTGAGCATGACCAGAATTTGAACTGCTTAATATGTGTGCATTGCTGTACACTCCATTTCCATAAAAACTGCATTTGTAATTGTGGGTACCGCAGTGAGGAATGGATTTACTTGAAGTCCTGAGCCATCAAATTACTTTTTTTTTTTTCCTAAACTGATGATAAGTATCTGGAAGATAAAAAAAGCAACTTAAAATGCCTTGATATTTTTTCAGTGCAGAAAACTATTATATGACATCAGAATGTATTCTGTATGGTGAAAGGTAATAAAAGAGAAGGAAACAATAAGAAGATGGTGAAATGTCACACTTACTCAATGATTTGAAATGATTAAAGTACAAATGGGTAAATTCTAAGCAAAGTCTTTTAATTGGTTCCTTGAAGGCAGCAGTTTTTCCTGGAGACTGACTGGAATCATCTCTGCAGGCTGAGATTATTCCAAACCTTTACATGTCCAGTAGCTGAACCCATACCTGGCTTACGTGCAAGAAGACCCCTTATTATTGCAGGGGTCCTCCTGCAATAATAATCATAGGAATCATCATCATCATCAGATCCTGCACACAAGCAGCAGAAGGCTTGTACTTCTGGCTCTTCTATCCCACTTCCCAAAAGCCTGACCCTCCTTCAGGACAAGCAGATGCATCATTGCCTTCTTCCTGATCCATGATCCCTAAGTTAGACCTGCTGTTGAGGTTGTCCTCTCCCTGAAGGGCCATCCAAAAAGTCTTTCCCCATGTTCAGAGGAGGATGATTGGGTGGCTCAGACTGAGATTCAGCATGCTCATATGGCCCAGCTGTGTCATTCCCCACTAGCACAACTTGTTTCATGGGGTCTTTTCTGGTTAGGAAACCAGAGAAAAGAGGAAATTCATGGTGTGGAAGAAAAGACTTTTTTTCTCTGATGTGCCTCCATGCCTCTCTTAATGTCTTCCTGAGCTGTTTTCCAGCTTTTCTGTTAACCAGTAAACTTCCATCTTCAACACTAGTCAATGAACTGAGTTCCTTTCCTTTCATACTTCACATGTGGGCCTCTGCATGACTCCGCTGAATCGATCTTCAATACTCTTCCATCTTCCATGCACATACAAAAAATACAGTTTGCAATTATTCTGATATCTTTCTCCCAATCCTGCCTCTCATTACCTGGCTGTTTATCTTCTCTGCTGGCTGGTTAGTACTGGTGCTATTGTTTGTTAGTTGGTTGCTCAAGTTAAGCACTGTTACCTTTGCGTCTCTAAGGGCTTAAAAATTTGCAAGAAGACTGGTCAGAAAATAACAAGTCTGTCCCATGTTGTTTATTATGTTCAAATATATTGTCCCAAGCAAGGAAGACTGAGATGGAAACTCCACCACAGAACTTCTATAGGAGTTGCCATGTTATACCATGTCAAATTCGTTGATCAGAACCCATGGTGGTAAATTTGCTTTTGAAGTGCTTTTGAAAGAAGATTGTGGGGTTATGGCACTGAAGATATGACTCAAGCATTAACAGCCCCTTAGAAAAAAGCAAAAATATTGAGGATCAAAATGCCAACTGCAGACACTGAAATCTCAATGCACAGTTCTCAGGCCTATTTTGCCAATGAAAAACAGAAACTAATCCCTGGCAGGCTTCATGAAGAACATCTTTTCTTGTTAGCTAAAATAAACTTTACTTCAGAGCAATTTAGTGGAAAAATATTTACCAGTGCTGCAAAAAAAAAAGTGATGCTTCTCTCCAAACTGTTTTTAAGAAGACAGATGTATGTAAACTCAAGCACCAAGTATAATAGAAAGCAACAAATGGCCTGTAAGTGGTCCAGGACTTTGGTTAACTTTGCCAACATGAAGTGTATGCAGTGGGGTCTGGATAGCATGAAGGAAAGGCAGAGAACAGAGGTACAGATTTGGAAGTGGATTTTTGTTGGTTTTTTTTTTTTTTTTAACTCCAGGTCAAACCAAGAGTGTGGAGATCTCAAGGCCAAATTCTTGATTGATATAAAAGCAGAGTAAGCCACATATCAGGCTCAAGTAGATCAGAGAGTTGGCCTGACTCTACTTTCCCTGCACTGATATGAAGCAGGACTAACCACCCTGTAGCCATTAAATAGGTTTTAGAGAGTGTCAGAGCAGCGCCTCCAGAGCTGAGATTGTTTAAGGGATAATGAGTCTTGCTTGGAGCAATTTCGGCTCCAGTAGCTGTGCAGAGTGATGGCAGCCTGCGTGCCAAAAGGACAAAAGCAAGGGTGTACCGAGAAAGCAATTAACAGCAGGGAATAACACAAAGTAATAAGAGGACCAGCTTCATTCTGTACTCCCCTTTTGTCCACACTCTGGACAAATTACACTTGCTTTTCCTTTCCAGTGACTGCTGTGTTAATGTACGTAACATCAGCAGCGGTACATGAACTTCCAACATCAGTAGTGGCGTAAGCACTGTTTGCTTTGGCCCAAATTACAGGACATTGAAATGCAAAGCAAAAAGGAAGGACCATTCTTTTTTTTCTTTTTTATGCAGTATTAATTGCTTTCCCCTCCAGTACATTCTAGAGAGTCCCTCTTGCAAAGCCCGGAATTAAATTTCATGTTCACAGTTGTCCTAAACCAAGATACTACCCTTGGACTTTTATTTTTATTTTTTTTTTGCTGGACATATCAAAGCATTTTGATCAGGCCAAGTCATTGAACTGAGGAGTGCCAAAGTAAATAGAAAATTTTAAATTACTGCAGCAAAGGGACCAAAATTTCAGCCAGGACCCTACTTCTGGGGATTTCCAAGCTATTCTATAGGACTCCAGTATATAAATTTTCTAGATTTGACTTACCCATCAATTTTGATTATCCTGCTGATTTATTTCTGATTACCAAGGTCATCTCCACATTCAAAATGCAGTTTATCTTGTCAGAAATGTTAGTGATGGGGTTTTTTAGAGACTCGGGCCAGCCTCCAGCTCTCAGCATTTTGGAGCTGCTGGCAAGGAGCCTGCTGGCCCTGCTGCACCCAGCAAATACCCGGGGGTCCTCTGAGACCTGTGCATGCAGGCAAAACCCCTGCTCTCTCAAGCCACCTCACAGGCTGGTGGCTGCTAAAAATCAGTGACCAGGACTGGGTACAACCCCTGCTATGTACACCAGAACTCCCTGAAGTGATCCTGGGGGTGAAAGCAAAGCTTAATCCATCCCATCCACAGCATGTGGAGCTGTGTGACACAGACTTGCATATTTTTCCCTCCTGAGTGGTCAAGAGGTTCTAGTTTTGCATGAAAACATTCATTACATGATGTAGAATAGTCAAGGTTTTGCTTATTTGTTGCCTCACACTTCAGGCAACGGGCTTTTTATCTGAATGTGTTCATTACCCAAGCTAATAAATATTTTTAACATAAAGTATTACCTCCTTCAGATTTTTGGAAACCAACCAAAAACTAAACACATCCGTTTCCTATTGTTGGTTTGGAGATATTTTAGGGCCCCATCTTTATTTTTAACCCTGACTTTTTTCCCCTTATCCAGCAATGGAAAAAAATTAGGAGTCAACAAGAAGCACAGGCAAGAGCAAAGAAACTTCTGGTTTTTTGAACTGCACTTCTCTCTAGGTGGAAAATTGTAAAAAAAACAAGCAAAAACAAAACCCAAGCCATAGCTGAAAAACCAAGCATTTACTTATTAAAGAAAAAGAAATCTCAAACAACAAAGATCACAATAACATTTTGAAATATTTTTTTTCCTATAAAATATCTATAAGAAAGACTGAAAACCTTGGGGACAGAAGGGTTTAGAAACAGAAATACCCCGAGAATCAGAAAAAAATCTGGGTTTGGGGGTATTTACTGCCTGCATATGAGCAAACAGAGTTTTGCCAGCACATGGAGGCACTTCATCAGGCACATCTTCAGTGCATACCTGCACCTGCAGATACAGATGTAAAGATGGAATTGTGGTCCCCACAAAACCCAGTCACTCTCTGAAGAGTTGAGGTCACTCCCATAGGACAGAAAGGGAATGTCTGAACTGGGCAAACCAGGACAGTATCAACTGCTGTGACAGGGAGAACTCCCATATGAAATATCAGCCCAGGTCTTTTGGGGCATGTTAACAGCAAGCTGAACTGCAGGTGGGCATGAGGAGGAGCAAGCACTTGTGAACAAGTGGTGGTTACTGGCCGACACTGAGGAATTGTCCTAGAAGAAGAAGAGAGTGAAACAGCAGCCATAGCCACTGGTGTGGTCTTCATCTCTTGCACTGGAAGTGCAGCAGAGCCAGCAAACCCTGACACAAACACCACCCTCTGCAGGTAAGTGTGGGTGGGAGGGGCTGGTGAGGGAAGGACAGATGGACTTTGTATCCCTCTCTCACTTTTGAGAAGCAACTTTCAGAGAAATAAAAATGCCTGTGTGGCTTCAGAGATGACTGAAAACAAGCTTGAAAATGCCCTTTGGAAATGCATGCTTAGGGATGGACAGAATAACGGCTATTTGTTCTGATAATTAGTTGTGTCCCCATTTGCCCAGTTGCAGCCCAGTTTGTGGGTTTGGCAAGATTGTTGTAGGGCTGGCCCTTTGCTCTGCCTGACTAAAAGGGATTTTCCCCGCTTTTAGGAAGAACACTGGACTTAAAAACTACTTGAATAGATAATGCTTTAAACCCACTTTTTTTCTTCTAATGTGGTGTGTGTTTCTTCCTTCCCTGTTTTTTATTCTTTGAATGCCTGTGGACTAAGCCAGAAGAGGTTACTGGCAAAGGGTTAAGGGCGCTGGCCCTGCAGTTTGCCCAATTTCCCACTTTGTCTTTAGAAAGGAGGGACTGATCTCTGATCTCTCAGTTTCCTCACAAGGATTTCCAATAGCCTTCGGGACCTTCACCCCCACAAGCACTGAGGCTTTCAAGACCTTTCCCCATTGCACAAGTCTGATTTTCCTCTCCTAAAGGAAAGTCCTAATTTCTATCCCCTGAATGCTTTTGTATCTTGTGTGCCATTCAAGGATCACAAAGAACATGAAGGCTGATGGGGAACTGAGATGATAAACTCAATCTTGTTTCATTGGGAAGTTAGGATGCATTGCCCCTATCAGTACAAGGCAATACCTCTTCATGCCTCTATTTAGAGTGTCAAAGAGCAAGAGAGATCAAGTGAGTAAGCAAGTGAGAGGGAGATTAAGGAAAACAATATACAGGAGCCTAAATTGAAACATCATTTTTCACAGGAAGAAGTCTTTGGCAGGGCTCATGCTGTTTCTGATGTAGTGTCTCCAGTCAGCCCCAGGAAAAGTTGGCTGCAGTTTCTCAGAACCTGCCTTTTGAGACTCAGCGACTGCTTTTCTTCCCACAGATCTGATTAAGCTAATTGCACATTTTCTTTAATTAGAAGAACAGAGGTCATTTATCTGCAAATGGCCTGAAAAAAATGGATGTTTTTTTAATGTGGCTTTCCCCCCCACACACGTAATCCTTGCTTTTACTAAGGTGTTTGGCTTCTTTTCACTCTGCTCCTTTCAGCTACCCCATTTTGTAAGGGCTAGGCACGCCAGACCTGGCATCCCGACAAATTCTTAGGGAGCTTATGAGACTGTTTTATGGGATCCAGTCACAGGGATTTATACTGTGAGGAAAACCTAGAGCTGAAGAGATCCTCCTCCAGCCACAGTCTGAACTGAAGTGTAAGTGAGCTGAGACTGGATTTGTGCTTTTTTAAAAATTCTCTCTAAAGCCTGGCCTGCTTAACAAAGCACACAAGTGCCATGTCAGAGAGGACTTGTAGGATAAAAATGGGGTGGTGGGGATGCAGATTAGGGTGCCCACCAGGCTGCAGGGACTTCAAGCTGAAATATGAACAATAGGGGAAATTTCACTACCAATATTTGGCATAGTAAAGCCTCCCTGAAACAAGGTAAATAACAGCCCCTTCAAACTCTTGCAAATGCCTCAAGTCAAGGGTAAAATCATTTATGTTCTCAAGTCTGTCCTAAAGACAAGCTGCTATACCCAGATGTTTTGCAGAACTGGATGTGGGAATCACAGAGCTATGTATGAGCCAGCAGCAGGAGTATGGGAAAAAAAAAAAGAAAGTACATTTCAGTGATTCCTCAACTTCCCTGCTGCCAAAATATCAATTTCAAGAAGGCTGTCAAGAGCACATCTTCCATCACACTATCCCTATTTGTTCTGTAAACCAAATAAAGAGGGCACACTGGAAATTCAGAGCAGAAAGTTCCTCTCATCACTCAAGTCAGTGAGAAATGCTCAAAAAAGGCAAGGAATTAATGTGGGGTGGGGGTGAGATGGGTGAGGAGAAGTGAAGCTGCTAGAAATGTAGTTTGGGGGATTCCCTTGAGCAGTGGACAATTCATCTGGATCTCTGCAATGTCTGGTATGTGCTCCCTCTCCTGCAAACTGCAGTGACTTTCAAGACCTGCACAAGGGGGAGCAATCAGTACCACCATGTGCTAGTACCACCATGGCACTGTGCCTGCTGCAGCTGAACGCCACAGAGTTCTTATTTAGGGCTCAAACTGCCACATTTTTTCTGGGTTCATTTGCTTCCATCCTACTGAGGTGTCAATGTGGCAAAGAACAAGCACAGGGAAGACTTTTCATTTTGTCTTGGAAGACAGCAATGAGTATTTTGTTAGTTAGTCTCCTCCCTCCCTTCAATGAGGTGTTTATTACTTGTTGCCCAGCAAGTGATCAAAGTGAAGACCCCATCAGGCTCATGGATATTAAAAAGGAGGGATGGGAAGGAAGCTGATCTGGATGGTCACAGCAGCAGCAGCACGCCTGACAGCCATACTCACTGCTAGGGACCCTTGTACAACAGTCCCCTTTTCCTCTTTCCAAAGAAAATGTAGGGATTTTGACACTCCAAAGTGGTACCTAACAGCTAAAGGAAGGGTGTCTATCACACAGGGCTTGCCACAAAGCAAAGTGGAGCCATCTGTCAGCAGACTCTGCTGACAGTCACTGCTTCATCTGGTGCCTCCCAGTGCAATCAGAGAAGCTGTCCCAGAGCGAGATGCCATGCTGAGCTGGACAAGGAGAGTCCTAGCACTGGCCAGTGGCATTAACCCACAGGGGTTCACTCACCCTTGGTGAGGTCTTGCCTGGCACTGTGTGTGTGTGCTGCGAGAGGTTACAGTGCAGACATGGCCACAGCCTGGCTGTATCTACCCTGTGTGTGTCAGAGGGTGCTACCACATGAATAGAGCATCACTCACCCTCTTTGTACCATCCACAGCCTGTCCATAATCTCTGTGCCCCTGGTGCCTCCTGTCAGATGTTAGTCTGGCTGAGATATATTATGAGGTTGTCTCTACAGTTCCATTTTCATGCGTATCTGGCCTGGAGAAGAGTGGCAGGCTAAGCACACACATCTGAACCCATTCCTGTTCATAGTGTCCATTCTCCTTTTTACCCCTCATGATGACCTCCCACAGCCATACACTTTTCTGACCAACTTTTACAAAGCTGCTCAGCAAAATTAAATTTCCCTCCCACCCCACTCCAATGAAAAGGCAGAAACAATATCCTGCAGCAGCCAAATTTTCCAGGTGAGGCAAATTTTTGCAAGCAGGCAGGGAACTGAAGCTGTGCTGGCATTTGTTCTTCGTGCCTCGTGTGTGTGATGGGCACCAAGGCTCTCTGGAATGCATCCTGTTGGGAAGGCAGGCATGGCAGAGGGCTTCCCAACGGGCTAGGAAGAGGTTAATCACAGAGCTGGGCAGAAGAGGCCAATCACAGAGCTGGGCAGAAGAGGCCATTGGGCAAAAGATGTTGCTGGCTCATGTCTGGATGTTTTAGCGTAGAGCTGTCGTGAAGCCTCCCAGAGCTGAAGAGTCCCTCAGTGGTTCCTATGGCTTTAAAGTGCCCGGGATGATTTAGTGGAGGGGAGGGATTCCTGATCAGAGAAGTGCCTTTTACTCTTCCCCCCCCCCCCGCCTTTTTTTTTTTTGAAAAACATGTCGCTGATCAAAGCGGTGCCAGGGAGGCTAGGAAGAGCAGGATCCTAATGGATCAGCTGTGTAAAACATGTCAGCAGACAAGCCCCAGTTCTCAATGTGTCTCTCAGGGAACAGCTTGAAGATTAGAAAGAAAGCACACACACACACACACACACACACACACACACACACACACCCCAGCACGAACACTCCGAACCCTCTTGCTGACCTCGTGTCAAGGAGTTAAGTGTTAGTTGGAAGTGATTGCAATCAGATTTTTTTTGCCATTTTTTTTCAATATAAAAACCCAAAAATATTTTTCCCAAATATCCAGCAATAATTCAAGAAATGGTGGAAAGATTTATACAAGTTAGACAATGACTTATTTGAGGCAAACCAAAAACATTTGGTAGAAAAGGGCAGTGGACTCTATTGTTATCCAAATGAATCATACCCCCCACTTACAGACAGGCTTCTCTCCCCACTACCCTTACAGCCATGACATATCTGGATTTACATGACCCTGTCACTGTTTCATTTTGGACAACTTTTGGCAAGGTGTAGAATGAATATTTCATAGTTTTTAGTAGGCAACCCGCTAAAAAAGAAACCTCTTGTTTTAGAGAGGGAAAAAGAAAATGGGAAAATTATGTTAAAATCAGAAACAGAAAGAAATATTTTTGAGTAAGTGGGGCAGTAAGTAGTGATTGGATATATATACACATGAAAGGTGATTTTACATAAATATTCATTAAAATGGTGTGAGATTGGCCTGATAGTGCTTGCTAATCCCTTGTTTAAAATAGGCTGCAAAGTTCTGCAGGAATTGTACTTGTTGCATAGAAAAATTATAAAACTTTCCCTTCTAACCTGACTGGAAAGCACGTCTGTGTTGTCTTCGTGGGCAGTGTGAACCAGAAACACTCACTGCACTCAGAACATCTCTTCTGCTGTTTTGCCCATGGCGCTCACCCCATCCTTAATTATGGGTCCACACTGGGCTGAATGCAGTAGGGCTGTGAACAGGGTGTGGCAGGATGCAGTGGGAGAATGGATAGTGTTTTGGGTCACCTTCAGCAACACAGGTGTCCTGCTTGTGCTCACACATCCTCCCTTCCAGTGCCTCAGTGATGTGGTGGCAAAGAAAAGCAAAGTCTCCACCTCGGCCACTGCAAAGACATGGAAGTAAAAACTCTAGTCCTACTTCAGGAGATCTTGTTCCGCTACAACCCATGGTAGAAGAGAAGAAGGTGCCTAGAGTAGAATGGCTTGTTGGGAGGGACCTACAACCTTGATCTAATCAAACTGCCTGCTCACCTCATGGCCAACCAAAAATTAAAGCATATTACTCAAGGCATTGCCTTTTTAAAGAGAAAGCATTGCACAAATAAGAGTCCTTAACTCCCACCTTCCCTCTTCCTTCTTTATGGAAAATCTGTCCCACAGACCAACAGCACAGTTTGCCATCTTTAGAGACAAGAACCCTCACAGGACAGTTTTGCTGCTTTAATATCTCCTTAACCACATGCTCGTTGTATCATCCTGACTGTAACTAGAGCTGTGGAACAAAGTTAATGTTTTCTGCCAGCCCGCAAATAGGAAGAGGTAGTTACTTGATAAAGTAGCTGAAAACCTGGGGTTACATAAACAAAGAAAGAGTTCACTTCACACAAACATCAGCATTTCCACTAGAATAAATCTGTGATGCTAGCTTTAATCTCAGGCTGAGAGGAAAAAAAATAATTTAAAAACCCAAACCAAAATAGCCTGTAGGAATATACAATGATATATATTTATTTGCTTCATATTTTGTACACATTAAATATAGGAAGATTTCTTATGAGGTGTATATTGATTTATGGTTGTGTCTTTCAGTGTATCTTGTATCTGCACACAGTTTATAGGTTTCTTTTTTTACAGCTTTCCTGTAATTTAGTATATTTTGATGAGTTATGAACTCAGTTTTATCTGAGGAATGTTTTCCAAGGAGCACAAGAGGCAAATATCCTTCTCTGCCTGGACAGGCTGGGTGCAGCATCTGGGACACCACACCAGGAGCCATTCTGCTGGGCAGAAAAGGCTCTTCTGGAGCTTCAGTTTTCAGCAGCAGGGCTTGGCTGTAATGTGAGGGTCAGAATCCCTGAGCAAGTGCTGGAGGTGGGGATGACTGATGCACCTTTCTGTGCTGGGGCCTCTTTGAGGGCAGCTTTGGCCACACCATGGGAAGGAATGAAGGAGTGGTGGCAAGGCAGCCACCAGGTGCCTGGGCCACCCTCTCAGAGGAACTTGAGGGGATGGCTTGGCAAAATCTTTGGCAGCTTCAGCAGCAGCATGGGGAAGAGGATGTAGCTTGGCCAACAGGCTTTTGCTTTAGTCTTTTAGATCTTTTGAAAAGTTTAATGCTCAGGAAAGTTCAAGTGTGGAGCTGGACAATGATGACTACCTGCATTTCAAAGCAGTGATCAATGAGATCTCATTTACCTCTGCCTCTCTCCTCCACTGTTGGGTATTTGGGCCTCACACTGAAGAGGAGATGAAATCCTATTAAAGAGTTTGGTTAGAGTTTTCTCCAGCAGAAGAGATTTTCCTGTCATTTTGATAATCTACATTTGATGCAATAACTGACACTGTGTGCAATGAGTAAACAATGTTGTACTTTTAACAATAATTAGAGACCAATTCATCAAACATGAATCTCTATTTAAAATACAGCTTTATTATCATAGCTAAAATATTGACTAAAATAAGTGATCACCATGAAAAAGTATGGAGAAGACAGATGCTCCCTGTTTCATCTCTCTCTGGTCCTGTTTACACTTTAACCATTTTGCCACTTGATCTTCAACCTTGGAATAACCATGCTAACCTCACTATTTCCTACTCAGCTAAAAATAAAGCCACATGCCATTCCAGTGCATATAATATTAATGATTTCTTTCTGCATTCAGATCAAGTATTTGCTTGGTCAAAGCACGTTTGCCAAAACCTCTTCCATTTATCAAAGGGCTGGCTGAATCCATTGCTCCAATAAAAGGTGATGTGGTGGCCCTACTTCCAAGCAGAAGCTAGCAAAGGGCAAGTCTGTGAAATTCTGTGAATTTGGTTTGGAGAGACCATAGAATCATAGAATTCCCTGGGTTGGAAAAGACCTATAAGTCATCACGTCCAATTGTCAACTCAGCACTGCCAATTTCACTAAACTATGTCCCCGAGCGTCACAGCTACACATCTTTTAAATACCTCCAGGAGTGGTGACCTAACCACCTCCCTATGCAGCCTGTTCCAGTGCTTGACAAGGTGATGAAAGGAAAGTTCAAATGAGGAGCTGGCTTTGACTTTGGCCTCTGGAGATGGCACAGTTAGCTTGGAGGCTCAGGCCGTGGCGATGAAGACTCTGCTTCTGCAGCAGTCCCTCTGCCTCTGGGAACTGGCCTTTCCTTTCTGAGGTGATGGCAGTGATTGCAGCAGAGCCAGCAGTGATTTACAGCAGCCTGTGTGAGAAGACAACGAGGATATGCATCTGCAAATAAACGCTAATGAGATGTTAAGATTATGAAAAGCCAGGAAATTCCAGAAGTTGGGGCTGCTGCGGCACCATCAGTTCTCCTGCAGAGCTGTCTGTATCTGGCAGGGAGCAGGAAGGAGGAACTGTGGGTGCCCCCAGACAGGCTAGTGCCACCAAGCTAGGGACAGTATGCCTGTGTGATTGATTGCTTCCCTGTAACTGAAGGAATTGCCCCTGCGCTGGACAGAATGACACCTCCCAGGGGACAAAGCCGTGCTGGGGAAGTGAAGGCTGTGCATCACCCCAGAGGCAGTGCCAGGAAGCCATGTGGCTGTCAGCAGCAGGAGGTAAACAGCAGCCTTTACCTCCTCTTCAAAATCAAAATCTCACTGGCTGTGATCCCTATCATCACAGAACTGCATCAGCAACCAAATTATCATTGCGTTCAGCGTGTGATCCCTTGGGTGGGGAGTATAAGGGAGGAGGAAGGTCTGTGAGTCATGACAGTGATGGAAGCAAAGAAAGAATGTACTGGCTTGGCTGTGTGCCATGTTGGGCAGGGGCAAACAGGGCACATGCCATACTCAGTGGCACTGTTTTGGTGCAGGATGGTGGCAAAACTGGGCTTGGGGCTGCAAAAATTGGCCTGTGGGAATGAGAGTTGGAGATATGGTGACTGGGTCAAGAGCTCCCTCGGTTCCTCCCCCCATGTAATGAAACAGCCATGGATGTGGCTGAGTATTGAGGTTTATAGCCCAGTACATTCTTTGATCTGTGCAAACCTGGCGAGCAAGGTTTTGGGTTCAGAATCCAGCCAGCAGCCTGGGTGTGGGGTCTAATTCTCAGCCTCAGCCAATGGTCCCCCCCAGCAGGGACTGAGGACGGGGCAAAGACACAGCCTCAGGACATAACCTCCTTCTCCTCTGGTTCCACATAGTCTCTTAGCAAAGAATTATTGCATCCTACAAGACCTTCCCCTGACTTTCTGTTAACGTGTTACCCAGGCTTGGTTGAAGACCAACTTCATGTCCAAAAAGAGAAATGGCTCAGCAGCCAGAGGGGTGTCTATTCTCTGTGAAGCACTGAATGGAAATATTTGACTTAACCTGACCCACAAATTGAAAGAGCATCCTGAAAACAAAGGCTGGACCTAAAAATATGCAATCCCATTGATACACTATTTTTTCCATGTACAGGAGAAATTATGTGCATCCTGAGCTGTTGCTTTCTGGGTTGGGATAACTTGTTCATATAGGTTGGGGAAGGAGCATGTGCATGTAATAAAATTCCAACACTCCCCTTTCTTTTTCTTTTTTTTTTTTTGTGGATAAACATAAATGGCAGATGAAGGACTGAAGGATGTATGTAAGAATATTTCTATTGGCAGACATTACTGACACATTGCAGAGCTGGATATTTTTCAATGTTTGTTCAAACCAGTTCAGCCTCTGGTGTGAACTTACTCCACTCCACAGAGAGGGACAGGACTGCACCACAACTAGGGAAGCATTTCCACCACTCAGATTTGGAGTACTAGGGACAACTCTTTAAAAGATCTTGGAAACACCTGCTCTAAACTGCCAAACACAGTCCTCTGGGAAATGTAGGCAATGCTCCTTCCTAAGCATTTGATCCACAGCACAACAGACAGTAAACTGCCCTTGGAAACATCATGGGCATGGGGTCAAGGGGGGTAAGTGGCATTTCAAAGGCTATGTGATGCTCTTATATAGAAAAAATAGTACTGATGCCTTTCTATTGACATGGAAATAAGCATAGGACTTGGATTTAGAATGATCTGGCCTCTTAGTCCCTGTAAATATTGTAGCAGCATAGGAAAAGATATAGAGACAGTGAGAGGTGGGAAGTAAAATACTGTTCAGACATGTAACAGGATTTACAGGCCCCTTTTCTCTGGATTTTGGGCTGGGAACATGCCCACACACCATACACAAGTGACCAGGGAATGATGAGTGCTTTCCAAATTAAATGCTCAGCTAAGCCTCCTACAAGATGGGGCACTCAGATACCACAGCAGCTCCAGCAGGGCCAGTCAGGGTGGAGAAGAAGGGGACTTTGTGTGCCTAGAAATGCTGAGGAACAAGCCTTCAGACAGACCTTCACCCCTCCATACCCTACCCATCCCCTTCCCCCCTCCCAGCTCCCATCTGTCCCTGAGTTATTCATGTCCAACAAGGCGAAAAGGCTCTGTTTGGCTGTGGCTCAGCAGATTACCACTACATTTAATAGCTGTCTTTGGTATGACACCATTCACCTTATCTCCTTTCTCCTTTGACTCGGCCTTTGAACACTAATCCACCTTCTAGTGCAGCCTGCACCCCTGCTTGATCTTTGTTTGCCATGATTGTGTATGGCTCCAAGGATTTTAGGAGCAGTGTTTTTGCTGCTTGGGCCCATGCTGTTGCAGCACTGAAGACACATGTGGATCTGCTAGCTCCATAGCTTACTCCTGGGCTTACCCATGAAATGAGTCAGAGTTCTCATTCCAAGAGCCAAATTCTGGCCTCGAGCTTTGATTTTCATTTTTTTTTTCATTAATTTTACTCATTTATAGTTATTTGCAAGGCAGCACAGTACCTGAAAGTACTAGGCAGCATTGAAGCCTTTCCATGCATATCCCAAGACATGCATTTTTACTCTCCCCTTGCACATACACATGCACACAGGAGCAGAGTTCAATAGCCCAGTCCTACCAATGTTTAAAATGACTTGGCCTCCTTTAAGCCTTTAAATAAAATCTGTTGTGTGCGTGTGTGGTTGGTGTTTTTTTTTCCTTTACCCCACTTCTTAGGAAGGAAAGCAAATGTTTCTGGCACTCTGCTGCTGGATTGCTCACATATTTGCTTGAGGAAAAAAAAAATTATAAAAGATGTTTGGCATAGTTTTCATTCAAAAAGAAATCCAGTGCCAGATCCAAGCATTGAAAACAAATGTGTGTCTTAACTGCCATTTACTCCGGGATCATGGGAACCGCTGCCTGCTTTTCCAGACGAGCAGCCGCTGGCGTGCTCTCCGCGGTGCCCGAGGCGCACGGGCTCCAGGCAGCCTGAGCATCACTGCTGTGGCTTGGGACAGCCTGAGCATCACTGCTGTGGTTTGGGGCAGCCTGTGCATCACTGCTGTGGTTCCAGTCAGCCTGAGCATCACTGCTGTGGCTCAGGGCAGCCTGAGCATCACTGCTGTGCCTCTGGCCGACAGCGCAGACGCTGGTGGCAGCGCAGCCACATCGCCGCTGCCCTCCCTGCCCACAAGCTGTCACACGCGTCTCTGAGAAGCTCTCCCCTCACCTTTTGATGTCTTGTGACCAGACAATGTGGTTTGTCCTAATAATGTGGAGTTTCACAGTGAAGTGCTCTCCTGGTCAATGGCACTGGTGGAGTGCCATCCTGATGCTGCAGTGAATCGCTTTCAGGGTGACACAAGTGGTGGGAAACACTTGATGTCACCCAAATCCCCACCTCTTCCTGGTGAGCAGAAGCTCTCACAGCCTTGCTGCCATCCCCGCTGGCCCCAGGCAGTGACACGGTCAGGAAGGAAGACCCTGATCCTGCATGGTGCCCTCTCCCTGACATCCTTCCCTGCCCCTTGGAATGACACATTCTGTGGTGGAGGGGAGAGCTCACCCCAGCCTGAGGGTCAATAAAAGGCAATTTTAGGGCATCTAAAACTGGGGCACAAAGTGGCACCTTTTCTATCTTTACCTATAAAATATGTCCAGGATCTGCTCAAAGCTCCAGTCTTCTGCAGGGGCCTGGCTGCACATTCCCAATGCAGCATCACTCCCAGAGGCACCTGTCTGGGTGTACCCTGCAGCTCAGTGTCTGTGCAATGCACTTGAAGAAAAAAGGCTGCTCTGGATTTCAGCAGCAGTTTTGCAAAAAGGAGAATTTGGTTTGCAGGATGTGCATGTAGTCCTCTGGTACCTGTGGGCTCTGCTGTAATGCCCGGCTTTTATTGACTCATGTGCAGCCCTCGGCAAGGACCTGAGCTCTTATCCAAGGGCAGTGAAGCAGGAGCTAGCTTTAGAGACGTGGTGATAAAATAGAAAATTATGTACAAAGTAAAAGGGTCAAACCCCTAATCTGAAGTGTTCTAGTCAGCTTGCCATGCTGGGTGTTCCTCCTGGATCAGAGATAACCCCATTTCCAAAGAGTTTGGGAGAAGTCGTTCAGCTGAAAGGAAAAAAAAAATGGAAAAAAAAAATGGAAAAAAAAAAAGCAACCCATGAAAACAAAAACAGAGTCAGTGACTCCAGAAAACAGCTCTTAGTCTGTCTGTTCCAGTCTGAAATAAAGTCATCCCTCTTAATTCCCAGTGCATATTGTTCCTACCAAAGAGCAAAACCTTAGGAGGAAATCACATCAGTGAAGGGAACGCCAGCTCCTTTGTACTATTTTTCAACCCTGCCTTGGGAGCCAATAATCTGTCATCCCTTGAATAAACAAGCACCTTATCATATCACAAACATTTATTTAACCCTTTTCTCCTGAGCTTTTACCAGCCAAGCAGAGTGGCTGGGGAGGGGTGTGGGTATCCCTAGACTGCTCTGGCAGAGAGGACAAATTTCCTGTGTATTACACCCAATCTGTAAAGTGTCAGGCTGCCCTTCTTCAGCCTCCATGAGAAGCAGCAGCTTGAATCCCTGCATTTCACATAGCACAATCAAATTTTCCTGTTCCCCCCGCTCCATCCCTCCCCCGGTACATTAACGCCTCCCTCCCTGGAGATATCCTCTTGATTCCATCTGAGGGCCCATCCAAATGGAGCCAGATTTAATTTCTTGGAGGTTGGGGAGAAGAGGGGGGGTGGCAAGGGAGAGTGTTTACATTTCTTCTTTTAACAAGAGACTGTGATGAACAGAGCTTTTGATTCCAAGTTGCCGAGGGTTTTTTTTTAAGAGATATTCTTTGACTCTGACATCATCAGAAAATGGAATCAGCAAAGTATGTGCATTTCCTCAGCTCCCACAATATCCATTTTCCCTCAGTGGATGTTTCTTGTTTTTCTTTTCCAGTGTTGCTCCCACACAATGGGGCCAATTTTTGTTCAGGACAAGAAAAATATAAACAGAGCGTGGATTTGGACTATGAGCAATGCCTCCAAGCTTACAGAGCTCCTCAGCCATGGGGAAGGGCTATGCTGTGTTAACCATCTGTGTTAACCAGTAAAGCCTGGCTAACCAAGTGCTGGCCTGTGTCCCCAGCCACTTTGCTGGTGCCTCCAGAAGGCTGCAAATGCTGGTGCACAAGACTGGCTCTGCCAATGTAATTCCCTATTTAGACTCTGTGGTGTTCCTGAGCATCTGAAAAACATGCACTGCAGGTGAGCTTGGCCACCATGGCAGGTGGGCAGGCAAAGCCTTTTCTCCTCTCCACTGTAGGGTATCCTAAACATTGAATTCACTGGACAAAGTCCAGCCGTCAGAGGAGAGTAGCCCCACACAGAAGAGAAGTTGATTACTGGAGAGTCAAACAGGCCTTCCTGTGGGTGCTGGCATGTTTGCTTTGAGAGGCCAATATTCTTTTGGGCAAATTAGCTGGTTTTGCTCTTTATGGGTAAGCCTCAGCAGGTGAAAGTGTCCCTGCATGGAGCTCCACAAGTGACCTGCTCATGCTGGCCGGGGCATCATCTCTGCTGCATGCAGCCTTGGGGCAGGAGCAGGTCCCCAAGCACTCAGGACACCTGCATTCTCAGGAGTTAGTCCCTGTGACAGCAAGGCACCCAGGTCTGCATAACATGACTGCACTAAGCTGTGACAAACTGAGTTATGCTAGAAGAGTTGATTTATGATGGGTGATATAAACCCACCGCAATAAGGGCCTCATATCTCTGGGCTCACTAACTGCAGCTCAGAAGCTGCTGGAAAATGTCCTGTGAGACATTTATCTAGATAAAATAATGTTCATCCGTCAGCAGAGGAACTTCATTGACATCCTCTGAATACATGGCCTGACAGACCTTGTACTGAGCAGCAGAGACAAGTTGGATCACAGAAGGAAGTCTACAGACAAACCCTGCCCCCACGAAAATTACTGGGGCTGTGGTTCAGTTTGTCTACTCTGGGTCTTCTCTGGTATTACAACCTTGTCTGCTGAGATCAACAAATCAGGCATAAGAGCCAATCCAGTGGAAAAAAAAAGAATATGAGTGATCAACAACTCAACTTCCAAAGGCTACTTTTATTAACAATATTAGGATGGTATTTTTAGCTCTTCCCATTGCCTAACAACTAGTGTGAGGACGAACTACTTGGAAGTTTTCATTTTGCCTGGAAGTTTTTGATTCAGATATTTTTTTCCTCTCGTTAGCAAAATGAATATTCTTGCAGCCAAGCAAGACCCAGAGGAGCTCTCAGCAAAGAAGAGGGCAAACAAAATCTTCACTTGGATGAAGCTGGGTGATTGCCCACAAATGCATCCACAGGTTCTAAGACTGTTTTCCATGATTTTAGCACCATGGCAGCATTTAGGTTCATTGTTGCTTTTGAGTCAGCTGGCTCAAATATCTGACTGGCAAATGCAAATATGGAGAGAAATTCTTAAAATATATCCTGTGAGGTCACCAGATGACACCACAAACCAGTCCTAATGAAAAGAAAGAAAGCCTAGGATGGAGTGAAGGTTTGGATCCAGGGAAGAAATGGCAGGCAGAAGTTGCAGAAAGGCTGGGTGCAGTCTGTGAAAGCTCAGTTCTGCTCCTGAAATGCTGGCAATTTAAAGGAGAAATATGCTTCTTTTTCCACAAAAAATTGCTCAGCTCTCAAAACTCCAGGGTGGCTTGTGATCACTAAAGACTGCAGCAGAATCAGTTCCAGAGCCAAATTCATGCTTAGCAAAATGCAAATTAACATAACCTCATACTCCTAGGAATAAAGTCAGCGCTTATCAGAGGCTGAAGAGATGCATTGGCTTGTCAAAGTGTTTTCCCCACCTGCAGCAGGAAGAAGCCAGGGAGAACTGACTTCTGATGCTAAAAGGAAGGCAGAGGGGAGCGCCTGGCTGGCGGGCTGTGGCTTTGCTTCAGTTCTCACAGCCGTGCCTGCAGAGCCTCAGGATTCACAGCACGGACCAGCTTCTTGCAAGCACGGGGAGAAAGGATAAATGGATTATTTTGGAGTGATATGCATGTAGAACTCATGCCACTGGAGAATGCAGCCAGGCTATTTTTAATGTACTGTTTCATTTTGCACCTGCTACCATTACAGAGTTGTTTTTGTTTCCATTAGAGCCACTTGTCTTGAGGAGTTTATGACTGCTATGAAATGTGTAGTTCTGGGCTGGATCCTTGTCCTTAGCTAAGGAACAAAGACTTTTATCATTTGAAAACAGAAGAAGGTTAGTATGACAGCATTTAGAGTGTATGAAGGGGAATTTGGAATAATTTTATGGGGTTTTTATAATTGTAATTCCTAAAGGCCGATTTAAAATAGCCTCCTTTATTCATACTGAAATGGAGAACACAGGCTTACAAGGAGCTGCCCCTAAGGAGCTTGCAAAACCAAAATTGCGTGAAGAGTCATTCTCAAGTACTTAATCAGCCACAATATTTCAATAAAATTATGAAATAAGAGATAAGAAAGCTCGGCCCTTTTTCCCACTCCCACCATGCAGGGAGCCAAGTGGAGCTCAGCATCTCTTTGGAAGGTGGGAGGCTGGTGCCTGGTGCAGCACTGCATTGCCTTGGATACCTCACTCCCAAACACCATCCCACTGCCAGAAGTGCCGGGCAGGAAACGCTCTTCAGCAGCCTGCCAGGGCCTGCAAGAAAGGCTGGAGTGGAAACAGCACCTTGTTTGCTGCTTGCCTTCTGCCCCTGTCCCTGACAAACACCATGCTATGGTTTAATTGTACTCGTATTGCAGTGTGATGCCGCTGAGAACACCTGTGGGCACACCAAAGCCCTTAAAGCCTGGAGGTCTGCAGCCTTTTGTGGTGTCTCCCCAGCTAATCTGAAGGCAAGGGGTCTGCAAATGCTCCCTGTGCCAAAAGTGCTGCTGTGTTTGAACAACAGACACCTGAGCAGAGCCATGCTTTCTCCACAAAGCATACACAGCTGTAAGAGGAATATTTGCAGGTGTTTTCTTCCTGTCACAGAAAGCTGGTGGGCTAGCCATCTGCTAAGCAGCCTTGCCAGCAGTGATCAGTCTGGGAGCAATGTCCAGCACCCACAAGACATCTGCAGCTCTGCAGAACACCCACCAAACCTGTTGGAGATCTGTGCTTTTCTGACTGGGCTCCCAAAGACCCTTCTCAGCCTGAACCCTGGAAACAATGTCATGCTCAAGACTGTTTGCCTGCTCTCCTTCAATTTTCAAGCTCTTGAGCGGGTTGTTTTGCAGTCAGGATAATAATGGTGAAGGTCTTACATATCACCTCCATTATTAATGGTCCTTATGAAGTCTCCTCATCCCACACATTCTTGTGTAAAGCCAGGAACCAGGGAAGGCATGAAGCAGGCAAGCAGTTTGGAGCGACTGCTCAGCCCTGCACTGATATTGACTGACTTCAAGGGGGAAATCACATCCTGGGTTCCCATGAAAACAAGGTCTGGGGGTATTTTTTGCCCAGTGAGGTATAGGAGAAGTCAGAAATAAGGGTGCAAAACTTCAGTATCAAATATATTTAAGACAATTGGTCCAATGTCTTCATAAATCAAGCTGAATCCCTAAATCCAAAACTTTCTGAATTCAAGTAACGGCTTTGGGTCCTCTATCTATATTCATCTGAACAATAAAAATACATTATTCCCCTTCTGACTATTAATTCAATTAATTCAGACTTCCCGACCAAATTTATTTTGACAGCCTTTGCACACTTTCTCCTTGGCTTTCTGCAAATTCCTGACCAGTGACTTTGCTGGCAGTCATCTTGCCTGGCCCAGAAGCAGAAGTGCTTAACCAACTAATTGTAACAATTTCTGTCAGGAAATCACAAGTAATTATGCATCCGATTGCAAGTTTGCACACATTTGAAGCTTGCAAACATTTTCTCCAAAAAGTGTTAACCTAATGAGATGCCATGGATGCCTGCCAAAGGGGGCTTCAGGCCCCGCTCCTGCTGTATCCTAGTAAGGGAATCCTCACACTGCAGCAGTCCCACTGGGAGGATCACACTCAGGCCACTGAGTCCTTCTTATCACGGCTGCCTGCCAAATTCATCTTAGGAATAAGTGTCACTTTGTGGTACCTCTATTTTCCTTCCCAATAAAATAATAATTTGGCAGTGCCTGAGATGATGATAGTAAATCAGTGTAAGACAGCAGAGGTTACCGATAAAATTCAACCTATTTATCAAGCCACATCATTTTGCTATGTTAGCTGCAAGCCGACATGGGCTACTGTGCTCCTAAAGTCGATTGCTTCAGAAAATGAAGTAGGTAATGTTCTCAGGAAAACAGGGAAGTGTGACCTCCCTTCATCCCAGGAGTGAATTACCGGAGCTGGCCTGCCTCTGTTGTGTTAGCATTGCACACACTGACCCACAGCTGCCCCGCCTTGTGTACCAGTGTGACCATCGCCACGAGCAGCTCCAGCCCACAGCAGAAAGAGCAAACATCCTCCCCACTCTTTCCACCATAACAACACATTTTGCACCCCCAACATGATCTGTTGCCCAGCACCCTGAGGCATTTCAAGTCTTTCAGAGTTTCAGGGATAAGTCAGCCCAAAGACCAGACAGTCCTGCCCAGAAGATCCTTCAGGTCTGAGCTAGCAATTGGTGTCCCTGCTGTGCTACTGATGGACTGCAAGGATGAGTGTCCCCAAAGATCTCAGTCTCTATCTCCTTTTTTCCTGCAGTGACATCTGCCTAGTTGGTGTTGATCCTTCATTCCATCATGGGATGATAACACTGTGATGAAGATCCTCTTAAAGTTAACACATAAAGTCTAAATTATGTGTGCAAATCACTCGATATGTGTGGATTTTACAGGGTGGGACAGCATGGTTTTCCTTAAATTTGGGATTACAGTTTTAGTACATATTCCCTCTCTTCCAGTTATAGCTTTCTTTTAGTTCTCCTTGCATTTTCCCACTGAATTGCTGTACTTTTTAAAGGGGGAACTTACAGGTTATCTTAAGAACAGACCACAGACTTGAAGTTTGCCCTTTGTTTTCATAAAAAAGAAAAGATTTAAGGAGGATAATCATATTCGGAAATGATGTGACTAAATGTTATCAGGTTGTCATGGTGACTGCAGTCTTTTAAAAAATGTCTGTATTGTGGCTCACTAATGAGCAATATATTAACTAAACCAAACACTATTTGTCTTTTCAAGTATTATTCATATGCACTACTGAATTAAACATCTTTTTTTCCCCCTGCTTTTGGAATACTGTTTTTTGTCTTATAAACACTGGAACTGAATTCAGGCAATAAACAAGGGCAGAGATAACTTTGTCACCTTTGCTATATTTCATACCACTGTGTCAAGCTGAGTGCCACATTAAGCAGTCTACAGTAGCAGAGAGTGAGCATCACGTTGCCAGCAAAAAATGTTACTTGTGTGAGGTAGAACTTTAGACTTGCAGTCTCTGACACTTTACATTTAGACAGTCTCAATTCCAGTGTAATTCCAACCACATATCTCACTGGTGTGAGGGTTTATGTTTGTGCAGAAGACAAGCTGAAACACTGAACTGATGTACAAGTCAGACTAGTCCCAAGTTCAACCAACCCTAATAGCATGAGCCTTCAAAATTCACTCTTCAAGTCTCCTCAACTTCACGAGGATTCTGAGGGGGTTTTCCCTTCTTCTGAATGGGCATGGAAATGGCAGAGATGGAAGTACCTTTTAGCTCTTATGTACATGTCAAGGCAGGGTCTGCATTTCAGAACATTAGCACTCTACCTAGCAGCTCCAGCAAAACCTCTCACAGAATGAATCTGCCACAATCCAGGAGGACACAGTAGTTTTAGAGGATTGGTGAGGTCACGGCAGAGGGGAGAAGATACATGAAGATACCTTAAGAGAGACAGTGAAAAACTTTGAGGGTCTGGAGGTCTTCCAATCCTGAAACTCTGCCCTCCTGGGTTCAAGTTTGATTGAGACCTTCACTAGCCCCCGAGCACTCTCCAAACCCTGCACTGACCCTGGAAGTAGCTTCAAATGATGCATAGGATTAGACAGAGCTGAGTCCTGTCAAAATGAACATCAGTCATAAATCACGTCTTTGCAAAAGTATTTCTGGTGGTGCTCTGTTATTCTGCTGAAATTAAATCAGTTTTTATGTTCCTGATTCTTTTGACACAAGCTAAAATGAAAATCCCACATTCTCCAATCTTCCTCTGAGCCTGCTCCTGCCCAAGAACTGCAGGAAACCCATGATTTTGGCTACATCTCCTTGCAAAGCAAGTTTGTCTAAGAGATGAGAGAGCTGAAACCACATTGTTCAGCTCTTTCATGTTCTCTGGGGAAAAGATGACCCTATCATGCTCACTTAGGCCTTACACTTCATGCTCTTCCTCTGCAGTTCACACTAAGGTTCCCTTGGCATCCCATAAGTTTTTCAGGCCTGCTAGAGGAATACCACATGAGCCTAGCAATTGAATTACTTAAGTTTTCCCAGGCATTTTGCAACTTTTGTTTGTAGAGTTGTTTTATATGACTCATTCGCTTTATTTTTGTTCAATGAGTAATATTTGGTACTCACAAGTGTTTTCTTTTTGTAACATGCACAGCTATGTAACGCGTCCTCTGCATGCAGAATCGCTCATGCTTCAACTTTACTTTGAGAGAATCTAAACACATAAACCCTGCTGTTAAAACTCATCATTAATTAATTATGCCTAGCTGCTCTCAACATGGGTTTTGTGTATTAGGAGTACTCCTGGCTCTCCTTTTCCCTGCTATGTTTCCTCTCCTTCCCCCCAACCAGTGCAAGACTATATTTAGCTGGAGCTTTAGGTTGATCTGCAATTCCTGCTGCAAATTCCTTTCCATCAGCAGCTACAGCCAGAAGGTCTGAATAAGGGAACAGTTTGCACTTCAAGAGGCTTCCTGTTTCCCTGGGTTTTCAGGTTTGCTACTGTTTGTAGAGTGAGGTTGGTACTATACTCTGCAGACTAAGTGGCTGCTAACTCATCCCTGTCCAGCACTGGCATCAAACCATCAAGTGCAAAGCATTGTCTGGTTCATCGACCTTCCAGAAATATAGGCAGCAAAAGCAAGGAAAGCATGTCTGATCCTGAAATATTTCTGGACCAAGGTGTCAGAGGATAATGCTGACAGGACTGGCAATCTCCCCGAGAAGGAGAATGAAGCAGAGGAGAGCAGTTTGTAAATCATTGTAGAGGAAAGTACAGCATGGGGAGAGCTCCACACGCAGAGAAATGAAACACTCAACCCTGCTTCAAATGCAGGCAAGGAAAACAGAAAGAAAAAGACTGCATACTTGTACTAGGTTTTCTCTAAGTTTTCCAATAATTCTTTTTCCATAATTCCTGCCCTCCTGGCCCTGGTCATGTCCTACCCTGCAAGCTCCCTCTCCCCTGGCTTTAACCTAAAGTAAAAATAAGCAGTGAGACACAGCCTTCACTTCTTCCAGGGTCCTCACTGTGCAGGCTAGAATGAGAGCCTTGCTTGAGGGCTTTGGAGACCAAGTTTCAACCACAAACATCCTGAGCAATGCCTGACACCTACAGATCTTTTATTACCTAGCTCCTAGGAATGTAGGATAAATGATTTAAAGCTCATGAGATCCTGAAATATTATGTCCCTGGGAAGACTGTAGTACTGGAGATTAGCTGGGTTTGCTACTGTGTTCCTCTCCTAAAACTTCCATTTTGCTATTTCGCTACAATTCACATTCACAATTTTACCCACTGTTGAAGGGTCAAAAAATAAACAGTCTGGATACTTTCAGTTTCAGCTTAATTTTAACACTTTAACATTTCTTAAAATGAAGCCAAACGCTTGCCGACTGATTTTGGATTATGCCAATATATGTGTAAAATGAACATAATAAAGAGGGTAATATGGAGTATGTGCAATTGCTGGCTTTTTTGTCAACCAAGAGAAACAAGATGACTGCGTAACAAAGTTATCCCTAGAAGAAGAATCAAGGCTGACATGCAGCAAAAAGATTAGCAGCGCTTGTTCGTCTGCAAAACCTTGCTTTGTGGTATTACATTCTTGTCAGTAATTGTAATAATGACTCTAAGCCTGAACAAAAGCCAGACCATGTTGATAAACTCTTCCATGGAATTCAGCAGGCTCAGGAACAAACTCTGTGCTTAAAATTTTTTTGGCCTTGCTTAACATTTGCAAGTTTGAGGCCAAACCTCTCAGGTGTTTATCACAAGAAGCCAAATTTTCTATGAATGTAGTAGGAAGGGCCCTTTGAAATGATGACTCCAAATGTCAGACCTATCTTCTATTTTCACAATGTGTACAGACTAAATAGAGCTTTCATCTCTGTCCATATTTTCTACTTGCTACCCCAGTTCTGTTGTCTCTTGGGTTGCCCAAAGTCACCCATAATCTGTAGTTTATACCTAATAATGTGGTGTTGCTGCAGGGATAGATAGATAGATAGATAGATAGATAGATAGATAGATAGATAGATAGATAGTCATTATACTAAACAAACAGTTTTGATAGAGATCTTTTTTAATTAAATGCTTTCAAATATCAAGAAATATTTTGTCAAATGTCTTGTAGTTGCAGCAAGTATTGCTAACTGCCTTTGCTTTTGTTTTTGCCCCAAACGTCCTGCATTAACAGAATGTATTTATACTGTCTATGCAATGTGATGATTGAAATGTTGGATGTATTTCAGTTATTGTTTATGCTTTATTATTCCTTCTTTCTTTATAAATTAGTGACTCTGTAAAGTGTTGGGGGTTGGATGTAGCTGGATGCAGCTACAGTGACTTCCTAATATTTATTTCTGGTTTTAGTATGTCTGTATCTGCTGCTAAGCTTAAAAGACCTAGTGACAGGCACTTTCCAAAATGATGGAACCAAACTCTTTCAAATTATGGAGAAATTTGGTCCAGATTCAAACTTCACAGCTTGGACTTATCTCGACACCCAACTGAACCAACACCCGAGATAAAACAGCCTTGAACTCAGATCCCAGATAAGGATGTGGTGTGCAAATTCTTCCCTTAAACCTCAGATTCACGATTTTTTCGAAAAGGGGCTTTCCTAAACTTAGATATTACTGCCTATCTCCTTTTTGCCAGTGCCTTTGGGTGGGGGATTGCCATGCCCTCAGCTGATCCAAATGAATAGACTTGGTGCTAATCAGCTTCAGTGCAAAGTCAGCAGTCACTTCAGTTCAACTGAGCAGAGCTGGTGGTTTTTCCGGATGTGCTGTCCCTTTGCCCAACCAGACCTTGATGTGGAAATGTAACCCCCAGTGCAGGGGCAGAGGGTAAGGGTTTGTTTCATTAACTGCTTCAGCTAGACCTGCAGGAACACCTCTGCCTCCATCCTTCCATGGTGCTCAAAACTGTGCAATTGCTTTGCTCTGAATGTTGTCCTGTCTGCAGAGTGGCAGGGGACGGATTGACAAAGCCCAGTCTATTTGTATCCCTGGGTATATTCGCATGGTTTCTTTGTGGGTGCTTTTTACGTGAGTCAATTTCTGCAAAAGGAAAAACACTGGTTTCACCAAGAAAATACAAAAGTTTGGTTTTGATACCATAAAATGTCACTCCACTAAATTATTTCTGAAGAGATCAGATTTACGAATAAAGGCCTAATAAGGAGCTGCCATAGCTGGCATATCCCCAGGACTGTTCTTTATTTACAACTGTGCAAGTAGGATCAGGATGTGACCTGATGACATGACTGCTAGCATTCCTGCAAATTCCAGTTGCAGTTACTCTTTCACATGTAACATTGCTTTTCCCAAAGAAGCCTGTCTAGTGCTTTATTTTTGTGTTTGGGCAGACTGGTTTGTTGTCTCTGGTGTGCTGTCTCTAGCTCATGAGGAATGCTGAGGTGGAACAGACAGAACATCAACTCTACGGTAAAAAGAAATGGCCATTGCTTTGGCATAAGCCTCCTGCCTTTCGTCAGTCGATGTCCTTCCTCTGGTAAAGGGGCATTTTTTCCCACCCACTTTGGTCTTGATGGAAACTGAAGGAAAACAAAATAGGTATGGACCCGGTCTGTACATCATCGTGTCCTTCCCCTACTTAGTAAATGTTTCTTTAATTGGCTTGGTTAGCCCCTCTCACCTTTCAGCACTTCAGGAATGACTCTTTGAAGAGAGCCATGTACAGAGATTTAGTGACACTAGGCTCTGCAGTCTCCAAAATATGACTGATGTCACTTGTTATGTTCCCTTGGGTCCCTGGGGACAAAGTCACTCTTACCCTGAAGCATGCATTGACAATCTCAAGATAACACTTCTTTGACAGAGTCAGGGGCCTTGCCAGGGTCTAATGTAATCTCTAGAAAGTTTCCAATCTGGGCATTGTTTGTTATTTATATTATATAAAAGTGTTTTTGTTTGCTTTGCTGTGATTTTAATATGAAGGCTGCTAATAAGAAAAAAAAATCCATACCTTTTTCTGCTGGATGGGTGTGTTGGCAGATCTGTGACCAATGGAAGCAACCTTCTTCAAGGTGAAAAAATTCAAACAAACCTAAGAAAAATAATCACAGCCACAGTATTCTTATTCTACAACTAAATCCACTGGCAATGAGAAGACTGGGGTGGAGGTGTGAGTAAAACTGAATTTTATTCTAACGAAATTAATTGTTTAAGCCCAGCTCCACAGCACCAGGAGAGGAGTTTGCAAGCAGTTCTTTGGTTTCTTCGTTCACCCTGAACAGAGGGCTGGCTTTATTACTGCTTTATTTCGCCTTTACCCTTTTATTAATTCTATTTTCCTTTCCAAGACGCGAATCAACCGAGATGGGGCGGGCGAGCTGCTGATGCCCATTCTGGTGGGGAAAAGGACTTTGGTGCCCGTCCCGTCCAGCGGGAGCCCTGACTGGGACTGGCCCCTCGGGAGGGCACCCGGAGGGACCGGGGCCGGGAGCGGCGGGGCCGGGAGCGGCGGGGCCGGGACTGGGAGCAGCCGGGCCGGCACACGAGGGCGCTCGGAGCAGGCTCCTCAGCCCGCTCGGCTTCCCCGCCCGCCGGGAGCGCAGCGCGGCGCTGGCACCGCGGCCAGGGCGGGATGCGCAATGAGGAAACCCGCGGCGAGGAGGGGATGGATGCGCAATGAGGAAACTGTACGCCAGCGACCAGCCCGTCTTTACTGCTTTAGTGCACTCTCTGAGATGTTCATTTAGTCGCCGGGTTAATAATTTATTGGGGGCAGCCAGATCCTGAAGAGGGAACGCTATAATTTTTTATCCTGCTGTTTGGTTTTGGGGTTTTTTTCTACTCCACCACTGATGAAACTATAGGTTTGTAAATGCCATCCCCTGTCACTCTGTCAGCCTGAGTGCTCCCCTGTGGAAGCAGGGCACAGAGCTCTGGTTTAGGAGGACTAATCAGTACCCTAAAACCACCCACCTCTCACCAGAATACCAGGGAGCAGCTGGAGGTCACTGAGAATCCACTGAGCAGAAACATGAAATTCCCTCACTCTGTATGAATTTTTCAGACAAAAATAGTGTTGGAGCAGCTGGGATGGAGGGAGGGGTTTGCATGGAAAAGTAAGACATTGAACAAAGAGTCTCCTTGCCTGTCTCAGAACACAGGTTAAAATCAATTCTGTGTTGTACAATCTAAAATGACCTTATTTTCTGTCTCAGGACAGAAGTCCAAGGCCTGCCTAAATCAGAATCTGAAGCAATCTGGGTAATTTGAAGTAATGTTGACAGCTGAGAACAAGTGCTAAAACTGGTTCTTGTGCCTGCTGCCCAAGGAGCTTGGGTGGGCTCCTGTAAGGCAGGACATTTGGGTCATTGCTGTGAAGGGACCACATCATCTTTCCAGATGGGTTCCAGTCATACCTGGCCATGGTAATAAAGGCTTTTTGAGTGGACACAGACTGTTCACATATGCTGGCTCCTCACTCAGCCCCCCAGGAAATTTTGGGAAAGACAGGAGCAGCTTGTTCCTGCCACCTTTGCTTGGGGACCCCTCAGAGCCATGTGCTCTTGGTAAGGTCAATGTTTCCAAAATATCTTGCACGTACAAATATGGGCAGGCTATTGCACTGTTTGTGGGTTGGAGGTCTGGACAGGTAACCATGGAAAATCCCTGCCACTGTATATTGGAAAAGCTGAACACCACTATTTATAGTCACGTCAGGTGTGAAAAATAAGGTGTGTGCCTTGGATGACATGAAAACAAAGAAAATTGGTGCAGATTCAGGGACATTACAGTGTCTGTCCTGTTTACTCTTGAGTCATGAATCAGTGTTTCGTGTCCCTGTGTAAAAAGGAGACAGAGACATATGCAATAAAGAGTTTTTAAAACAGACTGGAGTGTTTGCCTAAGCAAAGAGTAAAATGAAGCAAGAAGCAGGACAGGAGTGTATGATGTGGTTTACTTAGTCAAAGATGGTTCTTCCCCCATATTGAATTTTCAAGGCAAAAATCCTCTGTATTCTAAGCCTGGTGAGCTGCTTGCATAGGACATCACTCTTTTCCATGCTGTGAAGCAGAAATGAAAGGGAGAAGATGGCCAGTGTGACTGGATACACTGGCTGAGGATGCAGAAATTACCATCAATTTCTTAGAGCTTCTTCTAGGATGGCTTTTGCATGAAAGTGCTTTTGTGCCACCTGAAATGGAGCAAGACAAGGGACATAAGGGTCATCAAGGCATCCAAAGGATCCAGAGACCTGCAGGGTTGGACAGCAGCTGGGATGCCACAGGCTGTTGAGGTGCCAAGGTGTTGCCCATGGTACTGAAGAGGCAGGTGGGTGTCTCAATATGTTTGCAGCTCAAGGTCTTAACTTCTCAAGTAAGGACTCCAACAATAATTCTGTCACAGAAGGAGCCCATGTCTGCTTAGGACAAGCCTGTGTGCCTGGTATTGCTTACTTCTTGGGATTGTTCTGGCTGCCCACTCCCTGTCAGTCCACAGGCACTAGGTTTGCATCTCCTTTCTCTCCAAAGCACCCAGGCTCAACATCTGGAGCTGGCATTGTATGTGCACACATATAACTGGCCATGGGTAGGTGAAAGTCCCTCTAATTTATATGAATGTTCTGAGCATGATATAGACAGAAAATCCAGGCAAAGAAAATTTAGTGAAAAGGGATTTCCCACTGCAAAAATAGACTATTTTCACAAGGAATTCAGGGTTGCCTCTCCCAGAGATAAATGCATAAACTGTGAACATTCTTTCACTTGCCTACTGCCACATCAAAGAAGCAGCAGGAATGAACTCCCAGTTTAGTTGAAGTTAAATTAAAATACATTCCAGGAAGGTGTTTCTGTATGGAGTTTTTATTGTTAAGTTGCAGTACTCCTGCTGTCACTGGAAAGACACTTCACTCATAAATAGACATTTTCCTAGCCTTGCTTCTTTACTTTCTATGGACACAACTGCCAGGGACTGCGTTTCTGTCAGAAACACTCCTCTTATTACATTCTGTGGTTGCTTCTGGAGGAATCTGTTACTCACAGCATGTTGATCTTAGAAGGATTCTTCACATTTTCTGGTAAATACAGCACATGATTCTTGTATGTTCCTGCAATTGATGTTTATAAATTGTCTGGGATACAAACCAAGCTGTCATTTTTAGGTATTGTCACAATAACAATCCATAATGTCAAAACACTGTCAATTTCTTGCTATGTTCAAAGAGAAACTATGCAATGGCATGGATGTAAAGCTATTTGCTGAGCAGAACACCATCCACCTTGACTGTTTGTGAAGGGATGTTTGAGAAAAAGCCTTTTAACATTAATTTTTGCAGCACGTGATGGATCAGCAGGATTTACAACTGGGGCTGAAGAAGCAGAGTGATCAGCTGTCCCCAGTGCCACAGGACACCAGGCTGCACTGGCTGGTCTGGAAGCCATATGTTTATTCAGGATGTAAAGACTTAGTGAGGACATGATCAGACCCCATCACTCACATAAAAGGAAAGAAATGGGATGCTGAAGGGCCAGCAGTCAGGAGCAGAGAGCTGTTGGTTGCTGCTGATGGGCAAAATCTACCATACAGAGAGGTGGATGGGCAGGCTGGAAAGGGAGGAGAAGCAGGACACACTTCATAGCTGGAGGTTCAGCTGAGGCTCAGGCACTCAGCACTTCTGGACTTAAAAATTACTCTGAAGTTGCTCCTGTCATGTTGGCCTAGTCTGAGATACTTGGGGTCTGATCCTACTGCCAAAGGGAGTACCATTACCACTTACCCTAAATAGATGTTTCCCTTTCATGGTACTTAATATAAATGTTCCCCTTCTCAGAGTTCTCCTGCTCATCCAAGGAGGCTCCTTAAGTCTTACCTCAGAAGAAATGATGTTTATTTCCTGATTGCCCTCTTTGCCTTTCTTTACCTTTCTTATTTTGAGTTCATCTTTTTGGCCTAGGAGAGGCAAAACACTTAGAAATTACTTTTTATTCAAGTCCTAAAAATACCTTGTTCAACAGCATTAATACTTTACTATATTGACTTGAAATTTGTCCCCAGTTGCAATCTGGGGGCAGTTGATATTTTCACATCTCCACCACAAAGTCAATGCACCATCAGCCCAGAAGATCTACCAGTGTGGGCACTATGTTTGCTCATATACCCTTTGCCTTGATGCACAGACTTTACATAGACCTGAGACTCTTCAGAAATTCAGTTTAATAGTGGATGCAGCTTGGCATGATTCAAAAGTTACTAGAGAAGAGCTGAATTTGAAAAATTCTCCACCTTGAGATGAAAATAGACTTGTGATCCTGGACAAGGGTTCTGATAGAAATTCTAGAGTTCTCTGAGAAGACAAAACAACCCCTTAGATGCTGCTTTTGAAACTCAACCCATGCATAAGCTTTGGGGAAAATCAGTTCAGTAGATGCCTGGTGCTGAAGATACAGAAGTCCTGCTTCCCTCTCTGAGCTCCTGGAGGAGGAGAGAAGGAACATGAGAGCAATGGAGGAAGGAAGAGAGGTGAGCAGGAGTCAGGACAGCATCAATAAACTTCTGAAACTCCTGGCTTACTGCAGGAAACTCACTGTCCACGGTCAAAATGAAAACATCAAAAGTGTTGGTTTCTCACCTCTCTGCTTTGTTCTCCATGTTGTGGAATTCTACGTGAAGGTGCAGCCACAGGTCCAGATAGCTGGTGTGTGGCAAGAGGGAAAGGTGATGAGCACTCCTGGGTACTGTCCCCTGCAGCAAGCAAATCCCTTCAGGTGTTAACTCTATATTGAATGGAGGACTGTCCTGGATTTGTCCCACAGTCACTTTCTAAATATACAGCTCTGACAAGACTTTATTTTCAGTGTCTTATCTATGAGTAATTCATTTTCTGTGTCTTGGAAAAAGCACATTATTAATAGGCAACAACAGTGTGTGAGTGAATCATAGGGCAGCAGGCTAGGGCCAAGTTTGGACTATCAGCAGTCCAGTCTCTGCTCTTAGCTCCTGCTCTACCCCAACACTGTCATGTAGGCAGGGGTATCATGGAAAGAGCAATGCTGACAGCTAGCTGAGGGACACTGGGGAGTGTCAGCTGTGCAAGTGGTGAGGCAGACTTCAGCAGGAGCCAGAGCTTGTCACACCCCTTGGTTTTTGTTCTTGTTGCTGCCTGTAGCCTGGGTCCACTCCATGTCGCTGCATTTTGCTGGGCTTGGTAGTGATTGAGGTCAGGCCATGGGCTATAAAGCTGGTGAAGCTAAATTGTTTGAAAAAGGGGGAATTGCAACCCTACTACATCAAGCAGATTTGGGCTTTCTCTTCTACAGACTTTGAAAGTTGGTGGTACCTTAGCATAACCTTGAAGACTCAGAATGCTAAGGGTGGTTGAGTCTGATGTGGAAAATGAGCTTAGAAACACACCAAGCTAACAAGATGGACACACTAGGGCAGTTCCTTTCACCAGAGACCAAAACTACAGCTGGTGTAAATTCATAAAACTTTGTATCCTTCAGAAAAGGAGGAGTTTTAAAATAATTCAAGGATATATAGTTCTCCTGATGCATTTTTAATCATTAAACTTTGATGTCTTGGCAAGTGGAAGACTATTTGACTGACAAACCAACAGATCTGTGACATCAGCAGGACCAAAGATATTCAATGACCTGGTCTATCAAAACACACTTATGGAGTTAGGAATAACATGTTATATATTACTTGGCAGATTGGGAAGCAGAGTACAAAACCATGGGGGAGTGTCAGCTATTGGGGAAAATCAACCAATGAGCAGGAGCCAGTAGAGACCTCTATTTATGAAATAAGATAAATTCAGTCTCAGGAGCAATAACTGGAGACAACTGAGAACCCAAGAAAGAATTTAGGACTCAGTGAGGAATTCCTCCATTAGGAGCTATATATAAGAAATTTTAGGTCCAGAAAGCTTTGGAAGACCACCAAGAAAGCTAGGGGGAGTCATCAAATTTTAGATTCAGTTTGGGATCCCAAACTATTATGTAGTTCTAAACTTGAATGAGAAGCAGCTGAACTAAGGAGAAATTTCCAATTTCCTGTTAACTGAATGGTTAAACAAATGCTAAGATCTAGGAGTACTGGGAATTTTTCAGAATCTTTGGTTTCTTTGGTTTGGGGCTTGTTTGAGTTTTTAAGATCCTGGAAGAATAGCTTCGGTTTATTCTAAGGCTCTAAAACACTACATTAAAAGTTTATTATATTCTTCAAGTAAGCATCATGACTGCAGAGTGGAACAGAGCTAGGAGCACATGCATTATGATGTTTTTTGTCATTTACAGCTGGCAGTGCTGACACTGAGACAGGAGCTGCAGGTGAATCAAAATCAAAACTTTAAAATGCATGCTAGAAAAAGACTGGGTGCATTTGAGTCACCGGGGAGCTAAACCTTCAGATGAGAAAAAACAAGAGCTTGAGCTATCTGGGAATTTCAGTTTTGGGGTCAGAACTGCATGAACCGTGGTGTGTTGTTGGGAATTTCTAGCTCAGCACACTGTCTGGAGCCTGGAGGGAGTACCGAGGAGGCAGCAGAGAGGCCGTGAGGAGAGCATGAGTCATCTGGGACTGCAGACAGGAGAGGGCAGCTGCCAAGTGAGTGGGTGCCCCTGGGGAGTTTGCATTCTGCAGGTCTCCCACAGCTGAAGCCGGCGGTGCTTGGTACGAGCAGGAGCACTTTCCCTGAATGTTGGTATTTCCCAGGCTGACCACAGGAACTGCCCAGGAAAGCTCCACACCTTGCCAGCTCCCAGGGCTTCATCCTGCAAAGTTTTGTACCGAAGTTTGCTGAGGCCATTGGGATTATTAAAGTTACTCCCTTGTCCATAGGAGGTGAGGTCTCCCAGCAAACCACAATCATTCCCAGTGCAATGTGCTGGTTTCATGGCTCTTTAAATCAGAGGTAAATGTTCCCTCTCTCTCCTGTGCTTAAAGATGCTTGTGGATCATCTGGAACAACTGCATCCAATAAAGAAGGTGTCAGAAGCCTCAGCTTTGAGTATTTTACCTTGGTTTTCTGTTTTAATTCTTGATTATTTTGCCTGGGCATCAGCATGATAACATATACCAGTTTATTCAGTAAATTTTCTCAATTCATTCAGCTTCATTTTCCCAATGAGCACTCATTATTTATGACTAGTAAGAAAACCTTTGCCTCCAATGGCAGAAGGAGAATGTCTCCTCGTTCAATTACCATGTATAGTTAGCTGCATGGTGATTGGAATAAAATAATTCACTTCTATTCCCAGAAGAGTTTTCCTAAGTGCTTTGGGAGGTGAGGAGGAGGCTGGCAGATGAGTGTAATCTCAAGAAGCACACTGTAGTGGAATCCAGCACTAGGAGCCAGATGGCAACGTTGCACTGAATAGCACTTTTTTTTTTAATAGCTGTGAAAATTTGCTGTCTACACATGACTTTGCTGAATGACAGCAGAGAGCATTTCTACTTTATCTGGTGCTACAATTGGGTTATTCTTTCAGAAGGTTCTCCTTGTTTTTCACATAAGATCAGGGCCCAGTTTCAGTACCAAAGGCAATGTTTAAGTACCTGTAATAGTTCAGAAAGCAAAGAGGGCAAAGCTGTGGGAGGAGAAACATTTAAAAAAAAAGGAGAAAAATTAGTTCAGGATTTAAGCAGCACCCTGGCCTTGCTTTGTGCAACCCTCTGCGAGGTGGTTCCTTTGTGCAGCTCTTGTGTAACATCCATTGGGTCTGTTGGGATCTCATGCACCATCCTTTGGATGCATTGGAATCTCCACACACATTTCCAAAGATGGGAATGAGAAACAGAGGAAGTAAATAATTTCCTATCATGCTTTAAAATAGAGTTGCAGTCATAAATGCTGTGTAAAGAATGCTACCCTACACACATATGGGCTTTATGTTAACAGGGTTCTGAAGCTACATTAGAGTATTACATTACACTTGAAATCTAAAATGTATTTTCCATCCATGTATTTTGTAATGATGACTGGACCTCAGATTTTGAGTTTTCTGACTCCATTCAGACATACGAAGTGCCCAAATCCCCATGAATTAACATGGTTTGTGCAAGTCCTGTTCACCCACAAATGCCCCCTTGAGTGTGTAAAATCATCTGAGCAATGAATGGAAACCCTGCTGTTGGCTTTAGGCAATCACCTCACTGGTAATGCTCTTCTGGGCAAGGATGATGCTGGAATTTGCAAAGACCATGGACAAAACACACCATTTAAGAAGCATGGGCAGTCCTGTGGGCTTCTACAATGTGCTACAAAGCAGTGAGGAAGGACTAGGCTGAGACCTCCTTAGGCTCAACAGACACATTAAATCTCCCCTGAAGCTGGCACATGTTTCACACACCCCTGGAAACCTGGCCTATTGTGATAGCTGTGTATTGCTCCGAATGCTTCTGGTGCACGAAGTGAGTTCCTCTGCCTGAAGGCAGACAGCCCATGCAGCTTCTGTGCCTTTGACCATAAAGGTCTGGACCACTTCTTTCCATGGAATTAACCCAGGGATCTATCTTGCTCCTTTAGCCTGCCTGCATCAGGGAAATGAAGAAATGAGTCCACCTTTGGGAGCTGACATGCTTGGAGACCTGGTAACAGAGGTGTGACTCTAAATCACATCTCTTAGCCATGTGCCAAGCACATTTTTCAGCATGAACCTCTAAGACTGGAAGAATTCAGAAACTTCTGGAATACAATTTTGGAGTTATACCAACTAAAACAAAGTCCATGTGTCGCCTATTGTCTAACTCTGCAGCTTTTTATTCTGCAGAGTTTTATTTATAGTGACTTGCCTCATTACAGAAAATGGCACTAAGAGCAAATGCCATTCTTTCATGCTGTCTGCATATTTAAAACTATGTCAATTTAAAGGCCATCAAAACCCTGCAAGCAAAGCTTAGCCTTGTTGGTGTAGTTTGCACGGTCCCCAACCCAGTGGGCCCCACAACAAACCTGGTGATAAGCACCAGGGTGATACTCACCCAAAACTAGGAAAGAGCATCTTCAGACATAACACTGCTGCTGAGATGACACTACAGTGTCTGTCTCATCTTAGATAGGGACACCTGAATCTGTTTGAACAGTAGAATTCATCCTTTGCAAAAGGCTGCCCTCAAAATAGGACTTGCTGTCTCTTATCTGAGCCACAGACACTGCTTTGGCTTTCAGTGTGGGGGTCAGCCCTGCAAAGTCATTGCTAGAACAGGCTGAAATGATTTTGTGTTGTTTTTGTAGAGTAATGCCTGGGGATAATGGGGGGTAAAAAATTTGTTTCTTCCTACATTTCAAGGTATTTTTCAATTACACAAATAATTTCTGTTTCTCTTTTCCCTTTTTTTGTCATTTCTGTATATTTTTAATATTTTTCTTCTCATCTTTACACATTTCCCATGGGAATGTGGGTGAAAGAGTTAAATAAAATACAGAATTTACTTTCTGTAATGATTCCAGCAGTCTTTTCCTTATCTGAGTCAACATTTTCTTTTCCAGGATGCACTTTAATTCTTCTAAGATGGGAACAGTTTTCCTTAAAAATAAAACATCTTTAACAACAACAGAAGAGACAATTGGATCAGCTCAGTGCAGCTACACATGGTGATAGCCATGATGATGATGTAAAATCATCTTTTTCCTCTTCTGTTTGAAGACTGCATTTTCAAATGGTACTTCATTGGCAATTAATAAATGAGCTTTTTACTGCTGTCAGCACTACTGAGTCAAGGCAGCGCTGAGAGCAATTGGAGAGTTGTACTGACCCAGCCACACTTCAGGCAACACTCAATTCATTCTTGGGCCCAGAATCATTCTATTACACTGAGAGATGAAGAAAGGAACCCCACTAACCTGCTTTCACATTTTGTCGTCACTTTTTCAGGTTCTTTGTCAACCATTCCAAATTCAGATGTAGAAATAATCACAAGCTGAGCTCAGTAACTTCTCATCTGACACAAAGCCTTCCTGAAAGATGTCCAGCCTTGATCTGATGACATCAATGGAGCACTCACCATTTCTCAGAGCAAAGCATTCCCAGTGACTAGTCATCCATGCTCTTGATAATTTGCTTCACTAACTCAGGATGATTTTAAGCACTTTTTTTTCCTGACTCCCCAGCCTAGTACAAATGCAAGCCAAATTGTATGAAACAACTCAGTCCTGTCTGAAAGTGTATTTCTGAGGCCTGACTTGAAAGAACCTTCTTTTGCACATCTGAAATTTTGCATTGGAGGCAGAATTTATCATTTATAAAATTCCAGTTCTTAACTAGCTGATTACACCTACAGCTCAGGTTTAGTTGCTTATATTGCTGTTCAGAGGCACAAAAAACTGCATCAATATAAGTACACTTGGAAATGTTTAAAAAATCCTAATGTGTATGGCCAGAACTGCCCCACTTGCAGACAGTGATAATCTAGCTGTCAGGGACTAATGAACTGTAACCTGGAATTCTGGTTGATCCTGTCACCCTTGGCCAAAATAATCCAAGGAGGGAAGTGACGCATGTTGAAATCTTGTTTTGAGAACTGGACATTCGGATTTCTTCCAGGACTGCTCTCAAGGTTGTGTTGTACTCACAGTGAAATTGTTTGTGAGAATTTAGAAAAACTTAATGACGGAGGATGATTGCCTTGATTCTGCTGTGAAAAAAACCCTCATTCTAACTGCAGAGGCATTTCATACCCTTTGCAAATAATTCCACTTGGACTTGGACTTACTACAGTGTGAGATACCCTGTTGTTTTACACCTTACAGCCCTTTTACAGGACTACTGGTTTGCTTAAAATTAAGCCTAAACTTTTGAATCTGTTCCCTTTTCCATTGTCTGCGTAATCAAATGCAGCAGATTTTAGTGTTTGTTTGCCTGAAAATGTTGTTTGTTTTTTAAAAGAAGCATTTTCTATTTATTTTAGTATTTCTTCCCCTGGGAAACAACATTTGGAACAATCCAGGAAATAATATTTTAACAAGCATTAAGTTGCCATCATTGAGACCACAGAGGGAAGCTGATGCAGGAGGGAGGAAAAGTGGCTGCCATGTGCCATCCTCGAGTGCCATTTGTAACAACACATATTCTGCCTTCCTCAAAAGAGTCATTCTCATGCTTCTCAAAATGAAAACCCAGGGGACTATAAGTTCAAATCAAACAAATTGTCATTAAAATCACCAGAAGTCACTGAAAAGTAGTGAAAGCTGAGTTTAAGTCTAAATTCCCACCTGACTGTTCTGGCACACCAGACAGAGAAGCAGCAGTGTGTGGCACTTGCATCAGACCTCACTTTTCTGCCAGCAGGCTTTAATGTGCCCGGTTGTTTGCACCTGGAGAGCCATGTGAAGCAGCAGAAGGAGCTTTCAATTTAGTAGGAAACATCCCCAGAGCAGTTTTGGGGCATTTTGCTGCCTCCCATGGCTGTGGGTTCATTCTGCTGCCCAGTCCTTAGCATGCCAAGGAGGTTCCACAGGAGGAGATGTCACCTCTGACTATTACTGGCATATGACACTTGTGAAAAATGGTAGAACAGTTAAAATGTTAAAACAGCCTTAGATGAGAGCAAACTTTTACAGGGAAAAAACTGATGAGCTTGAGAGAAGGATGCTAACCAAGCCATGCTTTGTGTGCTGGTGTTTGCAGCCAGCAATCCAGATAACAGGAAAGGAGAGGAATCTGGGTAGGAGCAGTTTCAGTGAGTAAATCACCATTTCTGTCTGGGCAGCCAAATAAAATGTCACACCTCCTCAAGCAGCACTGTCACTGGGACTGGAGCAGCACCAGTGCAGGTCTGCCCGGGGCTGTTGTGGACACGCAAATCACTGCACACACAGAGGGTATCAAATCACCACACACACAGGGTATCAGCAGCTGTTTCCTAGGCTCTGGAGTGCTGCCTGCCCTGAAAAGTACCAATTATCACCATTTAATGGGGAAATCTGGAGGGTATAAAAACTGTTGCACCAGTGATTAGGTCTTGCCAGACATTGCAAAGTAGAAGATTGAGACTGGGGCCCAAAGGACTGACTTCAGACAATGATGTCAGCAATCCCAAATAATGATTGCCCTGACAAACGTTGCTAATGAAAATAAAAGTAACCCTTTTGCCACCTTCAAAGTGCACAGGAGTTTCGTCATCACCAACAGTGCTACCACCACCATCACCTTATATTTCCATTCTGAGCCTGATGAGTCTGGCACCAGACCAGAGTCATGTAGGTGCAAGACAAAGTGTAAATGGTATGAAGAAAATTGTATTTAGCAATTGCACCAAAGCAGTGAATTCATCAATTCCCCAAAAAGTCAAACTGATGTTAATGCCTGAGCATGTTTCTTGGCAACTTTTGCAAGTAGGAGGAAGCAAGCATGTATATTTTTGGGGGAAACAGCATTTGTGGGGTAAGATCTTTCCAGAGGGCTCCCAAGCATGGACAATGTGGGGTCATTACAAGGGATCTGCTTGCAACAGAGAGCTTTCCCACTTCCAGCTGAGCAGTCGGCCTGGCTGTGCATCTACAACATGAAACACGGAGAAAGTCTCTCATCCAGACCTGCAGAGCACCCCCTGGTATTATGGATGTGGTTTTCTCCTGTCGCTTTATCTCAGCTCCTGCCCTAAGATGTTGGTAGGCAGGTGTGGAAAAGTGCAGTTTTCCTTTCCCTATCACTTGTGGGGTTTTACCTCACAAATGGGATATGCTGCACCATATCTCTAAGGTTTGCTTTTGATACCTGCTCAGTAAACACAAAGCAGTGATGCTACTTCAGCAATATAAAAGGCCATTATCATGGTGCTAATTGCATATGATGATGATGATATCACATAGCCCATCATTGTCTTGCTACATGTTTTCTGAAATTCTATACATGCTTTTTCCAAACCAAAAGTTTTCAAAGAATATAAAGGGGAAATGGCACAACAGCCTCTCTGCATCTACATTGATTTGAAGAAAAGTGTCACTGGAAGGCAGCTTTCTAAATGGGAGTTGGTAACTTTTCACATATGCATTGAAAAATTTATTAGATTTCATATTTGACATATGCTCTTATAATTTTGAGGAAAAACCCCACATTTAAAATGTCCCATTTTAGTTTTTGATGGTCCCATAATTTTTGTGTTCCATAATCTACGTGCTGATTGCCAGCCTTGAGAAGAGCCTTCTTAGTTCTTTACAATTTGCTTTGTGGCCAGCACAATGAGTCTGCCCACAAGACTTTCCACTGCCTGGAAAGTTCACACGAGCGACCCTTTCAGGAGAAACAGCCAGTGGTGCCTAATCTAGGGGACAGAAATGACAGATGCTCTCTCTGCCTGATCAGCCCACTTCAGTCACAATTTATTATATTGGAATTCACAGTAATGTACAAAATTAAGAGGAGAAAAAAGCACTTATTTCTGTGACTTTCTTTTTCAAACCTCTGGAGATGAAAACCCAAAAAATTTGTGGTTGTTCACTTTAAAAATACTGCTGGAAGAGGAGGAGGAGAAGGGGGATTATGTCCAGGCAAAGAATTCACTGAAATAATTTTTCTAGAGGGCCTGACTAATTCTGTTTGTGAGTTATGAGATTTTTAAGAGCTTTTATTAAAAACCATTTTCTTCATTCTTTTAAGAAACTTTGGTCAACAAATCACAATCACAACAAATGTGATTCTACTGCAGATCCAAGATTTGATCTCATTAGTCTGCCTAAAGATTTGCTGTTCATTTCACTGAGCCCAAGTTAGGAGAAACTAAATATTGTTTTATTTTCCTGTGATTGCCAGCATAAGTGAATTTAAAATTGCCTTTCCATCAATATAATTTTAAAAATTTACTGTTTCAGACTTCTACTAATTAGCTATTTGTTAAGCTATTAACATTGAATAAATGCAGAAGCCACAAAACAAACAAACAAAAAAGTGAACACTTCTTATTCACTCAAGATATTTTTTTAGATATTCAGTCATCTCTGGTATTGAAAATGAGGGTACATTGTTTCCTCACGATGTCATTCATGGATGCCCAGCACTGAAAAACTGACATCTTATCACTGCTGTAAAGGCATTTAGCCCATGGGATCACTCAGTGCGCTGAACAGTCTGACACCAGCAGTGGGATGTGCAAGAGCCAGGTTAGTAAAGTCACAGCCCATGCCCTACCATGAGAAGAAACCATCTGATCTTATAAAACAGGTGTCTTAAAATCATACAACCTAGAAATTTTAGCTTTATCTACACAATTAATGTCTTAGGGATGCTGGCATGACTACACTTATCATCTAGGAAAATCTTCAAAGGAGTCACAAGTTTGGCCACATGTGAACAGATCTACCAAACCTGGAAATGGGCATTTTCTCCTGCGTGATTAGAGAAGTACATTTTGAAATCTCCATTTGTACTTATTTGGACAAAAGGAATAACATGAATTAAAAAAGGCTTTTGAATTCATGACTTTGTTCCGCCTAATTGATGAATTTTTTTCATAATTTATTTTTCTGTGCAGATTGAAAGACTCCAGCTTTTCATGCCTGGCTGAGAAATGTGGATTCCTAACTCCTTCACTATTTGGTCATGATTTGGGCTCCAGGCCTATCAGTCCTGCGACTGCAATCACATGGCATGTAAATGTATTCAAAGAATGAGGGCTAGATTCTCAGACACTGAAAAAGTGATAACTCCATTTCACCTCTGACTTTTGACACTTAGTAAGCAAAATGCTGTCCTTAGTTAGCCAGCTGACTCTCTAAAATAGAGGTCTTGAAGGCCATGGAATACCATATAATGGTATGATGGCCACATAATACATAGGTAGAGTTGAAAGCAAAACTCCTTTGCAGTAGCAGCCTGCTATCTTGCAGCCATGGATTTTCCACTTCACACAACTGTGTATGTGTGGAGACCTGTGAAAAACCTCTCAGAGTTGTTCTTGATACAAATTACTTCAGTTTGTCTGGGAAAAGACAGCATCTGAACAAAGCTCCCTCACTGAGCCCTCAGTGATTAATCACTGTGTGTGGGAGGAAGGAGCTGAATACTCTGACACAACCCTACCCAGCTACTGAGCCCATGAACTGGGGGACTGGACAGGGAACAAGGGAACAGGGGGGTTTCTGCCCACACCCTCATCCCAGAGATTTATGAAGAGAAGGTTTGAGGTATGGAAAGAAAACGCCGGAGGACAAATAGGAGAGATTACCCAATGCAGTCTGACTAATGGATTTGCACAGTAGCACCCACAATCCATGCTATGGAAGGGGATTGGCCATGTGGAGGGGAAGAGCTGACATTTGGAGTTTGCCAGCTTTGTGCTGGCAGCTGAGCCGGCGCCACTGGGAGCAGCAGCCCAGCAGCAGGGCTGCCTGCTCACCCAGGGCTGCCTGCTCACCCAGGGCTGCCTGCTCACCCAGGGCTGTCAGGTGGGAACACAGAGCCTGGACCTGCATCCGTGCCCCTGGCCTCTGTGAACAGCCTGAGCTGCTCAGGCTATGGCTGTTCACGTGGCTCGGCACACACACCAATAGAACAAGGAAACATTATCAAAAGCAGAAAGAGAAAGCCTGAGAAGTCTGGGATCTGGGTGGATCTCTGGACCAAAGCTGCCTTAGGGATGTAGGACTCAGCAAAACTGGCTGAAGTCCCACGGCAAAGGCTAGAGAGGATTCCCGCATGCTGTGCGGAGATTGCTGCCTTCTCCTGGTGAGCCGGGCAAAGCACAGCTGCAGAAACAGCCCAGAACATCTCAGCCTTGTTTTGAAAGGCCTTGTTCTCTCAGACTTCCCTGCCCTTTACGTTATCCATTTTGATTTTTTGTGTAAAAAAAGAACTACCAACAAACCTGCAATACTAAAATCAGCTGCAAGTACATCATGGATTCTATTGCTGCTCCACAGAGAATATCCCACCGAGTTTGCTCCCCCCTACCCCAGTATGACTAAGGAGAGGGAAATAAGTAGTACCTACCAAGGCATCAAGGCAAGGGAAGTGAAGAGGGCTTCGGAAGAGGAATAGTGTGGACATCTATTGGTTACTGAAGTGCTGCTTTTCTGCCAGGGCAAACAGACAGAAGGGGGAAGTGGATGAGGGAAGCTTCTCTGCTGGAGCTCCCTGCTTGCTACAACTGCTCCCAGAGATAAGGAGTGGATCAAGGGAGATAGCAGGCTTGGCTCAGCTCTGCTGGGCTCACGGGGCTCTGCTCTGCTGAGCGGAGCCCAGCCAAGCCCAGCGCGTGCAGAGCTCCCTGCATGGAGCAACCCCACTGGCAGCCGGACACCCCAGAGCATTTAAGAGGAGAAAAAAAAAAAAGGCGTTTTTTTCTCCAGATGTGCTCTGGAGAGGTTTTTCTCAATCAGCATTGCCTCACTAAGAGCATCAGAGCACCACTGGAGAGCCGTGCTGAACGCCAGGGCCTGATCCCAATCCCAGTTTGGGATGTGTCCCCAGGCAGAGCTCGGGATGTGTCCCCAGGCCGTGCTGAGCCCCTCAGCTCTGCCCCATCCCTCTGTGCCCTGTCCAGGCCACCGGACCTGCCCTGGCTCCGCAGCCCCAAGGCTGCCCAGCGCCCTCTGGGACACCCGCACCCTCTCCCGTCTCCAGTGCTATTCTTCTGCCAAGACTTTTTGCTTTGTGAGAGATCAAAGGAGAATAAACATCTCCATCTTCCCTCCGAACATATCCAGCCTAATATGCGTGGTATTTTTATTGTGGAAGGGAGCGATTTGTAAGAAGAAATGAAAATCTCCAGCGTGTCAGCTCATAGGAGCTAATGATGTTTACACAGACATACCACACTGATGGAATAGTCCCAACATCCCCTTCTGGGGGGGGGGGGGGGGGGGGGGGGGGGGAGTAGGGAAAGAAAAAAAAAAAAGGAGATGGGGAGGGAAAAGAACGGGGGGGAAAAAAGGGTAAAAGAGAAAGGGAGAGACAGCGGCGAGAGGAGTGACCCAGGCTCCCCTCCCCCGGCTCTTTCCTGCGCAGCAACCTGTACTTGACCCTCCCGAGCCTGGCTCTGCTCAGCCTCCATCCCGCCCCGCCGGAGCCGCAGCGCTGATACCAGGCAGCTGATGCGCCGCCTCATCCAAAACACACACTCGGGGGAGGCGCACGCCCACGCCAGCCCCGGGGGGGCTCCGGGGCCAAGGGGGGACGCGGGGGGCCGGCACCCACCTTCCTCCCTCCCTCCCCCTCTGCCTCCCTGCCTCCCGCCGGGCCGGGCCGCGATGTGCCGGGCCGCCGCCGCTGTTTGCCAAGCACTACAAGTGGCGGGGGAACTGGGTCCACTTCAGGGTGGAAATATTTCAAATGCTTCCTGCGATGGAGATGGGGGAGAGGCCGCCCGGCCAAAATTTGCAGGAGGAGAGACCGCCTGCCCCAGGCCGGCCCCCTCAGCCCCTCCCGGCCCGTCCATCCGCGCCCTTTTGAAGTCCAAATTACGCTGGTTTGGGTGGGGTGCCTGGAGCACCCTGGGAACCGGGAGCCCTGGGTGCCGCTGGTCCCTTTGCTTTCCTATGCCATCCTTTCATCCCTCTGTGCACCCATGGGTGCCTTAGATCACCTTTGCTGGGCGCGCATCCCAGTGGGTGCCAGCTTCCTTGAGCAAGAAACACGGGAAGGGATCCCTAGAAGACCCTACACAGTTATAAAAGGCAAAGGAAACAGAGGGTGAAAGGTCTCAGAGTTTAAAAAAAAAAGGACTTTATGAGTCAAATTTTCACATTGTCAGAGTCTTTCAGCCTTGCTAGTTCCAAGTTGTGTCAGTGTTGTCTGATCCCTGCTATCCATGCTTCTGCTGCAGCTCAAGGGGGAAGCCGAGGGGAATGAGTCCAGCAGGAGCCATTCTTTACCTGCCCCAGCTGAGTGCTTTCCTCTGTCCCACTGCTGGGGAAGAACTATTGAAATGCATTTCTCTGAGTCATAAATTCCACTGTTACATATTTTTAAATGCCTGTGATGTACACAGTTTCCTTGGGTTTTGCTACAGATTTCACCGAAAATCCTCAGAGCAAAGCCTATTCTTTCTTCCTTTCTTTTCTTTCTTTCTTTCTTTCTTTCTTTCTTTCTTTCTTTCTTTCTTTCTTTCTTTCTTTCTTTCTTTCTTTCTTTCTTTCTTTCTTTCTTTCTTTCTTTTTCTTTCTTTCTTTCTTTCTTTCTTTCTTTCTTTCTTTCTTTCTTTCTTTCTTTCTTTCTTTCTTTCTTTCTTTCTTTCTTTCTTTCTTTCTTTCTTTCTTTCTTTCTCTCTCTTCCTTCCGCCACTTCCTTCCGCCACTTCCTTCCTTCCGCCACTTCCTTCCTTCCGCCACTTCCTTCCTTCCTTCCGCCACTTCCTTCCTTCCGCCACTTCCTTCCGCCACTTCCTTCCTTCCTTCCTTCCTTCCTTCCTTCCTTCCTTCCGCCACTTCCTTCCTTCCGCCACTTCCTTCCTTCCTTCCGCCACTTCCTTCCGCCACTTCCTTCCTTCCGCCACTTCCTTCCTTCCGCCACTTACTTCCGCCACTTCCTTCCTTCCGCCACTTACTTCCGCCACTTCCTTCCGCCACTTCCTTCCTTCCGCCACTTCCTTCCTTCCTTCCTTCCTTCCTTCCTTCCTTCCTTCCTTCCTTCCTTCCTTCCTTCCTTCCTTCCTTCCGCCACTTCCTTCCTTCCGCCACTTCCTTCCTTCCGCCACTTCCTTCCTTCCGCCACTTCCTTCCTTCCTTCCTTCCTTCCTTCCTTCCTTCCTTCCTTCCTTCCTTCCTTCCTTCCTTCCTTCCTTCCGCCACTTCCTTCCGCCACTTCCTTCCGCCACTTCCTTCCTTCCGCCACTTCCTTCCTTCCTTCCTTCCTTCCTTCCTTCCTTCCTTCCTTCCTTCCTTCCTTCCTTCCTTCCTTCCTTCCGCCACTTCCTTCCGCCACTTCCTTCCGCCACTTCCTTCCGCCACTTCCTTCCTTCCGCCACTTCCTTCCTTCCGCCACTTCCTTCCGCCACTTCCTTCCGCCACTTCCTTCCTTCCTTCCTTCCTTCCTTCCTTCCTTCCTTCCTTCCTTCCTTCCTTCCTTCCTTCCTTCCTTCCTTCCTTCCTTCCGCCACTTCCTTCCTTCCTTCCTTCCTTCCTTCCTTCCTTCCTTCCTTCCTTCCTTCCTTCCTTCCTTCCGCCACTTCCTTCCGCCACTTCCTTCCGCCACTTCCTTCCGCCACTTCCTTCCGCCACTTCCTTCCGCCACTTCCTTCCGCCACTTCCTTCCGCCACTTCCTTCCTTTCTTTCCCTTTTTTGTTTTAATTTTCTAATCTGGTTGTTTCCTGAAGTACAGGCTTGCTTTTAGCAAGAGACCAGGACTCTGGTCTGACCTTTTTCCCTCAGAGCTGATTCAAAGCCCCTGGCTGGGTCAGGGCACCAATGGAAATTTCAGACTGCGCACAAAACAGAGAAAGGCTGCAGAGAAGCCAAAGTGACAATTAATTTATTTTTTAAATGGTACTCTGGTACTAATTAAAACTCTGTGGACTAGCTCCTCAGCAATGGCACTGCCAAACCCTACACACCTAATGTAGCATTGATCAGTCTGTAAGCCTCTAATGCTTGTTCACAGGCCCAACTTGGAATGATACTGCTGGTAGAGAGATTGATCCCAGAGCTGCTGGGGATTGGAGGGGATGTGTTTGTACCCAAGCCTTATCTGAACCTGCTCACAGAATGCATTGTAGTGTTGTATTGGTTTTGCAATGCATTTTGCATTGAGATAGCTGCTTTTCCACACTGAGCAGTGAGAAGTTTGCCAATCTCCTGAACTTTGGAGCCAGGCACTATTTAATTTTTTCCTCTTTCTCAGCTTCTATAGAAAACACAGATTTTAAATCCAGCCTCTGTCCTGAGTTACTGTTGTCTTGGTGCATCCCTTAAGACAGGACAAGAGAAATGTGTTGGAACAAATGGCCACAGAGGATCTTGCTGTAGTGCATCCAGTCAGTCCTTTGGCATGGCCAGTGCAGGGGGCTGTGAAAACAGCTATGGAGGGAAACAAGGATTGCCCAATTCACCTGGGTCTCAGCATATGCCTGGTTCTCGTTTCTCTGAAGTCAAGAAGCGGTGCTCAGCATTCAAGCCTGCATTATGTTTTTAAAACAATATTGCTGAAGGCTTGTAGCTACATAGGGTGGCTTGGTTCTGAAACACCACAGAGCCATGGGGTGGTGAGTTTCAGTTGTGTAGGGGATGCAACCATGGCACCTTTTGTAGGCTCCAGTGCTTTCTGATTTACCTGAGCCTCTGCACATATTGCTAGGGAAAAGCCTTTAGACTCTGGCTTGGGACAAAAGAGCAAACTCAGCTGGCACTGCAGAATAATGACAGTATTATTTTTCTCCTTAGGAAATGTCAGCAAATGTGTGCCAAATGCCCAGTTCTGTGATTGTAACCATTATACTCATGAATGCCCTTACAGAAATAATGTGGTTACTGGTCCAGTTGTCTGTCTGCGATTTAGTGCCCCATAACTGGGCTTTGCACTTCTCTACAGTTCTCCTTATCCATAAGCTTTTCAGTTTTTCAGATTTTCTAAGTAAATACACTCCAGAGTAAAAAAAAAAAAAGTCAAGTAGTCCTATTTTAAAGGCAACAAAGGCAACTCCTCAGTAAAACACACTCAAAATCAGGTAGATTTAAGGGCTTTGATTTAAATCAGATCCCAAGGCTCCCCATTCTCCTTTCCTTAGACACATCGTAGGGGTCTGTCCATGTGCAGTGTCCCAGTGCTGTTCACCTCACTGGTGAATAGCCTTAATTTTGTGCTCCTCTTGGAAGGAGGTAAAGTCACTGTAGTTTCTCTCATGTAAGAACACATCATCCTGAATGAGGTATAAGGAAACAAACAGACAAAAAGCTCCTTATTAGAGAAAAATACTCACATATCAAGTTTCTCTCCCATTTAAGACCTTGTTTTCAGTGCATAACCTGATGCTGGATGCTGCTTGGATTATTGTAATGGCTGCATGCAAGGCTGAGGAATACCTTGTTTCTACCCTCCCTCTTCCTCAGTTTTCCCCATTTTCACCTTTGTCTTCTATTTCTTTCACTGCAGGTTCAGAAGCTCAGTTGTAACTTACGTTGTTGACATTACATGTTTGCCAAGTTTGGGTATTACAGCACTCATGCAGCTCCAGTTTCATTCAGTTTTCCCCGTGTGCTTTATCCCTTTTATCTTCAGCCCTATTAATGTGATTGCCCTGTGACAAGTCTTGCTGGAAGACGTACAGGAGGGCTGGAGCAAGCCGTGTTTCCTGGTGGCTGCCTTCCCAAAGGCACCAGTCCCCAACCCCAGCAGGAGAGAGCAGGACAGCCCGTGCTGCTCTCCTGCCCCCTTCCCACACGGTTATCCAGCTCAGCTCTGCTCCTGCCAGGGAGAAGCATGTCTTCCTTGGGGAACTCGGCTGGCCCTGTTAAGGTTACCCCAAAGCAGCCCAAAAACCACAGACTTTTGCAAATGGGCAGGTTTGCCTTCTATTTATTTCTCCTTTTATCCCGCTAGCGAGGGATCACCAGCATGCAGGCAGTATCTAACACTCCCAGATAAACTGCATCTGTCCAGGCTCATTCAGACACAGGCTATAAATACCCACTGCCTGTGCACAGGCTGCCACCACGCTCCCCGGTGCCTCTTCCAGGGCAGCCTTTCCAAAGGTTCTCAGAAAGATCCTCATGCAGTGCCCAGACCATGCTGGGAGGAGACCTGGGAGCTGTGGTGAGCAGCGTGTGAATGCTGCTGTGGCTCAGGCATTCACCACTTACCTTCTCTATTTGTACCTTTATGGTGTCAGGGCTGTGATTTAGGGAGGTTCCCTGTCAGCCGGGACATAAATTACAGCCAGCGCTCCGGCACAGGACTCTGGGAGCCATTCAGGGCATTTCCCTTTCCAGAGATTTGTTTCCTCCAGAGCAACTGGCTAAAGTAATGCCTTCCTCCTTCCCACTGCCCTCGACTTCATGTTAAAGACACTGTTAACCTGGTGCTGCCCTTCTCTTAATCCTGACATAGAAAAATGGATCAGGATGTGAAGGAAGAGTTAAATAATTAATTTAGAGGAATCTCATTTTCCAAATCTTGCCTAATCCGGCTTTCCAGTTTAGCATTCATTTTCCCCACCCTTTTGTATATACCAGTTTCAGCCCTTTATCTCTCCCACTTCTAAATATTTTACTGGGGTTTTGTTTTATACAGCTGAGAGGAATGCTGTTCTGATAAAACAGGGCTATAATCTCCTCAGGCTGCATTTCCTTAGTTCCCACTCTTCATCTGTAGCTTTTAAACAAAAAATCTTTACTAGATGAAAATAAAGACGGTGAATTTCAGTGGTACATTTAATAATTCATAAATCAAATGAAGTTCAAACAGGTTCAAAGTTTAAAAGTTTAAAAGTTTTGCTGAAGCTTTAAAGTTTAAACTGTCAGAGACTTTGACAAAAAACTTTTCCTGTCTGGAATATTTAAGATTGCTAAACCATATAACATGCATGGCTATTGCTACATTTTTTCAACCATAAGTTGTCTTCTAAAAGAATATTAATTTTGTGTTGTCTTTAAACAACTAATGCATATGCAGTATAAAGAAGGATATTATTAGTGTAAAGAAGATCACAGCTATATAACCTGCATATTAGACACATTTTTTTTCAGGCTAACTTACTTTGGCCAGCAAGAAATCACTTGATTTATTAATGCTGCTACGTGCTAGATGGGTAGGAAAGGTCTCCTTTTAATGGCTTGGCCATTATAAAAGAAGAATTCAGGCGAGTATATGTAACTGCAATGTCTGAAAAGCATTAAGTTTTATGCATGGTGTCCTTACAAACTTTGGAAAACTCTTTCTGTTCTTGCTTATACCAATATCAATATCAAAGTCTAAATGCCACTGAAACCAGTGGATTTTTATGTGGTCTTAATTATGCTGACTTAATTTAATTAATGTATTCAAGGATCCTATTATTCACATTTTAATCATTTCCAAAGCATTTAAAGTATTTTCAGAAACATATTAATTTCATTCATTGCATTTCTGAATGCAGTTGTAGCTCAAAATGACATTCTGTGAAAGAAGTATATTATAAATAGCACATTAGGTAGATGCTCCTACCTAAAAAGAGGAACCAATTTCCCTTGGGGAAAAACTGGCATGGCATCAGAGGAACCTCACCAACATACAGTGGCTGTGGCCCAAGCTCAGCTCAGATGTAAGCACCACCAGTAAGCCTAGAATTTGACATCTTTCCTTCAGTAAAAATAACACACACTCTATCTGTCATTATTAGCCTCTAAAACTAATTTAGTTTCCATGAAGGAGCTCATGAAGTAAGCTGTTTGCTATGGCAAAACAGAAACATTAATAGCTTTAACTGATTTAACTGAATAAAGTCTGATAGATGGGGCAAATGGAAACAGGCATCATAAGTGCCTTAGTTTCTCAGGGAAATCAGGATTGGAGACAACAAAGTAAGGGAGAAAGTTACTCCACAGTTCCTGATGCAGCATAAGAGGGTAATAAGAAATGTATGTCTTAGAGCACTTCTAAACCAGTTATTTTTGACTCTAAAGCAGACCAGTTGCAATGCTGAAAGTTCAGCAGAGAGCAGAGTCATGTTCTTCCATCAGTCAGGAATCCCTTACTCCTTCTAGTAAGTGCAGATTTTTTCCAGCAAGCAGCAGGGAATGTTCTGCACATGTCACAAGACTTGTCTCCAGCCTCTCCAACTGCCTTCTCCTGGCTGAAGTTAACCATGAGTAAAGGACACTTTCCCAGCATCCTACTCCATCCAGTGGATTTCCATCCCCCCCCAAGGGCTCATTGGGATAACATGTGAGCTGTGCTTACAAAGTGGGCTTAGAAAAATGGGCTTACAAAGTGTTGTTTTGCCTGCCAGGAGACCACTCAAAAAAAAAACCAAAAAAAAACCAGTAGAGGAGAGATTCAGAACTCACCAAATTAAATTTTTTAAAACATGCATTCATGGAATAGTGTTCAATCAATGCAATTAGGAAATGTCAGCAAGCACCCTGACCTGGCTACCCACAAGTACAGGTAATGAGTAGTAGTGACAGAATCCAGAATGCAGAATTAGGGGTTAAAATTGAACATATCATGAGGAATGTACTTCCAAAGTGCATCCCAGAAATCCCTCCATGCTGGTCTGGAAGATGCCTGTGGGCAGAATGCACTTGTACAAGGTGGATCCAAAACTTAATCCACCACCTGCCTGCCACCCAGGGAGTTTAGACATCTGCTTTAGGGTCAGTGATAAGAGGGCTGCTACCCCCACAAAGACCTGTTGAGGTTGGGTGCCTGCAGCTCTTCAGTTATGGGTCTCTAGCAGCTGAATATGTTTTCCATGTCATAATTTCGGGCTTAAAAGCTTGAGATCTCTTTGTTTGTTTTGGAGATGCCACTTCAGCGTAACAACATGACTTGGCAGTGTCTTGCCCTTAATGATTTTGATCTCGTTCCAATGATAGTTTAGCATCATCAACTTGGAACTGACTTACTTTGCTCTGCTAAATGTCAATGAATTGATGAATGATCCTTTTATAACTTGCTGCCTGGGAAGAGGCAATGGTCATCTTATGACAAGGGTATAAATGAATCACAATTCATGATTTCTGATAGCTAAAGAGTCAACATAAATGGGTTCTATGGAGCTTTTTTATTTCAGGGACTACTAAATGGTATGGCCCCTACCCCAGATGCTCCATGCTGATTTTTGCAAAATTAAAAGCCTCCACATGCCCTGCAGCGAAGCGAAACTCAGCAGCCATACAAACAATGCTACAAGATATCTTCTGCCTAATTTCCAGGCCACAGCTCTTTGGGGACTTCTCTGCATTCTTCTGGTGACTTGCTTCTTCAGTACCCCTCCCTGCTCTGCTCATCTAGGGAGAAAAAAGGGCTCTTCACTGCACAAAAAATGGGTAGGGCCATGTCAGAAGGGACATTTTCACCAAAGACCACTAAGCTATCTTCCAATGGTGAAAGGGGGAACTCTTATATTCCTTTTTCTAATTCCATTTTATTTGGTTCCTATGTTTAAAAATTTAAGGTGCCTTGTGTCCAAGGCAGAACCAGGAAAGGGTTGCACTTAAGTCATGTGAGAGGTAGAGTGACAGGAAGCACAGAAAGCATGAAAATAGCTGTAATCGTTAGGAAGTTCTGACAACATGATTTGCAATTGTTACCAGCCTGTGCAGGATTCTCAGGCTGGGATGCAGATCCAGTGAGGCTGGGGGTTTACAGCTTGGGGGTGACTAAATGCTGGCCCCAAGAATTGTTACACAAATCATTTTTGTTCAGCATGTTGGATGAGGAGACTAATCTGGTCAGTCTTGGAAGAGCAAATAAGGGAAGTGGGTTTCCCATGTGCTATGTAGGACCAGGCTGCAGAAAAGAGAAAGCAAACACCTGTTTGCTGGCCCTCAGGAGTGCTCAGTTTCCACTGGGAAGTGTTTTTCAAGAAGCCTGGAAGTTCCTTCATCATACACTCCCTGCTTTTAATGCTGGTAGCACCCACCTAAGGAAGTGTGATGCTACAGGAGGACAGGACCTAGCTCCCTGCTGGCTGCAGTTCCCTGCCTGTTTGCAAAAGCCAGATCCAACAAATTTCACCAGATCCTTTCCCTTCATGAAGCAGTGGTTTTGCAATGCTCCCCTGCAAAGTTGCTGATACAGTGGGAGAGCAGCAGGAGACCAAGGAGCCAAAGTGGTCCTTGAGTGAATGTTTTTGAGGAATTCTCCTCAGAGCTACTCTACTCACAGTCACCACCGCTGGAGTGAGTCTGGGAATGTTCCCTTGCCCAGGTAAGGAGCAGGAGGAGCTCAGCTGCGCACTCACTGCTGGAAAACTTCACAGTGCACAGCATCAGCTGGGTCCTGGCATTTAAAAGAGATGAGGGATGGGAGAGTTCAAAACTCATGAGGCAGCTTTGGATGTCCCTTGAAGGTGTCCTGTTGCTCTAATGTCCCAGCAGAAATTGGCAATTAACTGGGATGTTTATGTGATGTGGGCTTTGGAGTGTTACAGTCTTCTCTGCTCTGCATGTTGAGACAGAGCTGTGCCTTCTGTCTACTTCCAATGGAGAAAATGGCTGAGGTCTTGTTTTGCAAATGCTTGGCCTGTTTTAATATAGCAGACCTCTGGGTTTTGAAAACAAAAACGTTTACTGGGAAGAGTTTGATTTTACTGGCCTTCGTGAAGGAAATAAAGGAAAAGAAAGGAAAAGGGAAAGGGAAAGGGAAAGGGAAGGAAAGGGAAAGGAAAGGAAAGGAAAGGAAAGGAAAGGAAAGGAAAGGAAAGGAAAGGAAAGGAAAGGAAAGGAAAGGAAAGGAAAGGAAAGGAAAGGAAAGGAAAGGAAAGGAAAGGAAAGGAAAGGAAAGGAAAGGAAAGGAAAGGAAAGGAAAGGAAAGGAAAGGAAAGGAAAGGAAAGGAAAGGAAAGGAAAGGAAAGGAAAGGAAAGGAAGAAGGAAAGGAAAGGAATTCTGCATTTTCTAACTACTCTACTTAGATGACAAAGCCAAACAGAAACAAAATCCCCAATACACTGAGAAAAATCAATCAAATCTGAAACAAAGAAGAAGGCAGCAAGAGAGTTTTTTGGATCTGGCCCTCAACCACAATAAAGTGTGGGGTGCCCTATTATACCAGCTTATAGTATAGTATTTTAGCAAGGAAATTGTATGTAATGGTATTGGGTTAGGGTTTGGCTTTTTGGTACATTACTGCTGCAGGGGAACCCTACTCATCCCCAAGGAGCCCTGTGTCATGAGACATAGGAAGAAGCTGAATTAAGCTAAAAAAGGAGCCGCAGAATTTTTTTGTGCAATTCACTTGACTAGCCATCAGAATGAATAAGGAAGTGTCAATGAGCAGGGCAGTGTCTGAGTTATCCCACCAGAAATACCCTGGCCTGTCACCAAAAGGCTGGTGCACAGGGAACAGCACAGAATTTCTCTAATCCCTCCCCAGACCTGCAGAATTCATCCTTTCATTACATCCTGGGGGAAACAAGTACCACCATTTCATTCTGAGTTTGTACAGGAGAAAAAGGATCCCCTTGTGTTTGTGTGCTGCTGGACTTTTCCCTGGATGTATTTGCCAAGGGGCTTGTGGTACCATCTGCCTGGGAGATTGCACTGCTCTGGAAGGGTGGGCAGGCCTCACCAGCCCCAGGGAGGGCACCAGGGCTGGGATATGCTGCCCTTCCTCCTGGCCCCAGCCCTGGCCTCACACAAGCTCTGGAGGAGCCCATCCAGCTCTCTGCCAAGCTGCCTCATGCAGCCAGACCAACCCAATACTATTGACTTGATTTGTTTTCCAACCTATGAGAAGACAAGGTCTGGCCAAGGTCTGTCCTAGTTTAGGCTGCTCTGGATGTGTAACTTTAATTCTAGGAATGTGATAGTCGTTCCCATTTCATTTTTTTCACACCAGTCACTTCTCTGTAAACTAATATCATCTCTCCCAACACTTGTCTGTGTTCCCACTGGATGCAAACAGATTTCCAAATACAATTCTCCTGAAGATTGCTGGTTTAACCTCACTGCAGTGCTGCCAATTATGATGACCTTTGTCCTACATGCTGAAAATAACCTCCTGAAAGCAATGGATTCCCTGCAGAGTCATGCCCTCTACAGCATTATCAGAATCTTTCTCCAAAAGGCCACCAGCAACCCCAGGCATCTAGCTACACGAGCTTGCTAAAGCCAGTGACACAAAACCAGGGGCAAGCCCTGAAGCTTGTGTGTCCTCAATGTCTGTCTCCTGGTTTTTTCAGGAGAGTTTTGCCAGATATTCTGGCCAGGGCCTGTGGTTTTGGAAGAGGAAACATTATTTGTCTCATAATACAGACATCAAATACAAACATGGGAGCTGCAGTTCCTGGCATGAAAGCTTTTTTCAGCAATTTACTATCCAACATCCTTATAATTAATGAGGGCTGTAACTACTATTTTTAGTACAGCTAAAATTTGCTATAAGTTATTAGAGAGAGACGTGTTGTGTAATATGTGACTAATGTACCATTTCACCAAGAATTTGTATTACATTGCTGAAAATTGCAGGGAAATTATTTCCAGAGTATTCCAGCAGCTCTGAATGCTCTTTGAATGTACAGCACAAAGCAACCTACAGCTTAACTGGCTTGGCTGGCTAATTATTTTAAAACCTTCAGAAAATTAAATTACTATAGTGTAAATTCAGTCTGCACCTTCCGAGAAAGATGTGGCCAAATGTGTTTCAGGTGTGACAAAACTGAAGTCATTGAAATTAACTAAGGCAAGAGGTGGAAATTGGAAGTGGGAGAAGATCACCAAAGGTAGAATTGATGAAATAAGATGTTTCATCTACTGGGGTAATTAGCTTGGTTGTTAAAGCCTGTCTGGGGTACCAGGGCCAGAAGCACCCTGAGCCTGCGAGGCTTAGGGAGAAGAGGAAGAAGCTAATGTGAGGGGGAGGCAGCTGAAACACATATGGGTCCTGGGAGAAAGTTGCTGTCTCAGCATGCATTTGGTTTGTTCAGAGTAGTCTCATCTCTGCCCCTGCAGAGGTGGCTGGGTATCTTGCATTATTTGCTTCTTATCTGCCTTTGCTTAATGGCACCATCACATATTATTTGGCATCAAGTCCCCATCTTGGAAAATGGAGAGGCAGAATCTATGTATGTACACTCTGGGTATCTGACTCACCATTTCAGTACAAACTTCCCAGATACATGCAAAAAAAAACCTCAACAAAAAACCTCCCTCCCACACCCCCATGCCCTCTCCCCCAGGCAGCAACCCCAAGTAACACCCTTTAAGAAGTAGTGTAAAACATTTTTTTCTCTCTTCTCTTGAGTTGGGGAACATTCTTCCCTCCATAATGATGTTGTTTTCTTGTCTGGCAGTGTTGTACACACTGTCACAGCTATTTGCTATGCAATTCAATTCATAAAAGTCAGCAACCTGTTGAAGTGATTAGCTGTATTTGCTCAAGAGACGCCCAGTACTGGAATTGCAGGGAGAGTGCATTACAGGTCAGAGTTACAATATTGACCAGGATCTGGGGGGAAGCTTGTACAATCACATTAGCAATTCCTATTTATGACTACTAAGCTAGTTAACCTTAATACAGCCGCTCTTAAGGGATACAGATGGGAAGTAACTCTGTATAAACTGCATACTGTATAAAGTTTACGTGCAATCAAGTTGACGATGGAAAGATGGGGGGAGTAGATCCTTGAGATGCAGATTACTTCAGCTGCTAGGCAAAAGCACTGGCCTTGAATGGAGCATCAAGTGTCCCAGCCCAGACATCGACATGTTCTTGAGAGAGTGCTCCAGCAAGGAGCCTAAGGTCACCAGCACTGGCTTGGTGCCTCGCTGCCCAGAGGAGTTTTGTCTGTGCCTGGAGAATATTTGTCTGCATCTTCTAGGCACTTCCCAGCAAAGTGGTACAATGTGAGGCACATTTGGTGCAGGTCTAAGAGGCAAAGCATGCAGGGAATCTGTGTGACTTTACCTTCACCAGAAAGTAAGACAAAGGTAAAAGGAGCAAGTATTCATTATGGAAGGAAAAATATCCCTGTGATGGAGCACAGCCTTCAGAACACAAACTGGACAATAGAAACGGCAGTGGGATTTTTCAAAGCATGAAAGTAACTTAGCAACCCGTATTTATTTCCTGTTTTAGAAAAGGTGCCATGAAGGCATGAATTCCTAGGAGATGAATCATATATAAAAGACATATATTGTTTAGCTTTGAAATTGCATGTGGAATACCAATGAGATCATTCTGTGTATGTTCTCCTCCATTCATACAGACCTGGCATCCCGATCACCTAGCAGGTGTGCATCCAAACAGAGGATGAAGCTGGAAAGTCCTTGAGAAAGAGAATTTTATGTGTTTCCTCTCACATTTCTGTTGGTGGCACAACAGGTAGCAGCTATAGATGCATCTTACAGAAAAGTAATTTCTGTCCAAGAGATTATATTAGTACGTGAGAAAACTTTAGTTATAAATTTCCTCTGTGTTCTTTCTTTAGTAAGCAGTCACATAATAACTTACTTCCAGGAGTCCAAAACCAAAATAAGATGCTTACTACAGTGTTGTTTCTGCTTGGGGAAGTGTAAAGCTCTATGATTCAGTATTTATGTTTCAGGGAAATCAAAAGAAACTGAAATTTTACTAAGATAATTGACCATTTTTTCTTTACATGAAAATCTTTCTGTTTTCACAATGGCTTTCAATTTTCAAAACCAGCAATGCTTTTTCTAAAAAAATCAAGGCTGAATGGGCATAGTTTTATGGGTTGCATTGGTGACATTTATTGTGCAGCCATAAGCAGGAGATCTTTAATGGTCTTGAGCAAGCTAAACTCTATAGCTCTGTCCATAAGTACAAATATTGTTCCACCCGTGCTGAAAGATATTCATTGACACTTAGCAATTTATATGAGGGTCATCGACCTTTAAAACAGGTCTCTTTTTGAAAATTTTATTGCTGTGTTACATTGCTTGACTAAAAATAATTAACTATCTACATTGTTTAATGACACTGCCAAACTACCAACAGTAAGGTGAAACAGAAATGTGAGACCATTTTTTCAAAAAGAGAAGCTTCTTTAAAAAAAATCAATGAAGGTATTAAAATGTCCTCTATTGCTGAAGGATTTGCATGGACCAGTACCTGCACTATTTACACTGCCTCCTAATCTTTAATATATTTTCCTACCAACACCTCTGTGAGAGAGTGAAAGGACTTTTTTTTCCTTCGACAGATGGGGATCTGAGCCATGGAATAAATAGGAGAGGACATGGACTGATTAGTGAAATGCTTCAGGCGTTAGTGTAGATTAACAGGAAAACATTCTGGAAGCCATTTCTTGCAGCAAAACGCCCCGGTATGTAACTGGTTTTTCACCCCACAGGCAATACTCAAAGCAGCTCCTGATCATTACTTATTGCTAAGTGTCTTGCTTTTCCTATTGCAGCATTTACTAAAAACTAAAAATTCACCTGTCTACCCCTGCAGCTGTCTATAACTGGGGGTGTCTGGGCACATCTTTAGTCCTCTCACATGATGCTGTCTTGTGGCATCACGATGGGAAAATTCCTTGTGGCAAACACTTGACAGAGAAGAACAAAAACTTCAGCTTAATGAGTAAATTATGAAGGATGGAAGCACAGCCACAATCAGACTGTGCTCTGGAATTTTAGCAATTGATAATGAATAAGTATGATACCTGAGAGCTGAGTGATGCTGTGGAATAATACTCTAAGATTTCACAGGTGGTTCAGTCTCATGGGCTGTCTTGAAATGTGTGAGAAAATGAGATCTTTTCATGTTCTCCCCTTGTCAGAGTTTTTCTTTATAAACTTGTGCTTACAATGCAAATAGCAATTTAGTCTATCTTTTGTATTTACCTTCTTACTTGCAGAATTAGTAACCCAGTTTTAAGTAACAAAGATTGATCCCTCCCTGACAGCTTCAATCTCTCTCTCCAATGGAAGGTGAGAGATGGTTCAGCTCAGGGCAGAGACACAAGAAAGGGCCTGGAAAAGAGGACTGAGCATTTATCTTATGCCTTTTCTTGCCCCACAGCCCAGGCCAGCCATATGTGTCAACAGCTCTGTATGCAGTAAGAGAGTTCTGCAGCCATTTAGAAAATCAGTTCCATGGGTTCCGGGCTTCCTAAGTTCTCTGCAAGTTAATGTGCACACAATTTCACAGCTGATTTCAACCCAAGCCACTAATGATGGTAATAAATGTCTTCCAATTTTATTAAGTCAGATGTAATTGGATATTTCAAAGCAACTTGAGGAATGGGATAGATTAGATCTATGAAAATATGAGATTAAATTCCTCTTTCACTTGTGACAGCTCTGTTGGAGTATCAGAATTGGTGCCTGTGTCCTACTGATTTATCAGCATCTATTTAAGAGGAAATGGAATATCTGTGCACATATTTAACAGATCTGAGTACTTTTAAAAGCAGAGTTTGCCTTGTTCTCTCTCAAAGGAAATGGGAATTCATCACTCTCTTAGCACATGCTCCAGAGCCTGCAGCAAACACTTTGCTTTGGGAGAGGTTCCTTGTTCTGCCTGTGCCCATCAGCTGGACAACACTTGCAAAGTGAGAACTGCTCTTTTTGGCTGAGTTTAAAGGGAAGAAAATCCAGCCACAGGCTTTGCACATGTTCACAGGAAATGGACAGCATTGCTCTGCCTATAAAGCATGGTCTGAATGAAGGAGAAGGCAGTATGTGTGTACAGTGGTGAGTATCAAAACTGACTTTTGGATATTCTGGAGACACTCTGTGCTCTTTGCCTTCCTAAGCCATGAGTCTCCTCCCAGTGACTGGACACTAATTAGGTGCTGATTAAGAACCAGAGACCCAAAAGCCTGCATGTCTCTGAGAGAATCGAGCATTATTGACGTGAAAAACAGAAACAAGAAAAAATGCATATTAACTTCAGGGCTGACAGGCTTTTACCTCAAAGTTACAGGGACAGCAGTGACTGAAGTAAAAGCATGAACCATTTAGAAGATGTTAAAGGAAGTATTTCTTTGCAAGAGCCAAACTGGGTGACAGGATTAAATTTTGAAGGGGAGGGCTAATGTGACTGCCTTAAAAAAAATTGATAGATGTGCAAAGCCAAACCCACACAGGTTTCAGAAAAGACCTGCATAATGCCAAAAGCATATGTACATTTTAAGAGAGTCACATTTTAGACTCACAGAGTCACACCAGCTGGGAAGCAGCCCTGGAGGCTGCCTGGTCCAGCCTCCTGGCCAAAGCAGGGTTGCTGAAGCATTGAGTTGTAGATAGGAATCAAGGTTTGTCAGATTATTAGTTTATTCTACTGAGCTTCCTAGAAGAATTACTAGAAATGGAAACTACAGCTTGATAAGAAATTGTATTATTTAACTTACCCCAGATCAAGGAAAGTTGGGAATTACTGAGCTTTATTAGGCTGAATAATAAATAGAGCAGAAGGCTAGTTACTTAACCAAGGATGTTGCTTGGTAGTGTTGCAGACACTGTATGCTCCTCCACACCAGCATCCTGCCCAGGTCTGAGATCCCAGTGCCTGTAAAACACACATAAAAGATATTAAATGCATAAGCAAATGCCAGTGTCACTGTTGAGGCATCTGCATGACAGTCAGTTGGAGCAATTGCTTTCAGATGAACTGGTTGTCTTATCTAGGGGTAAGTCATAACATCATCAAGTTACTTTCATGTTCAAGATGATGAATCATTTGAAAGAGTGTCACAGATGGAAGTGAGGCTGGACCATTGCCTGTCAAATCCATTTTAGCATTCGGAGTGGGAAGGACTTACCATCGCTTATATTATCCTTCAAACAATGATGTAGCTGAGGTCTCTGTATACCAACTCAGCAGAAACAAACAAACAAACAACTTAAAAAGAAAGCAACCAACTACCAACCCTCTAGTGAAAACTTATCCTGAAGGACTTTGGTAGCAGAGAAATACCATATTCTGAATACCCGCCCAGCCCCTTGCAAGTTTTTATTATTTCAAATGTAATAAATTTACAGCAAGAAAACCTAGAAATTGTATAACTATTGGTGTTTATTTCTATCTTTTTTCATTTTAAACACTGTTTTGATGTGGCATATGCACAGATTTATCTTACTGAAGTCCAAGAGCATATTGATCCATTTGTGCCTGAGACAGAAATTCTGTTAAGTCCTATGCTGAATGCAGACTAGGTAAAATTTTTGCAGTAGTAGAGAAAAAGCAACTATAGGTCTGATCATTTAAAAGACTAAATGTTTGTTCCTTTTCCTTCAGCATGAGCTACTCTAGCCAAGAATATTAACCTGAGTAACAAAAGGGATGGCTGAAGGGGAAGTGCAAGATGAGGCTTAACATCCTCCAGGCCTGAACCTAAAGTACTTTCTGCAGCCAAAGCTGCTATTGTTGCTAAAAGGGCTGCTGTGAGTTCAGGGACACTGGAACCTTTATCTATATTTCTTTGTCTGTATTACTTGAAATTTAAGGGGAATAAGTTACTGGATTTACAGTGTGAGCAGAGTATCTTGTTGTTTGGGAATATCCAGAAGATGTTCTCATATGCATCTTTATGAGGGTTCATATTTTCCTAGCTGTTAAGGATTAACGAGTATCCTCTGAAAGCTCTGAAGATGTCTGACTCTCCCCCAGCCAGACCACTTGACAGCTGTGCTGCCTGGAGGGGTGGGAAGGACTGGAGTGGTCAGCCTTGGTGCCATGGCCAGGCTTGCAGTGCCTGGGTCAGCTGAGTCACAGGAGACCTCGGAGCAGACAAAGTGTCTCAGCTCACACAGCCCTCCATCCCCACAGGACACTGCATCTTTCTCTTTCCTCTGGATAAACCCAGAGCTTTTGCATTTTCATCAGTGCTGGTGAAGTGCTGAGCCAAGGACTGGCCAGAGACCTGCCTGGTGTACTTGTCCTGGTGTTGGAGCAGGTGGGTGTTTGTGCCAAGGTGACTGGCAAGGAGGGATCTGCTGGCACCCTGACTGTGATGCTGAACACTTCTGGGCTCCTCACAGACATGCTGAAATGTGAAAAATGGTTACTCATGCAAATAATAGTTCTGGTCAGAACATGCTACCAGGCACAAATCGGCAACCTAATGCATGGGCTTTTGTTTTCACAACCCCCTTGCACAAAATAAGCCCTTGAAGGCTCAGAGAATGTTTCCCACAAAGGCAGAGGGCAGCAGGTTAGTGGCTTCCTTCCTTAATGGGACTGTGGGGCTCCCTGGGCTGTGTCATGACAGGGGGCAATGAGGAAGGAAGCGGATAACACACAGCCGTCCTGCACGCACCCAAGGGGCACGGGGCAGCACTCAGAGGCTGTGAGCTGGGAATATCTGGGGTGGAGAATAAAAGCCAGGTGGTGCTGATCTCCAGAAGCAGCCAGAGCTGCCCCCCATAGCTGCTGCTGGATCTGTGAGAAACATGCAGGAGCTGAGGCCCTCCTGCATGCCTTGGGTAGAACTTGCTGTCCAGCTATTCTGCCATCCAGCCATCCTGCCATCCTGCCATTCTGCTATCCTGCTAGACAGCCATCTAGCCATCCTACCATCCAGCCATCCTGCCATTCTGCTATCCTGCTAGACAGCCATCCAACCATCCCACCATCCAGCCATCCTGCCATTCTGCTATCCTGCTAGACAGCCATCCAACCATCCCACCATCCAGCCATCCTGCCATTCTGCTATCCTGCTAGACAGCCATCCAGCCATCCAGCCATCCCACCATCCAGACATCCTGCCATTCTGCTATCCTGCTAGACAGCCATCCAGCCATCCCACCATCCAGCCATCCTGCCATTCTGCTATCCTGCTGTCCTGACAGACAGCCATCCAGCCATCCTGTCATCCAGCCATCCTGCAATCCTACCATCCTGCCATCCTGCCGTGCTGCCTCTCACCTGAGCCAAAGTGAGTGGCCAGTGTGTTGTGGATGAAAAAAATCCCAAGCAGGAGAAAGACAAAAAAACTTAAAAATTGAGGTAATGAGTTAACAGATACTCTCCTCCCTCCCCAAACCCTTCAAGGAAACCGTTGTAGCTACACTGTAGTTTTTCACACTATCCGTGGTTATATACCTATTTTCTGTGTTAAAAAAGAAGTTTTGGTGTCAAGTCAATGTATAATTTATTCTCTTTTGCACATAAGATTGTTTTCTAGGTTCATCCTTACTGAAGCAGGGAAGCAAGTAACAGTCACTGGTTTTGCTGGGAGGCATGTATTTCCCAATATTATGGTTTGCTTTCTATTTTAAATAATACAGAGAACAGGAAAAAACACTGTGCCCACAAAAATTGCAGTGAAAATTACAAATTAGGCATTATTTCAGTATCTAATTGGACTGAAATCTGAAGGAAATGAGATAGCATCTAGGTAATGTGAATTCAAAAATCCTCATCCACAATTGTGGTACATCTTTTGCAAAAAAAAAAAAAAAAAACATATTAATTACAGATTAAAAGCAAGGATGAGGAAGAAAAGAAAGTGGGTGGAAGTGGCAACAAATGAACAAAAGAAGGAAAGATAGTAAGCTGCTGTGTTTAAATAGAGCCTTCCACTAGGCCACAAATTCATGTGAGAGAGACTGAGAACACTTTTTTTTTTCAATTCATGTATCTCATGGTTCAAAGATGAAACACTGGAAACATGTGCTCTTCTCTGCCCTATTTAAATCACTTCAGGACAAATCCATCCCTGTTGTAAATGGGTGTAACTCTGTTCAATCCAGTGGAGTTGCACCTGCTTACACTAAGGCGAAATTTGGCTCAGCTTGGATCCAAATTAACTCAACATTTGGAAATAAAAACGAGAAGCTTGGCATATTCCTGCATTTCATCTGGAATCTCATAAAGCCTGAGATTAGTTTATCTAGTAGATTTACAACTTGAAAAATATTTTATTCTGCTATCAACTCAGTCCAAAACTCTCCCTTTCCCTGCTCCCTTCATCCTTCCTCCCTCGCCTCCCTGGGCAGGAGGATTGGTGCTGCCTTGGCCCCTCTTGTCCTGCTGCAGCTGGTGGAGAGCCCAGCTAATAACAGCACATCCTTTTTGATCTCCAAAGTGCTCCCCAGGAGATTGTTCCTGTTGGTAAGGCTGGCCCTGCTGCACTCATCTGCCAGCTTCTCCTCAGACCGTGAGTGAGGATGTGAGTGCCTGAGGACGAGGGACGCTTCCTGCTCCGGCACTGCCAACGGCTGGGGCAGCAACGTCTGGCATCCCTGAGAAGGAGGAAGTCTGGTTTCCTCCCTTAATTGCTAAAGGACTGGTACACAGGCTTGTGTGGTGAGGAAAGCAAATTTTTCTTTTCTATCTTAGTCCATCTACAAGTTTTTAGGAGTCATAAGGGACGAGTAGTTAAGCCTGGAAACTTGTAAGCATTTAAAGGGATGTCTTTCAAAGAAATGCGAGCACACGGAAATTTCAAAGATCCTCCACACGAAACCCACCCGCTCAGAAAAAGCCTGAGTAAATAGATAGCCTGTGCAATGTGTTGGGAAAGTCAACAAACCCAGGGTTTCTCACAGGAAGGGGGAAGTGAATTCCTAAATCAAGGATTCTCTCCTAAGGAGACCAAGCCCACAGCTCTGAGAAGTGCAGAGTTACAGCCTCTTAATGCAATTTCTTGCTTAGCCCTCCAGAAAGAGTACTCCAAAAAAGCACCCTGGAGCCTAAGAGAATCTGGCTCAACAGAGCAGAGGAACTTGTGTTATGCTTGGAAAAGAGTGGCAAGACAGATTAGTCTTTGCATTACACGTTTGTTATGTTTGAACATTGTTATATGTACACAGAGAGGTGTATGATACCCCAGCCTTTCAGGGACAACCACAGGAGCACATTGTCAGGATCCAGGAAGGGCTGCAAAACCACTGGAAACACTTGCAGGTTTGGTAGGTGGTAGGAAACACTGCCTGGGGAAGAGGAAAAAACATATGGCTCAACTGGGAAGGTAGTGGTTTCTCTTGGATTAAGTACTTGCAGAATCACAGAATGGTGGAGGCTGGAAGCCCCCAAGGGTTTGGGGTGGGGTTCATTGTCTTCTAACAGGGACTGCGGTTTGGATTTGTGCTGGAAATGGCATTGATAATTCAGGGATGTTTCTGTTATTGCTGAGCAGCACTTGCACAGCCTCAGGGCCTTTTCTCCTCCTCACTCCACCCCACCAGTGAGGAGACTGGGGGTGCACAAGAGGCTGGGAGGGGACTCAGCCTGGCCAGCTGACCCCAGCTGACCACAGGGGTATCACAGACTGCATGGTGTCATGCTTAACTTATTCAGCTGTGGGGGAAAGTTGACCAGGGGAAGCTGCTTGGAGGCTGGCTGGTCAGTTGGTTGGTGGTGAGCAGTTGTTTTTAATTTGCATGACTCATCTTTTTTGTGGGTTATTTTGCTCTCACTCTTTTTTTTTTTTTTTTTTTTAGTTTTTCTTCCTTTTCATTATATTATTGCTATTATTTTTGTTGTTATATTACTATTAGTAGTAATATTATTATTGTTAAGTTGCTTTTATCTCAACCCACAAGTTTTCACACTTTTACCCTTCCAATTCTCCTCCCACTAGCCCTGGTGGGTGGAAAATGAGTGAGCACCTGTGTGGTGCTTAGTTGCTGGTTGGGGCCAAACCACAACAGCGCCTTTGGAGGTCAGCTGGTCCAATCCCTCAGCTCAAGCAGGGATCAGCACCTACCTACAAACATCTACCCCAAATTTTCTCCCAATATGAGTTAGTCAAATGATCTACCTTGTCTTTGCTCGCATGCTGCTTTTGTCACGGTATTTTTTTTACAAAGGCTGCTTTATCAAGCCTTTTTTATCAATCAGAAGACAGGAGCTTGTTGATAATGTTGTCCCTGTCAGGATAAGACTGAACACATTATTTGTACAGTGGTGAAGCTTGGCTTTTCTGAAGGAAGCTGTCAACAGCTGCCGTGAAAGCTGCTTAAAAGAAACCACTATTTGCCTATAAAATTTTGTCAGCAATGAAGAACTTACTTTAAAACCACAAATAGCAATCAGCTCACCTTCTGGTTGCTTCTAGAGTTTTCCAATTTAAAGCACACTGGATTATTTCCTAGCAGCATGCAAAAAGCAGAGTTTGAATCAACAATGAGCTAAAGTAGAGCACATAGAAACAGAGGATCACACCACCCAGACCAGGATAGTGAGAACCAAGAAACCTTTTACTGGAGCAGATGTAAATTCTTGTTTCATGAAAATAAGTGGGAATTTTGCCATTCACTTCAAACCGCTGTGCTCTGATCCATTAGAATTTGAATCTAAACACAAAAACACAGCACTGATACTTTGGACACTGAGGAGAACAAGATAAATTAGTCGTCAGCAGAAGTGAGATATTACATATTTTTTGGCTCTGTTTGGGATCTTCTGGAGCCGAGATTTTGATAAGTATGCTTACTGTTATATTTTACTTTTTGCAGGAAACAAGCTAGTTTTTCATTTTTCCTTCAAATGTTCAGAAGTGATTTTTACACTCAGTAAGTCCGCAGTAAGAAGGATAAAAAGTCAAGTCCATTGTGGTGTACCTTGGATGGAAGATTAGCAAGGATCAGCAAAAAATTTTGGAGAACATATCAGATTGTTTATTCTGTGATAACTCATAACTGGAAGCTAACTCCTGCCATGAAGAAATAAAGTACTTCTCATTATAAATGATTTCTACTATCTCTGAATTTTCTCCCTGCACATGGACTGGTGGCAAGATTCAACTGGTGCAACTTATAACAGCAAGGAATTGTGTAACACTGTGTAATTGGTATGTAAAATGCAGAAAGGAATTTGTTCATCTTGGCTTCTGATGGCACTTATGTCAGTCACATCATCTAACTTGAAGTTGGGTTCTCTTGGTTTTTATATTTCACCAAGACGTGAAATAGAACCATCAAGTTTCATCTGTCACAGGAGCCCAGGTTCCATTGGAACCACTTATTTTCAAGTCTGTAATTTACCCAGAAAGTGGCAATATTTTGTCTTTCCTGCAGATATCTGTGTGACAAGTTTATCAATGTGTACAGTCGCTCATGATTCCACATGCTTGTAAAAATAAGCAATCCTCATAGCTGCTTGTGGTAGTTACTTGCTTTGTTTTGACTAGTTCCATTACTTATTTTCTTTTGTCTCCCATTCAGAGAAAAGTAAAATTGCTGATAAACAATACTAAAGGAAGTGTTCAGAGTTGTGCATTAAAGAAGCAGGAAGGGAGGGGAAATAACAGAGAGTAATTTTATCATATATCTTTGACCTGAAGCAGTAATAAATGTGAAGTCTGTATAATCATGGGTGATGTTTTTATATACGTACCATATTTTAGATTGGTTTAGGAGAGAAACACATAAAATTGATTGACTGGTGATGTGGCAGTAATTATGCAAATAGAGTAACTCGACCATAAAACACTTTAAAGAGGAGAAGGTAGTTCAATAACAAGTAAGCATAAAAAAATGTGGTTATTGCATCTATCCTAATGCCTTAACATCTCTCCTGCCAAAGCATGAAAGGAATGGATGTTGTGTAACAAAATTAAAACTTTATAAAATGCCAGATGAAGGTCATAAATAACTTTGCCATATAAAAAAACATGTCCTTAATTGTTGACTATGACTTTCTTACAATTTTGTTCAGTCTTGGGCAAAGTTCAGTTTTATGAGACCAGCCTTGTGCAGCAAACACACCTTTGCTCTGCTGCTTTACTGCACCATTAATGGTTCATTTGCCTTTGGGGGCAGGGGAAGGTAAAGGCTGCTGCTGTTCCAGCCTTTCCATGATGCTGCTCACATGAGCAATGTGAGCTAATAGTTCACTGAGTCATTCTGTGCAGTATTCTCAGTTGCTGAGGATTTCTCAAGATGGCAGAGTATTCCCTCACTGCCCACTCCACAGTCCCTGTATTCTGGCAGCTGCATGATTGTTATGCACAAATCATGATCCATTTTTTGGTGGATACTTGAGAAGGGTAAAAGATAAAGAAAAAATAAATTATGCACAATGGGCTGTCTTTGACTAGAAGCTCAAAGGGGTGGAAGAGCACAGATTTGGCCTTAATTTGACCTAGATTTGAGATGTGAGTGAAGAACCCTCCAATACCTGGGAAACTGGAGATATCTGCTGGGAGTCAGCCATGCATTAATTTTAGCAAAGCAGAAACTTCCTGTGAGGACAGGCTGGTGACCAGCAAGCCAAAAAGGAAATGCACAATAGAGAGAGTTGAAAGCATCTCCCAAAACATACTTCTTTCCAACCAGACATGTCAGGAGACACTTTGGAATCCTTGAGAAATCCTCTTTTTCCAGCTGGCCCTGTGTCCAGGCATAGGTTGAACATGTTCCTTATGAGCTGTGGCGTGCCCTTGGCCATCTGCTCTCCTCAGCAGCAAGTCCTGTGCCTTTGGGCAGGTTCAGGGTGTAGGACAGCCTCATTGTGCTTGTGCTTTTGGCTTGATGATTTTGGATGTCACTGAGAGACCTGCTGTGCACAAACAGGCCAGTTCTGCAGCACAGGCTTCCTTATGGATTAAGCCACTTCTGGCCATTTTCTCACAACTAGCTCTCCCAAGATGAACACAGCCTTTGATGGCAAAACACTGCGTGTGGGCAACCACCCGCCTCTCAAAAAGCAATCAGCAGTGTCAATTTGATGTGGACCACATCTTCTTGGAGGATCCAGGTTTTGAGACATTAAAGGCAGTCATCTATCAGAAGTGACTTGAGAAGGATCAGCTGCCCACAGCATCTTCAAAAGATAAATAAAAAACCATCAAATAAAGCAAATAGGATCACAGTTCATAGCAAGTCAGAGGAAGTGTTGGCTCTTGCAGCAATCTGTGCCTCAGGAAGGAACAGAACAAGCTCTGGACAAGAGATCCATTGCAAGCTACTAGATAGACAAACTGATGTCTAGGAAAGTCCAAAACATTCTGAGCTGAAAATGGTCAGTGTGCAAGGGACTTTGAGGAAAATATACATATGTGTCCTGTTCTCATGTCTCCCAAGCATGCAGCCAGTTTTTTGTAAACAGTTTATTAACAGAGTACTGGACTAGAAGGGTATTCTGTTTCAACCAGAACATTTGCACAGATGCTTTCCCTACAACTAAACTGCTAAATGCTCTTTCTGACATCTAGGTAGGACATAATAAATATATAAATAAGTGGGATTAAATCTTGAACCTTTCACTTGCTCAAGTAGAAAATCACTCCTACCCCCATTATTTCACAACTAATTGCAGGGTTTAGTTAAAACCAAGACTGAAAATGTGAAGGTGAGGAACCTCAACTGCTTGCAGTGCTGTTTTAAGGCAAGACCAAAATCACAATAAAAATGGTCATGATCATATAGTCCAATAGTCAACACGAAACCAATAGATGTTGTTTCTCCCACATGTAGAAACAGTGATTTGCATATTGTAGAATAAGACTGACAGCAAACACCATGTGATGACATGTCAAGGTCAATCTGTTCTGGGGAGCCAGGAGCTCTGGCCCTGCACATCTTTCTTGGTGACTGCACATATGTTTTTTTACCCAATTTGTTTATCATGCAGGTTTCTGGAGCCCTTATCAGGCATGAAGTTACATGGACAGATTGACAATGGTAACAATGGTAACAACTATCTAGGCTTCAAAAAGGACAGTAGTTCAGATTTACCAGGTAAGATGAACAGACTTGGTAAGGCTATGTTTTATTGTTGTCACTTGCCTTTAGTTCAGTCTCCAGCTGGACTAACACAGAATTAGCTTTGGAAAGATATAATTATTTTCTAACACCACCAGCAGGTACAGCCAGGAGATAGTCCTTCAGCAGAGGACCCATCAGACACCTAAGAAAAGGCAACATTTCAGCCCATGTCCTGCAGCTAGTCCAAACACAGAAGCATAATTCCTGATGGAGTCATTTAGCACTTAAAGGTAACTATTAAGCAAGTGAGAAAAAAAATGTCCATCTCTGATTTAAAAGCAATATTTGAACCTGGCACAGCAGAAACAATAGGCTCTTTCCCAAGTGGAGATCAGGTATGTTTATTTTACTGAAGTATATGGGTTTGTGACAATCGAAAGCAGATGTTCATTAACAGGCAGGACATAGGTAGGTTTCCAAGGCATAAAGCATGAGGAGGGCAAAGAGGCAAAACATTCAATCTCCTGCCTTGCACCTGAATCTGCCCAGCCCCTTAAATCAGTTTTCAACAATGCTTCTTGATTTTCATGTTTTTGAGTAACAGCTCTGCAGATGCTGTTCCTGCTGGCCTTGCAAAACAAGTACTTCGGAGATCATTTTTATTCCTGTTTCAGGGTATTTCCCATTTTCTTGCCTTTAACATGACTTGGGGTCCAGAACTAGATTTGAATTCTGATGGCTGAAGATGTGCAGGCCTGAGAGACTTCTTTCACAAACTGACTGCAACCTTCAGTCTGGAGCTGAGTTCCTTTAGAGCCTTCATGTGCTCAGATCCCGTGTTCGGTGCAGGGGGATGCCTGTGGATGTGTTACTCCTTATATAGCTCTTTTATGCCTCCTAACAGTTTGAGACTCCCTGACTGGAGGTGAGTGATATTGCACTAGACCAGTGCAACCTTATTTCAAGCAGGAACTGTCAGCAGAATCAGTGCAAGGTCAGCCACTCCACTTGTTCCTTTCAGGAAACTACTCCTCCTACAGATGCCCTTACACTAAACAAACCCCCTCAAATACATGTGCTGCAGCATTCCTCCATATGCTGGCGTCATGAAGACTGGCAAAAATGCCATGGCAGCAAATGTTAGCAGACTTCCAGACCAAATCGAGCCCCATTTTCCCTTGTACAAGGACAACTCCAAGATAACTTGCCAGTTGGCTGCATTTCTATTTCCAAACAAAAAATTTTGTCCAAACAGTGCAGCAGAGTATCAGCAAAAAGAAAGTCCCAGGAATGTTTCTGCCAGGGAAACTGAGTGATGGAACTGGTAACTGGATTCAACACACTGGCAAAAGTATTATTTTTATGAGCTGACCCCAAGGATGCCTATAAGATCACATTTTTTAATTTTTGTCTACAAGTGCGTCTGAATCTCAGTTCCAAACCAAACTGAGGTCTGCATGTTGCAGATCAGTCACTTGAGTGCTTTAAACCTTTTTTTTAAAAAGACAAAAGAAAAAGAGTCGATTTAGACTTATGGAATTCCCCAGATGGCACTCTGCATCCGCTTTCCTTCATCAAAAAGCCTGAGACACCCCTGCCCTCCACCCATGTGGTTCCCAATCCCAGAACACAGATGGTCTCAGCCCAGGAGTGTTGGTGGCCTGCTGAACTATGTGGCCCATGAGTTATCTTCAGTGGAAATGCTCATGAACCCGCTCTGAAAAATAGCTCTGAAGGGGAGGGGACCCTGCTCCTCATCTGGCAGGTGCATTTCAAGGGTAATGGTCACTGTAGCAGAGTCATGGTTCCAACTCCTCCACAAACCTTCCAGCTATGCAATTACACAATGTGACACCACTAATATAAGGGTAATAATATTGGCTATCTGAAGCAATAATGATTAATTAGAGGTCCAAGGCTGAGTCCTGGTTCTCAACAGCAGAGCATCCTGGGTTTCTGACATCCTGAGAAGGAGGTGGCAGAAGGAAGGTGGAGGAAGGCTAGGGAAGGACTCCAGGGACCCCAGGGGGCTCCTTGATGTGCCCCCACACATGGGCAGAGAAGGGTTTTGGCAAGGTCGGGGAGCAATGGGCACGCAGGTGACACTGCTGGCACAGACCTTGAAGCTATGTGGGTGGCAAATAGGTCTGTCACCCCCATCCACAGGGTGGGTAGAGCTGGAGGCTGAGCCAGAGAGGGATCTCTGCATCCCCAGCTCTATTCTGCTGCCATTGCCTGATCCCTGTCCATGGGATAGGGCTAACAAAGTTAAAGCAGGTATTTGACACCACAGACCTTGTTTCACTGTGTTATGAAAAGTCACCCAGGGCAGTCTTTTTTTCCTAGGCTCATCATTCAGAGCAAACACACTGCTGTAATCTTTAGCAAATACATTTTTGCTTGCACAATAAATCTGTTCAGAAATCACACATTTCCATTCAAACTAGTCACTAAAGGGTCACGTGTTGGGGCCTATCTGTGCTTTGTGCTGACACTGCATGGGCAGAGAATCACGATCCTTCATGAAAACATATCCCCAGTCTAGAGGCAGGGCTTGGCTTGGGGTCACACAAGACTCATCCACATTTCATATCATGTTTCCTCTTCTTTCTTCACCAACCAGTCTTGAAATATGTCACTTCCGTGCCAGCAGACAAACACAAACCACAAATGCATGCCAAGTGGCTGTACCTATGCTGGGAAATAAAATGGGCCAGGGAACAGCTAAAGGAGGAGGAGCACTGCAAAGCACATCCTACGTCCCTCTGGCTAAGCTCTCACTCTCCAGAGCAGGAGGGCAACAATCCAAACCAGGACCAGTCCCTGGCCCAGCTGCTTTTCCCTCACCAGGGGCAACAGCTGGGAAAATGCTAGGTGGTCCCAACCAAAACCAAGCCATGCCAGGTAGTCACTACTAACAGGAGCTGTCACACACCACTGCCTGTGCCCTGGCACTGGTGAGATACTACAGGAGTCCCAAGCTGGGACATTGCCCAGAATCTAAAAGATACTCAGTAAATGTCTTGTCTGTGAATGACTCCTGTGAGATTTTAGGAAAATTATAGAGGCTTTCTAAATCCCTGTTGATCCATAAAATGGGGATAATAAACCCCATTGTATGTCTGAGCTGTGGAGGGAGGACAGAGCACTTTCCAGCTCAAAAGTAACAGGAAAACATGACAAGACTCTGGCTGGACAAGTGGGCTTAACCCATTGTGTTTGGTAATTTTCATTTAAACAGAGAGCAAACTCATTTAAGTGAGTAATTGATAATCAGAACAGAACTTTGGCCATTGCTTTAAATTACAAATGAAGAGAGTCATCTGCACTGGAAACGGGCATCTTTAAGATAAACATAAATATATAACTTTGAAATATAAAAATATTTATGCCATATTCTGAAATAAAGTGTTTTGCATTTTGTTTGTTACTGGTATATATCTTTTTGCTTCTTTCATTTGTGACAGTGAAAGATGATTATCCATTTTATTTTATTTTATGACCTACTTACTGCTGCTATCGGGAATGATATCACTAAATGAACTTCAGTAAAGACAGACACAACTTTCTTATACTGAGGAATCTAATAAATGGGGTGGAAAAAAAATCAGGAAGTTGTTTTATTCAGTGCCGTGGCTTTAAAGATTTTCTGATTCTCAACTGTCCAGAAATATATGGGTGACAGACCTGTAGCTGGGAAAAAACAAACCAAAATGCACGGGATGAAACAAAAGCATAGAGGGAGAAATGTATAGTTTAGCTACAGTTCTTCCAACCTACCTGGCCTTCCCCTCATACATTAGATGTCCATTTAGAACCTGAAAGGAATATACCACCAGGGGTTGTATTTCCACCTTCAGCAAAGCTCTAAGTGCAAGGGATGTGTTGTGGAAAGCTCTTATTTTCTGTTGAGTTCCCCAGCCCCATCAGGGCTTTACCTCTGAATAACATAGGTTAGATATGTGTAGGCTCTCCTTTGAAACTTGTGACAAGACTGTTTTGTGACAAAGCTTCTGAGCAGCATTGAGAGTTTTGCAGAGGCTGATGTATGAAAGACTTTCAAATTCATGTTCTTCATGGGTGTGGGAAACCATAAATGCGTCCTCTGCTGCCATGTGTTCACAAAGCTGCAGAGATGCTAGAAGAGGGAGAATGAATGCCTGACTCCAGGTGAGGGTCAGCTGTGAAATATCTGTTTTTCCATGTGGAAGGGTTAGCTGGAGAGGCAGTTAAAGAGCAGAATTCCATGACGTCAGTGGTGTTTATGATATGGTCTTTAATTACCCTTACCAGTAAATCAGTGCGTGCACTTTAGTACCACAAAGTAGGGCATACTTCAAGGAAAATAATAGCTCTGCTGATTAGCTAATGAATATGCTATCAGAGAACTCAAGGAGCCTGTCCAGTATTGCTCACTTTGAATAATAATGCTAATTAAAAACATACTGCATGCCTCAAATCCACTGCTTAACTTTTCAAACAATGAAATTCTCACAATCATTCTTTAAATTATCTGCTCTGTATTTATTGATGGAAGGATGCTGTCCTGTTCTCTGGCTGCATGTTTAACACATAGAAGCAGAGCAGTGCACACAGAACAGAGGAGCGAATCTAATCTTATCTATGGTTGGAAAACGAGCCTCCCTTCTCCCTAGGGCTGGGGAAGCCCTCTCCAGATGCACACTGTCCAAGCCTGCTGGCTGAGACACAGCTTTGCTGCTCACGTGTCGGGGGCCACCCTGCAGCTGAGGGTGGCACCCCAGAAAAGCAGTGGTGGCGGCTTCCCCTTTCCCCCACTCGCCTCCTGATGAAGACAGCATGGCTAATGAGCTGAGGTGATTAAGAGAGCTCAGATAGCACTGCTGACTCTCATCAGTGCTTCTACCTTGTCTGCTTACAGAGCTAAGACCTCTCTCTGCTTAGAGGGGTTTTACCTCAATGATCCATTTAATCTGGGCTACATTTCCTCTACACATCCCCAGACTCATGCAGACTTTATGGGCCAGGATAAGCCCTTCTGGACGACTCTCTTTTGGGGGCAGTTGTCTTCAGGACAGCATGTAGCCACAATGCCTGTGGGTGTCTATAAACATTCTCTGATGCAAGCAGGGCAACAACAGACTATGTCAAAATTACTGCAAAACACAGTTTGGAAAATTATACATTTCCCTTAGCTCCAATAATAAGTTTGCTATCAGAAAATCTACAATAGAAGATATAATCAAAAAATTCATTTTCTCAATCAAAGAGGCTCTGCAAAATCTTTGTAGTCCTGTCAAAGAAGCCTGGCTGTAATGAATTTTTTTTTTTTTAAACCAGATACTTTCAACTCAGTAATTTAGGACAGCAATTTAAATGTCTTCCAAAGCTTCTGTTGAAAATACTTGATTTTCTGATCACACTACAGCTTCTGGTTCCTCCTGCTTTTCTCTTGTGTTGCAACTGTCCCTAATGCCAAGTCTTCTCCCTGAAAAGGTATATTCCCACTGCTTACATTACCATGCCTTTATCAGTAGAGCTCCACCTGACCCTTACTACCTCACTTCCCTCCCACCCACCCATGCTGATTAGGTAGCACACATATTTATTTTTAACCACAAGGAGTATCTGGTCTCCTTTCAACAGGACATTTTTTGCTCAAAACTGAATTTCTAGGCCTGAAGTGCAAGCTGTCTCAGGAGCAGACCTAGGGCCAGGAGGGATATGGAAGATCTCAGTGTAAATCTGTGGGAATAGAGAGGAAAGGGTAAGATTTCTCAGAATTGTGTATGTGAGGGTTAACATGTCACTCCCATAGGTTTCCCCATCAGTGGAGCCCATTGAAACACAAGTGAAGCATCCTGGCCACCTCTTGGGTTGCCCAACAGGAACAGAAAAAGTAGAGTGTACTCCAATATCACAGTGCCTCTGGGCATAACTGGTGTGAAACATGAGTTTCTTTCAGGTTTTCCCTGAGTTTTCTATATGTGGCTCATTTCAGAAGTGCTAATCCTTTGCTTCAGATAAGAAAGTGCTTTGCAGTGTGACAGATTTGATCCTGTTGCCCAATGCTGAAGTGAGTACTCCAGCTTGTATCCCTAGCTGCCTGCACAAGGATCAGGACTGGTTTATACTGGAGAAGGGGGACAGCACACAGCTGTCAGTGCCTGTCCATGCCTTCCCTGATGAGCTCTGACACAGAGAAATTTTAAGATATCTGCATCTTGTTTACCAAGCCCAAATCTGCTGGAATCTGTGTTTGAAGGTTCTTACTTTTGCTGAAACTTAGAAAGACAAGCTGTTTCCCCTGAATTTCCTGCTTACACAAAGCTTTCATTTAGTCCCAGAAACTTTATCACTACCCGGAGCAAAGCAAAAGACTGGGTAACAAAGTGAGAGCTCTAACTTTAAAGACATCGCTGGCCTCCTTCCACCCAGAGCACATTTAATCCTATAAATCCTTTTTTTGAGAAGTTGTCTTTTAATTTTCTGAGAGTCCCCAAAGTGTACAAAGTAAAATTATTCTATGCTTATTCTGAGCCACATTTTTTAAAAACCTTGAAAGTATCACTTGTTGCTTGCAATGAGAATAAACATTTTATTAGTCAAACTTCTGAGCGATGTTGTTTTTTTTTTTTTTTGTTTGGTTAAAATAGTATTACTATTTTTCAGCCTCTAGGCTCTTGCCTTGATCTGGAAAGAAAAAAAAAATCCACATGTCAAAGTTACAGGAAACTACAGAACATTACCTTATCATAAGGAAGGGAGTATTGCCGCTTTAGGACCCTGTTTCAGGCTGAAAGGTTTCTAACAGTTCAAAATAAAATTGCATCAAATTAATCTTGTGACACACTTCATTAGCTCTGTGAAGAACAGAGGGTATGCTTTATGTCTTGTCCAAGTCCTGGGAAGACCCAGGCATAGTGTGCACAATGTTGGGACAGGTGGGTCACCCCAGATGTCACAGGCACCATTTTTCACCTCTGTCACTGATCCAGAGGGACTCATCATCCCCACTCTTCCATTTTCAATGAACTTCTATTCAGGTAAAATGGAACAATCACAGGCAAGTGTGGATTGTGATAGAAAAAAAGGCATAGAGTAAAAGATCTAATTTTAAGAAAATGAAGACACTGCACACACATACACACACACACACACACACACAGAAGATGGGGATCCACAGCTTGCCAGAAGTCCCTGCCGGCTCAGAGAAGGCCAGTTCCAGGTCCTTGGTCCTTGTGCCCCAGAGGCTGCCCACGAGCAGCTCCCCGTGATGCTGCAGCTGAGGCAGGGCAGATCTCCCCTCCTCCTCCTCCAGGCCTCCTTCCCTCTCCCTCCCCAGAGCCCTGGCCAAGCACGCACATCCTCTCCTGCCAGGAAGGATGCTCCTGGGAGGCACATCTGCCAAGCCTGTGCAAAACCCCTCAGAGTGGGAACTCACCAGGATCTGCCTGGATGGTCTGGGCTCCTCTCTGCTGCAAAGGGATCAAATAGACAGCCAGCCAAACAGACAAAACTCATCCCTTTCTCTTGTGCCACAAGACTGGGTCCTCTGTAAGCAAGGCACAAAAAGCAGCACTATTCTAAGTGTTATTTATTCCCATGAGAAGAACAAGTAGAATTTGGGTTTCAGTTGGGCTTCAGTGCACTAACTAAACCCCCCATTGCACTCTTTTTTTTTTCTAATTGCCACTTTTGTGAGGTGACTCACACACCTTTGTTCCTTCTTCAGGCTGTGATCTTCACAGCATTGAAAAGCCGCAGACTGAAGACTGCAGACTACCATTTTCAGAGAAGGTTTCCTTCCTGCTTCTCCAAGAGCAGGGGCTGCTCAGCAGCCTCTGTCTCTGTGCTGTGCTGTAAGAGGGGACAGATTTTCAAGTCTTGTTTGTTCAACTTCGAAACTTTTCTTCCATGAGACTCAGGATGTATTTAGGAAACAGTAAAGATGCAGGACAGTTTTGGAGAGGAAGTAGGATGTTTTAGATATGCAAAAAAATAATTACTTATGCTGAAACTGGGTCAAAACACCACAGTGTTTACCACGGCTTGCAGGAAGAGTGCCATGGGTTTTTTAATAAGAACAAAAATTCAAGATCTCAGCATTGGGTCTCATCCCAAAAAGTAATATGGTTTCAGACCAAATGGAAACTAATCCAGCCTATAAATCATGATGCAGTAAATGCAACTTGCTCAGTCCTGAACCCAGTCACTTTTGGTCAGCTAAAGCTGATCTTCCAGACAGCTTTGTTGCAAAGGCAACAAGAGATTGAGTACTAATCTTCTTCCCTTGCTATTGCTCCCATCACTAATTATGTTGATTGTTTCAGCTGAAGTTATATTATTTTTTAATTAATCCAGCTTCACCTCATAGCCACCAGATTCTGTTATGTCTTTCTGTGCAAGGTCAAAATCCTCTTAGCACCTATCATTTTCTCTCCGTAAGGAAAATAACTACACCTATCATGTTTTAGTCTTCCTTTAGATAGTCTAAGCAGACTAGTCTTGAAATTTATCAAGACCAGATATTTTCCTCAGTTCATAAATCCTTTTAGTGATTCTTTTCCCTACCTTTGCCAATTTTTAAACAGCCTTTTCAAATGTGGATGCCAGGTCTGGATGCAGCATTCCAAAGTAGAATTGCCTCCTTACTCCTACTCGCTGTTTTCCTGATTACTTGTTCAAGGAGTACATAAGCACTCTTGGCTACAACATTGGCAACTCTTGTTTGATTGCACGTCCACCCAGGCATCTAAATTTACAGATCAAAGGTTGGACTTGATGATCCTGAAGGTCTTTTCCAACCTAAATGATTCTGTGATTCTGTGAAATTCTACTCCTCTCTCCTAGATATACCAACTTCCATCAGATAGCTTTGAGGAAATATTGAGAAGTGTTTCCAAAACATGTTACAAATATGTAGTGGAGGCCTCAAGCCTTTTGCAACATATGGAGCAGAAGGCACATGAAAATGCTCCTCAAGCCTTCAGTTTCCTTCTCACTGGCCCACTGCAACAACCCTTGCCCCATATTTTAATACTGAATTCAGTGTGTTTGACAAAACCCTGGAATGTCCAGTGTATACAGACTTAGGAACTGGAGGATCTGTGAGGAATGAAGTTCATGACAGATGGATAAAGGAAGATCTGGAGTTGTGATTACACAGGAAGAGTTGAAGTCCATTTTGGGTTTCTGCAGCCTGTGCAGGAAAGGATGTCACTCCAAAATAATTTCTTCTCTCACAAAGGAGCAGAAGTTATATTATTTTGGTGCAGGAACAGACATTAATTAAATTACCCGAGTTCTAGATGGCAAATGTTACAGAGCTGATGTATGCCTTTGCCTAGCTCTGCAGCAGCAAAACAAAAATCAGCTACTTTGGCTCCTCACTTCATACCCAGATTTTTGCCCTCTGATCATTCACAGGAAAAAAGCCCACCTGCAGTTCTGGAAAGAGCCAAGCACCCTTTGCTCCCTTTGGGCAGCCTGTCCAAGGCTGGTTCTTTGCCTGGGGTGGTTCTCCAGGTCACCAACCCAAGCCTGGCAGCTGCTGCACCCACTGCACACACCCTCACTGCCATGCTGAAAAATACCACTCTGAGTCACGGTAGGGACCTCTTCTTATTTCAAACACTTTGAACAGAAGAAATTTTGATTCTGGGTGAGGGTGTCAGGAATATTACTAAAACAGGATCTAGGGAAGATTGGATGCCAGGGTAACACACATGGACAGGAGCAGTCTGATCTTGAGGGACCACTCAAGGAAATTTGAGCCTTCTAATATTGCTTGATGGGGGACTCTGAAGCAGATGCCCTGGGACATTTGGTATTTCATTTTTACTCTTTCCAGAGAAAAGGTGCTAAGATGGAAAGTGGCCATATGCCTTTTCCCCCCATCTCCAAATGTCAACTCTGAAGTTTCATTCTGGTACTAGAAAGATTCTCTGGGGTCAACCTGGCCTGTTCAGCCTCACTAGTAAACAAAACTCTTTCTTTGCTCTTTTGCAGCCCAGCCCAGGGCTGTCACTGCAGAGAAACGGTGATAAGTGAGAAAAGCTTTTGGCCAGGTCATCCTGCAGGAGCAGTGATATCAGCAATATAAGAGCCAGAGCAAAGTCCAGCTCACACACTCAGAGCTGTGCTGGCTCAGCAGGACCAACATGTGAAATAATTATTAAAAAAAAAAGAAGAACCCTTTATTTTGTGTAGGAGTAACAGCGCCAGCAATCAGTAGATTTGGAAAGCAGGTTTGGTAAGTATGGAGGTGCCTTCTCGCAGTCTTTTTCTATGTAAATTCATAACACAGAACCTGATTTTGAGATCCTCAGCACCTTTTCACGAAAGCAACATAGTGCTACACTTCCTTTGACTCTTACAGAGGGTTGAAAACCTGACAGCTGTGCTTCTGGTCCAAGGAGGCAAAGCATTCCATTCTTGATGGTTTTGCTGATAAGAAGTAATTGGAAACACCTTCCCTATGAAAATTTGGGGGTTTCTAGGGGTTTTTTTCTCCTGGTATCACCTAAAAGAGCATTTTCATCCTCAGACCCAAGAGGAAGGTTTCCACATAGGGCATATTTATATGCCCCCCTGAAGAACCACCCTAAAATAGACCCTGGGCTAAGGTGGTGCTGAGAAGAGAGCAGGGCCTCCGAGGAGCCCTCTGAAACAGCTGCCACAGGGTTTCAAGGCAACGTGGCGTCCACAGGCCACCAGCAAGAGCATCAGCAACCAGATAACATTTCCTGCTGGGTCAGCAGCCTGAAACTGGAACATGCTGGTCTAAACCTCTATGGTAACTCTGAGCAATGCAGCTCAGACACACCCAGCAGGTACGGGTTATGTGCTAAGCTTTTCAGAAATGGCACATGGCACACTAAACATCTCCCCAGCAAGAAAAGTGGAAAAGAAAAAGGGAAACAAGAAAGGATGTTGACTCTAGCTAAGGCTGAACACTGCAACACCAGTTAGCAACAGCTTTTTTATCCATTTAAGTGCCAACACTTGTAAAATCACAAATCAGGGCATTTTAGCCAGTAGATGCTTCAAGAGGAAAGATATCCACATTCTTGTCCACACCTTTTGTTTTTTAAGCGCAGTGTTTCTCTGCATGGCTCAATTTGCACCTAGATAGGTATTTATTTCTGTAAATCACCAGAGGTATTTATTTCTATAAATCAGAAGCCAGATCCAAACCCACATGGCCCCAGAGCCAGCAGGGCTGAGGTACCTGGCTACATTCACCCACAGGTAGCCAGGACCTGAGGTGGCCCAGCAGTGAGCATGGCATGACAACCCTGCCAAGAAGGGCGAGTGGTCCCCACTCCTGGCTGGCCACAGCAACCCAAACCCCAGGCAGGGCTCAGCCTGATCCCTTTGTGCTAGGATCAGTTTTCCTCCTGAGGCTGTGCTGCACCATTCATCCCGCAGTCCTCACAACACCTCAGGCATAAGGAGGCGGCCCCAAGTGTCAGGTTTGGAAAACCAAGAGGCAAACTCTTGGCTGGTGCAAGTCAGTATATTCTTGGCTGGTGCAAGTCAGCACAGCTTCACTGGAGGCCAAGGAGCTACCCCAATTCACTCCAAAAGAAGGTCTGGCATAGAGACCAAGGGACACAGTGCAGCCACTCCATGGGTATGGAGGTTGGGCATTCCCAGTCCAACAGCACTGCTGCCATAGCTGGAAATCACACCTGGCAATTAGTCTGGCCCCAATGAACTGAGCAATGTAGAGAACCAGCCCTCAGACCCATCAAGTGGAAAAGGTTTTCCACTTCCCTGAGTAGCTAAAATTCAGTCTTCTCTTTTCAGCAGCAGTGCCTTCAGTTTTTGCTGCCCTTCACCTTTGGCCACAGGAAGATGCCAGCAAAGCACTCAAAGACTCTGCCACTCAGCAGCTACACCTGTAGTGGGTAACATTCTGATATTTGCCTACTCAGGGAACCTGGCTGACACCCTTTAGCTATGGTGTGATAGTCCTCAGGGCATGGGCTCAGTTCCCCAAACTTTCATCACAAAAACCTCACGTGTGCCCATGAGGAGCCTGTGTTGGTAGGTGGAAGCCCTAGTTTTACAGATCATCAGAAGGTGTAGTGAAGGGGATTGCAGGAAAAGCCCACAGTGCAGAGCAGGCACCTCAGCTGGAGACCTTCCTTGCAACCATCAGACATGCCACCTGTACCAGGTACATTTCCATAGCTTTTAATGCAGCTTAACAATTGTGTTGGAGACAAAGGAAAAGGCACACTGTACAGAAAGAAAAATCTAAAATGATACCCTTTTATTTGTAAAGCTCTGATGAAACAACTTTCCAAATGATGTCCCACTTTTAAACCAATGAAAACCAACCTAACTATGCCTCAGTCACACTATACAGATTGCATCCTACATTCTTGAGATGCCTAGATATCTTCTGTAATATTTACACATGTATCAGTTAGGTAGTAAAGTTTCATTGCAATTTGGTTCTTTCCACCACACACTTACTCAATGGCAAAAAAACCCCTTGGGTATGCATTTGCATTTTTGTACAACACTTTGGAGCAAACGGCTAGGGCAATTTTCCTGAGAGAAGGCTTGTTCTTTGAAACTCTTGCTTTAACAACTGGAAATACAGGAGGTGGATGCATTTTTGTTGCGCTAAAAAGCCTAAGGATGCCTAGTTAAGTTTTTCTCTTAAATTATTTACGTACCATTAAGTTAAAATGTTTACATTCATTCATTCGTATAAAAACCGTTGTTAAATCTTATGCAAATGATTTAACACTGATTGCTGCAACGCAAATTGCACTTCTTTAAAAAAATTATTGTATATATGGAAGAAAAATATCTGATTGCTACCCTGTTTACAAATTTTGACTGACTCTACACACAGTTCAGCCAGGAAATATGGACTTTCATAAATCTCAGTCACAGTGTACTTTAAAAGTTATATCGCAGTCTTGAAAAGTGAGTAAATATTTTAAACCAAAAAACACCAATCCCAAAATCTCCTTAACCAGCTGGACCTTGTGGGACTTGTACCAAATGTTGTGATTCCTTCCAGGGACATAGCTGGGCTCTGAAGAGCAGAGCAAGGCACGCTGAAGATGAAGAGCATGGAAGGAGAGGTCTGACGGGGCGAAGACACCAAATCTTCGGTGCGAGAAGTCTGTGTCAACTCAAGCTGTAAGCGCTTCTGACACTCATTAAAAAGTATCTCACTATCTCTGGTAAATAAAGTCTTTGCTACTCCCTCCTTGACATTGACAACTTCCACCAAATTCTTAGGGGAAAAGGCAACGAGAGAGTGAAAACAACTACATAATCAGAAAGGCAGCGCTGCAGGGTAAGTTGAGGATGTATTTCTGGAATCTAACAATAGATGTGGGTTTATTTCTTCTTTTTTGTTGTTTTCTTTTCCTTTTTTTTTTTTTTTTTTAAGTTTTTTTGAGGGGGGCTTTGAAGAGCTTTTTAAGAGTGTAAGGCTGCATTAGCTATCCCCGGTGGTCATTTGCTTTCCCTACGTTTTTCTTGCATAGTTGAGGAACTGGATGCTTTGGCAAAGCCTCTTTCAGAAGTAGAAAACCACCTCTGCCACCAAGGCTCAAAAACCGTTTCAGAGGAATGGTCTTTGCCTGCACTCTCACTGCCGCTGCGACCGCTCGCTCCACAGAGGAAACTGCGCGCAGATGTCTGGGGGCTGCCAGGATCCAGCTTCCCTCGCACCAGGTCACGCCAGAGCCAGGGCACACCAGGGATCCTGCCTCACAGATGCTGTCACCTCGGCCGTGGAGCTCAGGCTGACTCCTGTGTACAGCCCATCTTGACCTGAATACTTGAGGTTGCTGCTCTCGGGGCTGGTGCTCTCTCCGGGGCCAGACATCACGGACGAGCTCGCCTGCAGGGAGGGGAGAGCACACAGAGATTCATTGAGCAGGTGAGCTTGGCATACACTGGGGCATGAGTGAGACTACAGCGGGCCTGAAGCACAGCCATCACGACAGGATTTCTGTGCAAAAACAGGCTTTGCCCTCTGCTTGCCCCTGTGCCTTGAAATCCTGAAACATAAATGTCTCAGCATGAGCCCAGCCCTGCTGATGGCAGTGATGTCTGTGTTTGGAGAGGTAGAAACAAAACCACGTGATGTGCAAAAAAGTTGGAAATCAGCTCATGATGAAGAAGGAAATGTGCATGTGTCCCACTGCCCCCTACTGAAAAGACACAGCTGCCAGCACCAAAAATGTGATCTGTGAGAGGTGGCAGCTCTAGTTTTTCGTCCCCATGGGAGAAGTCCAATACATCCTAATTCTCCAGGAGCAGATACGGAGCACCTTCTGGAAAGCAGCTTTCTTTGGGCTCTTCAGCCCTTGAAATGCTTAAAATCATTCTTGACCCTTCAAAACACCAGCCAAAACCACTTCATCCCGGTAGGACTGGCCACTAAAGGAGATGCTCTTTTAATCTTCAGCAGAGAAACACTATGCCTTTGAAGCAAGAATATTTTTGTTCTGCTGACTGCACAAGACAACATGCAGGGAAGCCCTGGTAGGCACGGAGATGAACCTCTGAACCACACTGGAATCAGTCCATTTATTTTAACAGAGAAATGGAGAGTTAAAAAGACAAAGGAACAATCATTTTTTCCATGAGGCTGAGCAGATCTGCTAAAGAGGAAAAGTTTGCAGTGCCAGACAGAGAAGGGGCAACATTTTCACCTGATAAAGGAAATGTTTAAGAGGTGACTTCATGCAAAATTAACTCTTGGATATGTCAACTTTAAAGCCTTAATTTACTTGTTAATGGATAGTCTTTGGATGAAATTCCTTAAAAAAAAAAAAACTATCCTAAACTGTGACTGCAGAAGCTTCCTGCCTGCTGTTTAAGTACGAAGTATACATATTTAATCATTTTACACGAGTAGAGCTCTTGGCTCTCCTGGAGCTGTGCCAAGTGAGCAGTCCTGACATAGGAAAAGCAAGACTTCATTAATTCAAAGGTAATTTCCAAATGGTGTGGAGCAGGGCTCTTGTTGCCGTGCTTAACCCAAGGAAAACCTCACCTTCTGAAAGAGATAAGATACTCACTGCTAGCACTCATTTTTGTCTGAAATAACCTGGGCTCCAGTATTTTCTTAACCTTTTATTAAAATGATTGACCGTCAGTATTGTTCCACCCAGTCATCAACCCTGATCCCACTTCATTAGTCACTACCCAGAAATGCAGAGAAGGAAGGAAAAAAAGCTGTCCCCCAAATCCAGCTGAAACAGCTCTAATCCTAAGAGATAAGTTTTATCCCTCCCTTGAACAGACAGTTGCCAATCACTGACAATGAATCTCTGTATCCTCTTTCCCTGTGACTGTGCATGGAGAATTCAGGGACGCAGGTTCCATGCTAACCTTTGTGTACAGCCCTGGTCTTGCATCAGCCCAGCTTTTCAAAGCCTTCCTTTTATTTCTAATGCCTCAAACATTTCTGTTAGCACAATAGACATAATTTTTAACAGCTTCAGTCTCCCCATAGTGGAAGAAGGGTTTAAATTAGTCGAGCAGTGTTTGCTAAACCTGAGCTAAAAATACTAAAGGAGCTGCTCTGAAACATTCCCATTTGCCCATACTTACCACTGCTGTTCTGGTAGGCAAATATCTTATCAGTACCTGTTTTTTCCGGGCTTGGAAAGTGTAATTCACCTTTTCCTGATTCAGCCCTACGAAGGTGGGGTGCAGGGACCCACAGTTTCCATATGGGGTTATGAGGTACCCCTCCCTCGGGCACCCCAGAAGGGAGGACGTGGAGGCACGTCCTGTTTGAGGACTGCCCATCCCTGCCTGTCCAAGGCCGGATTCTGGCTCTGTTGAGCCAGGACGGGCAGGACCCGGGCAGGACTGCCAGCCCTGGAAACCCCACCCCAGTAAAGTCATGACAAATCCAGGCAGCTTGGGCAGCTCCCAAAGTGAGACATGGAAAACAAACCTTGGCTCATGAAAAGGACGTGACAGAATCACAAGTCTGTTCCTGAGCCTCCCTACCTTTGCTCTTCCTTTTCCAGCTTTAAGGGATGAAAGACAACAGAAGTTGCACTTAGTTATTAGAGGACTTTTTTCAGCTGAAATAAATAAGCTAAACAATGCTGATTAAGTCAATGGGGTCTAATTCACAGCTACTGGCTCTATCTATAAAAAAGTAATGACTTTATTTTTATTGGTGAAATCTGATAATAGATAATAGATAACAGAAAATCAACTGAAGGTCAGCTTCCAGAGGAAAAAATTAATGAAGTCCACTGGGAAGAGCCTGCCTCTCAAACAAACAGGGAAGTTGTGTTTGTATCTGCAAACATTCTTCTTTTTACCCAAACCAGGAGGATCTGGTCATGGGTCAGCCCCCAGGCAGGTGGTCTGTATCTGAGGTGGCCTTTCTGTAGAGGACCTGCCCATCCCATACAGAGGAAGACCCCTGCCAGATCCACAAAGAAAACTAGATTGCACCCAAACGTGACATCATGACCTTAGAGGCAGATTAACCCCCACTAAAGCTGCTCCACATCAAAGTCAGGCTGCTCAGGCTGCACTTGCCAGCACTCGGGGAACAGCAGCAGCAGCTCCGGCTGAAAGACTCCTGCTTTTTCCACCCACTCCTTCCTGCACCATCTGCCCACCACAGAGAGCAGGGAGAGGGGATGGACACTTTCCCCTCTGGCCTTCCCCCACACCTCCGCAGCCAAGAGGGAAAAGCGCTGGGCAAGGTCAGCTGGAGGGGGGCAAAGGGCCTTGATCCAGACCTTTGGTCTATCAGATAGACCTTTGCTCCATCCACTTAACACATTCAAAATGCTCCATGAATTTTGGACATTACATTAAGTCAGCAATAAGCTGAGCCTCAGCTGAGACTCTCTTCCTCCTCAGCCTAGTTTACTTTCGCAACGCGTAAATGATATATACGGTCAGTTAAAATACATTTGCAAAGAATTCTTTCACACATGAAGTGTTGTGGCAAGCTGGTGGAGTCCCTAATTTCCCAGCCTCAGCCTCCCTGCAATAACTCCCATCCCCACAAAGAGCACGTTTTCCCAACACTGTCACTCCCTGGAATCCAAAGAGCAAGTCTTGGCACTGCAAAATGACAGCTTTTTTTACTGATGTAACGACCCTCTTAGTACACAAAGCTGTCATTTCTTGCTAGTCCAATTGATCCTTTTGTTTATACTGCAGATGTGTAAGTTTACATATCTTCTAATCTCTCCTTTGTATTATAGCAACATAAATCTGTGGTTAATACTTCATTAATTTCCTAAGGGAGGCAACTTCCAGCATGGCTTGGAAAACTGATGACCCACTGCTGTCAAGGGCTGTATGAGTAACTGGCTTTATTGCTTTGGCAATAAAACAAAACCAAGCAAAAGGTATGCGTCCATGTGCATGTAGAATTTTGGGATAGAAGCAAAAATACTTTTTCCTTGCTTTTCCCCACTGAAACAAAAAAGTTGGATTGCTTCCTTCTGTTTGATATAAAAATGAAATGCCTTTTTTTTGGATACATATACACAGAGCAAAGAAAATTACTCAATGTAAAAGCAAAAGAAGCAAAAGACTCAGTGTATGAAACTGAGTGGGGAGAAGAAAGTAGCTTCCCATTTTGTCCAGGACTGAGCACTGATGCAGAAGAGGTAGGAGACCAAGAAAAATTTCAACTAGAGTCTAGAGTATCATATCTCCCAGCATACTGCCCTGTCTGCCATGCTCTTTGGTATTTTAGGTTGCCACGTTCCTCATGCCTCCTGTTGATCTTATTCCACCTGGTTTAGATAAATATTTACTCATACCAGGACTGAGGCACCGTGTTCCCATTTTCCAGGTGAAAGTCCTACCAACCATGCTGGTGAGACTTTCTCATGGAAACTCTGTCCCAACACCTACAAAATTATTCCATACAACTGGAATATTATTATCAGATAATCTGAAGGACCCCTGGACATTCAGCTCCCCTATATCCAGGTGGTTAGCACATTGTTTTAAGAGGTTGAATCTCTGGTTCATGCAGACACAGGACGTACTCTCTGGAGGCTGATTTCCCTGTAGCCAGCATGAATGTCCTATCAATTTGCTGCCTAAACACCACCTCTAACCAGCTCACTCTTCTTCTTCTGACAGGAAAAAAGAGAAGGCAAATGCAGGAGAAGGCATTAGTCCAATCCAGCCCCACTTGTCCAGCATTTTGGAGACAGTTAAAACTGCATTTTTCCTGCTAGCTCACCACATGCTGAGGCCATCTCAGTCAGCTCTCTCATTTCCCACCCTACAAAACTGAAGAGCCAGTCCTGAACCACTTCTCAAGCTAAACCACCATGGGAAGTAAGCACTAGTTTTTCCGCCTGAGTTTTTCTGTGGTGTGAGATTATGGTCCTTTTGAGAAAACTCCAAACTGGATGCAAAGGACACAGGAGAGCCTTCTGAAACAAGAGTTCCCCTGGTGCTGCTGACTTTTTCTGACATCAGTTGTGGCTCAAGGAGCTTCTGTGTCCTGCCATAAAAAGCAGATTTTACAGCAGGTTTCATACTGCCTTTATCCTAATAAGGGAATAAAGTCCTTCTGGTTATCACACTTGTTGGAGCCCCTGCATGGAAATGGATGGGTTTGCACTACAGACCATGCCCTTCGTTTAGCAATTTATTTGGTGGAACTTTTCCCTGTACAGTTTCAGCAGCATCAAAGGGAGATCAGGTATAGATGCAGATGCAGGCTGTCTGAAATTTTCAAATCTTCTTTTTATGGGGACGTAAGGCAATTTCATATATCATGCAGCTGGACCCTTTCTGTATTAGTAACACAGGACACCCAGTACTTATAGTGCTTAGGAAAACAGAAATAGGCCTAGATCCTAGATCCAGATGTGAATTTGGCAAATAGCCCCTTTACAATGGGACAACAAAATATCTCCGATCCAAACACTTCTACATTTTGGGATGTTTGAAATCAACTTTGCCCCCACAGCAATTCATTAATCGTATCACTTAAATGTTTAAACTTCAGCTAGAACGTAAAATCAACATTTAAGGTTCTTGCTAATTTGTCTCAGAATTGGCATCATATAAGATTCCCTTCGTGAAATGGATAGTCTCAAAGACACTGCCAAGAGTAATTGCTGCCCTCCTCTTTTTCTGCCCTCCCTTCTTTATTTTACTTTAAAAGAGATAAAGAAAGGTAGGGCAAAAAGTGAACGTTACTGACACAAATGAATTCTGCTGAATTTCATTTCCATTAGATTTCTACATAACTGGAAACTTTTTTGGCAGCCTCGCACAAAAGGCATAATAAATTGCTTTTGTACCAATAGAAGAATTTGTCTTCTCTGTTTCATTTAGCAACAACATTGCTGTGAATTTCACACAACAGTTTCTAAAACGTCATCAGATTTCTCTGCCTAATGTCAATTTGGCATTTTCCCCCTCTTCACAGAATAAAGGCTAGAGAAGCAAAAACAGAGCAAAACAAAAACAAGTTGCCATGCCTGTTGTGTAAGGCCCGGAACGAGCCATGTTCTCTGTTCAGGCAGGTGCTTGTTTTTCAGCAACATCACCAACACCACTGTCAGGAATCAACATTGGTCTTTTGAAAGTCACCAAAGACTACAGAGCCTGGATTCATCCATCTGAGGGTTTAGTTTTTTCCCTCCTGACATGAGCTGAAGAAGTTTATTCTCCTTTGCAAAGCCATTGCCTATTCTAGAAATAATTACAAACCTTTGATCTATCAATAGATCAACATAAAAGGAAAAAGAAAAAATAACCAAGAAAACAGAAGTCTAGCAGAGCATCTTTGCTTCAGCATGTGATCAGGCTGCCTTGCTCTTAAATACTAATGTCTCTTCACTCACAACAGCTTAAATGAGCTTTATGAGTGCTCAGTCCCTTCCATAGGATTTAGACCCTTTAAAAATTATTTTGCATTCTTTGCAGTTAGTGATCATGTTCCCAAATGATGTCTGGGACAACGAGAACCCATCTTAACAGCCACCACTTTCTGCTTTAAACTTCCAGCCTCCTGAGTCCTCATCCCTTTGAATTACAGATGCTTGCTTGGGCAAAGCCAGAAGCCTGAGTGAAGGACATGACCATGCCCGTGACATATCCTGACAGCTGCTCCCTTGGAAATCCCGTTTTTATTCACACACATCTGGGACTGGGGCACAGGGGTGGGAGATCAGTAGCCCTTCACATAATTTGGGATGGAGTCAGAGGATGCCCCTATGTCTGGTTGCCACTGCAACTTCCTCTCTTCAGCGCATGGCACAGCCCCTCTCCATCACTTCCGTTCACTGAAATCTTTCATGAGGGGGTATCTGCAAGTGCTTTGCATATGCAAGGCACATCTGATCAAATCATGGTGGGGAAAAGGCTGTGCAGATGTTACCATGCTGCCTGCTGGATATAAGGGGACAGATTTTCCCAGCTGTTGTACAGGTGTCCTCTCCCAGTCTGATCTACTGTAGAAAAATCAGGAAGAACTGAAGTCCTGTCACCGAGGATGCCATCATGTAAGTAAGAGCAGCCTCAGGGTCCCTCCTGGGTGTTGTTCCTAGTTGCTAAGGAGTTCCCAAGGAGTCTTTTAGCCCTCAATCCATGCCCCTGCACCCCTCTCCTCTGGTACCCGCACAACTCCATCTGACAAAACCATATTAAAAATGGTACTACTTAAATTATAACATAAAGATTATTAATAATGTGTTTGATGTGCCCTTCTAGGGAGAAATACCACAGAAAGGAAGTCATGTTTTAGGCAGCCAAGGAGGCAGCAGCATAGTGGAAATGAGATCTCCTCTATATGTCCTCTCCTTCCCCGAGCAGCACATGGCTGTGCTGCCTCAGTCTGGTCTGGGATTGTGCTTCCCTGTCTATCCAATACATAAACCTCACTCAGGACCACTAGTACTGCTTAAGGTAACTCAAGGAAAATTTAAGGAAAATTTGGCTACATTTTTTCCTTTGCAAATATCAAGGGAGAGCCTAAACAGTGCATAGTAGCTCTTTGGGGGAGTCTGAAACCCAATTCTGAAACTGCAACAGTTCACTTTTCAGTTAGTGTTTCTCTTTTTTTTTATGTGATCTGTTTATTTTACTGGATTGACAGGGTTTCCTCATGTCAAAGACAAGCCCTTTAAATGCTATCCTAGTCTCACAGGATCCAAACCCAAAATCCAGTGCCTCTGAAAATGGGTGGCCCTGTCAGTCCGCAAACAATCACATTTGCTAAAAAATGAGTTTTTCTTCCCCTTGTACAATGAAAATTTGTACATCAGAAATTAAACTATTGAAAGTAATTTGAATGTAGAAAATCCAAGACATACTGAAAAATAGCTATTATAAACAATGTCTTCTTTTCATTAATAAAGAACTAAAGAAAGTCACATTAGAAAAGTTTCTCAAAGAAATTATGTGGCAGATTAAGGGATGCAGAAGGCTGAGAAGTGAGTGTGGATATAGATAGGTACAGCCAAGCAGTTAGAAATTAATCTACATTCAGCTTCACAACTTTAGCAGCAGTATTTATCACACATGCTGAGTGAAGAAAGGAAGTTTGAGATGGTTGGAGTACATGATGTAAAATAAGGATCAAAGCTAAAGCAGGGGTTGATCAGCACTCCTCGGGTGCTCCTCTGGAGCTTGGTGCTGCCAGATGCTGAGCATCTGGCCCCTGAAAAACCCTCTGTGGGCAGAGAGCTGAACCCCCACGCACTGCAGTCAGCAGAGTGCTCCAGCCTGGCTTCAGCTGAGTTTGGATCAGGGTTTAATTGCACATTTTAGTTTCAGACAAAAGTCTGTATGATTTACTTCATACGGCAGGATAACGTTTTTCTGGATTTTACCCATTGGGATAATGCATGTATATATATATATATATATATATATATATATATATATATATATATATATATATGTATGTATGTATGTATGTATAATTGTTTCTTGAAAGGATTAGTTGAGCATGTTTTATTGTCTTCTGTCCAAAAGAAAACCTTTGAAATTAAAGAACCTGAATATTTAAAAACAAAATGTCTGCGGTTAAGCTGCAGCTAACTATCATAAAAATTATATAGATCTTAATCAAGAAGGTTTGCAAAGTACTTCAGCTTGTGTCTCTGTTTACAGCTATATGTAATATCCTCCGAAAATCTTGTTCTGGTATCAGCTAACAAAACTGGAAAGTTTGTTTAGATTATTGTTCTGCTAGATAAGATAAAAGCGGTGATAACATTGCCCAGTGATCAGCCTGCCTGCAGATGCAGACACTCACCCCGGAGGCTGCAGGCTGTGCGCCGGGAGAAGCCGTTTTGCTACAGTCGTCTGAGTTGGTAGAGGACGTGGACGTCGGAGTCATGGGAACTGCAGTAGTACTGTTACCTGGAAAATTGGGAGTTGGCATTACAAATAAATATTTTCCAGACAGAGAAGAAAAAAAAAAAAAACAACAACAACAACAAAAACAACAACAACAACAAAAAACCAAGACAACTACAAACTATTGCAGCTACACTTTCATATATTTTATATTTACCAGAGCATGCCTTTGATTTATTTATATTCTTAGGTTTTCGCTTCCTTGTCTGAATTCCTTCTTTTTTCATAGCAAGAGGCCGAGGAACCTGAAAAAATTAAATTTCCACACTAATCACAGAGTTGCATAGGTACTCTAATCAAAAATCAAAATATACTACAAAACAACATGTGATGTTGCAAAAATCTGTATAGCAAGTTAATTTTCTCTGTGTCACAGTACTAATTCTAAAAAATATTTGCGTTTTATTTGGGCAAAACAATAGTTTGATTCAAGGGGAGTCGTAGCTGAATTAAGAAAGTAGGCAAACTTTTTTTCTCTATGCAAACTTCATAGTTTTTTCAACCCCTCAATCAATCCACAGGAAAACAGCACAGAATTAGGGAAAACCAGCATCATTTGGCAGTAAGCCATAAGAAATTAAATTGGATGGGGTATATCTGATCGTTGATTTATTATTCCAGTCAGTTAGGAATTATCTCCAGTGCCTGATTCTGGAAAGAAAGAATGTATATGAGAAAAAAATTCATCCTCATCCTGTGGACCAGCCCTGCAAACCAGATCATCACAAGGAAAAGTCTTAGGACGGAAGGTTTAGAATAGAAGAATTGACTTAGTATTTGTTCCTATAAGCAGATCTGCCCATAATACAGCTTTACAGTATCTAAATTTGTATTTATAGGGATAAATTTGTATTTAAATGTGCTCAAAAATCATCTTTGTGTTCACTACAATAATAATCACACTACAAAGACACCAGCTTAAAATATATTTTAACACCAGTTTGAGGAAAGAAAATTCATGTGTACTCTATCATTATAATATTTAAACCTGTGACATAATTTACATTTTATTGAAGGCTAGACCACGTCTCAATCATTCCTAATGCCCTTGCTCTTCAAACATTTATGCTTCACAGTAACACAATCCACAGGGGTCTCACCCAAAACACGCTCTATCACATTCAGGACAGAGCTTTTTTTTCCTTTAATTTTTTTACTTTATTATTGCCCAACAAAGGCTGAAATTGCCTTTAAAGTTTTTCTGGCTATGGCTTGAATAGCCATATGTCTGCCCATGAAAAACTGTCTCATTAAAGGTCTAGGGATTTTTTCCCTACTAAAGAGCTTGTTTAAATCCCAGTGGCAAAAACACCACTGCTGCTCATCCAGAGGTGGTTTCTTTATATGAATCTATTGAGAGAGCCACAGTGGCAAGCACATAACTACTCAAAAGCATAACAAGCTAAAGTGGTACAATCATCTTCTGATGTCACGCATTTTTCTGTTGCTCTACGCATTTCGCTGGTGACATTTTGAGGAGCACCCCTTCCCCCAAGCACACCAGGGCTGGCAGGGGATGTGCCTTGGTGGAGCAGCCACTCACCCCATGGAGCTTCATGTAGAGGCCGCAGGCGTTGCAGACGGGCTCGCCCTCGGCGTTCCTGCGCCACAGCGTGGTGGTGGTGGTGTGGCAGTTGGCACAGGACAGCCCCATCCGCCGCGACGAAGGCTGCGTGGGGGCAAGCACAGGCAACACGGCATAAACAGGTGGGCAGCAGAGAGTGATTTATGTCTTTGTGCTTCGTAAAAAGTCCTTTAACACATGGCGGGGATGGTGGGAGCCTTTCTTTAATAGTATCTGTCAGCCACAGCCCAGAATTAGAATGGAATTATCCTCATATCAGAGAGTGGAAAGATGCTGTGAAGAGGTACTGAATGTCTTTTAACCCTGGGCAGTCACAGCAGAGGCAAAATTCTCATCTGGGAGCTGGCGATCAGAAGACTGTTCAGACCACCAGGCACCAGGTTTTTTCCAGCAGGACAGCTAGGAAATATCTCCACTACAGCTCCATCAAGCTGAACAGAAGGCACATCACTCCCGTGCCACCTCCCCAGACAGTTCAGTGCCCTCTCCCCTGTGTGGTGGGTGAAGAGGCAGCTCTGATCCTGCCACTGATACTCGTGACTCATTGGAAAAATCAGCCACTTTAATCACCTGCCCTTGGTGGCACCACATCTGGGGAAAACTTTCCTGGGCATCCCCAGGGTAACACACACAACAGCCTTACTTTGATAAAAAGGTCTTTTTATCATCGCCCATTTTATCATTGTACAAAAAACAGCATGCCTTGGGAGCGTGTTTTACAGAGCAGAGCCTCCCTCGGCCAGCAGAAAAGCTGGTGGGTGACAACAAAGTTCCCACTGCAAACAAGCCATTTATGACACTCTTCCGTGGAGTTTGGAGCCAAGATGAAGCAACTCTGTATCAGAAATAACCGTATAACCCAGAGCTTTATGGCTACAGGCTGTATATCATAAGTGAAGGCAGTCCTCATAAACATGTGAAATGAAGGTGAATGGGTTATAAAAGTCCCTGTAACAACTGATCTCTTTTACGTTCATCACAAGCAAAGAATTCCAGCTACATCGTAAATCTAGTCTTTTTCAAAGTATTGCATTGTCAAAAAAATACAAAAAAAATCTGTGCCTAGCTCTGTGTCTGGCAGCTGAACAAGTTTACATGGAGAAGTCAGTTTCAGAGGATTGCATTAATCTTATTCTGACCATAAAGTGCCCATAACTGAAATTACTAACTTAAGGGTACAATGCCCTTCCTCTTGAATCATTTACTGCTGGGTTGTTAGACGTAACTGGGTCACCTTTGATACCACAGGGCTTTCTGCCACTGGGGAAATCAATAAAAATGTTTTGAGAATGAAGAATATTCCAGAGTGATAACTGAGTTTCTTGAATATTGTCTGTTTGAGTGTCTTTAGCAGTAAGCCGTCATTTTACACCACAGCTCAGAAAGAGCTCCAGATTAAATACAAATTTTGAAATCTTGAATCAGTAATCCATTATTAACTACGCAGGGGAAAAGAACTAACCACCCAGCCAAGTGCTATATAGGCTGAAGTACACAAAAACAATTTTTAATTTTAAAAATCCAAGTACCATGAAAACAGAATTTTTGACAGTTATTAAATATGTACGCACACAGCACTCAAATTATGCCCTCAGCTCAATACGCGTTTTATGTGATCACATTGAGTAAAAGAAAGCTGGTTGTAACACACATGCTTCGTTTTCTTTCTCTGCAAGTGAAATGCTGTCAGCTGTTTCACTCTGTTAAATTCTATGCAGCCTGGTCTGAACCTTCATACATTTTATTTCAATAGCTTTTGCTCATTCCCATATCTAAACAGACATGGAGTTTTGGCATGTTTTGAAGCTAAAATGACTTTTCTGATGCAGGAATTTTATCAGAAACTTTGGGGCAATCTAAACATGTTTAGCGTTTTCAAAACATTTTCCCTTCTCACCTACATATTTCCAACTGTACGAACACAGAGTCATGGTTGATTTATAGTTATGGCCAGGGCACTTGGTAGGGATTGTTACACAGAGCTATTTCAGAGTTATTTCACTGAGGTGTCAGACTGAAATCGGGCTGTAGTTTGACTCTGTTTTAGTCTTCTCACCCCCACCCCTCCCTCAAAAAAAACAACAAAAAAGAAAAAACAAAAAAAAAGGACACAGAAATGCTAGAACAGGGTGTCAGCTACTGAAAGAAATCTGCCTTGGGCCAGAGTGCCACAGCAATTTGGGCTCTGATGCTTGAGACAACCAGGAGATCTGGCTCCTCTGCTGCATCTGTCCCCACTAATGAGATAACACCTTGTGTCATGAAATTTACCTGAAAGCCAGCTAGAAAAAACAGACACCTAGCAGCAGTAAACCTCTGGCCTAAAGTTAAATTAACTCTTTAGCTTAAAGAAAGGTCTTTAAGCAGAGGTGGGTTGGTTCCCAAGCGCTTACTGTCTGTTCCGACCATCGAGTGTTTGGGTCTTGTTTCCCCTCGCTCCCCTAAGAGCAATAAATTTAAATGGTTATGAAATAAAGAACAGTAGGTGTTTCAGCCCAAGGAAAACAGGAATGGAGCAAAGCAGCAGGCATGATTGAAAGGGGCTTGAAAGGCTGATGGGTTTGATACACTGTCTCCATACACAAGGGTCCAAACATCAGCTTGGATTATAGTGGTGTGATTTATTGTGGCTCGCTCGGTAACAGCCATTACTGAGGAGCGTATTCTTTCTGTCTGCTGACCTCCACCCAGATTTGCTAAACATAATGTGCAGTTCCCGCTTGTTAAATTTTCTCCTTGCCTATTCAGTGCCAGCCTGAGTTATAAACAGGGGTTCTGGTTTGTACTATTTATTTCCCCCCCTAGTTTTAGGAGTATATTTTTAGAAAAATTGCCGCTCATTTCTTAGGAGTAAAACAAAACAAAGGCTATTATCATTGTTTAAACAATTGGTTTTCTTTGAATTATATACAAAACTTGCTTACATTCCCAAGGATCGAGCTCTCAGCAAACAAAGCAGGTCTGGAGAAATTCCTAGCCCTCTGAACAAACATTTTCCAACCTTGATTTCTTTCTTTTTTATTTTCTTTTTTTTCTGTCCAACATCAGCAGCACAAATTTCTTGCAAGCCACTGAATCCCCCTCACAGATGGGGCTCATAGCTTGAAAAGCCAGGCTGGCCCATGCCTGGTGTGCAGCTCGCAAGGGGGCAGAGAGAGATTTTGCCGGGAAGTGAGTCCGAAGCGGTTCCAAAAGGCTGCCAGCCCTGTTGCCCCTCACAGTGACCAGTTTGGCCTGCAAACCTGCTCAGGAGCCCCACTACAGTTTTGCAGCCGAGAGGATCACCAGGCTAATCCAGGGATTGCTCTCCCCCATCTTTGCCCCAAATTTCTCCCTCGCCTCAGCTGACTGGGGTTCCTTGGGGCAAAGCTCCTCTCGGCGCCCTCCTCCCCTCCCTCCCGACTCACCACTCTCTTTTGGGGCTTGATGAGGGGCCGGCTGAGGCCGTTCATCTTGGTGTAGAGCCCGCAGGCGTTGCACAGGTAGTTGCCGGTGCCGTCCCTCCTCCACAGCGGGGTCTGGATGGAGCCGCAGTTGACGCACTCGCGGCTCTCGGACAGGTCCTCCAGCAGCTCTGCGGGCAGGAGCACAGGGAGAGGCGGTGGGGCACGGCCGCCGAGCCCGGCGCGGCCCCGCCGACACCCGGGCCCCGGGCGGGAGAGAGACCGGCCCTCGGAAAAGCAATTCCCCGGCAGCGACGGCGGCCATGCCGTGATTTTTTCTACAAAATCCCTGGTTTTTATTTTCCTTTTTTTTTTTTTTTTTTTTTTTTTGCTTTGTTTGTTTATTGGGTTTGGGTTTTGGTTTTTTTTCTATTTATTTAAACGTGCCGGAGCCGCTGCGGGCCCCGGCGGAGCTCTTGCCCTCCGAGCCGGAGCAGAGCCGGAGCGCCCCGCACACTCAGCCCCGGCCCGCCGCCCACTCCCGGCGGGATTTGACCCTTGGGAAGCCCACCTGGGGTCCGCTCGAGGGGCGAAAACCCCTCCGTAGTGCCCACAAGGCGGAAAGGGAGGTGCGCTTGCCTTCAGAGGGGAGCAGAGTGAGGTGGCTGTCAGAATAGCCACTTCCAGAGCCACCCCGGGAGCTGGATATGTCGTTTTGCCCAATATTCCCCAGGGTCGAAGCTGGGCAAGAACTCTTCTACCTTACTTCTTATTTTAAATGCCTCTCAAAACGCCTCTCAAAATGCCTTTAAATGCCTCGCAACTGGTAAAGCCTCTAGTTTGGAGGCAGCGTTTGGGGCCCTGGTGTGCCAAGGCAGCGAGGGGCAGTGGCTGCTTCGCCTCGGCTATTTGGTCAGATTAGAGCTGGTTTGTAGGAAACAGAGGAAATGGAAAAATAAGCGATATTGTGCCTCCTCCTTTCATAGTTACTGAAAGGGGAAAAAAGGTATAAAAGCACGGGGGGGGGGGGGGGGGGGGAAGAAAAAGGAAAAAAAAAGAGAGAGAAAACCCACCTATAAAAGCTAATACTTTCACCCATACGAATCCCTGTTCTGATTCACCTCTCCATATTTCCATATTTCAGGGGAGGAGGGAATAAATACTTGTTTTACATAGACTGTGCCACGTTGTTCAGAAATAATAAAAGGAGATGTTTGGATTTTTACAGCAGCTTTCGAGTCGAGTCTGGGAACGTACGTTTCAGACTCAGAGCTTCGTCACTGATTTTTTATTTCCTCCCTCTGCTACCTGCCTAAACCCCTCATTGGGTTATTCCCTAAGGTTTCAATGCACAGCGAAAGCGAGCACGTAAAGGTCGAGCAGCTTTGGAGAGTGGGTTGCGGTGCCACGGCGGGCACTGAGCTGAGAAAGACTCGGCCTTTTGGCCCGCACCCACCCAAACACGCTTCTCTCCTCCCTTCGTTTGCGAATTATTAGGCGCTAAAGAGGAACGGGCACACGGCACAGCCCAGAGAGCACAGTTCAACTTACGGTGTCAGCTCCTAGCTCTTAGCACATCGCTAAGATTTATTAATCTTTGCACTAAAAGCGCCATTGAAGACTGTAACCAGAAAAATGTTTAGGACGTCAAGGACTCTGGAACTTAAACAGTATTTTGTCTCGGCTATTTATTTTATAGCACTGCCTTCGGGCTTACAGAAATAAATTCTGCCTTGACAATATTTCTCGGGCATTTTCAAATATTTTTCCCCTTAGAGAGTAAGTACTACACTTATTTCCAAAGAAAACAAAATAAAGTTTTAATTTTAGATACTGTTTTAGCATCTCTACGAGTACCGCTAAGAAAGCTTTATCAAACTGTCTAATATTTAGCCGTAAAAAATACATTTCGGCTACAATTTTCCCAGAATTTTGACACGGGACAAGGCGTGCCTTCGGCTTTGCAGCCGCGTTTTGCCTCACAGGAGCAGAATATTCGCCTGGCCCTGGAGCTCCGGGCTGCTTCGCCCGCGTTACACCGCGTTTCGGCTGCGCTGGCACCCGTCCTTTCCCTCAGGAAAAGGTGAATCCCGACCCCTCCGGCCCTCAGCACCGTGGGAGGGAGGCACGGGGCGGCAGAGACCCGCAGGATCCGGGGAAGCTGCCGCGCTCCTCGGCTGCCCTGACACTCCTGCCCCAGCCTCCCCCAGCAGCGCCCGGCTCCTGCGCCTCTCTGCTCCTTCTCACTCACCCCTCTCCTCTCCCTGCCGTGAGATTTTCCAACCCCACGTCTCTCCCGATAAAATTTAAAAAATAATAATTAAAAAAATTTGAAAACACGATTGATTTTTTTTTGCTCTCCATCACCTAGTTTCACACTATAACTTTTTAAAGTTGAGTTTGAAACTCATCTTTCTTGTTACCCTGAGATGTGGCTTCTCCTATCACTGCTGCAACTGATTTTCTTCCCTCTGTCAGAGTACTAAACACCAAGTGGGAGGATTAAAATAATTAAATCTACAGGGTGTCATCGACAGACGGGAGGAGCATTGTGTGTACAGCCCTACAGAAAGACAAAAATCCACTGGGTAATTTTCTGCAACACTGCACTGAAAGAGAAAATCACGGTGTCTATAAAATATATGCACCTGGTGGGTAGTTTATGCTTAAAGTGAATGATGATCAAATCTGTGTGCATACACATATTTACATAAATATGTATATATACATTATAAATATATGCAGAGCATGTATATATAAATACATATACATAGCCACACACACCTCTCTATAAACCTCTATTTATATATACATAGATTTATTCTAAAGCTGAAGAGATTACAATAATCGTTAATCTTTCTACCTCTGACTAAATCATCGCAGCTCAAACTCCACTTCTACAATTGATTTAATGACACCGAGAATCTCCTTAACTAAAACAAAAAATAAGGATGGGGCATCTCGGAAATGAAATCAAAAACCCTCAGGAGGTGTTGTATTTTAGCAGCAGTTTATAAATCACGTTTCCTCATTCATATACGAGATTTTGCTTCGCTGCTTTTCTTTTTTAATGAAGCAACGAAGTGTTTTATAGCTGAAATAATCCAAAATGGGTTAAGTGACCCCCTGCAATTTTCCTCTATGATACAAAGAACGATTAATTTGCAGTGAATTTGTCACCGTTCCTTGTCCAGATGACCGCACTTAAGGAAAGCAGGAATGTACTGATTTGGAAAAATTTTAAAATCAAGTTTACACCGGGCAATCCGTTTTGGGATATTAGGGTTGGTAACCCCGATTGCCATACTCCAAACAACGCCGGAAGGGTATTTTTGGAGGTGCATTTTTGGAGGTGCATTTTTGGAGGAGCATTTTTGGAGGAGCATTTTTCCCCTAACTCAGCACAAACGACGGGAGTTACCTCCGCTCCAGAACAGCCCCGGTCTCGGGACCGCCGTGCTAACACGGACACGGACAGCGGGGCCGCCCCTCGCCAGCGACCCCCTCCGAGCAGCCCCGCCGCCGCTCCCCACGCCCCCGGCATCCCCGCCGCCCTTCCGGGGCAGCCCCGGCGTGCGGGGACCCTCCCGGCCCGGCCCTGCCCTCCCTGCCCTGCCCGCGGCTCCTACCTGCGCTGGGTGCCCGCACGGGGATGGGGGCGGCCCGGCCCTGGAGGCAGTGCAGCATGGAGTTCTCGAAGGGCGCCGTGGGCCAGGCAGGGGCGAGCTGCGGCCCCACGTAGGACGTGTAGGGGCCCGGGTAGGAGCCATTGAGCGGCCGGGCCAGCGGGCTGTACTGGTCCCTGGCGCCCAGGCTGTTGCTGTAGGCGCCGGGCTCCCGGGAGGCCCCGTTGGCCACCGGCGGGCTCGGCGAGTAGGGGAAGCGGCCCGAGGGGTGGGAGCCGCCGCCGCTGCTGTACGAGGGGCTCTCCGCGGCCGGCTGGGACCAGACGGCGTGGCCGCCGCCCGGGTGGCTGGGCTGGGCCGCCCCGCTGCCCTGCAGGTAGGGCAGCGTGGGCAGCATGGAGCCCACGCGGGTGGTGGGCACGTAGACGGGCGAGTTGGGCGTGGAGTGCATGAAGCCGCCCGGAGATCCGTCGTACGGCGTGGGGCCCTGGGCGGCCGAGATGGCGAGGGTCTGGTACATCTCCTCGGGCTGCTCGGCGCCGAGGGCGCTCAGCTTGGGGCCGCGGCTGGACCAGATCAGCTTGCTGGTTTGGTCTAAGTCCGCGAAGAGCAGGATGTCCTCCCAGCCGGCACGGCCGGAGGGGTGCGGGGTCCCGAAGTGCACGTAGGGGGCGAGCAGCGACCTGCCCTCGGCGGCGGCGGCGGGGGGCGGCCGGTGGCTGCCGTCGGTCTCCGGCCGAGGAGTGCTGCAGGATCCGCGTTCACCCTGGGAGCCGCAGGAGGAGGAAGGCGAAGGAGGAGACGGGCGCGGCTCCCTGGTCGCGAAGGGACAGGAGGAACCGCCGGCGTCCGCAGCAGCGCACCGCTTCACCGCGCACCAGCCGCCTTCAGCCACGGCCATCCAGGTCCCCTTCTAGCCGCTGGGTGTGGATGGGGAAGGGCGAGGAGGGGAGGAGGAGGAGGAGGAGTGGAGGGGGGGATCCGCAGGGCAGGGCGGGGAGGGAGGACACAAAAGAGCAGGGAAGTGGGGGAGAGAGAAATAATAATAACAAAGTTTGCAAACAGGACAGCCCGTCTCCCTCCCGTAATGAGATTCATCAGGGCTTATCTGGCCCCTCTGAGCGCTCAATCAGTCATGTCGCCTCGGCGCTGTGCTGTCCCTCGCCCCGACGGGATGGGATCAGGCGGCCCAGGTCAAGACGAGCCGGGAGACGCCAGTCCCGCGGGGCCAGGGCTGCGGCTCCGGCCCCGCTCTCCGCACGGCGGGAGGGCTGCTCCCCTCTCCCTTCGCATCCCGGGCTGCGGATTTGAACGTGAAGCACGCCGGGGCAAAGGTGGGCGTAAGGGCGTGGGGACAGAGGGGGGCGAGGGGGCATTTTTCCCTGTCTCTGCCGCCCTTTCTTGGCTGCTGTCGTTGTTATGATTATTTCAATGAATGAGTCATTTGACTCGGTTCCACCGAGAAAACAATTAGTAAGGCGATCCCTTTAAGGTTACTTCGCCGGAGAGCGATGTTAGCTCTTCCTCGCTTGTTTGCCTATTTCCAGCCCAAGGTCACGGAAAGGAGGAGGAGGAGGAGGAGGGAAAGGCCCCTGAGGGACGGGAGATGCGCACGGGCCGGGCCCGAAGTGTGCGCGGCGGCGGCGGGATCGGAGCGAGCCGGGCGGGATGCGCCTCCCGCAGGGGCCGGATCCAGCGGACAGCCCGGGCTGGGGGCCTGCCCCGAGCCCTGCACACCTTGCAGCCGGGACACCCGTGCCGAGCCGAGCGGGGCCAGTTCGGAGCTGCCGGCATGAGGAAGGCCCGACAGACAGACACAGAGAGCCCGCTGCCCGGCCCTTAGGAGAAGGGGGAGAAAGCGAAAAGGGACACAGAGAAGTGACAGCGAGAGCAGGAGAGGCTCTCCGCTCTCAGCCCACCTCGGGGCACTCCAGATAACCACAGGCACAAGAACACAGGACACACACAGAGCCCCCTCGCAGATAGGCACCAAATACGTCTCTGCCTCCTGCGAGATAACTGGAAGATAAGGCTGCGGCAGATAAGCGCTCCAGGCAGCGGCATCGGATGTCTGCCCACACAGTCTCTCTCCCTCGGGCTCCCCCAGCCCGGGGCAGCCGCAGCCGCGCCGCGCTCCCCTAGGGCAGAGAGGCAGCGGCACAAGACCCAGAAAGAACGAGGGAAACCGCGGCGAGGCGAGGAAAGAGAGGGGCCAAACCTGGTGCCGGTGTCCCGCATGGGGCCGGGGCGCGGGGCCGCGTCGGGCGGTAAATCCAGTGCGGCGGGGGCGAGCGGCGGCGGCGACTCCGGCGGCGGCGGCCGGCGGCTCATGTATAAAAAGGAGAGAGGAGGCGCCTCTCGCTGCCCTGCCGGAAAACTGCAGGCAGCCGGCCCTGATTGGGCTCGGCCAGCCCTAAACAAACACGGGGCTCCTCAGGGGTGCCAGTCCCGGGGCCGGCCGGGCCGCCGCAGCCCCGGGGCGGGGGCGGGGAGCACCTCGGGGCGCCCACAGCCAAGGGGCGACGGACCCCTGCTCGGGGGGCAGGAACGAACACAGAGCTCTGACAGATACCCCAGTCTCTTTTTTTTTTTTTTTTTTTTTTTTGTTTTGTTTTGTTTTGTTTTGTTTTGTTTTATTTATTTTAACCCAGAAATAATACACACTCTTCCCTCCTTCCCGGATATATTTTTTTCTTTTTAATGGTGAATATTCAACTTCTGTAAGGGTTTTTTCTTTTTTCCGCGCCTCCCGGCATGTCAGAGAATGTCCCTGGCAGCGGCCCCGGGGGAGATGTGTGCCTGGCTTTTGCCCTAAGCAACCAGAGGAACGTAGCCCTCCATCAAATCTCCTTAGTTTGTGCTCGTCCAAATCCGAGCTATCCGAGATGAAAAAATGTGGCTCCTCCTTGAGTTGCCCCGACCATCAGGTGAAGCCAAAGCAAGCTGTGGGATGTGTCCATCCCAACAGCTGGCGGTAGGCATTTTTCCTCTGTTTCTTTCTTATTACCCCCCCGCTCCTCAACCCTCTTATCTCAGCTGTGTACAAACTGATATGGTACTTAGCAGGAAAGTGACTGGAAATTAAAATAACTTCGTTCACCAGAGGTTATCAGCTGGATATCTGTCATCATCAGTTTGTACAGAAAGTCATCTGCGGCAAAGGGCTGGACTAGAGCAGAGCCGGGCTCTCGGCGGCCGGCAGGCGTGAGCCCTCCCGGCAGAAACCGAGCCCAAACCTGCTGATGCGCCGTGCTGTCGCTCCTGGGGTAGGCACGGCTTTTCTTTCGCTCTTTCCAAGCGAGGTGAACGGGAGGTGAAGAATTTGCAGTGCTGGGGGTACGGTAAAACACCGGCTGTAGCGATCCGCTCTGCCGGCGTGGGTGAACTGATTGTGACTTGGGAGTTTATTGTGCGCGGTATTTTTTGCGGTATAGCACGGCAGGGGCTTGTTCGGAAAACAATCACTTTCCCGAGAAACCGTTTCTTTATTAAATTGTATGATTAAAGGTGATACTTTTTTCTTGTCAGTTGTCTCTAAATAATATCGTTAAATAATATCGGTCATCCTACCAGGCTGAAGTGACTTTTTTCCTAGTTACTTATAGGTGTATTTTAGCGAGTGCGATATTTAATAGAAAATAAGCTTTTGCAAGACAGGGCAGTGATTTGCTTTCTGCTCGGCTCGTCTTCCGATCCTAGTTTGAAACGTAAAACGCTTTTGCCGTGGTTTTTACCTGCAAATGAGAGACAAGAGCAGTGGAAGCCGCGGGACTCAGTGCCCACGCCGCTTTTCCGCAGCTTGGGCGCTGCCACTACGAATTTCTGTGCTGAAAAGCGCCGAGCTTTAAACCTCGCGTTTTCCTTCAGTCTTTTGGATGCCCCTTTTCCAGTTAAACACGAGGGTGTTTCAAACACATGTGAAGGTGGATATAAAGTGATAAATACCGTGAGGGTTTTTTTCAAGCGACGGGCTTTGCTCGCTGGGAGGGGTTTGCCGGTGCTCATGTCCCCATGTGGGGCCCGGAGGGTGCCTGCCCGAAAGGTGAGGATGGCTGGGAAGAGCGGCCACGTTGGCCTGGCAGGCGCCTCTTTCCCTGGCTCCAAAGTGCCCCGTGTTTTACACTCAGGCGCCTCGGGTTTTTTCCCTGCCGATTAGCCTGTTTACGTTATAGCCGGGCTACAAGCTTCATTTTATTTCCTCCGATAAACACGATAAGAAAACCCGCCTTAAACTGGGAGACCGGCGTGGGAAACCATTCCCAGTCACCCCTTTCCTCTCCACTCCTTTTCGTTTCGGGTTCGCTGTGGAACCGCTCGAATCACAGACTCCTAACTCTTCGTTACGTCACTCCTTTCCCAAATCCCGCTCTGCCGACGTAGCTTTCACCCCGGTGCCCCGGGAGGCTCCCGGGTGTCTCCTGCACCACGCCTGGGTTAGGTACCCGGGGTGCCTGTGCAGGGACATTTTTGGGGCCAGGGGGTGCTCGGTTGCGGGAGGACACCGCCGGGGAGGAGGTGCCAACGAGGTGACCATCGCTCCTGCTGGTTGCGCCCAAAGAGGGAAGAAGGCCGATTGGGGGGAAAAAAAAAGTTTCGTGTCCAATTAAGGCAAATTCCCTGGCGGGCACTTCAGCCTCCCAAAAAAGGGTTGGGGGTAAGCCGTGTGCAAGCGCTGAGCTGTTGCTCCTTCCCCTACCCTCGGGTCTCTGCAAGCGTGATCCCTTACCAGGGGTGCCCTGGGGAGGAGGGGAAGGCTCGGTCCGGCCGCACCCTCGCTGCCCCTCGGCCCGGAGAGCCCGGGAGCTCCGGGCATGGCCCGCGGGCCGGGCCCCGATGCTGCTGCGCCGCAGGGGCCCGGCGGGCTGGGCTGCCAGGGGGTGCGAGGGGTCACTTTGGTGGCTATCGCAGGCTGGAGTGTACTCTTTTCCGAGACGTGTTTATGTAACTTAATGTACTTTAGAAACTGCTGGGGAGTTTAGGCCGGGCTGATAAGCCCCGCGGTTATTACGGGCGACGCGCCGGCACCTCTCCCCCTCTCTTCTTCCCTTCCCTTATCCGCGCTACTTAAAATATACTTTTATCAAGGCCACCCCACGATACGGAGTGTTTCCATTGCCCAGCGGCTGTGACATTGGAGCGGACATATCGATCGGGCACCGGCGGCTCTCGGGACGCTCAGCCCAGCGGGAGCTGCCGGCCGCGCAGGAACGGCGGCCGGAGCAATCCGCATCCGCCCGGGGAGGGATGGATTTCAGCGGGATAGGGGCCTGTGATATCACCCATCACCTCTGCCTCGGGCCGGGTGGGACAGCCCGGGGAGCTAAGGGTGGTGGTCAGCCAAAATTGACGCCCAAAGCAGCGAGACCCCCTACACACACCACAGCACGGGCAGGGGCGGGCAGGGTGAATGCGCCCTTTGCGATAGATCAGATGTGTCCCACGGCGAGGACGGACCCCCAAACTATCAAGGATGAGGAGGGATTATTTTTCTTTCCCCGAAATTCCTAACGAAGGGCTGCCGGGCGCTCCGAGGCCGAGCTTCAGCTCCAGCCGCCCTCGCTGGTGGCACACAGCGGGCCCTGCGGAGCAGGGCACCCTGACCCGGCTCTCGGAACCCTGCCCGCTGCCAGGCTGAAGCCGTGCCCGGCGGCGGGGAGCGGGGCAGCAGAAGGATATTCCCCACTGCAATCAGCGGCCCCAGTGCAGCTGGTGACCTGCCGCTGCGTGCTTTTGGGTGATTTCCACCGTGTCTTTAAACACTTGACTCTCAAGTAAGCATCAGGCAGCAGAGACCCCGCACGGACATTTATGCAATACGTGCCCAAGTGTGTGGTTTCTGTGTGGTTGGAGCTTTTTTGTTGTGTTGGGTTTTTTTAGGTTTGGGGCCTTTTTTAAAATAACGATCTGTAGCTTCTTTTCATTTGCCCTCCCTCCAGTCTCTGAGGTCCGGCTGGTTAATGATTTCAGCCTTAAAAAAAAAAAAATAAATAAGATCAACGAAACGCGCGGAGGAGGCTCCTGTTGCCTCGTAACCTGACTCGCGACGCTCCGCGGTACCCGCACACCGAGCCCGGCGGGCGCGCAGGACGAGGGCGATGCCCTCCGGCTCCGGGGTGAGCGGGAGGCAGCCAGGACCCCGCAGCGCCCTCAGGAACACCATTTAGCTGCTTCTGTCCAACCGGCGCGTACACGTTTTGTCTCTTTCCAACACACACAGGGACTTTGAAAATGAGTTAGGGATTACTTTTATTGCTCCTCGGCCGTTTTAAAGGTTTTGAGAATCGGTGACTAAAATGGCCTAATTCTGACCGCTTTATCAGCGGGCACTTCAGTGCCTTTGCTACAAAGCATCGCGGCCGTGTTCCACTCACTGCTTGCGGTGAGGAATTTTGTGTATTATTTTTAACTGCACTACCCCTTTCTGCGCACAACTGTAGATAAATCAAGCACCTCGGCTGTGTGTGCGAATCGGCTTTCACACCTAATGAAAGAACTGTTTCGAGACAACAAGGCCAGAAGGAGAGGCCCCCACCCTGGGTCCCGCCGTCCCGTCGAGGGGAACAGGGAGGTGAGGGGATGGGAGCCCAGAGCCCTTCCCGCCGCCGCGACTCCCGGGGATCACTGTCCGTTCCTGTCTGGGCGCTGGGGAAAACTTTCAGGGCTCTCCTCTGCTGGATCTGACAGGAAAACCCGGGGAAAAGTTTCTGGCTGCGAGAGGTCGTTGTGGGAGAGAGCCGGGAACGCGGGGCACGGCGGAGCCGCCCTGCTCCTCCCCGGCGCTTCAGAGCCGAGCTTCTCTTCTCCTCATCTTCCCCCCGTGTTCTATCACGGATGTTAGGCAATATCAAATCCGATCTGCAATTAGCTACCCTGCCTCCGCCCCCGCGCCCGCAGCACAGAGAGGTAATTCTTTCTCTCTTAAACCCACCCCTCCCAAAAGAACTCCAACAAAAACGAACCTAAATAAAACACCAATAAAAAACAACCGAACAAAACACCAACAAAAAACAACCAACAAAATATCAACAAAAAACAACCGAACTAAAAACATCACCGACTGCTCCCTGGGACGGCTGTCGCCACTGCCGCACACCGTGGAGGAAATATCGGTTTAAGCATGCATCGAAACCTGCCGGAAAACCCCCCAGACTGTTGTCTTCTTACTTCTCTGTCCAGGAAATAAAAGAAACCATCAGAACAGGTCACAGTGTTCCGGTGAAATGTTTTGCACAGATCAAAATGAACATGCTCTCTTGGAAGCATTTCTCGGGGGTAGCTCCGTTCCGTGCGTGTCCGCGCTGAGCTCCGGAGGGGCCGCTCCGTTTCTCTTGGCATCGTGGCAACCTCTCGCCTTCCCTTTCGAAACCGCTTTCCTCCCCATTTACCTGCCTGACCGAAAAGTCTGACAACACGTGCGAATTATAATCATAATAAACCCCCAAAGAACGACATTCGTAATCTTAGCCAAGCAAACCGCTTCCCTCCATCCCAGCTAATAATGGTTCAACTTGCTGCTTTCGTGTGAAACGTCAAAATTTGGGGACTTTGTTCCTGCTTGGAACGAAAGTAGATTTTAAACGTTAAAATAATATCCTCCAGAGCGAGTCTGACCAGTTCTGTACATGCAAGCGCTACTAGATTGGAAAATCAAATCAAAACAACCACATCACAGAATGCGAGATTTCAGAGTTAGCAGCTCGGGGTAATTAGATAGCCTATTAATAGCCTTGCTCCTCGCTGCTATCAAAAGTAAGTGAGCGGCTCCTGCCTCGGGAGGGTATGAGCAAGCATGCCACGGGAGGTAGGATGGGGACCGAGGAGATGGGGAGAGGTTTCCAACCAGACTTGTGGGGCCCCACGAGAGGGCAAAACGCGTGTACCCCCTTGGCGTTGCCTGCCATCCCCGCAGACGCAGGCTTCTCCCCACTTTTGATGGATGGAGGGGTCGGAGGCAGGTCCCGGCCGGGCGGGTCCCATCCCACCGGCCCGAAGATGAGCGATGCTGCTAATTCACCGCCGGGGAGGCGACGCCTTCATCCCCTTCTGCTTTACTTACCCGCGGTGCTAATGGCTTGGCGGACACAGCCCTCTATTTGCAGTTAGAAGTATAAATGTATACGTTCGACGTGAGAATACCGCAATTTCCATTTCGTTCATGTAATCACTGCCAGTGTTTATCCATTTCGCCTAAGCCTCCAGGACCGAAGAGGGCGTGCAAATAATCCACATTTTTCGATTACTTTAGGAAAAGGTTGGGTTTATGTATCCGTTTTTGCTGTTCACATTAAATTTACAATTCAATAGTAAAGGACGCCGGTTTCTGCAAACAGGCAAAAGAACAATTAAAAAGCCGATCGTCCCAAAACTAGGTGGCTGCAAGATATTGTTCCCCTGCTGGTATTGATTGATTTTAAGAGGTCACAGATGACTGAACTTTAAAGAGTCAAACGACTTTCTTTTCATTCCAATTAGATGAGCAAGAAGTAGCATAGCCCAATATCCGTAAGGTTTATTCCTGATGTAATTTCTTACATTTTTTACATACACACATTGTAATAACTTCTTGTTTTGTCTTACTTGATGGACAAAATAGTTTTAGTATTAAAGATGGAACACAGTAACAAAGGAGATGGGGTAATCCTCATGTTACTGAGGTTTGATTTTTTGTGTGAGTGTGTTCTTAATATAGATAGAGTTAGCAGCATTTTTCTGAGTAAAAATTTCTCAGAGTAAATCAGTGTGATGTATTGAGAGACTACTATTTCCAAGAGAAAAAAAAAAATGGACCTATGCCCTTTCAATCAACTCTGAAGAAAATACCATGCCACAGTTACAGGATAACTTCAGAGAGTTGCTAGCACCCATCAGTAACCACGATGATACCTGGATCATGCATTTAGCATTTGCCAATGACAATCAAACATAAGTTCAGCAGCACACAACTTTATTATTCACCCCTGAAATAATAATCTAAAACTCCCAACAACACAGTTTTAGTATAAATTTACATAGGTTATTTGCTTTGCAGCAGCACATTTTCTTTGTAACATTACTGTAGTTCGTTTTTTTCTGATAGGATATGTGAAATGGGGCTTACAAAGAAGCCCAGCTTCTGTGTCTCTGCTCATTTATCCAAATCTTAAAAAGGTCTAAAAAAAAAAAAAAAGCTGCTCATTCAGCTGAAATTTGTCCTTGTTCACGATGACTTAAACATGAAGAGCCAGTGCCACAGACCCCCATAGAAATACCTCCTGCAGAAATAAACCTTGCCAGTGGTTCACTTCTGAGGTGACCAGCAAGAATTGCTGCTTGGCCCTTCAAATCATTGTTTCAACTTCACTAAACTGGCTTTAAGCAGATTCTTATACAAACTTCAGAAGGATACTTGGTCAGCTAATGCAGAGTTTTCTGCTGTTGGTCCCAAACCTCATCAGCACTAGCTCAGCAACTACCATAGCTCCTGTAAGGAACTTAACAGTAGAGGTAATGTAGGTGCTCTCTGCTATTTCTGTCAGGCTCTGTCAGGTTTAACAGCCCCTATTTACGACACGGATGCCATGCCATTGGACACTACAGATGGCAGATCCAGCTCCATGGCCAGCACACCCCTATAAACTTCCACTGCCCTTAATTCTGGGGGCCAGCGACTCCAGCAGAAAGGAAAACCACGAGCACTGACATCAGTGGCATCTCATGGCATCACAGATAAATCCAGCAGAGGTAGGGCTGTCAGAGCCTCGGAGTGTTGGGAGATGAAAACTCAGCAGTGCTTAGCTGGCTGCAGGGCTTTTCCCTGGCTATTTTCAGCTTTCCCCCAAATGCCCCATAGGTGACACCCTATGCAGTGCCACTCCACCAGCTGGGCTCTAGGGACACAGCTTTACCAACCAATACTTAAATCAAGCCAAACTCTTTCCCTCCAACAATTTTTGTATCAATCAAAGCATTTCATATTATCCAAAATTAAGATCTTTGTGTGGTTTTTGAAGTATTTAGCCCTTTAAAGAAAATCAGCCTGAAATTGAATATGCAACAAAGTTCATCTTGAGAGGGCAGAAAAAAAGTGCTCTGTATTTTGTTTTCTCTTTCAGTTTGGTAACAGGCTCACATCTGAAATGGCAGGAAAGGTCTGTCACGCCTGGACCAGAAGCCAAAACTTCAGCATTTCATTCTTTCTCAGCCACCAAAAATGACAGCAAAACCTCTGGTTTTCTCCTTGTTCAGCAGGGCACAGAGAAAGAGGGAACCCCTGAGCTGGTTGAAACTGTTGCCTGTGCTCTGGGTTGAAGATTTTAAACTTTTTTATTTTAAAAGTAGGGGCTTGCATGAATATGCTCTAAGATATTTCACTCATGGAATTAGAGAGGGGTGTGATTCAGCCTGAAACCAGGATTTATGCTGCACTCTTATTTTAGTTCCTACTGCCTAGGAGAATAGTTACTACTCAAATCACAAACTGTGTCTGTGACCTGTGCTAAGTTTTCAAATTCACTTGGTTTTGGTTTTGATAGCTTCAACAGAACTGTTGAATAACATTTCCTTCAGCAGGAGTTTTCCAAACAAATTTACTTAATTGCTTGTGAGACTTGGAACTACATGTGCCTCTGAGGTCCAGAAGGTGACACATCTTTCACAAGTGATTCCTCCAATAAGCGTAGAGAGGAGAAAATAATTGTTGTGAGCTGTAGCTACCAGAAGATTAAAAATATTCTGTACTGAAATAAGTTAACTGTTGCTCAGCATTTGTACTTGTGGAGCACAGAGCTGACTAGGTTGAGCCTAGGGAGAGAATTGGAAAACAAACTTCTCCACTGGAAAAGGAGCCCCCCTGAATTTAATGCTGTTGGACCCAATGAGCAGGAACAAACCTGGAAGACCTTGGCTGAATTCTAAATGTGAGTATGGACCCCAAACAGCACTTTTTCCATGTGTCAAAAATACACTCTTTAATGGATTAAATTATTTTATCAGTCTTCCATTTGGAAGGCTAAAACCTGCTGTGCAAAGCTCAATAAATAAATAAAATTTGGTGATGAAAGACTGAACTCTGATGGGAATATTCCTGGAGAAAGGCCTGCTCAAATTGACCTGCTTAATTAAAATGCAATAAAATGCAATTTCCTTTACATCATTACATGCTAATGTCTACTTCGGAATCACAAATTTGTTGAAACCTGAGCAAAATGGTTTATCTGTGGTTATCTCTTGGTAACAAAAAAATGTAAAGAGATGCTTTTAAGTAAACATGCTAATATTTAAAAATAAAGTTGGTGGTTTAAATGAAGAATACTGACGGGACTAAAAAGGGCAATGACTTCATTATTTTTGTTGATGTCAGTTATTCATTTGTGGGCCATCAAACTATAAACTGGGGTACTTTATTGACTGCAATATATACTGGATATGTGCCATATTATTCAAGAGAAACAATGCACCGCAAAAACAATACAGAGAAGAGGTAATTTGTACAGAGTTCATGAAACAATTATAAAATCTAATTACATAACTGACTCACTATGTCCTTGGTTCTATTTATTAGAAGAGAATTGAAGGACATACTAAACATACTCAGAGTCTAGGAATTTAAATTTAAATCTTGCCTGCACACCCAAGCATCCAGGAACTGGTGTGATCCAGAACACAGATCATGAGTCCCAAAAGAAGGATGTCTTGATGTGGGACTCAGGACACGGCTTCATTTTCCTGTGTGATGGAAGTTAAACTACTGCCCCATTTTCCTGAGGAGTGCTCTGAAACTCAGTCAATATCACAGAAAAAACTCTGTTTGAAATCTGCTTGTGTTTCACTTGTTTCACTGGTACAAAGCTTCTGGAGAAATGCATCAGGAACATTTGAATACAAGTGAAGGAGCTTCGTGTTCAAACAGAACCAAATCACTGGGGTGTCTGAACACAAGGCATTGCCAAGGCTTTGCACAAGTCACTCACTCACAGAGAAGATCATCTAAGCCAGAAATGACCAAAGCCAAAACAAAAGTAAGCTGCTGAATTATTCTGTGCGCTGCAACTGTTGCACTGCAACTGTTTGAACACTTTTCAGATGTTTTTCCTTAAACTTTTAATGCTTTTTAAGGAACATATAAATATTTCCTTTCTTCATCATGTAATAAACTTTATTAAATAAAACCTAGTTTTGCATCTCTTCTGATGTTTTTTTATTCTCAATTTACCGTGCATTTTTATTTGAATAGATTTTCATGGGTGACATCTAACCATACTATAGTAAATTGTGGAGGAGGCTAGTATTCAGAATGATTACAAGGAGTGTTTGTTTATAAAACAGGAAAAAACCTCAGTGTCTCTTTATTTGTTTTTATTAATGGTAATGCTGGCTTGCATGCAATAGTTTTTTAATGAATGCTGTGAGAATCTAGGAGACAGAATAGCTACTGGAGAGCCTGGGACACCTGTGTGTAGTTCTGGCCCAGGTAGGGAAGTCACAATTGTGCATCTTGGAAGGTGCAATTCAGCAGCACACTGCCCTGGTGCAATCCTGGCTCCAGACATCTTTTCCCCCTGCCAGGAGGGACTCTTCTGCCTGGAGGAGTCACTCCAGTGCCAGCACAGCAATCCACTGCCTTCTCCCAGCTGTATTAATGAAATTCCTTGTGGGACCACACTGGAAGAAAGACCATTGAAGTGATTACAATTAAAAATAGCTCTTCCTCTGCTCCTCCCACGAGGAGGTTATTTTTAACTTCCATCACTTCAGTGTGCTGATTTAAGCACTGCTCTACACGCAGTTGTTTTGGCACAGCTGAGGAGGTGACAAACTGCAGGCCAGAGGTGGGGACAAGCATCTGGGGCAGGAGCTGGCTGCAGCAGCTTGGCTGGCAAAGGCAGTGTATCATGGGACTATGGTGTGATAGTTCACTGAATGAACTTAAACTTTGCCTTTCCTGAGTGTTTCCATGGCCATGAAGCATCTCTGCTCCAAATTCCCAGTACAGGAGAGCCTGTCCAGTGTTGCATTCCCACCCCAGCCTGGCTCATTTACATCAGCTCATACCATGATGTATCACCAAGAAACTGTGTATGTGAAGCCTCAGCTGAATCCCGAGGCTGATGCCCTTAAAGACATGTAGATAGCCAGCTTTCAGGCAGTGGAAGGCTTAAATGGACAGGCTTAGGAGCAGGCATATGGTCAGTGACAATAGTGGCCATAGGACAGCGGCCACCTACCCACCCACCCTGCCAGGTCTCTGCTCACACCCTTTTGTGTTTGGCTTTCATGCAAAGGATCAAGCTGTGTGTGGGACTCAGGGCTGAGTGAGAACTTTTGGCAGGTCATTTGGGCCACGATTTAGGATTCTTCCATCTTTTCTTACAGCACAGGGCATGAGCCACTTGCTGAAACCTTCTTTCCTATCTCTCCAACTTCTTGACATTTTACAGACCTCAGGCTGTGGTGGCCCTTTGACATCTTCTGTCCCCTGCCTTTGATTTTGGTCTTTTGAGGACTTGAAAGCCATGACCTAATTTGAATTTTTGTTAACAGTTGTATAAGTGAGCACTTGGGTGAACTTGCATCGCCTTTAACAGCCAGGAAGTCAGATAATATCTAATCTCATCCTTGTTAGGGTAAAAGAGTGTCCCTAGCACACTATTGACCAATGCTTTCTGGAGCAGACATCAGTGCATCATTTAACCTATCCTACAGTTCCCTGTACTAAAAGCAATTATCTGACTGGCTCATGTGTGAAAGCATCACAGCTTGACATCATCTAGAGCACACTAACCTCAGTGGAAGCAATACCAATTCAGCTGAGTCTGGAGCTCTCCTTCAATGACTCAAGTAACTCACTTCACGTCACAATCTGAGTTTTGAGCCTCCCCCATGTTATCAGACATTAATTACTTTTTCTTCCAGTCTTGAACCAGACTAGGAACCTAGATGATTTTTCCAATCATAACTGGCACTTTTGGCAGATTTAATATTTCAATGTCAAGCCCTTCAATAAGAAGACCCTGTTGGCTTTCACAAGCATAATGCTTCTCTTCTGCTCCATGCACTTAGTTTTAGTCCTCCCTGAGACCTTCATGTAATGTAAATACATTTAAAACAAAATAAAATAACATCACAATGGCTCTAAAGTAGCGCTTCCATGGCACTCCACCATATCTTGATGGAATAAACAAAATGCCAACTGAAAAGGCAACCTTGAAAATCATCTAGCACATACAAATCATACAAAAGTATGGTTTTGTGATGGAATGGGGCAGCCCAAGCTTGGCTGGACCATGTTGGGCCACAAGGATCTCCAATCCTTTAAAAGCTTGGTAGAACCTTAGTCCTTAATTGTCTGCAGAATTAGTCTTGAAACCATTTATTTAAAATCTCTCACTGGTTTCAATAACTCTACCTTCACTGGAGTATTTTTCTGTTTGTCTGTGACCTTCAGTCATGACTCTTCTGTCCTCACTTTGAAGAGGTGAAGAGTAAAACAACCTGTACAGAGTATATAGAATCCACAGACTCACTGTGGAGAGCACAATACATGGTATGTAAAAGGTTTAAAAATATCATACTTTCCTAGCAGTCTTTACATATCCATCTGGGTGGAAGTTATTTCAGAGAATACTCATGCTATTCATAAAAAGCCATTATCAAAGTCAGCCAAAATTCCAAGAAAAAAAAAAAAAGAAAATTGAAGGGCAGGCAGATAACTAATCCATTTTGAAGCTGTCAGGTTGTGACCTGAGGTATGTTTTCACAGGAAAGGCAAAAACGAGGTTCTTTCCCTAATGAGGAACAACACAATTATTTAAAAAAGGATGGATAAATGACCAACATTCAGTTGCTGCCTGCACAGAAAACATTCCCAAGAAGAGGACTGATGAGATGTAGTCACAGTGGACGGCTACAAACTGCCAGACAGGCAGTGTTGACTCAGAGCTCCCACTGCTGAGCTCCCTTTCTCAGTTGCAGCTTATGTAAAAGACTATAAAGGAGGAAAACCCATGAAATAATGAAGATGAATGCAATAAATAGACCTGAGCCTGTCTAGTTATTTTAGTGGTTAATGCCACTAGAGAAACCCTGCAGGGCTTTAAGCAATTCTTGGTGATGAAGATTTATGAAGCCCTTTTAAAAACTTCATTAAGGGGTCAGAGAGATTTAAGTGGCCTCACAAGCTCTGCACTAAGCCAAGAGATTCACTTTGCAGAAACTCAGCCAAAGGCAGTGAGGACAGAGCTGGCTTGCAAGGGCTCTTCACACACCCTGGGAACAATGCTGAGTACCCTGTGCAGGACAGCTCAAGATGCTGAAGTCTCTAGCAGGGTTGTGGCAGCTAAGATGGTTAAAGGAAGCTGCTTAGCAAAAGTATTTCCTCTGAATAATACTAAGGCCAGCACAGTCTGGTAAGCAAGCCAAGTCTGTATATACTGCTCACACAAGTTTCTTATTCCAGTTTCCCTCAGATTGTCTGAAATATCGTAAAGCTTTTTTTTCTTTTTTTGGGATGTATTTTCCTCCTTCAGATGACAAGTGCTGCCTGAAACCAGAATCTTACCTTTCATACTGATGCCTCCGAGCAGTTGTTTAGGACTGCTTATTATTTAGATATAAATAGCAGTGCTCATTAATTTTAGCAATCACTCCCAGCTATGAAAATGCAAATTGAGTTGGCTTATTTGTGTTTTTGAGAAAGAGAGAAGGTGGTGGCGGTAGGTGGGAAGGGGAATATTCCCCAGGTGCTGCTGTTTATCACCTTTGTGTCTGACCCTGAGCCAGGGAATGTTTCATCTGCACCCTGCAGAGCTTTGCTGGGCTCTGTTCCACCACCACTGAGGTGGGTGTGCATCACACACCTCTTGTAAAGTTGGTTCTTGGACCGACAGCTTGGGTCAACCCCATTAAAAAAATAAATCCTGGACTTCTTTTTAATAGGTATGCAGCAGAATAAGCTCTGGTAGCTGGCAAAGGCTGACAGAGCAAGGGATGAAGGCTGCTTTTGTGGCTTCACAAGTAAAACTACCACTCCCTTTGCCTTGCTGGAGCTGCCTGGCCATGGGGAAGCAGCCATGATGGAGCAGGCCTCATGATCTGTCATAAAATTCAGTACAAACCAAAGCAGCACATCTCCTCCAAAAGCTGTGTTTCAGCTTGACTGCCCACCTAAAGCCCCTTTGCCAGATACTTATAACCTGATTTTCTGTGCTTCTTATGGATTGTGGGAGGTGCTACACAGCCTCAGTGCCTGGTGAGGAGGAGAGGATTGAGAAGGAAAGAAGGTAAAAAGAGAAAGAGAGTAGAGCATGGAAAAAGGGAGACCTGAAACATCTGCAGTAGGAAGAGAAATGCTGCACTGCACCCTCAAAGACCTCCCTCACCTCACATCCCATCCCTGAGAGCTGCCAGCAGCAGGCACTTACAGAAACCTCCTCCAAAAAGGCTGGTTATTGTCCCCAGCAGGTTAAAAACCTTGGAATCTAAATGCCTCCAGCTTTAATTGAAGCAAGCTCCTGATTTTTTGCAGTGCTTTGTTCGACAGAGAATCTAAATATTGGAATCTGCTTAACAACTAATTTTCAGGATTGTAAGGGAGCTTGTTCATGCCAGCCCTCATTCAGGAACTTTTTACATTCACAGAGCTTAAAGCACCTGCTTTACAGTAATGAGAGGGTTGGGTGGAACCCCACCCTTGTGAACAGGGATCCTCAGTTAGATTTTGTGGCAGAATGGCTCAGGTCTGGGGTAGCCTCTGGGAAGGCTTGAATTTATGAAGGATTCCACAGGCAACTCTCTGCTTGAAATCAAGCAGTAGCAATACTTCTTAAATATTTATCCAATAAATGATTCAACATTAATTGACTGCTTAAGAAATTTTATCAACCACCTCCTCCATCCTGCAGCTTCTCTTAGGGGCTTTACCTCACTACCCTCATTTGAATCCAGTAGTTTCTGATGTGTTCCTGAAGGTACCAACAAAGCCAGGAGATGCCTTCCCATGTGCAGGAGCAAGCACAGACCCAGGAGTGAGTGGATTACTATTGTGGCTGGCAGGAAAGAGAAGCCTCCCCCATGACAGTGAGTCACAAGATTATCGCCTTGACAAGGAAAACTGCAACAGAAAAGCCAACAAAATAATATCCCAAAGAAAGCAATTAGGTGGTTTCATGGTGATAGAGGCTTTGCCTGAGCTACACACTACAAATAACAGCTTCATTCAGGCCATTTCAATGACAGATGCTAGAGATAGAAAGAGCCATGATAATAATATTTTGCCATGGCATTTTGGGAAACTGGGGCTCAGGAATTCTTCCAGAGTGGGAAGCTTGTTTTGCTCCCTGAAGACCTTGTTATGATTTCAAGCACTGCTGGCTATGCACTGTTGCCACATTTTTTAGATACCTTTTTTATTGCTCCCTTGATTGTGGGGTGCAGGGAGATTTCTGCAGTAGGCAAAGGCTCTTCTGAGGCATATGCTGTAACAGTGGAAGGATTCTGCTCCAGACCTTCCATAAATACAGAGTTAGCTCACGGTATGTCAGTGCCTCAATGTGAGGAATATTGTTCTTGCCCTATTGAGACTGGAGATGAAGAAAGGCAAAGAGAAGCAGGGGGCTTCAGGCACACAGTGTCTGAGTTCCTGGGTGCCAGTGTCAGCCCTGGGTGCTGACATTTCCTTACCCAGCCCTGAGATGCAGAATGTTTCCTCTCTGAAGATCCTGTTTAGCTGTTACCACTTATGAGATGCCACTTGCAATGGCTCAACTAAGAGAGTAAAGCTGGGTCTGCTCTGCATTAGCCAAAGTAGGCAAAACTCTGACCTGCCTGGTTTTGGGTAATAGCAACTGTGGAGAGTAAAAACTCTTGGACAGCTTAACAACAGTGACAGAAAACAAACTCACAGTGAAGTGTACCCTGATGCTTCCTCTGGAGCTATATTCCTCGTCTGTCAGAGTAGGAAATGTCTGAAGTGACAGGAATCCATGAATCAGGGGGCCATTTTCCATGGTTACCCTGGTGTGGCATTTTGGTGGTTTTGTTTTGTGTGGTTTTGTTTTGTTTTTTAAATTTTCCCCATACAAAACAGTAGAGGTTATCATTAAATTATTTAGGGACTCCTAATGATCCCAAATTAGCACTCCTAAACATTCTGCTTGCTTCAGGTTTGTGAGTGAAACAAACCAAAGAAGAATGCAGTTCTGAATATCCTCGAGTCAACAGGAACTTTGCCAGCACTTGATTTTTTAAAATCTGGTTTCCTCAGCTGAAGTAGTCATGTAAAATTAGCAACCTCAAGAAGGAAAGTGCAAGTGTATGTTACTCCTGTAATACCCAAAAGTGGGTTACATTTCCCATCAGTTCCCTCGAGCAAAACCTGCACAGCTGGGAAGCACTGTAATTTTTCTTCTTGTCTCCCTTTGATGAGACTTCAGAAACAAGCGAGCAGCAGTCTTTGCTGCAAATTTTCCTTTGAATGCTGTCATGGCTCTTACCTGGGGGCTGTCAGCCCAGCCCATCTTCCTGCAGAGAAAGGAAGGGGAACATTACTCCTCCTTTTCCCCTCCATGTGGCAAGAAGCCACAGGGAACCTCTGAGCTGTGCCATCCTGGATCGCTATGGCCAGATTTATCAGGGAGCTTCTCTTACTGGAAAGAAAAAGTGCTGTGACTGCTCATCTGCCTGTGCATGTACCCTGGGCTCTGTGTGTGGGGGAAATGGGGTGGGCAGAACAGCTCCTGCCCAGCACAGCACAGTGCCTGGTTCCCTCTGCAGAAGAGAATTACTTTTTTTTTGTGTATATTCTACATATTAAACATGCAGAATGAATAAAACTGAGAGTCATCAAAGCAGCAATTCCAAACAGATGTGGCTCTGGGGGAACAGGAGCACAAGCAGGACTGAGAGCATCTGCCAGTGGCAACCACCTCAAACTGCTGCATGGCCCCAGGTCCCACCTGCTGCCTTGGCTGGAATGAAATGGAGTATTTCATGAAATGGAGGGAAAAGCAAGCAAGTCTTCAGGTAGTGAACTTCAAATATACAAACTAGGATGCTGCAAAGAGAAATGGAATATTTTGTCTCCATTGACAGATGGAAGGTCCACCAGAGAAAACTGGAGAATTGCCATCACCTGTGCTCTTAAAAGTAGGTTAAACACTTTAAGTGAAGTCAAGACATAGCAAGAAAAGGATTTGGTGTCCCTCTAAGATCCTTCCCAAGAGAGCCTCTCTGTGGCTTTTCAAATGTGCGATTATCCGCATCTGCCAGTGGACAGGGCAGTCACAGGGGAGAGGAGTCCCATTCCTCAAACAAATGATTCATTAAATATCAGCAACCTACTCCAGGAACATCCCACTATCAATGTTTTGCCTCAAACTTAGTCATGAAGCCAAGAGGAGTTAAAAAAGGAATGACTCTGGCACAACAATGAAACTCTTTCAATCATTAAGCCCTACCAATAAATACTGGCAAGGGCTGGAACAAATCTTTATATTTCTAGAAATCATTCTAGCTGTGGAAAACATAAACTGTGTCTTCCCTGCAGACACAGCCAAAACTAATCAAAATACTCCTCACAGCACAAAGGAAATACCTCTGGGCTGCGATAAGCACTGTGAATGTGGCTCTTTTACGTCTCCACCAGCTAATAACAATAAGATGGACCGGTGGCAGTGTTTTCAGCACGGAGATTAATAGTCAGGGAGAAAGCGAGAAGGAGAAAGTACACTTTCAGTTTTCTTTCCGATGGCTAATTAAAAAGCCCATATCTGAAGGGAAATGCTGTGGAAATGAGAGCTATTTGGATGTGCCTTCCCCCATCCACTATCACTCTGCTTTGTGAGGAATGCTTTATTAGCGCTAATCTCATCTCTGTGCTTTGACAGAAGTTACAGTTTCCTTCCTTTGCAGCCGCTAAGGCTCAGTTCTATTACAGGGTTTGTTTAATGGGAGCTTTATTATTTTACTAAATTACCTCATCTTCTGGGAACAAACTTAACCTTGAACTACGAAGCCAAATGTCTTTTTAATGATGCAAGTCTGTTTGGAAATTGTGCTTTGATGACTCTCAATTTTCTTCATTCTGAATGTTTAATATGTGGAATATAGACAAAAAAAGTAATTCTTTTCTGCAGGCTTTCCTGGTCCACTATTTAAAATCAATTTGCTGCAATTATTAGGGTTAAGACTAGTGGGAACAAACATTCTTTATGGTCAGGCACCAGAGAGGAGCCCCTCGCATCACTAGGGAACCCATCTTCGGTAAATTGGAAAATTATACAGGACTGATGCTAAAATACTCCATATTGAAATGTTTAAATTCTAAGATAACATAAGTATCACTTCTATGTGCATTTTGGGATGCAGCCTTCTTGTGCTGCTTTGAGACTCAAAGAGAAACTCTGAGTAACAATGAGAAGCTACCATTAACCCACATGAGACTGTGATTTGATCCAGAGTTTGTAGTCAGGCCAAATGAATGTGATTTTCTAGTACAATCTGTAGGATGGTGGATCTCTTGGATCCCAGTGAAGCAAGGCTTCTGCTTATAGGACAATTGTCTGAGTACAGAGGGTAAAGCAGGGTACTAGCCTATTTTGTTAACATCTGATGTACAGGAGAGGAATTACTGTGTTGGTTCCTGGTTGATTCCCTCCCAAATGCCTGTAAGTTGCTGCAAACCCACACAAAAGACTTCTTGACTCTAGAAAAATGTGTGTCTGTGTTTAGGGTGTGTGCAGTTTGGTACTTCTGAGGCTGTATTGCCTAGAGGTCACCTCTGGGCAAAGCTGAGGGCAGTGTTTTCTGTTCGTGTCAGACTTGAGTGGGAAGAAGTACATGAAAACCAAACAGAAATATGCTGTTTGCTCGTGGGGTAGATACACTGTGATGACCTATCTATTTAGGAATATTAAAACTTGTGAACTTCTTTCCACGTCTCCATTCAGAAAAGTCCTGAATTGTCCTGCAGGAGGAGCAGAGGTCTGGGCACTGCCTCCCCTCAGTCAGCTGTAGGACCACACAGCCAGGCAGGGTCCCTCCTGTGCCTCCTGGAGACACTGAGCTGCTGCGGACCTGCTGCATGTGTGCACACACACGTCCCTTGCCTGTCACCTGTGAGAAAAGGTGAAATGGATGGGGAATCAGCACTGGAAATGTTGATCCTTTGGGAAAGTGGCAACTTCTTCCTAGCAACTCTGTGTCCAAGAAAAAGGAGTCCTGAAAAGAAAAGGCAAATATGGGCAGGTTGTAACACCAGAATAGCTCATCTGGGGTGCCAATATGTTCCAAGGGGGGAAAAAAAAGCTACCAAGACCAGTCAACAGGCTGGATAAATTGTTCTGGGGGCTCCAGACAGCCCTTACCTGCATCTGGTGTCCATTTTTTTTCCCACATTGCTGAGGATGTAAAAGAAGGGTTGTTGTGAGCAGGTCGCTTCAACCACAATTTTCATTCTGCCTTTCTTACCCTATGAAATAGTCCTGCACATCATGTGGAAATAAATTCTCCAATGACAGACGCAGATTTGGCACTAGATATTTCATTTTTTGTTGGACATCCAAAATCAGCTAAGAGTCACCCAGAAGAAAAACCAAGAGTTTTGATACCTGTTTTCCCAGTCCTCAGGAGCTGCAAAACTTTTGTCTGAGATCAAATGAAGGGAACTGAGTCTTTCCCTGGATGCTCTCATCAGACTCTTCTACCATTATGCATCCCAATCATTCCAGATCAAATTCTTTATCCTTTTTCTTGGCCATGCCAACAAATCGCCTCTTTCTCTTACTGTAGTTTTTTATACAGAGACTTCTGCACTTGCCCTGAGGAATGGTAGCTAGTTGACCTGAAAAGACCACGTTCAACCAAGTGCTTCCCCACCCAGAATCTTTTTATTCCCTTCAGCTCCCCCATTCCTGTAATAGTCCTGGGTTCCCACATTGTTATCAGTCTGAAAACTCCTGCCCTACAAAGCAGGATGGCCACCTTTCCCCCAGGCAAGCTTTCATATGTGTCAAAATCTTTGCCAGATGAGAGCCATGGGACAACACAACGCCGTGGGCATCAGAACGCTGAGGGAGGAGCTCTGGCAAAAGTTCATTGTTTGAGGATAACAGGCATTCCCCACTGCTTTCCTTTGAGATGGGGGTGGTTTGGATGTGGACTGGTTAAAGTGTCATTTAGCCATGTTAGACCAAATCCACTCTGCCAGTTTTCTTGCCCCAGCACCTGGGATTGCCCAGGAGCTCGTGCCAATGGAACCCTGGTGTATCCCTGAGCTGGGCATGGCCACAGCCTTTGCCTTGCACAAGGGCTCCCCTTGGGCCTTGAAAACTGCAGCTTGACCACCTCGGCTTTATTCCATCTCTCACTGGAGTGTGATGACAAAATGCCCACAAAAAGCCACTGAAAGTGCAAAAGTATGTACTTCCTGCATATATTTTACATGCTAACAAAATATATTTTTTCATATTTTCTTCCCCCTCTCCCTCTGGTTAGGTGTGGGTTCTACCACTATAATTTTATGCCACTGCTTGGAAATTCAGTTGACAGACAAGGTCCTGCTGTGCTACTAAACATAAACACTTCACCTTCTTGTTGTGTTAAGCCTTGGCTCCCCTTTTTTTTTCCACCAATGGGGTTTTTTTCTGCATGGGAATGCAAGCAGCTGAAGCCCAGTGAGAAAACATGAAAATAGATTTCTAGAAAAGTAACCAAAAGGGCTTTACCAGCATGACAAATTGCTTATCAAGAACTATTTTAGGAACGTGAGGAAATGAAACTTTGATGAGAGAGTTCCAAGAGGGAAGATTTACTGAGGAGCTGAGGGTTCAAAGCAGGATGACAGCACAGCTATCAGGAAACCTTCTTTGCACCTGTTTCTCCACCAGCTGCCTAGCAATGCTTCCCCTCCTTTCTGCTGGCAGCTGAACAGCCAAAATCTGCATCCTCTTTTGTACTAATCCTCTCTGTCTGTCTGGAAATGTTTGCCAGTCAGCTCATCCCCTCCTCCTCCTCAGCACAGACATAAGATGTAATTTCTGATTTTAATGCCCAGCTGTGCTCCAGAGACCTCCTATAAATCCAAGTCACACTCTTGGAGAACAGGAGCATAGCCTGCCTCAGTTTCCCACCTGTAAGAGGGAAATACATTACAGCTTTCTTTCCTCTGCATTGTCAGTACATTACCTAGTCAGGATCCCCAGGCTGGGGGCTCCTTCCCTCATCTAACACCAAGAGAGCCCCCTCAGCCTCAGCTTACAGGAGCTGTCCTGATCTAATGGTGCCCTAAGCATGTCCATCACACTGTGAATCAGAGCCCCAAAAGGACAAAGTGCAGCCTTGCCCTCTGCCTCTGCTTTGCCCATGGGCACTTTGCAAGGTCTCCTCCAAGCTTCATGGCTAAAATGTAGATTTCAAAAGCAGGAGTCTTGCCTTCCCCCTGCATACTTCTCTGCTGGAGAAGTGCCCCAAACTCTCTCTTGCTGTGCCAGATCCCAAGATCCCAGAATATTGCACTTCTGACTCTCTGCTGTGATAAGATAGCAGGAATGGATAGCCTTGCTGAAGTCCACAGAGCATCATACAATGTCTTGCTTTCACACCAAAAATTATTTTGGGGGCAGTTTCGGATGCTGAAGAAAGATACCTCATGACACAGACACAAGAGAGGCTGATTTCGGGATGTGGTGCATGGGAACTGCCTCAAGCAGGGTGCTGAAGAGACATGGACAGTTTGCAGAGGAAAGAAGACCAACCCAGAGGATGTGGTGGGGTGTCTACTCTTCAGTCACAAGGCAGGGCACCAGCACATCTTTGCTTTGGGTGAGGAGCTTGTGCAGACCTTCCTTTGAAGAATGGGCTCACTATTTGGATGCTATGTGCTGCAGCAGGCAGAGAGGGCAGATTTGGCTTGTGAGCATGGCCTAGGGAGTCTAGGAAAAGACCTGGAAACTTCTCCCAGCAAATGTGAACTTGAATTATATCCCATAGTGACAGATTTCAAATAAAGGATGACCCACTTAGCACTTAGCCAAGGAGCCCATATCAAATTCCCAGGCTTTTCCTCCTCTCTAACAATGAGAAAATTGTTTTAAATTAATCTTATATATCAAGCTCGTGACCTCCCTAAAGATTTAATTTTAACATCCATGGCTGAAATGCCATTTTCAGTGTGTGAGCTACATTGAGGACAGAGCTCTCTGCATCACATTAGGCTCTACTTTACTTTGTTTCTTTGGATCTTTTCCACCCATATCCTCCCTTTGCTCACAGACCTTGCCCTGGTTGTTGGCTACTGTAGGGACGGCAGAGGTGGAGTAAAGAATTGCAGATGAGAGGCAAGACATGGGCTATGCACCTGGAAACTTTAGTCAGACTTGTATTTTCTGGTGTAGTATGACACCATGGTTTTCAGTAAACTGATGGGATTGGTGCTCCTCTTACTGTGATTTGATTGTTGTTACCTCAGGAGCACCAGAGGATTCATCCCAAGTCCCAGGCTTTTTGAACTGGGGGGATACAGGGAGATGCAGAGAGTGTGCTACAACACTTTCTAGTATGAGTTATGTGAATAGTGCACAAAAATGTAGAACACTTGGATGCATGTAGACAAATAACACGTTTTTTGCATTCATATGTACCTTATGTATAAGAATACTGTATATATGTAGTTATATATAAATACATATGTACACACACATCTGTAGATGCCTCTTACCACTGCACAGCCCTCTGGAAAGCAGTACTGTGCTCTCATGCCTGGCCACCGTGAACAGGTTTTCAGTGTCTCCCTTGCATTTTCAACCAGAAAGACTCTCTAAATTTTGGGGCTCTTATGCCCACTCTCCCCATATTTTATTGCACAATCAAAAGCTGGCTTTGGCTGATGTCTGCTTTTGGCATGTCTTTTGCCAGGACAAGGAGCTTGGCCTAGGCTACAGCCCAGGCTACATCCATGGTGATGTCTTTGACTGCATTGATATCTTCAAGGCATCATGCAGCATCAGTGATGTCATTGACGGCAGTGATATCTTCAAGGCATCAGGCTTGCATCACAGCAAGGCTGTGGTTTATGTTGAAGAGGCAGACAGCACAGAGTAGATGTTATTCTGTCCTCTGTAGAAAGCTCCTGGGACAGCAAGACCAACTCTTGAAGCTTTCACCCAACAATCTTTGACCCCTTTTGAAAGGGCTGCCTTTTTCCTCTTTCCTTGCAGCCCTCTCAGCAAAAGGGCTGAGCCCACGCCAGTGCTGTGGCACCAGGGCACTGCAGCCACACCGTGAGTGCCTGACGGGGTCGGTCGGCGCTCGGGGCCGAGAGGAAGCCCAGCACCTTTGCACACTGGGGCCCTTCACAATGACTTTTGTTGGTGATGGCGCATGTTTGGTTGTACTCATTAAATCTTGTTAAACAGGAAACAGGTTTCGAGGCAAGAGGGTCCCCGAGAGTTCAAGCTCCTGCCTTCAAATGTTCTTACAAGATGCACAATTGGCACTGACTTACAGGAAATGTTTAATTGGAGTCGGAAGGCGCTGGCTCTGCTGACCTTGTAGTGCATTCCTCTGGGTGCTCCTCTCACAATGATTTTCACCTATAGCTCGAATCAGTGATTTATTTATACCAGCCAATGGAGAGTCCGACAGCACCGAGGGGCTGAGCGGACCAGGGATATGCAGCGAGCTGGAGGGAGGAGCAAGCAGCAAGGAACAGTCCTGCAGCAGAGAAGGGGCTTGCCACAAACACAAGAGTGACATATTTATGAGTCCAGTATCGGTTGCCTGCACTGATAAGCCATGGTCATTAAAGGAAGGAAAAGTCACCTTTGTGTATATAAAATATACAAGATTCATAGTCTGAAAAGACTTGACAGGAAAACATTAGGTAAATAAAGGATATCCCATAAAGCATAATGTGAAAATTAAATTACCTCATAAGGGAGGAAGGCTGTCTGTCCCAGCAGTGAGAGTGAGGAAAAAAGAAATTCCTCTTTTCCATCTCGAAGCTGATTTGGCTTTAGGGTTTTGGGTGGATCTAGACACATTGTTACTGATGTCTATAAAAAAAGCATTAATGTCCATTATGTCAGACTGGAAATGCTGCAGTTTCCCATAAATTTTCCCTGCATGCTTGCAAGGTGGTGAAAAGCATCTTAAGCACTGCTGCTCTAGGTGGCCAAATAACAGAAGTACTATCTGGACTTTCAGTGTTGTTTTTAGTTTTCATGTCTCACTAGATTTTATTTTCATCTGATTTTGGAAGCTTCCTAAATCACTTGGAAAAGTTTTCTGCCCTCCTCCCCAGACATTTCTTTTCTGGTGAGTGAAACATATCCAGGATCTACCTAGTTTTGCTATAACTGGTCAGGAAGCCTCCAAAGCTGAAGAAATGTTGAAATATCAGGAAGAGGCAAAAGGAGGGAAATCAAGAGGGTCCACTTATTACACTACTCAACAAAAAAGATAATGGGGAAAAAAAGGAGAGAAAGAGGAAATAAAAGTTAATCCAGCATTTAAGAAGTCCATAACTTTAAAAAACCAAATTTTTAAAAATGTATTCCTATTTTTACAGAATGAACAATTTCACAAATAAGAGGTCTGCTAGTGGCTGTCCCCGTGGAAGGCATGCACAGCCCCTGCCTTGCATACAGGTGGCCAACAGGTGACATTGCTCATGTATGGCTTTGCAGTCTCAGCAGCAAATCCCTGCAGGTACAGCCCTCAGCCCCTCTGACGCTCAAAACTGAGAGCCTCACTGATTCACAGGGTGTTGTCACAATGCTTTTGTTGGGAAGGAGCTGATCTGACCTGAACCAAGCCAATCTTTTTTTTTTATTTCAAACCTTTATCCTGAAGATACAATTCAGTGATTAGGTAGACCCAAATCCAGATCGTAGCCATCATTAAAGTCAGATTTATTTTTTCCCCAGTAGAATTCACAGACCACCATCTATTTATAAATGTAACAGTCTGCTTTAGTTCTCTCTCTTCATGGAAAAAGCCTGGGGAAAGTCACTTCCCCAATGTGCTGTGGGATTTTGGAGGGATAACTTTAGCAAAGAGCGCCAGTTTCTTGGGTCTCTGCTCCCAGGGACCTGTGCCACACTTGCTGAAAACCACATTTAACTTCTCTGGTGCATCAGACAAGCACAAACCTCTCTGGTGAGGAGTCAGAAGCCCAGGAAGTGAGAGCCCTTATTCAACCTAGCCTGCCTTTTGCACTGGAGGTTGCACTAACATCTCTTCCCACCAATTCTTCTGCTCCGGATCTTTCCAGGTCTGGGTCATGTTGCTGCCACATCCCATTCTGACCCTGAAGTCCTTTGCTTCCCAGGAGCTAACAGTGTCCTCTCCAGAGCACCTCCAGCCCTTCAGGACTCTGCACCAGGAAGATGTACTGAGTATTTGTATGGCTGACCATGAAGTAACTGAAGGGAAGAAAAAGAGCAAGAAACCTGTGCTGGGCAAACTGAATTCAGTCAAGGTGAAACTTAATTATGTTTGCAGACTAGTAGTCTGATGGCATCACTTTTGCACATCAACATTAAAAAATTGTTGGAATACCAAGCCATAAAGAATCACCATAAAGACCTCTCCTCCCATTTTTGGAATGCCCACATTATAGACCCATGGTGTTAAACTTGGAAGTTTCTTTTCCCAGTCAAAACAAACACAGGACTTTCTTGGCAATGAATGCTGCTTCAGTGACCTCCATTGGTCTGGCTTTTACCGGACAGGGCCCTCACTCTTTTGGAGCTGCCTTTTCTTTCCAAGTGCATGGGAGGAGGTCCCTTATCTTTATCATATATCTTCAAAAGGTGCCTCTGAGCAAGGCAATCAGTATCACAGACAGGTTTGTGCTTAGGAAACTGTGACTAATGAAGCAATAAATCACTGATTTGCCACCTCTGGAAATGCAGTTTAGTCCAATTCTGTCACCTTTATCCCCTGCCTTTGGGGATATTCTTTTATTTTAAGGGGTTTACTTTCAAAACTCTGCATGTGATCCCCCCCCCCCGCATTAGATAAAGAAGGTGTGATCTAGAAGAGAGAGCAGTTTTGCAAGAAGCCTGCCTGATGAGGCAGCTTCATTTCATTTGATTGGGGATTTTTCTTTAATTCACTCTTTTGCCCTTTGCTGATGTCTCAGTTCCTTCTCTAATAAATAACTGGTCCACATCACTAAAGCTCTGCACATAACTCAGAGCAATTTGTTACTGTTGGCAATGTCTGTGCAGAGGGGGCCCAGGAACAGACCAGCATGGAAGCAGTCATACCTCCCACTCTTCAGGAGCAAGATTTCTGCCTGATTACAGAAGGGGTCATTAGTAGGACAATGCAAAGCAGGTCACATACAACTCCCTCCACACAAATTGCGTGTGCTGCAAGATACTCACACAAGCTGCTCTACCCAGGAGTATCTGGCAGGACAAATCAGTCCTGTGATATCAACACCACAGATGTGACAGAACACAGAAAAACCCCAATACATATTCATACTTATTGAACACAATGAAAGTGTGTGCACACTTTATACAACCCTGGGCCCAGAGGATAGCTTAAAATGCAGAAATTCCTTTAGAAGCAGTGATATAATGAATCCAGTAGTCCTAAGGTCCTTCCAAAAGTTAGATTATAAACACAGTCTCCAAACAATTGGTGAGGTTGTAACATTAAGGGTCATGAACAGCTTTAAAAGGAAATGAGAAATTACTACATGGGGGTTGTTTTTCCCCTGCCCCTTATCTCTCTGCTCTTCATGAGCACTGAGCAGTGCAAAGAGGACACTTTTTCCTGGCGTGGTTTTTTGATGCACCCACCACAAAATACTTACCTGGTAGTCAAGACACAGGGAGACAGGGAGTTCCAGGTTCCTGCCTGGAATGGAAGAGCTCAGCCCTTCTCTGTCTGCAAAAAGGTTTCGGGGTTAGCTAAGGGCATGTGGCACTATGCAAGTGGGGCACCTACTCTGTTTCTTCCCAGGAAGGTCATGAGGGTTGAGGGAGGAAGAACAGCAGCTCTTGGTTCACAGAAAAAAATCCTTCAGTCCTCATACATACCAGCTGCTCCAGCTCCAGCTCAGAGGGGCCTTTCTGAGCTTTCCTGTTTCCACACACTTAGGAGCACATAGTGCCTGATGCACCTTTCCTGTTGCAGCCACATCCCTCAGGAACCCTTTTGGATGCTGTCCTGGGTTGACTATATGATGCTTTTATCCCAAATCATCTCATTCTGTTTATGCTGACTAATAAGTTTTGCACCTTTAAGAGTGTTCCAGAGAGTGAATGGGGGGAGAGAAGAAGCGTGCAGCTTGTTTTCAGACACTGCATTCCACTCCTCCACATTCGTCCTCCTGGACTGTTGTTGTCTGCGGACAGACAGTGGGACAGAGCTCTTCTTTGCTTTTTAGTTAGTATTAGCTAGCTGAGGCAAAGAAGTTCCCTGGACTGTGTTTTTTCCTTTTCCTTTGGACCCCTTGAAACCTGCTCTGGACTGAACACCCAGGAGAGCACCGGCAGCTGCAGCTGTGGCCTACCAGGCCGGGCCTGGCCTGCGACAATTCCAGCACTGGGACTGATCAGAGACTGAGTGAGCTGAGCTGCAACCCGGGGTTTTCTCAGTTTGCCATCTCTTTTAGAGTGGCAAGGTGTCTCATTATTTGATATTGTTTTGGTTTTATTGTTTAATAAACAGTTTTTTCCCACCTTTCTCCAAGGAGGTATTTTTGACTCCCGGACCAGTTGTGGGGAGGGGCTGATTTGATCTGCTTTTCCCACCGGAGCTCCTTTGGGGGATTCTTCCCCAAATTTGCTCTAAACCTGGACAGATGCCAAGACATGGAAGGAGGGAGCAGAGGGAACATTATTTCTGTACACGCTTGGGTCTCTGTGGATGTTGGTACTTGAGCCTGGAAACCTTGGGGCTCAATGGAAGAGCATCAAATGGAAGTTGAAAAATAAGTCAGGAGGGCAACTGGAGGGCAACTGTTGTTTGCCAGGGCTGTAACATCTGGGCTCAGTGGCACCCACCATGTGCCAGTGCTTTACAATTTCAAAGCTGTCTTATTTGTTTCTGTGGGAATTTTGGGGAAGTTTGTTATTTGCTGTTGGGTTTGTGTTTTTGTTTTGCTTTTTAACAAAGCACCTCTCAAAAGGGTATGCTTTCCAAAAAGGCATTGTTTAAGGTAATAATACAAGAGGGAAAATGGAGAATGTGGGGGAAGGCAGGAGAGAAGCAAAGCAGACAGAAAACCTCTACAGCTGCTCTCAGTAGAAAAACTCTGGTTTTTCTAGGTGCGATGGGTTAAAAACAACAGGGCCTCCTGGAAATTTTCAGATGCGTTCCATGGAAGGCCATTTATTCTGGGCAAAAAAAAGAAAAAACCCTCAGATATTTCTTGAAATGTGATGTTGTTGTTTAAGAGGACAGGAGAGCCAAGCAAGGCAGAATACCAGGCTCCCAGAGCTCATGCCCAAAGCACAAACATCTGTGGCAAACTGGATTTTGGCTCTGGCCACACTAATGACCAAAAGAAAAGCCATGATGACCATTTTCCTGATGAGGTTATAGGAGACTTGAATAAAAGCCACAGATTACCTGGATCTCCACTTAGGGCCTCCACCACTGGCTCTTTGGCAGAACTGGTTTGCTTATTTCTGAGGAGGCAGTCAACTGGAAGAGGTAAGTTTTAAAACTCAGATTGGGCAAATGAAGGTGATTTGAGTTGCTTGGCTCCAAATACAACAGAAAACAGCAAATGGAAGATGAGGGAGCAAAGAGAAATGGCAGGGCACACCATGACTCCACTCTGTGAGCACAACACCGTGACTCCACTTTGTGAGAGCAACAGCTGACTTCTCCCCTGCATGCCACCACTTTGGCAAATTTCAGGAAGGGCAAGAGCATAATAGATGGCTGTGCTGATGATGGACACTGCCTACATCAGTCATCTGCAGGAGAAATCAATGCACAACAAGCCTCCTGTCTTTGACATCAAGCAGAAAGATAAATGCTTAATATCAGAAGGGACAGGCAGAAGATTACATCTTTCCCCATCCCTTTAAAGATTTGTCTTGAGCAGTGTATAATTAATGCTAATATGCAGGTACCTCAAATAATGCATGAGGTTCAAACAGCCCTGCTGATTACCAGTTAATTGCAATAACAGGCTTTACATGAGAGGCTGGTATTAAATTAAAACTATTTGTTTTACCTGCATAACTTATATTAGTGACAACTTATCGGGCAAAAGGTTGAACCCAGGCAGTGTGAGGTGAGAACAGACTTCACAAGATAGTGGCATTCACCTCACTCTGGATGTTTCACAAGCACCTGGGTACCTAATAGGGTCTCACAAAGGAAGGATCCTGTGGGATATCTCTCCACCTGTGTAACACCTATTATTACTCTGAGCCTCTGCATTAGTTGCACAAAAATAAAACAGCTACTCACACATATAAAAGTCAGACACAGCTACTTGTCTTGTTGGATCAAGATAAAATTTCTTGCATCTCCAAAACGGAACTAAATGGAATTAAAAATCACAAGTTCTCATGGGATTTCCTGTACTTCCCATCTCAAGGCAGGCTACCAATCCTGCCTGAACATTTCACAGCGCTACACCTTGCAAGCCAATTCTGGTCAGATCCAGCAATGGCCTCCTTCCTTAAAATGGAAAATATTTTATGTAAGATATCTATGCACACGCTAACTTCAAGTTAAAAAAAAAAAAAAAAAACAACCAAAAACAAACAAACTGAAGTTTGGTTCAAGTCTGGGCTTTTAGATTAACTCTGCTTACGTGCTTATTTTTGCTCTGTACTCATTTTTGTCCTCTTAACATGCTTATCCTTTCCTTCTCTTGCCCAGCATTTCCAGACCTGCTAAATCTGCCCCTTTTTTGTGACATGTTTCTCTAGAAAGAATGAGCCCCTGGTCCTTCCTCCCCCTTATCCCTGTGTAAGTAACATCCATCGCTGTATCAGCCCCTGACTGAGCAGCACTAGGGAAGGGTTGAGGTATTGCTTCCTACCCTTGACAGGTGCCATAACAACACTGAACCACCTCAGCTTATAAAACTTTCCATTCTACAAACTGTTGCACAGACTTTTCCTCTTGTTATTCCGTCCTCCCTGGAGGCTTCCTGGCTCTGCTTGTGCCAAGGCAAAAAGCCACTCACACTTCTGCAAGTACAAAAGCCAAAGACAGACTTTCTCCATCTCGCACAGCGTCTAGAAGAGCCAGTGAAGTGAGCCCAGCCTCAGGGGTCCTCTGTGATGGGCCCAGCTGGCATTGTCCCCTGGGCTAGGCTCTCTCTGAGGCATGGTGCTGGGAATCTGCCCACCAAGCAGGGCAGTGCTTGGGCTGAAATAGAAGACCCAGAGGAGAAAAATAACCACACAGAGGCACAGGAATTCTTCTCACACACCAACCAGTTAGCCCTTCTCTGTGGAGGGGTCAACACCCACGGGCACTTAGCACTTACAGAACTTAGTTACACAAGCAACATCATAACCAGAACTAGGAAATCAGGACTGAGTTTGAAGTGTGGGGATGCCAGTTTGGTTGTGGAGGAGGTAACAAATGCCAGTGCTAAGTAAAAGCAGTAATGCACACATGAAGAGCACAAGCACCTCAGAGGGTGATCTTCAGAGAGATGCCTGATACTCTTCCTCTCACTGCATTCCTCACTGTCCTTTTCTGCCTCTTATAAGTGTCCAGACTAAACTAGTTTAAATCACTCCATCTCTGTGGCCATCAACTAATTCAGACAACTAGCTGAAACAAAACATCTAGATTTCAAGCAAGTGGAATGAATTCCCTCCCTTGGGATCCAGATGCTTAGATGTTGTTCAAAAGTTCTCATTTCCCACATGACACATTCTCTGTTAGCTTGTAGCTCAGAGACACAATGCAGCAGTCATTTGTCCAAGAAAAAGAGGAGCTCCTTGCAGAGGCTGCATTTTGGGACTGTCAACCTCCTGTACACCCTTCCCTTTAGCAATGCTTTTATCTTCATGCAAATCAAGCTATTATTGCTGGTTGAACCAGTAGCCCAGTACAAGGATTATGCTTGGTCTTCTCCTCAGGAAATGCAAAAAAATTTGCTTATCAACCTAACTATGTGTGGAGAAAGCACAAGAGAAGGCTACTGGGGAGGCGAGAAACTGTACTGTTTCTAAAATATTTAATATTATAATATATTATTGTACATACTCCCTTTCGCATGGTTTGGGCCATTTTGTTGGGTGTTTTACTCCACATCAAGCAGCACTGTGTTTAAGGAGTAATTTTTTACATCCTCTCACCTTCAGTTGATGATAACCATTGTGGAAAAGCTGCAGACCTGCAGCCGCAGAAGCAACCAAAGAGTTAAGTATTGACTGGGCCTGCTCAGAGGTAGAGTGAGAATATTTCTGACATTCCAAGGCTTGCAAGCAGGTGGACAGGACCTCAGCACAGCAGCAAGAATTAGTGATTTCCACTCTTCACTTACATTCCTACAGACTGGAAGGTGGAATAAGAGACATTACAGCAGCCTTTGTCCATCAGAGACACCGTCCAAGCAGAGGAATCCTTGCAGAGACTGTCTTAAAAACCAACCAACCAAACAAACAAACAAAATAACCACCAAGAAAAACCCACCAAATAACCCAACAAATTTATTCCTTAATTCCTATTAGTGGTTTAACTTAGTTTGGCTATAATTCATAAAGCAATTTCAGGCATCTATCCAGCAGAGATGTGCACAGTTTCTTTGACAGTGGCACCAGAACTCCTGTACTGGCGGGAGAGCATGTACTGGCAAAAGTGCTTTCAGCAAAACCCAGAAAGAGAAACTGCAAAAACAAGAGCAAATAAAATAATACCCTAGGCAGAGGATAAAGAAAAGGCTAAAGTCAGCATTTTATCTGATAGTCTGTCTTCAGGAAATGCCTGTGAAAACAGTTTTGGAAAGTAATAGCTGATCTGGATGCAGATATTCCCTGAAATAAGAAAGGTGGAAAATCCTTGTGCCATTTGAATGATTTTTTTGTTGTTTTGGTTTTGTTTTTTTAAGAAAAAAGAAAATAGTTCTCACTAGAAGAGAGATATTCTGCCACCCCAGGAAAGGCAGAGTGCCTTTTATGGATAAAGTATTAGAAGATACAAAGCTGACAGGCAAAGGAGACACATAATTCTAAGTGCAAAAGGAAATAAGTCTGCATGAAAAATGAGTGAATGGAAAGGGATAGACAAACACAAAGAAGGTCACTATGGTGTTGAAGTGTTTACCTAGAGAGGCTCTTTCTGAATCTCTGAGTGCCATCATCACAGTTTTCCTCATTCTCTGAATTTTTATGAGCTTTGTTTGGTTGGTGTTTTTTAATTGACAGACAATTGTAGCTGTGAAAATCTGAACCTTGCTCTGCTCTGCTGCATACCTTCTCTTCTTTATTCACTTGAAGGCGTGCATTCTGCAGGAGAGGGAAACAGCCGGAGATCTGGCAGGTGTCACACTGCCATTAAAGACAAGAAATGTGTCTGCAAAGGTTTTCAACTGTTATAACATCCTGTCTAACCACCCCAATTAAGCAAGGGATTGTAATTGCTGCCCCCAAAATAGGGCTTCACTTCATCCCTCACATTCACACTTGCTCAAAACATACATGTCTCTTGCAATGGCAGTGGACTTGATCTCTCTGTCAATAGCTTTTTATGGGGACAGAAGCTGAGTGCAATGGAGCCACACATCTGCAATGCAAATGATATCCTAAATGTGTCTCCTGAAAGCAAATGCACAGCACATGGGAGCCCTGACGATGTACTGTGTCCTGAAACCTGGGAGCAGCATAAATAACACCAACCTCATTGTCAGCACCCAGGGCCCTGGGGCAGCACTGCCATGGGGGCACACTTGGTTGTAGGGTGTGCACATAAGCAGGCATTCTCCCCTTCAATTTATGTTTTTTTCTCCGTTGGTTTAAAGACAGGAGAAAGCTCCTGAAGAAGAGGCATGGAGAGGTGCCCTTGTGCCTGGAGCTGGCGGAGTGGTCTGCAGGGAGGATGGTGGAAGATGCTGCACCTCCTGGCCTACTTGGCTGAAATGGCAGCTCAAAACTCCAGGCTTCCCTCAGTTGTGGTTTGTGGCTTATGGTTTCTTGGGAGGAAGGGCTCCTGAGGGGAAATAAGGGAGCTGATGCCATAAAACAGGCTGTAAATCACATGTCAGCTTTTATGGCCAACATTCATATTTGTAGAAGCATCTTTCAGTTTGCTCAGGCTGCTGGGCTGTAGGATGGCTCTTACTGAGCTGGGCAATATTGGGACTGTGCAGGCAGCACTGTGGAAACAGATCAGGCACCCTGCAGACAACACTGGGGTTGGGATCCCAGCAGGTAGACTGGGATTGGTGTTTGGGGGCTGCAGAAGCACATGCATTTCACTCAGCTGTAGCCAGTCCAGAGCCCCTGAAAGTGCCAGGTATATTAAATACTTGTAGGCTCAGATACTGGATGCAGCACACCTGGAAACTGTGCTGTAGAAACGAAGTGGCAGCCTGCCATCTGAGTCAGGCACTCCAGCATCCATGTCTTCCTCACATCTGGTGCCAGAGTCAATCAGCCAAACCAGATGCTGATCCAATATAGCTGTTACTGGCATGGAAATGGGAAGGGAACCATCCCAAATAACAGCAATGTGAATATCTCTTTAGAAACTGCCTAAGTAAATAGATTAACACAATAACCTAATCCAACCAAAAATTAAAAATTATTTCCCTGAACAGCAGCAAGTGGAAGATAAGAACCAGACTTTATCAAGTCCAGAGGCCTCCTGGACAGAAGGAAAAACAAGTGGAAGATCAAATGGATTGTGGGTCAAGTAAAGCACTAGGCAAAAAGGTTTGAGCCAAACCACAGGACACATTTGTCAAGCTCTTAAAAAAATAGAAATGCAGGATCAAAGCAGAAGCACTTTGCAAATATTAACATTTGTCACCTACTTTTACTTTTGATGTGCTTCATTTTGAAGACATTTCTCCCTTTTCTCTCTTTTTTTTTTAACAGGATAATCTAATCTTTCAGTACACACACTTGCCTTCTTCAAAAGAAACACAGGGACAAAATTACTGAATCATGGAAGACTTTAATAAGAACAGATTAAAAGAACCAACATATGGAGAACAAATATTAAAAATATATTAAGCAGCAGTCCAGGGAAATGTTGTTAACACTATAGTCAAATATTCAAACATAAAGGTTTTGGTAGTTTTCCCAACAAAATACAAATGAAACAATAACTCCTTGTATTGCTTCACATTTGAGTGGAGGAAGAGCATTCCTGTAGCACTTGAGTCAGCAACAACATAAAGAAAATCACATTAGCACCAAATGGATCACATTCATTACTGATCCGTAGGTATTGTTATGGAGATGCTACCCCATTGATTACCAGGATGAGAATATGGTTTCAAAAAAAAAAAAAAAAAGGCAAGGATAAAAAAAAAAAGGTTGAAAACTCTTTATGGAAAAACTCTTTATGGAGCATCTGAGCATCTTCAGCTGTGTGTGTGTCCCTGCTACACCAGCAAGAGGAGTCCTTACTCAGCAGTGCGCTGATGTCCCTGCAAGACTGGGTTACAGCTTTGTTTTCTTCTGCCCTTCAGTCAGAAGGTTTCCGTGTCTCCACTGACATCCTGAGCCATGGGACTGCGGAGGGAAACAGCCTTGGAGGACCTTGGGCCTATGTGGAGAGCAACCTGCTGCACACTGGGCCTCGGCGACCTTTTGCGCGCTGCAGCCCAGGCGCTGCTTCGCACGGCCCAAGATACACAACAACAACAATACCTCAGGCTGAATTTAGGAAATTCGGTAATTGTCAAGTGTGGTAAATCATCTTTAAAGCAAACACTCTTGAAAGCACGGAGATAATGTTCATTCCCCGGGGACGAGGCGGTAGCGAGGAGTAGTGAGGCTGTGGGCAGGGTTTCAAAGCAGCCCCATCACACTGGGCGAGATAGTGCCGCCCGCTCCCGACGGGATTTGAGACTGCTGGCACCAGGGTGACAGGCCAGCAATCGTTAACAGGGGAAGTCTGTCTGGTGCCTGCTCTTTGTTCCAGCCCCACTTTCATATTTGAGAACCCTTAGTGTATACTTTCTATTCACAGCAACATTTCAGCCTGTCGCAAGTGTGGCCCCGGTGATTATAGTTAGGCAAATACAGCAAGAACCCACACATGCTTGAGCCCTTCAAAGTATCTTTTTTCCCCCCCCGCTCAGTTTCCACTTGTTAATATTTGACCGAGTCTGTAGTTTGAACAAGTACTTCCCAAATATATTTCAGCTTTCAAAAAGGAAAAAAGAAAAGGCACTGAACGTTTATGGTGTTCAGAGCATTTATGGCTGAAACTCGTTCTGCAGGTTCAGCCATCTGTCCTGCCCATCCTTGCACAACCGTTCTCTTGTAAAATGCAGTCGGCCTTCTTATTGGGGAATGCTCAACACCCCTGGCACCACAGTCAGTTCCTCGATATCCCACCAGGATGACTTCTTGGAAATACTAAAAGCAAGGAAGATGCTAGGAAGATGTGGCTCAAGATGCTTACAGCTGCAGAGGGGAAGAAGGCATTGAAATGTAGATAACTATCTCTTAAGGGATCCACCTGAAGGAAGGGCATACACAAAGTGAGGGATTGTGATCACCTCCCTAGAAAGATGATGATGGGATACATACCTCTGACTACATGAAAGGGAATTGCAGTACCAGGAGGAACATCAGAGATGGGCCAATGTAAATGTTACTCATATTAACAAGTATGGTAATTGCCATTCCTAACTGCTATCCACATGAAAGAGCTTGTCAAGGGGACCTATTCCTGTTATTCATGATTAGGAGAAATGTACCTGGAACTTCACAGAAGCTGGAAAGCACAGAGTTCCAGCATCTCCAACCGCTGCCTTTCCAAGCACTTTACAGTCTTAGCACAGGTGACTCAGTGGGATTTTACACAAAGGCTTCTTCATTCTGCTTCTGGCAGCATAAAACATTTTAAAGAGGATATCAATAGTGCTGTTTTTATAGAGGCTATAACAATCGTTCTTATGTGAATCTGTTCAACTGTTTTAAATCTCCTTAATCCTATGAGTGGACAAATGTGAAACCAGAGAATTTTACAGACCCAGCTTCTTTTTTTTCAGTCATGCACATGTACCAGTGCTGGATTTCATATTTCTGTATATAAGCCTATGCCCTGTACATTGATATATTTTGCTCACCAAGATAAGAAAACAAGGATGCTGTCATATTAATAACAAGGCAGCCCATTTTTCCTTTGAAGAAAAGTTCTTCTTTAAAAATAAGCTTTATGATAAACATAAAAAATTGTGTATTCTTAGAAATTATGGGTATTTCTTAGCATGCCAATATAGAACTATTATAATGACCCTCAAACAAGCCTGAAAGGCTTTTCCATGAGCAAGAAAGGAATATGTGGGGTTCATCTCAAAGTCTGTGTAATTACACAGACCTACAGGTACTGTAAAAATGGTGTGGGAAATGCAATGTATGACAGCCAACTCCATTTTTATATTTGCCTTGCCTGTAACTGGAACAAAGTTACTGTAGGTGAAGCTCAGTCCCACTACAGCAATCAAAAAATTCTGATCTCACAGGGACACCAGGGGAAAAGATGTTGGGAAGACTGAAAATGGGAGAGAAGGTTTTTCTAACAGGTTAACTACTGAAAAATAAATAGCTAAGGTTAATAACATTTATTAGCAGTGCTTGTCAAGTGTTTGAACTGAGCAATTTTTTACCAAATTTATCTCACTTTACCATAGGAAACCTCAGAATTACAGAAACCTTCAAAGGTTTCTGTAGAAAAAGAAGAAGAAAAAGAAGAAGAAGAAGAAGAAGAAGAAGAAGAAGAAGAAGAAGAAGAAGAAGAAGAAGAAGAAGAAGAAGAAGAAGAAACAACTATGGCTCTCCATCCTCCCTAATGGCTGTTACAGTGCTGTTGAAGACACACAATCTCACAGTGCCCCTGCAAACCTCTTGGGTGAAAGCACAGTTTTGTTGAGTTGAGCTTTATGTGGCCACTTAAATAAGTATAAAATTTTCCATTGTTTTCTTCCCATTCTTCTCACAGATCATGGATGCTTCCTGTCCATTTCACAGACTGCAGATGTTAATGCCACAACTCCACTGTCTCTCCTCCACTACCCCTTTTCCAGGTGCCCCTTTACTTTCAAACATGCTTCTTCCACTCTACCTTCTTATCTTCTACTTTCCCACTGGGCAATCACAGTTGGAGCTGTTTTGTCATTTTTTTTCCCTGGAAGACATCCCTCTTTCTGCAGCTCATGGAAATATCACAGCTTTCTCTTCACTAGTAACACCTCACCAGCTCAAGCAGGCTAGAAGAGGCAACCTGCAATCTCTTGTCTATAAGGCCAATGAGTGCTGCCAAATGACCTCTTTGTAGCATTTCTTCCTCCTGGAAATGCAAGCATGGAACAGTTAACATTTTCAAAGTGTAAATCAGGCTCCTATCTTGGATGCAAGTGGTACAGTTGTGTTTAAATCAGCTCATAAAATGAAAACTACATAATGAATGAGCACAGAAAATTGACTTGGCAAAACTCCACTGCAATGATTTGTTTTCCAAAGTGCAGCTGATTTACAGATTTGAGGCCTTCACTGGTGCTCTCTAGGTTTAAAGCAAGATATTTCAACAAAAATTATAGCTGAAGAGCTGCTCTGCTAATCCAGGAAATGTTCTGAGGGTGACAGTAAACGCTCGAGGTATGTGCGAGAGGGCTATGTCCCAGCTGGTACTGTTACATCTCTGCACAAAGCAGCCAAGCAAGCAGAGTTCCTGGATTTATTGGCTTTCCAGGACCCTGCCCTGCCCATGGCCCCAGAGCCATCCCACCACTCCAGCAGGCCAGGCATGGGTTTAGCTGGATTCCTGTGAATTCCCACCAAGTTTCCACCCCTGGAACAGGCACGTGCAGACCCTGCTGGCTCTGTGTGATTCCCAACTACCCAGCCCCAAAACTACCCCTGTTCATGGGGGCAGGGTGATTCCTTGGAGGGCAGACGGAAGCCTTCGAGGGCTGAACCATGAGTCACAGCCCTTGGACGAAACAAATGCTGAACAAGGCACTTCCGTTTCTCTTAATAAAGGGAGAACACAATCTCCGTGTTCTAGCACCTATCTGTGTTTTCCAACCCCAGCATTTAAGTTTCATCTCATTCCTGAGCAAGGAACCAAAAGTTCTTGGAGAGATTGACCTACTACATGCTTTGTCAGTTGTAATGTAAGTCTCATTCCTTAATAAATGGGAAGGTGACTCTGTTGTGATGACAGAGGACCTGGTAGCTGACATCAAATGGAATGCCTGACTACACACCAGCTATCTGTGGGAAGGTGCCCACAGGCATTTAGGAGCTCTCCTGGATGGATTTTTTTTTTTTTTTCTTTCTCCAGCATGAAATAAGATGATGGAAATTTAAAACTACTTAAGACATAACAAAGTGCCCATCAGAGATAATATGAGCTGTACAACCCTACAAATGTCAGTGTCCTGAGTATCTTTAACCACCATGTCAATTTAAAAACCAAAACAAGAGCACAAGGGAAACTCAGTAGGATGGACTGTGCCCTCCCTTCAACTCCTATACTGCAATTAAGTCCTCTGGCTTAAGGATGTGATGAATGAGGTTGATTTCTCTTTTAGAGGATGTGATATTAGCTTGGAAAGCCATGGGGATATTTACTGACAGCTTCCTCACAAATGAAAATAGGAGAAAGAGTTTATTAAACTTTCAAACTTTTAAAGACGGCAGACTCAAATTATTGTTCCATATATGATGTGAAGAATAGAAAGACAGAGGCCCTTCTGCTGTGGGGTGGGAAGATGGCTTTGTTTCTAGCAGACCTGAACTCCAGAAGTTAGGAAACCACAGATATTTCATATCACTCATTTGCCTGAGTCTGTGTAAAGAGAAGCTTAAAAGTTCTGCCACCATATTCTCTGACCAGAAGTACTGACAGTCATCCAACCCTCCTCAGGAAGCTGGGAAAGGCCTGAAGAAGAACTTTTACAGGACAGAAATTGGAAGGAGACAAACTCAAATTACCCAGAAATGACTTGGTTGCAAGAGGGGGATAGTCAGAAATGTAAATTCAGAGTTAAAGGTGTAAGATTTTCAGAGGGCCATCACAGTGCCTTGCCCAGCACCACCTGGACCTTTGTGACACATTTTGGAGGACACAGCAGGATGTGGCCACTGAATGGACAGCAGGCAGGAACTGGGAAACATGGCCCTTGCTAGTTCAGCTGGGCAAACAGGGCTGGACCTGCACCCTCCCAGACACAGAGCACCTGCCCAGCAAGGCATTCAGAGGCTTTTTTTTTTCCCTGGGGTTTTTTTGGCAGGAAAAAAGAAAATCCTTCAATTTTTCTGTACTTTTTTCTTGCTCCATTTTTTAGCCCTGGTTTCTTTCGAGCTACAAGTTCTTCCTCTTTGTGCCACCTCCATGACTTTCTTTTCCTCACAAATTGGAGTGGAAAAATGTTGGAGGAATAACAGAAAATTCTCTAAGAATTCTCTTTTTCTGGAGATAAATTCTGAAATTTTTTCTTCTTTTATTTTCATTTACAGATTTTCAAGCTGACAGTTTTCTCTATCAAGCCTTGGAAAGACTTGATAGCTCCTAAGGGCATGTGAAACCAAACTCACCACCCTGATTCTTAAAATCCTCAGAAGGTCAACATTCAACAATGCAAAGCCTGAGACTATTACTTCTTGCATTTGCACATCATTATTATCTACTCGAAACTGTAGCTGAAGGAAAGACAGGGAAAACCGCAGGGATGAATTCATGCGGCTACCAGGGAAAATTTGCAATTGCCTTAATGTGGATAGTATATTTTTTTCTGTCAATGCTTGCAGGGCGGTGTAAGACGGCAGCTTGGCTCTGTATGTGTATCACACAGAGTAGCAAGTTGGTGGCATGAGCAGAAGTTGGGTTAGGGTTTTTTTGCTTCACTTTTTTTTTTTTTTTTTTTTTTTCCAATAGACCTGGGCAAAGTTTTGTGTATTTTTCCAGTGACCTTGATTATGCAATTGGGCATGGCTGCTGCCCTAGACGACATCAAAGATGCCACTCTCATCAGGTGGCAGGTAGCCCCAGCCAGGGGCACCGGGCAGTGGCAGATGGCTCTCCAGCCTGCCTGGTTTAATGAACTTCTCGGGAAGCTCTTATTGTTCCCACTCTTTTTTTTTTTTTTTTTTTTTTTGAAGCAGGGAAGTTACAAAGCTGCCAGTCATAAAACACACAGAGGCATCAACAGTTAGACGATGATTTACTGCAAATCAACCGGATTATTTATTTCCCCTTTCGAATAAGGAGAGGAAGGTCCCAATCCAGAAACAGCACGTGCCTAACTCCAGCCAGGAGCTCAAACCCCACTGAAGTGAAAGGGTTAAATTCAGCCCCCTTTGAAGTCAGCAAGGGCAGCCCTTCATCTCAACAGGGCCGGCTCTTCCTCCCGGCACCCAGCGCTTTGATGAAGCCGCGCTGTAACACCCAAACGAGGTGCAAAGCCACATCCCCGCTTCCAGGGTCCCTCCCTGATGCCGACACAAGGCTTTGGAGCCGGGCTGGAGCCGGGGCCGGGACACGGCCCTTCTACCCTTTCTCCTGTAAACGCCAGGAACGTCAGGTGAGAAGCACCTGGCTCCTCTCTGCAGGCCTGGCATGGGCAGGCGGCAAGGAGCGATGACCCTGCAGAGGCAACGGGGTGGGGAAAGCAGAAGCATTGCTGCCCCAAATTTTCTATGCCATTGGAGACCCTTGATAAACCTCCTCACCAACCTCACAGGTACAGAGGAAACCAATTTCAGTCCCAAACTGCAAAAATGTGGCTAACATTACCCAGAAACCCTCCCATCACCACCAGATTATCTTTCAATGTTACCATAATTTTACCCTTCCCCCAAAGACAGATGAAAGCCACCTACGCCCAGTGTTTCAGGTGGTTGAATGTTAGTTGTTTTTGTGGTAGGACCTGGAAAACTAAGCTATGAGAGGTTTGTGCCTGGTTCTCTTTGAGTACTTCTCTCTCTTTGGTCCCTGTACCACAATTTCTGTTCCCTGAAAGCCTGGGAGGCAGACCTTACCAAGCAGGTAATCTGTCTCCCAAGTGCTCTTGACATAAGTGAGACAAGGAAGAATGAAAATTGCCCGTTAATCCTTGGTTTTCAGACTTTTTTTGCATCAAGAATTTTCTGACCAAAGCAAGTTCTTTCCAAAGCACCTTTTTCTTCTTTCCCTCCAAAAAAGGCAGAAAATTGAGTGAAAAATAAGAACCAAGAAAAATAAAAGATAAGCTCTGGTCAATCAAGCCCCATGTCTCTTGTCTCCAGTTTGTGATTATGTTTTATGATCTCAGACACAACAGATTGTGAGCCTGCAATGTTTGGAAATAGTAGATGATTAAACCTTCTGGCCAGGTGTAAATGCAACCTTTGTCTTCTGATGACTGTGTGAGAATTACCTTCCTTCTCAAAGTCCCTGGCTGGCCCTGCTCTTACTGATACAAACACCCCTGCTTGGAGTTATAACCACAATGTGCTTCCACTTTATTTCTTATCTATCCACAGGCACCATCACAGCCCATACCATTTCAACTGTCCTGAGACAGAGGAAGAAAAATGCTGAGCAAGCTACCAAAAATTTGAAAGAGTGTGGCCTGTGAGTTTTTCTACTTCTTCACCCAGGGGGATTTTGTACCAGGTAAATAATAAAAAATGTGTAATGATTGACTAGGCTTTTAAACCTGAGCTGAAGGTAAGTTTGCCTTGCTGTTCCAGTTAAATATTCTCACTAGCCCCCTTCTTTTTCTCCAGTTGATTATGCCATGAAATCCCATTCACTCCCTGATGCATTCTTTATTCTTTAGAAATTTGGGCAATAGTCAAATCTGACCTTTAGAGCCATAAACAAATTAAATTGTTTCACAACCAAATACTATGAAACAATATATATTGAATAGCTCGGCTTCCGCCGAGTTTCCTCTTAAAGAGAAAGAAGCCCTGGAACAGCACAGACGTGGGAGATAGAGAGAGAGAGGTGGAGGACAGGGGATGCTGATACTCCACACAGCAGTGAGATGGCAGAGCACTGGGGCTCAGCCAGGGGCTGATGGCTATTAGCCCTTTGGAAAATGTTGTGGGAGGCATTTATTAGTTATTCCCTGTTCTGGGAGCAGAGCACTCCCTGAGAGCCATGCCCCCCTGCACAGACACCAGGGCCAGCAGCACCTCGTGCTCTGGCTGCGCTTCGAGGTGAAACCCAAAAGCGGCCAAGGCGACCTTGGTGCCACTGGGTCGGAAACCATTCCTGCTCTCCTCTGTTTGCCTGAACTTTGGCTGCAGGCAGGGCAGCCTTCCTGTACACACAGCTCCTGCTGCCACACACGGTCCTGCTGACACGGCTGAGGGGCAGGGCTGTGTCACCTGCTGCCAGCCCTGCGGGGACATCCTTGGGAGCACGGCCCTCCCTTCCCCTCGGAGCGCATGCAGGAAGCTGACAGCTGCCGAGGTGGCAGCGAGTCCTCTTTGGAGACATGCTGTAGGGTTCAGCACCTTTGTGGAGCATTGCTGGAATGCAAAGCATCTGGAGCAGATGTGGAAACGTGATAAGGCTCCTTGCTGTCCTTAAAAACACTGTGAAGTGGCCGGGTAGGGATTCCCCTGGCAAAGGGAGATTCCCCAGCTGGCACCAAGCAGATCTCAGTTGCCAGTGAGGCTCTGGGACCACCACAGGCAGCCCACCCTCAGCCCCTGGGGAGATCTCTGCTGTGGGTGGCACCCTGTCTCCTGCTCCCCCTGTCTCCTTTGCAAGGGGACACCCCAGCTGGAGACAGGCCACCCCTCTCCTCCCTTGCCTGTGCAGCCAGTTATGGTTTATGCATAAAGGCATAAAGAAAGAAACAGAGCAATGAGAGGAGCTCTGGACCAACATGAACTGCACACTACTGCAGTGATATTGGGCAGGTGGCACCCACAGGCCCCTTGCTCTGACACCAGGGCTGGCAGAGGCATCTCTGTGCCCCTGGGCACCCATCAGCACAACAACCCATCCGTGGGGCACCTCTCAGCAACTACACCAGCACCAGGACACTCAGTATAGAGATCCCAAACCACAAATAATTCTTTCCCTACATGATGTCTGCCCACATCATCCAAGCAACAATCTGCTTATTGGAGATGTACAAATGACACTTAGAGCTGCTGCTGTTCCCTGAGGCTGGACACCTAAACTGCCATTACTGCTATGAAAAGCATTTAATTACCTACAGGTATGTGCCATTTACAAGGTAGAGGCAGCAGACATGAAGCACATTTAGATGCCTTAATTAGCTTGAAGAATTATGAAGCCGTGCCTGCAACTGAACTGTAGTTTTGCCTTCTGTAAACCGTTTGACGTAAGAATGATGAGTATAAGAATTAGATGTAGGAATACATCTAAATATTTATACTACGTTCACTACACCAGTATCTGAGCACATGTTTATGTTGTAACCTCCACTTTTACATCCGTTAATTTTGCCTTGCTGTGTAACCCCGGGTTAGCCACTGCTCAGTGCCACGGTGCCCTTCTACAGGCACAGACTTGGCTCTGGGATGATTCAGGGTAAAGTTCTTTCTCTGGGCAGTGCACTTCCATGCTCTTGGTGCAAGACCTGCTGAGGCTTCAAAACCAGGACCAAGGATTGACCAGACTTATGACCCAAACCAGGCTGGCAATCCCTGCCTTGTACAGCCCCAACAAACTGAGCCTCCTCACGTTGTATTTCAAAGTCCTCTGACACAGGGCAAGGAAATGCTGTGGCTGGGATCCAGTACCTGCTGTCATCAAAATGCTGACAGAAACAGAGGTTAAGGGTACTAAATATTTCACTGTTAACAAAGTCAATCTAACGTGGTTTTTTGGGGAGAGGGGGACTCTGCCAGCAATGATAGTGAAATAGACACAAAGCCCTGAAACTAACTTTGAGTAAGGTTTTAGAAGTCTTCCAATTTTGATGAAATAAACGTGCATTTTGATCAAATGTTTTGCTCTATCTTTAATGCTTGTTTTCATTTAAAATATTAACCAGAAAAATTAAGAAAATTAATTTTTGGGGAGCAAAGTCATGCTTGATTTTGAAAAGTTCAAAACAAGTCTTCTTGTGCCTTAGCATTTTGTTCCTAAAACACATGTGCTAATAAATTGTTATCCAGAATAATCCATCTAATTCCACAATTATTGTAGCAAAAAGAAATGTTAGCAATTATACACTATCTCACACACAGGAATTTACCTTTTTTTTGCCCATGGAACAGAATTTCAAGTGCTGTAGGCAGAATTTTTGACCAAAGGGCCATTCGGAGTTTTCATACCAGCAAGCTAAATGGTTGGACAGGGTATTTCTAATTTTTTCTACTAGACACCATGGCACTTTCCCCTTGCCACGTTCCAGAAGATCTCTTGAAGTCAGCATCTTCAGGGAGGTGGTCCCAGCAGAGGCTTTCCCCCAACATCCTCGATTCTAAATTTCCAGCCCATCTTCTACCGCTCCAAGCAACAGACACAGTGTCATCACAGGCTCAGTGACTGAGAGCTCCCTCCATGAAGCTCAGCCACTCAGCATTGTCACTTTGTTCTGTCATTTCCATGCTTGTCCTTCTTTCCCCTCCACACACACAATTTCCCCAGTCAGCGCCCTAAGCCTGGCTCTGGACAGTAGCAGCTCCCTTGCCACCCTCCTTGAAAAATGAGTTTTGCTTTGCAAGGGACAATTCTGTTTTGTCAGCAGGGTGAAGGGCAGGCATGCCATCCTGCTCTCTGCAGCCACATCCCCAGGGGAGTGGGTGGGAGCTGTTGGCCATTGCTGGGAGCAGAGCCTGGGAGAGCCAGTTTAGGTGGGACAGGGATTTGTCCCCTTGACACGTGCTGGCAGGTGGCTGCTGGGGAGCCCAGGCTCCATGCTCAGGGCCCTTTGCATTGCAGGGACCTCTCACCTGCATCTCTGTATCTCACAGCAGTTTTGATTACTGGGATTCAGCCCCAGACTGTTTCATCCTATTCCTGCTTCATCCACCTGCTATTATCTCCTGTTGTTCTTGAGAATTACTGCCAAATTATGCTGCTCTCTCTTTTTTCCCTCCCCATCATTAATTTCTTTTCTAGGGTGGAGAGCTTCCCAGATCACCCTCCACCCACTTACACACATGCATGCACACACACACACACACTTTATAGAAAGTGTTTACTTATGCGGGGGCAATAGTTTAAAAGGTAAATGAAATAGAGGACGCAGCCTGGATTGGCTTAGCAACACAAACAGTGCCAGCAGGTAAAGGGCCCGGGCCTGTTCTTTCCCACCTCAGAATTGTTTTAAAATGACACCCCTTCATAATTAATTGTACAGCACCTGATTAGTCACTATTGACAGACCTAGAGCCAATTGACTTTTTTTTCTTCTTTTTTATTTTTTTTTTTCATCTGGCTGGGTAGAAAATATGAAGTGCCTGTAGCCACACACACAATATACCTTCTGGTGATTACATCAGGCAGCTGAGCAATTAGAGCTGGTAGGATCAGCTCAGGAGCTGGAGGCTACAGCAGCAGGATCACAGCCCAACCTTACCTTTTAATATGAAAATGAAGAAGGGAAGCAACAAATCCAATAAACCCTAGAAGTCAAACAAAGCCAACTGTGAGCTCATTTTTGGTAAGCTGAAGGAAGAAATGGGGGTGATAAATCCAGGTGCTGCTTCTGCTGCTCTGGTCTCTCTCCTGCATGAGGAGGATTAAACTAGTCAGGAGGCAGCACCAGAGTGAGAAGGCAACCTCAGTGACAGAAAATGTGTGTGTGGTTCATCAGCACTGGAGCTGTGTCAGAAGGGGTGTGTTTGTACCCCTTTCCACTCCCAGGCATCTGTGAGCACTTTGCAAAGCAAATGAGTTTGCTGTGGGACAGGGCAAGGATACATCATACCGGGGGAAGGAGCAGGCAGCCTTCGCCCACCTTGATCTAAAACAGCATTATCTTGCTGGAAACTCTGAAAGAACAAAGTCAGTCTCCACCACCAGGAATGCAGTTGAGGTGCTCCATCTCCTGATCTCCAGCAGCCCGACTCCAGACATGCTGCTTCCAGGCACCCCAGCCAGCCTGGTATCAGCTCAGCCCAGCCATTGTACAACCCAGTAAAGCCGAGTCCTGCCCCTGTGCAAACACTTTACTCTCAAAGAAGAGGATCTGTACAAGACCTCAGCCAACTTCAGAGTACTTCTGAGTGAGGTATTAAGCCAATATCAGTGCCTACACAGGCGTTTGCTCCAGTGTGAGTTAATCAGGTTAAACCCATACCTTTGGGTAAATACTCATGTGCAGGCAGACAATGACTCGGGATTTGACCAAAGATTGGTGAATACAATGTGAATGAATGTGTACTCTGAATAAATAAATAATTAAAGACACACCTAATTAAGGTTCCTCTGTAGTCATTCTTGAAGATGAGGCACTGTATGCAGGAAATCTCTGGGTCAGCTCTAAAGCAGATTACATTAATTTATCAAAGGACCTCCTGTTCTGGAAGCTGATGAGTTCATCAGGAATATTTTGCTCTGAAAAACTCTCTTGCATGGAAAGGCCTCAACATAGCCTGTATTTAAACTTCTTAGACACAGGTGATTTTACATCCTAGATGTAGAAACTTCCAGACTTAGACCCCAAGGTACAGGAGACTGCAGAGCAGAAATTCCACATCTGGCTGACAAGAACCACTTGGCTGCAGGAGGAATTCAAGCCACTTTGGGTCCAAGGTGACAACCCCTGCTAAAGATGTCTAGCCCTGGACTGGGTTAGTAACATGGTCCAGATGTACTCAGCTACTTTCTCAGTTTAAATCAGTACAAAATGCAGCATAATGTTTAACTGCTGCAGTTAAATTAGAACCAAGTCACAGCTGCTTAGAGTTCCAGTTTAGGGTCCAGTTCTCTTTGGAAGAGTGTAAATACTGCGCCAGTTGATGTCCCGAGACCCCATAGATGAACTCTAGGATCAGGAATGTATCACAAAATTGCAAATTCAAGTAGTTTGGAAAAGACCTCACAGATCATCGAGTCTAACCTTTGACTAAACACAATTTTTGTCAACTAGACCATGGCACCAAGTGCCATATCCAGCCATTTCCTGAATGCCCCTAGGTATGGTGACTCGACCACCTCCCTGGGCAGCCTGTTTCGATGTTTAACAACCCTTTCTGTGGGGAAACTCGCCCTCATGTCCAACTTGAACCTCCCCAGGTGCAGCTTGTGGCCGTGTTCCCTTATCCTGCCACTTGCTGCCTGGGAGAAGGGATCAGTCCCCATCTGGCTACAGTTTCCTTTCAGGTGTGAGAGTATAGAGAGTGATAAGGTCACCCATGAGCCTCTTTTTCTCAAGGCCAAACAACCTCAGCTTCTTCAGCTGCTTCTCATGGAATTTACTCTCTAGACCTTTCCCCAGCTCTGTTGCCCTTCTTGGACATGCTCCAGCCCCTCAATGTCCTTCCTGAATTGAGGGGCCCGGAACTGGACACAACACTCGAGGTGTGGCCTCACCAGTGCTGAGTGCAAGGGGACAATCCCTGTCCTGCTCCTGCTGACCACGCTATTCCTGATCCAGACCAGGATGCCATTGGCCTTCTTGGCCACCTGGGCACACACTGGCCCTTGTTCATCTGGCTGCCAACCAGCACCCCCAGGTCCTTTTGCACTGGGCCCCTTTTTCAGCCACTGTTGTTGAAAAGTTGCACACACTGTTGAGGGAGAGATGAGAAGGGCTGACACTGGGGCAGAGGGTGAACACAATATCTGTTTCAGGCAGTGTTTGATGGCACTGAAATGTGAGCCCAGTTACAAATATCTCAGGCAACGCTAACACAGGAAGATCTGAATGCCACTTTCAGAGGAGGAAGCAACCAAGAATTCAGGTCTTGGAGGAAGGGTGTTAGGAAGGCACTCAGGATGGAAATGCTGGGCCCAGTGACTCAGAACACTGGCATGGGATAGTACAAACTCTGGTTCCATCGCTCACCTCTACATCCAACTTGCCATGTGGACTTCACACGAGCTCACTTGCCTCTGTGCTATGATATCTACTAAAATAATACTTAGATAAGTATCTTAGTGGTCAAGATGTTGCCTTCTTTTGTGTGTGTGTGTGCACAAGGGCAAGACCGACAGATCCCCAGATCCCAAGGTACTCCAGCAACATGAACGATCCTGACAAGGGGAGGAGCAAGAGACCATGGAGCCCTGCTTCCCCTGGACACCAGCAGCTGAAATCTACTATGGACAACACTGTAATAAGTGCTGATCATTTTTTTAGTGGAGGACAAGTGTCTGGGGTGGGAGGGCAGTGCATTCAGGCTGAGTGCTTCAGGCCAGATGCTGAGGAAGTGCTGTCAAACATGAATGGCCTGAGCATGGGGATACCTTTCAAAGTTTTGTGGAAGTCCCACCTTGATCATCAGGGAAAACCTACCGGTAAGTTTGTACTTCCTAATGTTATCTATCCCTGACATTATCATGCTTGATCTGGCTGTATGTTTCTAGCTCTTGAGTGGCTTTTCCTCCATGGGTTTGAAGCTATACCTATGTAAGAGAGATATGTCTGTACCCATATCAGCAGATATACTTTAGCCATAGGGCTATCAAAAGGATATTCTGTGTGCAACAGCTCGTAGACTTGAATTATTTTTCTTTCTCATGAGTAGTGGTTAGGAATGATAATTTCTATTCTACAGATTATTTTACCATTACAAAATTTTTTGCCATTTTGACATCAAAGTATTAACCTGAATTGCTACCTAATTTTCAATTACAAAATTGATATTCAGGAGGGTTTTGTTGGGATAATTCCAGGAAAGTTCACTTGCCAAAGATGATGATTCATTAGTTGAATAATTTACTTAGAGTAAAATGTTGAAATAACAGATTTTAATTTCATCCTCTACATGAAATGCAGAAGAATTAGTGACTTGTTTCAATATTTTTGGTCCCATTAGAACTGGAATTCTTTTTGTATGAAATGTTTAGAAATTTCAAAAGGAATAACTGTTTTACTCAGCCTTTAATATATCCTGCAGTTATAGCAAACATCACTGTTCCTAGTTTGCTATTTTTTATTCTCTTTGTACTTTGCCTGTGGGCATTAGCCAAGAGGCAGGGGCCAGAGGAAGATAATTTAAAAGAGTCAGTAATCCATGAATAAACTATTTCTTGTAGGAGAAACCATAAATTTTGCCACAGTTGTCCAACTCAGGATGCTTAACAGTACTCCCACAGCACATTGTTATTCCAGAGGACCATTAATTCCTGCCAACTTTTGCTTGTTTGTCTGTAGATATTTGACTGTTTGTTCAAACTATGGAATGATAGTCTGAAGATACCTACACACAGGGAGCATTTGCTCTTTACTATTTGCAGTGTCATCTTCTATTGTCTTCACACAGTTGAGTAAAGCTAAAAGGACTGTGCCATGGTACTGGGGCAACATGCCACAAATTGTCTCTGATAAGAGTTTTATCAGATAAGCAGCTTGTTGATCTAAGAACCTGTCACAAAGAGAAAATTTACTAGACAGCTCATTTCCAAGGAAAACTCCATCTATTTGAAACTTTCCTTCCAGCAGCAGTCAAGACCCAGTGTTTAAAGAAAAAAAAAGATTGTAAAAATAAACTCATAATGCACCTGTAGAATTGTGCATTCTTGTTACAGGAGAGATCTCTGCCTCTGCCCCTACTGCTTCTGTAGAATGAGAAGGTTGTAATGGGGTCTCACCAAGTCTCAGGGAAGTGAAGACAGCACTAGTGGACTGTGACTCTTGTTCTGGGGTCAAGACTCCCAAAACCACCAAAAAAGTGGAGAATGTGCAGGAAAATACAGATCAGAGGCAGCATCTCTCAGTCAGTGTCCAGCTTTTATTTGCTGGTAGTACAAATCCATTGAGAAGGAAACTGTGTCACATAGCAAACCCCCGCTTACTTTTGCTGGGGAAAGACACAATACAAAGAAGTGGAATTTGAAGCCAGATTAAAAAAAAAAAATCAAACAAAACCAAAAACTGATGTGAGAACTTACAATTACATTCTTTACAGTGAAGCATGAGCAGAATGCCAGCAAGCTGCTGGGCTCACAGGGGGACAAAATGGGGACAAAATGCAGGGAGGAACTCTGTGGCCAATGTTAGGCAGGAGACCCCCAGAGCTGCACTCTGGCACCCTCAAACCTTCACAAATTACACTGGAAGGACTAAAATCACTAACACTTGTGTTAAGCTGCTGATGTCAGTAGCCACCTGTTACACAATGTTTCCTGATTTTCATCTTTCACAATCATTTCTATTCCTGTAGGAAAAGGTTTGGCACCTCGAAAGCATCTTTATCCACTTACTTCAGTACACATATAATTTTTCCCTGAGCAGACCACCCTCATCCACTTGCTAATGCCTTAGCTTTCCCAGATTGTTGCACTCCCAGATGCTAAACACTAATCACCAAGCAGGGAGGCGTGTGTAACCACCAGGAATAGATCTTTTACATCCCACATTAGGTCATGACAAATGACTTGCCATTAATGAATTTCATTGGGACTAGCAGGGTGGGGGATGCAGGTGTGGCTTTCAGAAATCCCAGTGGCAGCTGTTCGAGGTGCAGCAGCCACAGAGACATCAGCAGGAGTGCATGCAATGGTCAGACCTCAGAAGTGACTGTCCAAACCATGGAGATGTGAAGAGATGCAAGAGACAGAGGGGCCTGAGGTCAGCTTAGGCTGGTATTGCTTGAACAAATCCAGGCTGTACAAAAGACTTGATGATTTAGGTACATTTTTTGCTTTTTCTGCTGTCATTTTTTAATGCCTCTGCATCCACAACATGTCTTGTCCTTTGATTTTCCACATAGCTGGTTCCCCTTCCCACCCCTGGCCTATTATTTCTCTCTCCTCTGCTAACAAAGTAAACCTCGAGCAGAGGCAGCACCGGTGGGATCATTGCAAATCAGCCCTCCACAAAGTCATTTTGGGGCTGGCTCTGCATGTCCTGAGGGTGGGGATGGGTCACATCCCGGTGCTTTCAGTACCACCATCGATGACACCAGACTCACCTGGCTGGATGTCCTGCAGCTTGTCAGCCCAAGGGGCAGCGGCAGCAGCTTCCCCTTGCATCTGCACAGAGCTGCTCGTTCCTTCAGCCCCTTCACCCTCCCTCGCCAAGAAACATCCTCCCTAGCCAGACATCCCATATTATGGCTAAGGCAGAAGGCCACAGGTTTAGTCCGTTTGTGTACAGTTTGCAATTATTCAGCTGTTTTAATGAGAAGAAAGACCTTGAGGCCCATGATGTCAGAGATAAGAAAGTGTGGAAAGCAGCAGATGTGTGACCTTGCTGCTCTCCTATTGCTTTCTTCTTTGTTGTGTGTGCTGCAGCTCTTCAAGGTTTTAATGCCAGGAAGGGGTGAGGGGAAGGCAGAATGCAGGTTTCACTGTACCTCAAACCCCTGGTTCATGGAGCAACCCCTGACTTTTAATGCAAGGCACTAGTGACAAACCAAAACCCAGCAGCTGCTTGCGAGCTGTGGTCTGGTAGGTTGTAGCGCCTGGAGATTTCTTCTCCTTGGTAAGTTGGGATAGAAGTTCTTAGTATCCAGTATTTTCCCAGACAGAGAAAATTTTCCAAAAGAAAAATACCAGTTAATGAACACTGAGAGAACACTTTTTCAGCCAGAACACCATCTCCAAACATACATCCAGGATTGAGTGAAAGATTTCAGTTCAACATGTGTTTGTGCCCTTTGGCCTCGCAGGGAGCTGCACGGAGAGAGCTGGAGCCAGCACACAGGCAGAGGTGCCTAAACCAAACCTCAGTGGTCCCAGAGGCACCTGAGTACAAAGGTTTGGTGCTAAACTTCTCTGTTCAGGTGCCTTCAGACCTCTGGGATGTACCCGGCTTCTTAAAACATGGCCAAGCTGAGCAGCAAAACACCTAAACCCCACAGGTGTCTGTGCCAGGGCGTCCTCCCAGCTGTCTTGCCAGCTGCAGCATCTTTTCTTCTGAGCACTGTCTGGGCACAGGGTTGGTACTGTGCCTTCAGGTGTACCAGGAAAACACAGCTTCAGTGCAAAACTGGTTGGATAATGCTGCCCAAGAAGCAGCTGATGGTGGTCGTCAAAAAGGGTAGAGACACAGAGGGGTGGGTAGAGGAGGCTTGTACCCAGCTCTGCCTGGCATCATCTGTCAGAGCACAAGGGAACACAGACTGTGATGGCAAACCTGGCAGAGAGGATCAGAATTTAAAATCTTTAAAATGAGGATAAATGGGGGAAAGACACATTGTTTTGACAATTTAGAGAAGACACATGACAAAATTCAGCAGAGCGGAGTGCAAGGAACTACAGTCAGGCAGAAATAACCAGGCAGAAATGGCTGGTTAGGAAGCAGTTCTGTGGAAAATACTCTAAATCACGCAATTACCAAAACCAAAAACCAAAACCAGCAAAGCAAATATCATGTTGGAAAGAATAACAAGCAGTACTGCCTGTACAAAGAAATGGCCTTTTTGTTCAGTGTGGATGAGCTATGCTGCTGCTCTTATAGGGTGGCCAGTTTTGTGCAATGCATTTCAGGAAAGATGTTGGCCTTTTAGGGACAATCTAGGAACACCAGAAGTCTGGGAAATGCATCCTGCAGAGGAGAGCTGAAAGAACTGGATGGCTTAGGTCAAAAACAAACAAAAACAAAGAGCTAGGGGGATGCAGTAATAATCCTCAGCTACATAAAACAGCTCAGAGATGAAGAAGGGAAATGTCTGCTCCCCTGTTCTTAGTGAACAGGGAGAAGAACCTTTCTAATGGTAAGGGGGACCCTTAAGAATTATGTAACACCTTTCACAACACAGTGCATGTATAGTTGGTCTCTTCTTGGGCAGAGACACACGTTTGGAGACCCCTTCCAATCCCTCCATCCATTTCTGTGCTCCAGGCATGGGATCCCTCACTTGCAGGTGGGCAGCCATCCATACATATCCAGCACCAATAAACATCCTCACCACCAGCCTTGAGGCACAGTTCCCTTTTAAATTATTCCACTTGGCACAGGACTGCGGAGACATTTGTCTGGAGTCGGAGATCCCTCTTGCCTCGACCAGTCCATGCAGGTGTGGCCAGAGTGGTGTGGATTGGAAGAGTTTGTCACAGCTGAGGGTCCCTGCCTGACCAGCCAGCTCTTCCCTGGGGTGTCAAAAGGAAAGATAGGCCTATTTGAAGAGTATTTAGAGCATCTGTGTTACCCCTGAAAATACTTCCTGAGGGAATTTCTCTCCTCTGCTCAGCTATAGAGGTAGCTAAGACGATCAGGAGGCTAGATAAGCAAACTTGGTGCATCAGCTTGTATGATCTCTCCCTTCCCCAAAATGTCCTGTTTGCAAAAAGTGGCATTTTTGCGTACATTACAGGAGACATTTAATCACATTGTTGTCATTTCTCTATGTAAGATCTAGACCCTTGAACTGTGAGGGGGAAACTAAATATTAAAAAATATTAGCTGGACATGACATTTATTTTTCAAATTAAAAACCCACAGCACAGTTCTTTATTGATTGCAGCTGGAAGTCAACCCAGCAGGCCATTCCCACTTGCAAATACTTGGCCTGACACATCAGGGAACAACAGCTCCAAGCAAGTTGTGCCAGCCACAGCCCTGGGACAAACAGTGCCTGCTCCCAGAGCTCACCCTGTGCCTGAGAGGGGGCCAGCACCTCGCCCTGAGCCATGGCACTCCCAAAGAGACAAAGCAGAAGAAAAGCAGCAACCCCAAGGCTATGATGCTGGAAGCTGTGCCTGTGCCCATCATTATGTGGCTGCTACATTCTCAAGGCAACTTTTTGGGACAAGATGCTGTGTGCACATCACCTGCAGAAACACAGCGGCCAGAAAATACAAAATTCCAGCTGTACAATGGCTTTCTTCCACTTATCTCCCATAGCTCTCCCAGCAACCCTCCCTTTTATACCTCTGGACATATTTAGAGGCCGGTGTGGGGTGCGGGCAGGGGCAGGGTGGGCTGGGGCAGCCCCACGGAGCAGGTAGGCAGCCCCAGGCCGGCCCCGCCCGCAGCCCCAGCGCACCATTGTTATCCTTATCGGCCTGAGGCACATTTTTCGCTCAAGGTGGCAAAAAGCCCAGGACTGCCAGGCTGCCAAGCTTTCACTAAAAATACCCCTCAGACACATTTCAGACAGGGCTCACTGGAGAAAAGAAGGAGCGAGCGTGTTCTGGTTGGAAAGGAAATTACGTGGAATGAGGCAGGGGAAGAGAGAAAGGGAAGGGGAGACAGGGAGAAGGATGTGGCATGAAGGCTGGAGCGCTGCCCACGGCAAGTTAAAGCCAGGCTGAGCCTGAAGGGGGAATTGGTTGTCCCTGGGGGGCTGAGTGACATCACTGGTGTCCCATCCCACTGCAGAAAGTGTTTGTCCTTGGTGTGCTTCCTGTGATGCCACCAGTATGGCAGGAAAAGAGGGAGCACCCACTGGGATGTCCCCAGCAGTGCTCAGAGTAGGCAGCGATGTGGCATTAGGGAGAGAGGGACCGAGGTGAGAGGGCAGGAGGGAGCCCAAGAGAACGAAGGGAGCCTAGGCAGCCGGGATTAAGGCAGTCTGGTGTGGAAAAGGAGGGAAAGGAAAGAAAAAAGTTGGGTGAGAAGAGGGTACAGAGTGTGGGAAAGGGCTAAAAGCAAAGGGTGGGTGATGCTGGGTGGGTGACAGGAGAAAGGGAGAGGAAAAGATAAAAATTAAAAAGAGTTTAAAAGAACAGGGGATGGTAAAGCACTCTGAGCATGAGGATCCTCTGGCATCCATTCTCTGTCAAGCTGGATGCCATTAGCTAGAAGATCCTTGGGCAGATCCCTATTTTGGGAGCCCTGCACAGTGACCAGTAGTTCATTGACTTTCCTGGCCTCCAACAAAGCTGGCTTTCATTAAATATAGCTGATTGTGTTTTATCAATATTGCAAATGCAGTTGCGGGGGGGAGCAGTAAGGAAGGGGCTTAGATTTTTGAGAGTTAGGACTGACTAACTCATTTTGCTTTTCTTCTTTTTTTTTAACATTTACCTCTGTGTTTAAACTGTTTGAGAACTGACAAACCTTCACTAACACAGCCTGTACTTCTCTCTGACCTTGCAGATAACCATGAACCAAAATGTGCAGCTCCCTAATTGCTGTTCCTGGTGGCGCTTTACAGGCTTGTGCTAAATTTAACGAGGAGGAGGAGCATCTGACTGAAAACCTTTCCAAATGTTTTTTTTTTTTTTTTTCCTGTGGCATGGGGAAGGATTGGAGATGCATGAGGATTGGAATCACTGTGTGCCTCCTGTGGCAGGGAACAAAAGTGCAGGAGATACAGAAATATCCAGAGGACACAACCTTACTGTGAGGAATTAATCCAACCAGAGGCTGGAGCCTGCCTGCACTTTTATCCGTATTTATTAGTCCATATGGCCATAACAAACATAATCCCAAGGTTTTTTGTTGCTGGTCACAGCCCCGTGCTTCAGATCCTGCCACACATACCAATGAGGTTCGTGTGACAGTGGAGGACCTGAGGGACAGGAATCCCCTCCTTGGCCAGGGTTTCTTCTGCCCCACCAGCCGGAGGACACCCTGCACAGGGTAAGGACACAAGGCAGCAGCTGGATCCAAAAGGTGGCTGCTGGGAGGCTCAGTGCCAGCCAGGATGGCATTCCTGGAGCACAGACATGCCACCCTGGGCCAGCCTCAGTGCCAGGACATAGCACTGACATGCTGTAGCTGCTGAAGGGTATTTTCTTTTGCATTTTTCTTTTTTCAAGATGCTTTTCTCTCCCAGTTCTGTCCCTTCTGGCCTGGTATGTTCCACACTTGTGATACGTCAGAGGAAGCAGATGTTGCCCTGACCACAGAAATTGCCACAGTGTTTAATTTTATTAGTCTCTTGAGAAAAAGACTGTAGGCATCTTTCACAAGCTGCATATGCCAGCCTGAGAGCTGCAGATGACACCAGGCAAAAGCCATCCCTCAGGAGGATCACAGTGTATCCAAAGAATGACCTAACAATAGGAGACATCAGATCAGCTTGAAATTACCTGCTTATTGAGTTAATGTTGCATTAAAAAAAAGAGAAGAAAAAAGAAAAAGAAAAAGCAAAAAGAAACAAACATCAAATCCCAAAACAAAAAACCCCAATTTACCAGAAACACGCAGAACAATATAAAAGTCATAAAGAACAGAATATTCACTGATCAAGTAAAAGGGGCTGTAAAATTCAGTGGGTGACTTGGAGCCCTGAGGAGCCCTTCCTGAGCAGGAACCTGGTTTCATTGCTCCTTGTTCCAGCACCCATCTCCCCATGCCTCCTCTCCCTGCCACTGTCCTGTCTAACAGGACTGCAAGTTTCTCAGGCCAGGGACTGTTTCTCCCTGGGGTTTTGCACATTCCCAGGGCAGTTAAGATGTCTGGTTGTTCCCCCCACTCCAAACAGTGGCAGCAGGAGCAGCAGCAGCAACCAAAATCTTTGTACCTCATCAGAACCCAGGCTGGTGAGCCTTTTCCAATGGTGTTGTACTGTTTGGCTTTGGAAAAGAGGAGAAACACATGACTTGCAAGGATGTGGGAGATTCTCCCATGTCTCCATTGCATATTCCAATCAACCAAAATAAACTTCTTCATGGGAGATGAAGATTCAGTGCAGGCTGGATTACAGTGAGTGTGGTGGATGCAGCAAGGACAAATAGAGAAGAAACAAATCAATTCACAAACAGAGGAAACAAAAAACTGCTGCAGATAATCCAATAAAAAAAACCACCAAAAACGTGGGCCAGCTGCAGAGAGCTGCCTGAGCTGGAAAAAGAGATGAAACAGTCTGTGCAGTACACTAAAGAAGAAAACCCAAAAAGTTTGAAGGATTAGAGAACCGCGTCCTTCTAGGTGCATACAGCACCTAGTTGGTAGTTGCTGCTAAGTACCACTTATCACAGCAGAGACAGAAGTCAATCTTCTCACTAAATATTTAAATGAAGACAATGTTTTCTAGTGTGTGAGGGGCAAGGGTGTGGAGGACATAGCAAGGGAAATGGCTGTGGATGAGCTGCACATGTGAGAGCAGCATTTAATAATACATGCTTGTGTTGCAAAGGGCCTGTTATCCATTTCTTTTTCCTGAAAGAGCATTCAGCCTTAAAATAGTGTAGGAAGCACCGACTGAGGAAAATGCCCACACTCCTGCAGTGCCAGGAGATGGGCTGTCAGCAGCTAGAGTACCTCCACTAGTTTTGCTCCCAAAGGTTGCTGTGTTAAACCATCCAGTTAAAAACCTAAACTTCTCCCCAAGTGCCCTGGGTGTTTTCCCACCTTCCCTGCCTGCGTGAGTGTGCCTGGGAGTGTGGCTGCCAGCTGGGTGCTGCAGCATAGGGAAAGGAGATCAGCAGGTGGGCCAGGACAGGGATCCCAAGGTGCTGCTGTAACTCACCAAGTATCTGACAGAATATTTGGATTCATGGTCAGTTCTTTCCAGAACAAGAAACACGAGGATGCAGGTCTAAAAGGCCCCACAGGTCTTTCCTGTCCCTAGCCATGTGTGGGTGTGCTGGGATTTGGTACCTGACAGAGCCTATATGAACATCTGTCTTTATTTCTGCTGGAATCCAGGCAATGCCTCCAGCCACCTCAGGTGGCAGACAGGGAAACAGCAATATTGGCAGAGTCTGACCAAAATTGTGGCACAGCTCTTGACATATGCACAGATTTCCTCCTCTCCTTGCCAGCCCTGGCTCCAAAGTCAAGTGCTATGTAAAGCTGAAGAAGCTCTAACTGTACCGCAAGTAGATGTAGGGAATTTTTGTCCAGAATTAACTGGTTAATAACAACCCTTCCGTTTTTTCCTAACTGCTGTGTTCCAGGAGACTTGAATTAACAATTCACCGAGCCTGTTCACTTTGAATGACTGCATTGAAATCGGCACAAACTCAAACAGAAGGCCTATAAAAAGCCAGGGCTTTATCGTGTGCTCGGCGGTGGCAGCGAGGAGGCCTGTGGCAAGGAAACAATGCCCGTCTGAGTGGAGCGAGGCTTTATCTGCCTGCCATCAGAACAGCCCAGCCGTGTTGTTTTTCCGTCCGTTCCCCGTGGAAGCCAGCCCCGGTGTACAGTACCAGCCTGAGCAGGAGCCCGCGGCCGGCTCCCTCTGTTTGTAGGGCTTGCTGACATAAGGTGGGGTTGAGGTTATTGTGGTGTGGGACGTTTCCTGCCCTGGCCGCTGATAACCACAAATCCCAGCAGCCTCACAGGCTCCCTTTGTGTGAGCCGTGCACAGCCTTGCACACCGGGGCAGGCGCATCCCGGTGCCCAGGGATGCTCTGCCGCACGCTGATCGCTGCCCTGCAGAGCTGGCCGTGCCGAAAACCTTTCTGCACCGGGTCCAGCTGAACTTTTTACCTCCGGGGGAAAAGGAGGAGGCTGAGGATGGGTCTGTGTGCGGCAGTCGCAGCCATCCAGCACACATTCCTTCACACCAGAAGTAAAAGGATTAAATTGACTGCTAAAATCCGGCGTCATTTATACCGGCTGAGGTGTAAATTAAGACCTCGCTAGGAAAACAGCATTAGGTTCACTTTGCATTGTCCATCTAGGTGCCAGTGCGGGTGGCGAAGGGTGACACCTCCGTGACAGTGTGTGTCCCCTGCCCCAGGAGCCGGTGAGGTGGTGCCAGCCAATGCACGTAAAGACACGACTCTGTGTGTGGCTCTGGTGAGCAGAAAAGAAGTGCAGGGGATGCGTTTTCATAAAGAGGTGATACAAGAGTAGGTGTGGACAGTCAGTCGGGAGAAGGATGAAGTGTGGGATGCAGGAGAGGGAAGCACAGGCGCTGGAAGGGTTGAGCACCAGTTTCCAGGAGGTGGGCTGCACAGAGCTCTGCACCGCTCTGGGAAAGCGATGGAGCAGCAAAGGGGCCATGCACAGTACCGTACAAAACCAAAGGGCGTGGAGCCCCAAAGAGTTTTCCTGAAGCCAGAGCTCCCTTCCAGCCTACCTGCTGCAGGATCACCCCAGGGACCAAGTTGTGCAAGTGCCAAATGCAAGTTGCAGCAGGGAAGTGTAGTTACATCTCTCTAAGTGAATAAAATCCTGCAGGGATGTCCCCTGGTGTCACAGCCTGATAGCTCAGTGCAGTTCACACACATGTGGCCAGTTAACATACCTCTAAAAACAGACCTGTCACAACTAATGTGCTCGGTAGTCACAAACACCTGAAACACTCCAGTCACAGAATCATAGAATTGTTAGGGTTGGCCGCACTGTTCCCAAAGCATCTCAGCATATCACTGGCCCTCCTGGGCACAAGGCACTGCCAGCTCATGGTCAATTTGTCATGCACTGAGACTCCCAGGTCCTCCTCTACAGATCTGCTCTCCAGCAGGTCACCCCCAGCCTGTGTTGGTATTTGGGGTTATTCCTCCCCAGGTGCAGGACCCTGCCCTTGCCCTTGTTGAACCTCATCAGGTTTCTTTCCACCCAACTCTCCAGCCTGTCAAGGAATGGCAGCAGAGCCTTCAGCTGCATCAGCCACTGCCCCCAGTTTTGTATCATCAGCAACCTTGCTGAAGGTACAGTCCAGTCCATAATTATTTACTTTCATCCAGGTAAACAATTATAAATAAGCAATTAACAAGTTGAATAAGACTGGGTCTTGATCCCTGGGGAATGCCACTGACCACAGGCCTCCAGCTTCAGCTCCACTGATCTCAGCCCTCTGGGCTCTGCCATTCAGCCAGTTCTTGATCCACCTCACTGTGCATTCATCCAACCCACATTTCCTGAGCTACCTACAAGGAGGTTCTGGGAGACATGTCAAAAGCCTTGCTGAAGCTGAGGTAGGCAACATCTACTGCTCTCCTCTTATTGTCCCACCCTGTCACACCATCATAGTTGGGATGACCTATTCCTCAGAATGATCAAGCATGATTTTCCCTTCACAATTCCATGCTGATTACTCCTGATTAACTTTACTTCTACATGCTTGGTGATGACCTCCAGAATGATCTGTTCTGTCACCTTTCCAGAGATGGATCTGAGGCTGACTGCACAGTAGTTTCATGCATCCTCCTTCTTGCCCCCTTTGAAGATGGGAGTAACATTGGCTTTTCTCTAATCACTGGGCACCTCCCATGATTTTTCAAGGATGATGGGGAGTGTCTTAGCAACCAGATCTCAGGGTGGTGGTAACTGGCATGGTCCAAGATCATACTTGTGCTAACAATTCAGTTATATAGAACAGCTACATCCTGGACTAATTTAATTTATTGACATAGGTGTGGCTGATGGCTTGGAATCCTCTTTCCCTTTTGATTCTTTGTGTGTGGGCAACAGCCCAGACTGGAGGCATCCTGAGCCGCCCTGTACTGATGCTTTCTATGTCCAGACTCACCAGGCAAAGCACCCAGACCTTCACTCCCACTCACACAGGCTCTGCTGCCCTGATCCATAACTGCAGCAGCCACAGCAGACAAGGTGCTGGAAAGATCTGGCAAACTGCTCTGGTGCAAGGCAGAGGACCAGAGTCCCTCCCATCAGCAGGGCATTGGGACATGCTGAGGGAGGAATTGGGCTCAGAGCCAGCAGAGGGGCAGCACTCACCCTTGAAGAAAGGCAACCCCCTGGTTCCAGGGCTGATGCTGACACTTGGCAGGGAGGTGTTAGAAGGCAGCAGTGTTTTACCTGGGCTCACAGGGAGCCTCAGCAGGCTGTGCCCTGTGGCTAAGCTGTGCTGCTGGAACAAATGGCAGTCTCCCTGAGCACCCCAGGGGGCTCACGAAGTGTCCCTGGTGACATCTGTTATCCCAGAATGGAGAATTCCTTCTCCCCACCCCACCTGGCGAGCAGGCCTGCTCTGCATGGAGGGTAAAGCTGCACAACAGCACCCATGAAGAGGAAGACAAATAAATTTCAGGTTCCCTTACTCCAGTACTCTGACTGCTCACTGCAAATCTGGCTTTGGTGTGGGTCTGTGGATGGCAGAGCAAAGAGTGTGGTGGGAAAAATTAATTCAACCAGGGCTTGAGGGTCTTGGTGGCTAGGCCTTACTTCGCATGAGGTACAATTCTGGGCTCCTTGTGCAGGCAAGAAGTGAATTGTACCTCATGTGAAGTAAGGCCTAGCCACCAAGACCCTACATTCCTCTCACAGCAAGCCCAACTGATGTGCCCTCCAGCTGGGAAGGACTGCAGACTTTCACTTTTAGACTGTATTTGCTTTACTGCACTCACACCAACTTGGGAGAAGAGCACTAACACCATCAGCTACCAGTGTCTGCCTCTAGTAATCAAATATCCTGCTCCCTGTGAACCTCAGACACCAGGCACCCAACACTCCTGCTCCCTGAGGCTGCAAAGCAGGAAGATCCCCCGACTCCTGAGCAAATTCAAGTGAGAAAATAATCTGAATAACGTGTCCTACTCACCTCAATCTACAGCTGCAAGGCCTCACACTCACAGATTACCCAGCCCTGGTAATCAGACCAGATCCCATTCAACACAAATGTTAATTTATCAGGTGTTTCATCTCTCTTAAATGTTCATTTCTCTGTTGTTGGATCAGACAACATCCACATCTTTCATTTGGTTTGCTGTTTCCCCACGCTTTGGAATTCTCAGGGCTTTCATTCCTCCCTTCCACTTTGTCAGCCAAAGAGCTCTCCCAGTCCAGGCACAGCCAGTCATGTCTGAGTCATGTCTGTACCCCTCGTGGGGACAGATTTCTGTGCCCAAGGATGATGCTGCGCACATGGCAGGGAGTGTGGTGACAGAGGCTGGAAAAGGCCTTGGGAAAAGGATGTGGCAAACACACCCAAGGTGGAGCTGCTCTTAGGTGAAGTCTGTAATGTTAATGGCGTAGTGAGTCAGACCTCGGAGACTTCTCTTACTTCCCTTACCTGTCCCCTGAGCCATGTCAGAGGCCAAGCTGTGGCATTCCCAAGGCCCTTCCACCAGCCAGAGGGATTCATTGAGTGCTCTGCTTGGAGGAGAAACCCTTTGATCCCCAGCTTGAAGGCAATTTTTGGTGTTAACACACCAGTAAGGCAATGCCCGCCCCCAGCCACATTTGGGCAGGAGCTCCAGCTCTGCAAGAGCCCAGCAAGCTCTTCTGACCAGGCAGCTGTGCTGGGCTGCACACCAACCACAGAAGGTACAAACCAACCACAGAAGGTACAAACCAAGAGAGGGGAATAAACAGGCAGCACATGGAGGGCTGGGGATGGGCAGGCTGGCATTGGAGCAGATCCACTGGCTGTGCGAGGTTTGGCTGGGCTGTGCCAGCGCCAGGGAGCACAGGTTCAATTCTGCTGGAGGCACAGAGCGAGGGAGAAGCCTCGGATTCCGTCCCTCTGGAGGAGTGGAGTGTGGTGGGTACGATGAGCTGGAGCCAGGGTGACATGTCACTCAAGGCCCAGCACTCCATCCATCTCGCTGTGCCAGTCACTGCCGGCAAATTTCCTCGCTGTGAATATTCCACCCGGCTCCCTCAACTCGCCCGGATAATGGCATTTCTGTTCCAGTTGTTTAAACTAACAGCAGCGCAATTCGCAGCCAGCGGCTTCAGCGCTTTGTGCTCATTTGTTCAATCAACATTCGCCCCCTGGTAAGTGGCTTTCAGAGAAAAGTGTCACCGGCAGACAATGGGCTGGCTGGCAGCAGCAGCAGCTCTGTGTCTAAATGTTTGCAGACGCTCGGGTAAAATGTCTCAACCCAAATTTATAAGGACAGTGCGTGGGGCGGGAGAGGCAGCGGGGAGACGAGGCTGGCTTTCCTTCATCCCTGCCCCTGCGCTGGGAAGGCCGAGGAAAGGCGTCTCCAGGCGGGAATCTAGGCCTCCCGCCCTGCCCGGGCCTGCGCCGGCAGGGAGCCCTTTCCCCGAAGGACGTGGCGCTGCTCCCAGCTCTGCTCCACAGCCCCCCGCCACCAGCAGCTCCCTGGCAGTGCCCCCAAACCCCAGAACTTCGTGAGAAGGGTTCGCCTGCCTTTCTGCGGCTCACGTAAAACATTTATTTCGACAATGAAAGCGATTATTAATTCCACCCGGTGATTTATTTTTCCTAAAAGCCCATTGTTATCCCCTAAATGTGCATGATAACTTGCCATTTGAGATACCAGCAAATGGCTTATAGTCTTGTCTACAAGGAAAAGCCGTGTCAGTTTATAAACATGCTGGGTAAGTGACTCCCTTGTGGCAGTGTCCTCATTTTGCTTTGACAGTAAAGCTTGATAGGGCTTGAACTGTAGACAAACCATTACTTATGTAAATTGATATGATTTTCTCGTGCAGCTGAGACACCCCCTGGTTTTGGTAATGCCATAGAAATCTTATGTATCAACAGGTCATCTAGAAGTTAGATGACAGGTTCCTTCTCATCCTTCTGATAAGGAAAATGTCCTGAATTGTGAACTTTCCTGAAACTTTTATCAGAGTCTTTTAAACAAATAAGTCTACTTTCTTGCCTTAGGAAAAATAAAAAAGACATTTCTAGCGTTTCTGGCTGCACAGCAAATCTTGACAGACAGGTCTTCCAAAGATTCAAAAGCCAGAAAGAGAAAAATGAAAAGTGTCTTGGGTTTTTCTGTCTCTTCAGGCTTACAAGAGTCTCCAGCTCCTCAAGCCAGACCTGACTGCAGCACGTGTGAGTCTCTGGCAGTGCAGTCTGCCAGCCTGCCAGGTGATGAAGATCCAGGTTTTACACAGCTTGACAAAACAGTGTCTGATTTTTACCACCAGTGTTTCCCACACAGCACATGTTCAAATGTGAGCCAAGAGGCTGTGCTATAAATCACCCCGTGCACCTTCTGCCTGCTCACAGAGGCTTTTCCTAGCCCAAGCCCTGTGGCCCTCCAGAGGCCCTCTCTCCATCACACCCCCAAGGCCCTGCTCATCCCAGGGATGTCCCCGGCAGATTGATCCCAGCTCCAGGGCCCGGAGCAGCAGCCTTCCAGCGCACATGCATTTGGGGAAGGTAAATACACAACCAAAATATCCAAGCTGCAGGGCGGCGTGACCCTCGGGCGACCCTTAGCCTGACCTAACGCTGGTCACTCTCACCAGAAGATTTGTTTATCTTGGGACCTCGAACCTCCCAACCTGAGAGCACCGGGGTGACTCCCAGCTCCAAGGCCTGCCAGCGCTGGCTGCCAGCCCCCATGAGAGGCAGATTTCATTTTCAGTCCCATCCCCCAGGCTGAGGCCAGGCGAGTGGCTGCGATCGTGCTAGAAAAGGCCTGGCAAGCCAAGCTGGAGTGTGAGCCCCTTCCCTGGCCTGTGGAGCAGCTGTGGGCACCCACTCAGGAAACAGCTCCGAGAGGGGCTTTTCCTTTCATCAAACTTTGAGGAAATTTTGCCCAAGGGCTTCCTCTCTTTTACAGCGTGGACCGGGAAGCAGTCAGGGCAGCAGATGCAAAAGCAGGGGGAGATTTTCTCTCCCCATCAGAGAGCAGAATGCAGGGGGCAGGGGCGGCAGCGGCACACATCATTTCGGGAATGTCTGCTATCCCAGAAGTGAGTGGAAACAACCCATCTGAAATATGCAGAGCCATTATCAGGCCAGAGCTTAAATAAACTTTACTGTCCATTCAGTGATCAACCTCCCTGGGAGCCACCGGCTCCATTCATCACTGTCACCTTTTCAAAGTGACTGTGATGACAGTTCATGATCATTAACTAGTAATGGTGTGCTTTGCATTAACAGGAGGGCACATCAAACGGGCAGGCTCGCAGCTCGAAAGTTAACTAAATTATATAATAAACATTCTCCAGCTAACCATGTACAGATGGTGACAAAAGGTGGGACAAAGTGGCAGGCGGGAGAGGAGAAGGAGCACTTTGGTACCTACCGGGTGATTCGCCCCTCGGCTTGCTATTAATTAGAAATAGCACAACGTGGCTCTCCAGCTAGAGGGACCAGAGCTGCTTGCTGAAGTTGCAGAATTTTTGGTGTCAGAAAACTTGCCTTAAGATTTCACAGATCTGCCACGGCCATGGGATTTTTTTCTGCATTTTGTCTTTTTTTTTTTTTTTCCTTCTCAAGTGGTATTCATTGCGGGCAAAGCTGAGGCACTCCAGGCACAATTCAGATGGGAAACATTGGAAATTGAAAAAAAGAAGATGTGAGGAGAGAGATTTCAACTTGTCCTTCATCTCAGAGGGCTGGGGTGGCTCGGTACCACTTCCTACTGGCATAGAGCATCAGGCTCCTGTGCAGCCTCGTGCATGCTCAGAGCCAGAAGCGCCCATGCTTGAGTGGGCCCACCAGCCCAGCCAGCTGAGGCTAAACAGCCTTGTTTAGAGAATAGCTTGGGAGCCAAGAACTCCTAGCACAATTCCCAGTACAATCCCTAGTGACTGAAAAACATTTTAAAAAATCTGATTTTTTCCATCTATTCACTAGCAAAAAAGGAAAAAAAGCCATAAATCTATTTTATTACAATATATTATACTTGTAACCAGATCATTCACACAGAGAAAAATGGTGCCTAGAGTCAGGTTTTTAAGTCCATAATTCAGCACTTTAAGGAAATGGAAATATATTTTATGTGGGACTTCAGCAGCAGCTGCTGGATATTCAGAACTTTTGCAAAAGTCCAGCAAAATTCCCCTAAATGCACTGCAGCAAAGGGCTCTTCTGCTACAGAATCCAGAAACCTCTCTACTTAAGTTCTTAACTATGCATTTGAAGGGTTTTAGTTTCAGGCACCAATTTTTTAACGATTCATTTTAATGTTTTAAATTAGTGCAGTGACAATCAGGAAAACATTTGTGTTCTCCATTACTTAGAAATTACAAAAATTTCACCAGTCAGCGACAGTTTGTCTTCCTTCACGTCCCCACACCTCAGCCCCTTCAGCAATCTCTCAGATGATGTACTTTTCCATTATTTACCCTTCTCTCATATCTATGTCTTCACAGAAAAACGTCCCAGAAAAGGTAATGCGGACTCAGCTTTTATCCTAACCTAAACAGACGCTGGAGGGGAGGAGAGGGAAAGAGGGTGGCCTGATTTTTGTAGCTCCTCTCCTAACAGTTCTTCAATCTGCACTCGAAGAGCTGGCATCCCTGCATGAAACATTTTTGGGCATGTATTTTCAAAAACAGTCAATTTTTCAATGCTTAAGTTATCGTGGGTTGGAGGGATTGAGTTTTCCTCTGCTGATGCACCCACCTGTTTTCAGGCACCACTGGGCAGGGTGACTCTCCCACTGGTTCATTGCAACTGTGGGGAGTGTTGTTAGAATTGAGATTTTTCAAAAGAGGCTTTTAAACCTGTGTCGTTCACCATTTGGGAGCATAATTTTGAAAGCGTGTGGCCTCGGCTCTCTGAGGTGCCCAGAGCTCCCACTTGTGTCAGGTCTGTGGGAATTCCACGTGCATAAGGTCACGAGTGCTTCCAAGGATCCGAGAGACCTGCAGACAGAAGGTCCCGTCCGAGTATCTGAGCAGATAAATTGCATTTCCGAGCGCAATCTGGCTGCTGCCGCCTCCCCTATCCCGGAGTTTGCCGGGTTCCTGCAGCAGGACAGCAGCAGCAGAACAAGAGCTCTCCCGGCCCAGAGCATCCCCGCTGCTGACAAAAGGAGGCAGCTCCGATACAGCAGGCTGTGAGCTGCTCTGACCGAGACACAGCCCAGCCTCTGCCCCGGGGTGAGGAGGGTGGGGCAGGCACCGCCGGCTGCCATCGCTGCTGCTTGCCAACAATGTAAATGGGGAGGCGCAGCCGCGGCAGCACATCCCTTCAAGGCTAAGGACGTGAGAGAGAACCTTAACTTCTCCTAGAGCTGCTCTTTTCTCTTTTAAGCTGCAGGACAAGAAGTGCCAGTGTCCAAACTCTAGAAAGCCAGCTTGGACACCCACTGTCATTCACCCCCGCTCTCATGCTCTGCCAGAATCCCAGCTGGGCTCCGCCGCCTGCCGAGCACAGCATTTCTCCTCGGGAATATGTTGGGACACCAGGCATACAGTGCCCTAGAAGGAAAGAAAGCCTTTCAGAAATCAGATAGAATGAAGAAGCTGCATTATTTTCTCAGGAGATTTATATTTCTTGTGGGATGTTGTTTAACAAATCTTTCTGTCTCTCTTCCTTGGTTCTAAAACAATGTTTCTGACAGAAAAGAAAAGCAGAGAACTACAACTGGTTTGTGATTTGTTCCTTCATGCATGCAGATGTTTCCCAAACATCTGTAAAATACCAATCTGCCCTGGGAACAGAGTGGGTGAGAGAGGCAGCACAGCCAAGGACTTCTGGGTCCTGTTCCTGGTCTCATCTGCTGTCAGCTGTGTCATGTCACCGAAGTCACCTCGGGACTGCTTCATGCCTCTCTGTGGCTGTCTTGCAAATGAGATGCTTTGTATTTCAGCATCGATGGAGTCTTTCAAGCAGCCCTTGAGGTGATATTGAATGGGAGCTGATGGACTCAGATGTACTCAAAGCAAAAACAAACAAACAAACAAGAGCTAAGCCATTCTCTAATATTAACCATATGCCCCACACAGGGATGACAGAGGTTTTGCACTTACTCCTGAAGGTCTGTGCTGGGCTAAATGTTACCATATGCCATAGGAATGCTCCGCAAACACCCATGAGTGGCCATCAAAGCTGAAAATTGAAGTTACTGTACAGTCAGAGGTGGTTAATTGCAGCTTCTGCAGCCTGCTTGCCTAGGTGTACAGAGCATTCAACCGCTTGGTTACCAGGGATGTCAGCTTTTCTGCTCACACATGACTGACTCATTTTCTACATACCATTCAAAAAAAAAATGCTAACAAAAGTGGTTTTCAAACAGAACATGATTTCTTCTCCAGCATGGCCTCTACAAATCTTTATGAGTTCTACAGTGACTGGTCAGGAAGAGAAGATCAAGATGCATAGCCAAGTGGCTTAGGAAGGAAAGGGAATGGAGTTCTCAGCAGGAAAATCAAACTCTGATTGCCAATAACTATTTTTTCTTATGCTGGAAGGTCTCCACATATTTTGCAAGCAGTTAACTCCTTTCACACATCTCATGCATTAAGCCCCTGATGTGGGTAAGGGCATATGATAAAGCACATTTTTTCCTAAATAAAGAGCAAGAATGGACATCAGGAACATGGATCCACAGGGGCTACATTTAAAGTGACAAATGGTGACTGCCATTTTTCAAGGACTGTGAAGTCAGGGACTAGCAAAGTGGGGCAGGCAAGCACATCAGAAGCATGAATGAGATTGGGATTATCATAGTGTGGGATCCAGCTATGATCAATGGAAAGAAAATAGCTTGGTTTGCCAAGATCACCTGAGTGGAGCTGTGTTCACACTGAGTGATGGGTGATGGGTGTCCATCTCACAGGCATGGCTCAATCTGCAGAGGAAGATGTTCCTCTGCAGGAATGTGTCTCCTCATACACAGAAACTAGATGAAGGAGCATGCTGAGATGAGGAATGACAAGCTAAGACACAATAGGAAAGTGTCCCTGAGGCACATATTGGTCTTCCACTGTCACTGAAAGATATAAACTCACAAACATAAATTATAGAATATATGTGTCAAAAGAACCAGCAATCAGTCTGAGATGGAGGTGAAGGCAGAGTGGGAATTAGGACATCCAACAGTATAATTCAGCCATTCTCCTACAGTCTTCATTCAAAAGTAGGTGGTGATTCAGGTTCTTAATTTCACCAGAGCCCACTGAAGCATCTCTGCCCCCACCATGTATGCAGCTGAATAGTCTGTTGCAAAATCCCTGCCCTGGTCTCTTAGTAAAGATCTACTCCAGTCCACTGGCTTCTTTGGAAACATCTGCCCACACACACGGTTCCTTCCTTGAAAACAAAAATATCCTAAAAAGCCAAGGAAACTAAAATTGACAAAGCCATTCTCACATGGTAGAAGATATGAGAGACATCACTAGTAAAGTGACTTGAGAAAGAAAGCCTGCAAAAGTGATTTTATTAATCCAGACAGACTGGGAAAGACAGGGTGCAGGATTCTGATGCTGAGCTTTGCTCTGAAGGTATGACAAGTATAGGCAGCAAATGAGCAAAGGGGAAAACTGAGCAAACCTTATATACTGAAGAGTGAAAGGAAAGTGTTTCCTGACCTGCTTCATTGCAAATTAGACCCATGCAGCTGGATTCCTACTTCCCACTTTCAGGAAAAGCACTCCAAACAGAGAAAATGGCAAGCTCAGCTCTGACTAGGAAGCAGGTCTGGTTGAAATTATGAAAGGAACTAAATTTCCCTTCCCCCAGCCTCTTCAAGGGATAGAGATTTGTGTGCAAAATAAGCTGAGTTTCCCCCATGGTCAAAGACTGGTGTTTTATTTATTTGTGGTCAGTAATGCTGGACTCCTGTCATATTTTGCTGTGGTACTCCATTATTTAATAAAGTCCCAAGGAAACTGGCCAATGCCTTTGCTTGACAGGGACTACTTTCTGACACTGCACCTGGCCAACAAGATCACTTTTTATTGAGAGAGGAGAGGAATTAAAAGTACAACAAGAAATTGGTTTATAGCCTGAAGGAAGGGGAGCTGTCAACCCTGCAGTGGTTTGTGATTTTTGTTTAACACATTAGACCAATACTGATGCTTATGCCACAGAGCACTTGTGTGTTTAGATCGAGCTGCTTTTAACTCCTTCTAAGCACAACAGGCCTTGGCAATTTCCCCCTGTGACCAAAACCTGAGTCTGCCCAGCACTGCTTAAGAAAAGCCTTGGGTTTTATCCATTCTGAAAGCCAGGAGTGAGACCCCTCAAACAGCTCCTTATTCCCATGTCCCAGGAAAGGCAGCCGGGCTCCTGCAGTCCCTTGTGCTGAAAGCCACCCACTGTAGTCAGAGTTGAAAGACTTTCCTCAAGGCAAGGAACATTACCACTGCTCAGCACCAGCCCAGAGCCTTTGTTACTGCCCTGCAGATCTGAATCCTGGGCATGATGAGGCTTTTGGGATGGAGGTTCAATGCAGCAGCACTGTAGTACCAAGCCACTCTGTCTGAAGACAGAGTGAAAACAGGGACCTCTCTGACTCCTCAGTGAGAACATTTTGAGACAGCAGCTACTAGGCCTGGGAAAACAAACCAGGGGAACTAGACAAGAGAAAATTATAAACTGTTGAAGTCCTGGAGTACTTCCAGGTATTCAAGCAGGTAATAGATTTGTTTAAATAAGTGGAAATAGTTTCAAAACGTCAACTTTGCCACATTGTCTGGCTTCTCCTTTCTGGTTCAGCTCCAGTCTGGGAGGTTTGTTCATGCATGAGCTCAGAGAAAAAGTACCTACTGCAGAAATATAGAAAACCTACAGGGTTTCAGCAAGGGGATTTTCAGCTGGCACATGTCTAATGTTTTCATGGTTTCCTGTTGGACAGATAGCTCTGGGGAAACAGTTATGTGACCTACTGCCCAAGGAACTACGTACAGAAATAAATAAGCAAGCTTAGATAAATGTGACACTTGTTCCTCTCTTCCCTGCCAGAGTTCTAAAGGCTGTTGGATTCTTGATAATCCAAACATCTATTTTGGCCAAAACTTTATAGCTAATATCAATTAGGTAGGTGACACAATAGAGCAGTGCCTAATGACTTCCAAAGTCCATCAATATACAACCATATATATATGTATATATATACACTATATATATCTATATCTATATCTATGCACAGTACCAATCAATAGGTTCATTAGAAATAAACCAAAACGATATTTCATCCAGGATGTAGCACATAAGTCTATTTGCTTCTCACAGGAATGATGGCATTTCAAACCTATGCAGACAGCCCATTAATCTCCAGAAGTGCTACTTTAAGACTTTTTACCTTTTCAATATCCAACATTAATTTGTGGCAAATACCACTATCTGCATCTTTCCAAAATTGTTCTTTTTCTCTGCAGTCCTGGCTAGAACAATAATAATACACTCATTAAGTACAACTTCTGCCTGAAGGTATTTTATAGTACAGCAGTTTCTGTAGATGCTGTCCTTGATTCAGAGTTATGGGAAAACAAGGCAGACAATGATTATTGGATACTCACAAGAACTGTTGCTGGTATGAAGATGTCACAGATGTCCCAATTTTCATTAATGTTCACACACTTCAAGACAATTCCCTTTATTTGTCAAAGTGATCACAAATTGGCTGCCAGATTTAAACCAATTTGCATTTAGCTCAGAATCCTATGGAACCAAACCTTGGGCAAATCAAATTTCACAAACAGAATTTCAAGAAAGTCGGAGAAAAAATAGACAACTGCATAAAAAGGAAGAACAAGTGGGAGGGAAGGGGAGAGAGAGCGAGAGCCAGAGAAAACAGCATAGCTCACAGCCGGAGCTCAGAGAATCAGCTCCAGTGAAAGCTGATGAAAATCTGATTCAGGTCACTCGCTTAATCAGAGAGAGACTTGTTCCTCCATATGCTCTGTAAAAAAAGCACTTCTCATGTCAGTAACATGTGGAGACAGCAAATATTTCTCAATTGTGAATGATTCATTGACTTAATAAGCATCTGGCCTAAACATCTGATATATATTTGAAATTTCATCTATTTTCTAAAAAATAGTCCTTTTTTATTTCGAGTGATCAAAACCAAACGATAACAGTAAAAAAGGCAATGGGGTAGTCTTTTTTGGATGCCATTTGTGATCAGGGGAGAAGCTGTTTACCATTGGTGTGGGCCAGATTGGGAGCAATTCCTGGCTAAAACCCTTCAGCTGCTCCTTTCTCAAGTGGAAGAGACTGAGCACGGTGAATCTGGGCAGTGAGGGACCAGTGGTGCTGCTGGGGTCTGCATCAGGCAGGGGAGGTGATGACAGCATTCCTGTGCAGAGGGCTATCCCCAAAGGCAGCTGGTGACTCAGCTTGCCAGGTGCACACCCACTGCAGGAGGACACAGCTCCTGGCTCCAGCTCCAGCCCACACCCTGCACCACCGGTCCCTATCAGTGACTTTTGCCATGCACGGAAACTGGCATCAATCACAGATCAATTTATCACTTTGGAGCTGGGTCAAGCACCAGCCCTCTAGGTCACTGTGGCTCCAGCCACACATGAATCAACATTTAATATAGCATTAAAATTCTCTGGTGATTGCTTTTAACTTTTGCGCAGCGTGTGCTTAGGGCTGCAGAGCAGGGGTTCTCCTGTGCAGCATTTTGTAGGTTGGTTTGAGCTGCGTGTCCAGAGTGACATTCATCCTCTTCTGGATGATCCAGAATATGACACTCTCTCCCTGCACCCATTTCCCCTCTCTCTTCTATCTAGTAACAAAGCAGCTTGAGCTCAAGGATGCACAAAACATCCTTCTGTGGTGTGCAGTACAGCCAGGATATGAAGGACCATGACAAAAGGGCAGCTTGTTATCATCCAGCATTTTAACTTCTTTTCTTTTTCTTCCCTGTTCCTGCTGGATTAAGCTTTTCCAACATAACTGGGCCGACTCTGGGTGTCTGGACTAGATTTAAAGTTCAGTGAGGTTCTTTATTTTCCAGGAAACATTCTTCCTTCCTCCCCTTCCACAATTGTTCCCACAGGTTTTAGTTTCTCATTTTGGGGTTTTTTTTCCTCCCTTTCTGGGTTTGACCTTTGTCCAGTTGCTTTTTAAACAAGAGTCTTGAGGGTCTCACAGCAGGTTTCAACACAGTTGTGCTTCCAGTCTGAAAGGGGACTTAGCTGGGCAGATTGGAAGTCCCAGAGCTGGAAGCTCAGGCTCAAACACTGCTTGGTCACCTTACTCCACACAGAGATTTACACCTCCCAACAGACTGTTCAGGGGCTGCTGCTCTCATTAACTCAAAGAGCCCATTCCTGCCCCTGCCTACCACAAGCAAGGATGGCTGCAAGAAATTTAAGGCAGCATACTGAAGCAGGAATACCCTCCTTTGAGGCTTTTCATGAAAACTACATATATGTCTGTGCACTTGTGTGTGAATAAAATAATATGGAAAGAATATAGAAAGAAAATCCATTGTCCTCCTTCATCCCTTCCCACATCCCAGAATGAGTCTCTTCTCCACCACTAGGTTAAGCAGTTACCATCTACCAAAATTGAATACATTTATTCTGAGATGCCTAATACCATTGTATTGGCAGAGAAGACAAGACCTAGGACAATGTCATTTGATCTAAAGCCTCTGCAACTTTTCTGACTTTCCAGCATGGTTTGCTTGGCTGAGGTGTGTCCCTGCCCTTTCTTTCCTACAGATCCCTCACACTAGGCCAGCATTATAATGAATATTGCTCTCCCGGCTGCTGGCTTGATCATCTGTCTTTGCCAATCTAATAATGCACATACTGAACTCTTACACACTCACCAGGTTTTCTAAGCTGCTCATCTTAGAAGGCTCATCCAGAATCTCACAGCTCAGACTATGGGAATCTCCTCTTAAACCTGCAGCCTATATTCTTAAATCTACACTCAACTGTTCTCTCTACTATTTTTTACTCACATAAAAATCATGACTCTTATGACTCTTTATACCACTGTCCTTCAGTTCCAGTTCCTCTTCTTTGCACCTTTCCCATTCTGTAGCTTGTGAGTGAAGCTGGTTTGCCCTCTCACAAGACAAAGGTTTCCAGCCTCCTGGTTGATCTGCCAGCCCAATACTTTTAGCATGGTCTCTTTCTTTTTTCCAGTTCTTCCTACAAAGGCAGCTGCCCAGAGCCATTGACAGTGTTTCACACGAGATCTCTCCTCAGTGCCTGGCTCAGGAGTACAGCTACAATGCTCCCCCCTTCCCTGGAAAGACCTGCACTGGCACTGCATCCAACTTACACTTCCTGTCACTCACTACAGCATCCTGGTTTTCACCTTCTCTGAACCCTCCAGCTCCAGCTCATTGCCAAAATGTTTATTATTTTTCCCTAAATACTATGAGATCTTATCTCCTGCAGCATTAAATTTCACACCTCTTCTGCAATGTGATTATTCCCTTCTCCTTGTGGAAATCTAAATTCCACTCTTTATGTAAAATGCTTCCCAAGTCCAGGTCATCAGCATAATCCTACACTGACACTTGGTGAAAATATTAATGCAACTTAGTAGCCAAATTTAATTTTATGAAACTATGCCAAGAAAACTCCCTCAAATCTATTATATATTTTTAACAGGTAAATCACTTCAATTTGTTGTCTGTTAACCACACATTGAATTCTCAATGGCAATAGTTTGAGTCAGAGTTCAAATAAAAATCATGACTGATAATTTCACATATGAATTTTTCTTGGCTTTGTGAGACAGAAATGGAGATGAAAAAGCTTTTCCTGTAACTCTTCCATTGGTGTTACTTGGGCTAGCTCTCCCTTCCTAACCAAAGCAAAGGAATGAGCACACTTAATTCAAGCTAAGTGTGGTAAAAATTCATATTTAAAAAATAATGAAAATTTTAGGTCTTCATGAACTACTGTGTTTTAAGTTCCAATTCTCCATTTCCCACAGTCTTTAATTTAATCTGCTGCAGCATCTCTTACTTGGCTAGGTTCTCCTTGGAGCTGGTGATGCATTAACATTCCTCTCCTGGCATGAGAAGACCTCAGGCCAGCAAAGTCAAACCAAGATTCTCCAAGTGTTCCACAGAACTTTTCTGGCATGTTTGGTCCAGAATGCTTCTGCCTCCCTCTCTAAAGAATCCCTTAAATACAAGTGACATGAATTGCTTTGCCAGATGCCTGATACGATTTCTCTCAGGAAAAATGCATGTTGATGTTAATCTCACAAGACATTGGGAGATTATATCTCCTCCAGGGATAAAAAAATAGAAATCATCCTGATTTTCCTCTTCTGTGCTCATATAAATCTGGTTACATGGAAGACAGAACTCCATAGGTCTCACCTACCACAATACTTTGTTCAATACTCATTCTGAAGCAAATTGCCCTGAATTTGTGACTCTATAGCTATGAAATGTCCATGTTTCCTTCATTCCCAAACAGGCTCATCGGTTTGTAGAACCTTAGTGAACAAATATAGCAAGAAAAATACTTATTTCCATCTCTTTGGATCAGACCTTATGCTGGAGACTATTATAGAAGAAAAGGGGGAAAAAACCAAACAAAAACCTAAGTGGTGGGAGAGGACAAGAAGCTGCAGCAGCTGAGGACAAAAGTCCAAGGCAGAGCTTATCCAACATGACCACAAGCAATTCTGTCAAACTTATAAAATCTGCATCAATGCCAGACACGACACACAATCTCTCAATCAACTCATTGGCACCACTCCCCCTCCCTGGTAACCAACCACACCACCCTCCCCTGTTTCCAGCTCCCAGTCCCCCATCACAGCAATGTGAGGGACCAAGGTGCTCAGACCCTTCTCCCTTCCAGCTGGTTTTCCATGATGGCCTCATCAGCCAGGAGCAGGCCACTGGAGATGGCACACACACTCCCTGATGCCACTATCCATTAACAATGACCCAACATGCTTGAAAAGTGAGGAAAACTGGGGTCACTGAACGTCAGCGAGCTCAGCATCCTTTCTTGGGGGTGCCCAGTGCCTTTGAAGATCAGGCCCTCGGGTACTCTCTGTGTGAAGACATGAATAGACCTTTCTCTCTGCCCTCACTGCAGACACTGGCAGCATTGTTAGAGCACAAGCACAACCAAGTCTAAACTGGCTGAAAATTTGGCTGGCCTTTTTGCTTCAGCGTGATCAAATGGCAGCATTGCTCACCGAGTGTGAAGGGCATGAAAGGATTAGCCGCCCTCCCCCAGCAAGCAGGTGAGCTGAAACCCTTTCCAATTCACTACATGTCAGTTTACAAGTAAAACATAAGGTATAAATGCAGCTATTGTTAAGGTGAAGCAGCCATCCTGGCTGGGCAGTTAGATTAGCAATTTACCCTTTGTAAAAGGATTAGCACAGCCCTATTGTTTCAGTGTTTATTTATCAATTTGCATTTTTAAAAGGGGGCATATATCTGATGAGGGCCCACGTTCTCCATGTACCCCAGACCACACCATTTCCTCCCAACTCCCCATTGACAGAACTTACCAGAGCATTTTATAGACCAGAAATCGAGGAGAAACCAAAACTTTGGCAGTGCTGCTGCTCACACAGCATTTTGTTGGGCCAGCAGGCATCCCTCCATCTTTCAGCTGAGAGCAACTGCTGGGTGCTGCCAGCCACGCAGATCAAACACCAGAACTGGCTTCCCACTTTTCCTCAGAGACCTGAGCTGAATGCTAAGATATTTACGGCCCATTCACCACAGTTTCTAAGGACATGAAAACCTGTGCCAGGTTCTTCCCTCACACTGATTGCAGGCACCAAAGCAATGAAGCTCCTCCATAGAGGTGATTCCACACTTGTGGTCTTCAAAGCTCCTCAAATAATTCCTATAGCTTCCACTGGGCTGATAAAAGCCTGTTTTTTTACTGACAAGGGTAGTGAAGAAATTACTCGGTCCATTAAGCTCAGAGGCTAGCATCAAACATCATTTCTTGGCATCCCAACATCTCCAGTGGGCCCTCAACTTCAGCGGTGTTGGGCGCCTACAGAGTCTTTGGGAGCCTTTATTGCTGCAAGGGCTGGTTCGGTCTCCAGGTGCCGCAGGGACTCTTCGCTGGAGTTCAAGCTCAGGGAAGAGGTTTCACACCGAGCCCTTCGCAGCAGGGAGAGTGGGAACGCTGCTCACCCAGCCAGCCCCGCCAGCAGCACGGGCTGGCCCTGGCGGTTTAGCAGGCAGCAGCTGCTCACTTGGATTAGGTAAAAATTCCTTGGTCAGAGGGAACAGGGGTGCTCTGGAAGGTGAGTGAGAGAGTAGAATTTTTAATTAAATTACACCTTTGCACTCTGGTGCAGCCCCACACTCTGCTTTTCCATGAGACGGCGATTTAGGAAGCTATTCTTTCAGACCATAAGAACAGTTTGGAAGACGAACAAGCATCCAGCTGTGCTAAATTATTTTCCTGCTCCCGCAGGACCCAGCAGCAAGCTACAGCATGTATTTTACAGGCCTATGATTTATTTATATGGACTAACATACAGGTATTGATTTTGACCCACAAACCCCTTCTGTGGCTGGGGGCCTTCACATCCCAAAGCCTTCTCCCAGCCCGGGCTCCACCACCACAGCTGTGCAGGAGCAGGATCCCCATCTGTGAGAGATGGAGAAGAAACCACACGGTGTTCTCTGACTTTTTGTAACTCCTTCCTCACATCCATTTCTTTGTCTTTTCCCAAACAATTCTAGTTTGTTGATCAAGCATCTCACACAGGCAATTCATTTTTCCTGGTCATGGGGGAAGTGAGGAGGCTCCAGTGGGAGCTGTTAAGATCTTAAAATATGCTCTGTGCTGCTGGCTTATTGCAGATACTCTGATTCATGGTGGAAAAGAGAGGCCCTGAGTGGACTTGATTAGACATGAATTTAGGAATCATCAAGTAGCATGTAAGGCAAGCAACAGCTACTCTGCCCAGAGGATCATGTACAAATGTAAAATAAAGTAAATTAAATTAAATTTAATACACAGAAAAGGAAGGGAGAGAATGTAAGGGACAGACCATGTCCCACAGGGCTTACAATTTACATTTAGATTAGTACAAGAAGCAGCAGCATTGCAGGGAAAGTGGGTGAGGGTTACAACAACAAAACTTGGTGGCTGGCCTGAATTGTAATTTCACTAATTAGAAAAAATGAAGTTTCTAGTTAATAAATCAGTCCTATTGACTGATTTGAGGGAGGTATACAATTATCTGTGGGATACATTCTTTGATTGGATTTAGCCATTCTACTCTCTGGGTAAATGGTTTTAAATCATTTGCCTTTGAGGTCTGCTTTGAAGATAAATGAAATGTACCTCAAGAAGAAACAAGACTATTTCCTAAACTTACATTTGCTGTATGTCCCCGAGTAATGCTGGTGGATACAAAAGAACAAATCAGGTGATATTGTAAGCAATTGCTCCAGAATGACACATGGAGAGGATTTCTTACTCTTTTTACTCAACTGAGAAAATCAATTACCACATCCTCATGGACAGGGACTGGCAATCTCCCAGTACATGGAACTGACCTCTCCATAGGAGCTGTTTTAACTAGGCTGACTGCTGGTGAGCACTGGGGTGTCCATGAACACTGACCTACATACAGATACCTCACCTTGAGAGCAAGTTTTCTCAACAGACCTGCAGAGGCCCCAAGTCATCTCTTAGAGTGGACTAGCGTGCCTATTAGCAATAAATATCTAATCACAGCTCAGCACAGCACCAGCCCAGAGACATCCATCACTCCCCAGGTGCCATGGCTACGGCACAACACACGGCAGCAAGGCCATGGCACCGCTGGCACCACCGCCGCCCTTTATCGGCACCGCACGCTCTGCCGCCCTTCACGAGGCAGCAGCGTGCTCTGGGGAGGGGTGGCACTGGCAAACACCATTATTCATGGCTCTTCCCATAGCAGGGCCCTCTCCTGCGCCTGAGTTACCACAATTCCCCTCTCAGTATGGAAGCAGAGAAGTGACTGTGACTCTGGTACTCCTTGACTCTACTCCAAAGGCTGGTGAAAGCAGCCTAAGGTCTGTGAAGAAAACTGCTGATGCCAAGAACTGTACTAAAGTGTAGTTTTTGTTCAGCTCAATGTCTAAGGTTAGATAGTACAGGTGAACTACCACAGGCTGAAACAACCCCTGTGTGGATACAATTGAATATATTGCCTCATCCAAACAAGAATAGAAGGGGAAAGCCAATTACTCTGTACTGAGAGCTCTTTCCCATTCAGCTGGCTAGAAACAGACCAGGGATCTCTTGGTATTGTTAATATTTGAACCACTTTATTTTTCTATACCAAATCATCCTCAGATTTTCAGCCTATATTCTGTTGTTAAGAGCCTTCTGGATTTAAATGAGGAAACAGAAATCAATATACATATGAAGCCAGACAAGCTTTTGGATGGCAACCATGTTCTGGCAATTTGGCATGTTAGCACACGTGTCTGGGGTGAGACTTCAGCTTCCAAAGGTACCTTTCATTGCCATGCTCCAGATTCCCCTTCCTCACCCTGCCAAAAGTGCTCACTGAGTGAAGGTGGTTTCCTGAACCCAGTGACTGGCTGCAATCCCAACACTTTCTACCCTAGCTCCAGGAACATCAGAAGGCAAATAAATTACTATTTTAGACTGCCCACAGTCAACTGTTTGAAGTCAAACAAAGGTTTAACAACACATTCTAGTTCTAGTTTTAAGGCAAGCTTCAAAAAATACTGTACTACTGGATGACCACAGAGTATTCCATGGTCAAGGCTAAATGGACACCACTGTACCAGGCAAATATTCTACAGAATACCGTGACTACTGTTTAAAGGCAAACAGAGCGAATTGATAAGGCAGAGGTCAACAAATGGTTCTGATATAAAACATTTTTAAAAAAAGCAGACCCAGATCATGGTACAGTAACTTTTATTGCCGAGATCAGTAGGCCAGCACAGCTATTCATAAGTACTGTACACACGAGTGCCTCATGCTTATGCCAGCCTGCACAGGGCTAAAATGGAAGCATATAACCAATTAGTGTTAATAGGCAAACAATCATTAGAAGTGTTAACAAGTGATGCTGGAGAGGCTGTTTTTCATTTTATTACTGATCTCTAGTAAGTGTTATTATCCTCATAGAATAACATTCTATTATGAAATGCACATGCACAGCATTAAAGCCTTTGATAGTCCAATGCTTGCCAGCAGCAGCAAAACTGTAAACAAAGTGAAAGAATCATTTCTGAAATGCCAACAGCCATTAGTATTCACAAAGTTTGGAGGATGCAGAGAGCCAATATGCTAAAGTGTAAATAACAGCAATTTACTATGACCTGGGGATCTATGGAATAAATTGAGTATTCAGTTTCTCCCCATTTTTTAAAAGAGCCTGAACATACATGCTTAATCTCAATTGATTTGTGCCTGAACTAAGGTCTTGAGTCTGTTACATATTTTCAAATCTTTTTAGCCAACAGACTCCCCTAACATTTTTCTCTTTTATAACAAAGCAAGCAGCTGCAACTAATCATATTTCATTATGGTTTTGTATATGTTTTGTTTTAAAACAAATTTTACTTAACCAACAAAAATGCAACTGAGCAACTTCTTACTGTAGAAATTTTTCTGAAGACTGGCAGAATTGGACACGACATCAGATAGAATTAAGACAATGTATTTGTTTTAAATTTTAGCAAGGGGGACATGGGTTGAGGGGAAAAAAAAAACACCTTGAAATGAAGGACAAGACAGACTTAATCTTTGCCTATTTTCTATTGCTGTTGACAGACAGATGACTTGAAAATTACAGATGCATTTTATATGACTACCTATTTATTGCAACCATTTCCTCAGCTCTGACATACAACCAGAACAATAAGTGAACAAGGCTTAGATTTCTGTGTTGGAAATATGCAGTCTCCATCCATCAGGAAAAACCTCAATGGGAACTCAACCTACAACATCCTGTGTCATAACTGAGTAACACCAAGCCCCTCCCAAGCCACCTTCAGCACCAGCACCACAGAGCAGGGCAGTGCACACAAGTCACTTTACTGCCCTGCATAGGCTACATTTAGGAAAGTTTCCTGAACTATTAAATAAGCAATTGTGACAATATAAGATATAAAATACAGATAGAGTAGTGTCAACCAAGCTACTAAATTTGGGCTTTGGGCTTTCCCACAGAAATATTAGGGGCATTCAGGTAAGCACTATTCCTTTCCTTCCAACACAGACCTCTTTATTCTGAAGACACCTAAAATTCAGTGAAGAAATAAAAAAAAAGAAAAACATAACACAGCAAAGTCCTACTGGGGAATAGGGTTTTAATGAACACACAAAGCAACTAGGTGACATCTTTATCAGCCCTCATAAACCTTGATTGAATACACAGTGATAAGGCCTGTTTAAACTGTCATCCTCACGATAACACAGGCAGAGACAACGCGGGCCTTAGCAACGACCTGTGTGAGGGAGGCCCCTCCTGAAGGGGACACCCTTCCTTCCCACTGCTGGGCAATGTCTGTGCTCTGAGCAGTGCCCAGCCTGCACGGCTGCCTGGGCTGTGCCATGCTGGGACTGCCTGGCATGGAACAACCATGTCTTCTCCCAGCAGCAGCTTGGAAGCGCATCCGAGTCAGCGCATCTGGCTTTGGGGATGGCCAGTTCTCTGGGGAAGATGGGGGCTTTGAGTCAGAGTGACCTTTAGCACTCAGATCTGCAAACAGCAAGAATTCCATATAAGTGGCTTTAAAGAATTCAAGGAAAGGCTTTTGGGGGTTCTTTGGCTGTTCTGCTGTTTGGGTTTTTTTAAACCACCATCATCTCTGAGGCACATAGCATTCAGCACTAGGAAGCAAGGCAGCATTTGGGGCCAGCATGGCTGTGGAAGTTGCCAGTGACATGACTTCTATCACAAGATTGGCCTTGGCCATCTAGGATACTTAATTTTATATTTTCTAAAATAAGTATTTCAAACCTTTAAGCATCTCCAAGAAACATCTATTCAAATTGCTAGGTTATTAACTTAGGATATAATTATTCTTCTGCAATTATTTCTAACTTTAAAAAAATACAGCATACACTTGAACTTTTATTCTTTCTCCCCAAAATCGTTCTTCCCTCACTGCAATGCTTGCAGTGACACCCACTGGCTGTGGGAGGTGGAGTTGCAGAGCACTTATTAAAATGCTTCAGTGCACTGACCAGATCACAGAGACAGAACCTCAGAGAAATATTACCACCCAAAAGCTGGCATTTTGTCAGCTCACTTAGTTATAACTCAATATCTTGATTGAATACAGCCCTTTCTCATTAACAGATTTAATAAGGAAATAATGATCAACAGTTACTAGTTAAGTATAATAAAATACACATTGGTATATAATTACTAGTTAATTAATAACTCCCATTGCTTGGGTAGTGGAAGGTATTAGTTCATTTTATGCCTATTTGCTCTGTGGCAAGATTGAAGTAGCACTAGTACCTGGTTTCAGTTTTTCATCAGGAAAACGCCGAACTGAGCTGGTAGACCACAGTGTGACTGGCTGGCAGGGGAGGCATCTTATCTACTCAGGAACTTATTACAGCTGTTGTAGGAGTCCCTGCATACACCAGCAGATTTCTTTCTGTACCCCCAAGCAGTAATTTCTCATTTCACACTTAAGAAAGAGAGGAAACACAAAACTAAGTGACTCGTGTAAAGACTCACAGGAAAACCACGGAAACCAAATGTAACAAATCACAATCTAATGCCCTCAGTTAGAGGATAACTTGTTTCTTCAACTGTACTAGAGAAACTTCTTTATATTATATACACATAGGCTCTTAATGTTTAAACAAAATTATCCAAGTTTAAGCTGAAACACAAACAAATCACTCCTTTACACAAGGTATTTACCAGAAGAAAAGGCTGAGTTTTAATTTAACTACAACATGATGGCTTGGAACGGATCAAGGGAAATTTCAGAAATACTTAAAATAAAAAATAAGAAAAAAAAGGAGACCTATTTTTTGCCTGCTCCATGGCATAAGCCAAGAGCAAATGACTCCTGGCTGTGAGCACACAAGGTATGTTTGCTGACTTACTCAGATTAAAAATATTTTAGTCACCCTTGTGTTATTTCCCGCGCACATGGCACTAATGTTCTCTCCAGAGAGTCAGAAGCAGAACTATTACATTCATGGAAAACACATTTATACAGGACTTCCCGCAGAGCTGAAAAAAAAAAAGTTATCCAATGCCTTCCCAGCCAAACTTCCTCCTGAAGTGAAAAATCCTTCCCTTTGATAAGAAAGCTGTGTCAGACCACATTTCTGTCCCTGACAAAAGAACAGTGCTCCCTTGGCTTGCTCCAGTTTTGGCAGCTGTGCTCAGCAGAACCAGGCTGCTCTTCCCAGCCAGTCACCACGCTTAGCAGAGACACCACTTTATCTTCCCTGAACAATAAAACAAAAATGAACTATGCACAAGCAAGCAGTAACTGTGGGTAACACTGCCCACAGCTCCCAGGCAGGCAGTTCTCTGGGTTAGAAATTCCATCAATAATGTAACACATCATTAAAGACCTCTCTGTCCTCCCCCCTCTCCCTTTTTTTTTCCTTTGCCTGTCCACATTCAAAGCTATCTAAGATGTTCAATGCTGCATATACACAGTTCACAGCAAAACAAGCTAGGCTTGTTAGCTTCCTGTGTTCTTTCCATATCAGAAGGAACCAAATTAATAAAGCACAGGGAAGGACACTTTTCATGCAAACATGGAAAGCTGGTGCCTTATAGACCCTCTTGTTTCTAATTCACTGACAGCCAATCCAGACACACAAGCAAACTTGTTCTAGAGTTTTGGGCTACAAGTACCAAGCACCACTCAGCGCTCTATCTCCAGGTTCCCTAGGGTACCTACTGAGCTCATCTCAGGCTACCTACCCTTCCAGAAAAGCCAGATGTACCAACTCATGAAAAATATTATGTTTTCAGGGATGCAGTGCCCTTCCCTCACTGCTAGCTCCTATGGACACAGCACTGTGCCATGAAGATGCCTTAATCTCTATCTACCCTTCAGACACTGCAGGTCACACAGCATTTAGCATTCAGCTGTGACAGGGAGGAGCTTAACCTAGGATGTGCTAAGCCCTTCCTTATCTTCCCCAGAAAAACCTGCCAGCTCCAGGCCATCTCTATTAATATTCCTATGAGCAGTGCTGGCTAGCTTAGTGTTTAAATACCTGTACCTCATAAAACAACCACTCTTAGGCCAACAGGTCTAATTTTTGTAGGAAAGGACAGGCCAAACCAAAGAACTCCAGACATAGCAAGGATGCTCCCATTGACTTCCTCTCAAAATTAAATGCCACATGAAAAAAAAGGCATCTCAACATTTGATAATTGAAGATGGTCAGAAAGAAAAAGATCAGACCAAATCAACATTAAATTCCTTTCCTTGTCCTGGAAAGTTACAGAGGATAACACTAGCTCTCCTATAACTCCACAAGCACACACACAGACCCTTGGAAGGATGTTCTCAGGAGAAGTAGTATGATGGTCAGGAATAGTTAGAACAGACATATAGGACATACGTTTGATTTTGGCAAACCCAGATGTCAAGTAGCAGATATGGCACCATTTTTGGCTAAATGAAAATTGGCAAGAGAAATGAAAAACCAGGCACAGTTGCCATCCAGTAGAGGGTGAGAACAAAAAAACCAAAACATATCAAAGGCCAACCAACAAAAAAAAAACCAAAAAAAAAAAAAAAAAAAAAAACCAAACCAAAAAAAACCAACTTTCTTCTGAAACACTCTTGCTAGCTAGTTGGTTTTTTTCTTTCCTGAGGACTATTTGACTACGTCCTCAAAGTTGAGAAACTCCTACAAAAGCCCATGAGTAACCTTTCCTGGAGTGCTCAACAACCGCTTGCCAAATCTTGGCGTCACTGCTAGATTCAGCACAGCAGATAAAGCCTAAAATTAAATGTCTGGTATCCCAGTCTTGTTAATGAAGATATGCTTTTCAAATCTATTTCATTTCCATGCCACTTACCAATAAAGCAATGTCAGCTCAGGATAAGTAGATGCCCAGAGGGCTTGGCCCACTCAACCTTACTTGGCTGCAGCACTTTAAAAGCTTAAGTGGCTCCCAACTTCTGCTTGCTGCAGGGCAAGCACCTCACACAGCTCATTACTGAGCTGTTGATTTGCAGCAGCTCCTTTATGCTGCTGCCTGGGTGCAGACAGCCACAGCACACAGAAAATCCAAGTCAAGATCACTTCTTTACATCCTCAGTGTGTGCCATGGGAAGAAAGCTGTGTTGAGTAAAACAGCAAATCCACAACTTTTGCACCAGGGACTGGCTTGTAACTCTCATCCCTTCCTTCTCCATGGGTGAAATAGTTTTCAGTATAATTATAAGATGTATTCCTCCAGGGAGATTTGGTGTGGAGGGACCTATCCAGGGTGGTGGGACATGCAGGACATGCCAGAGTTCCAGCAGGACTCAATGTATCCATGTTACAGGCTCCCCAAAGAGGGTACAGAGGAATTTAAAACTCAGTTTTAGTAAACCACTCTTCTCTCTGTCAAATTTGCATCTGAGTTTCTCAGCTCATAAATGCCACAAGAACTAGGTCTATGACTGTATTTTAGCTTTAAGTTTCCCTATTCCCTTACTCTAGCCCACTTTTCTATCTCAACAAAATAGTATGGTACTTCCAGACTCTATGTCCTCTACATGAAATGGTGGGAGAATGCAGTTTCAGCAGACAACAATATCAAGATTTCCTCAGGCTTACACAGAATCAGAATCACTTGAACAAAACCCAATATCAATATAAATTAGGTGCCTTAAGCGCCATGTGCTATAAATCAGAAAAACAGACAAAAAACTTGAATATGTTGTATGGCTGTACCATAAACAGCTTAATTAGGGCTCTGTGTTAGGAAAAGCCACCTTATCTGGATAGACCTGAAGTGATCTTTATTTTTATCTTTTACAGGTCTCATCACAGAAGAAGAAAAGAGGAAGAATAATAGTATTGTATTTCAAAGCCAACAATCTGTGGCTATTGGGAAATAGATGTTATATAACTGGCATTTAGTTTATATAGCTTTCATACAGAATCTCACGCTACCTTACAACTGTACAGTATATACACAGTAGGGGTTATAAAGTTTTACTTTATTCAAAGAGATGGAATTATTTTCCTAATTCTTTATGGAGTCAGCAAGAAGACAAAAACCAGACCCCTTCTCTTTGCAAGCAATCCTACCTGAACTTCCTCCAGGCCATGTAAGTGCAAAAGACACTCTAGATGGAAGCTTCTCTCTTCTAGTTGCTTGTGAGTTTCTTTGAGAAGTAACCCTTAGGCTGCCACCAAAAACCAAATCCAGGATACAGTAAGAATGAAAATTACAGGTGGCCTATAGGACAAAAAGACATCACCAAAGCCAAACAACCTTGAAACACTTACTTGTTTCTGCATTTCCTCATATGGTTGAGATCACAAGTGGCCCTATCCTTTCCTCAGGGGTAGACAAAAACTTTTTCTTATGCCACCAATGGGGAGAAATAAGGGATGTCAATAAATTACTGTGAAATTATGCCAAGACCAAATTCAGGAATTCCTCCTGCCAGTACAGAAATTCACAGTGGAGTTAGGGACACAAGGACAAGGCTTCACTATGCTTATACCAACCTCAAGTGTAAAAGAACACAGGAGGACATTCAGAAGGGACACACCAAGAAGGAAGGGACACAGTTCTACTATCAAAAATACAGACAAAGAAAGAATTGAAATGGAGGATTTCAGTAGTGGGGACAGAAGCACTGAGGACATGAAATACAAACCCCACAACAGCTGTGACAGAGAGAATAACAAGAGTTGCAAACATGGAGGTAAGGAAGGCCCCTTGTTAAATTCAACACACATAAGAACCTGTGCCTGAATGACACTGAGCATCTCAAGATTCCTATTTGTGAAACATGACTTTGCTACGGGGGATGGAAATTGTTGTTGAAGGAACAGCTCTCTGGTCTGTTCAGCCTCTTGGGAGAAAGATTATGAGTTACTTCAACTTCAAACTTCTGGCCTTCAAGTAACTTGCATACTCAGAGAAGCCTTGAGAAGCTGGACATTCCTTCCACTGAGCAGCCTGATAGGCTTCAAAGCATGTTTAACTGTAAGCTGTGTTACTATAGAGTGGAAAATATTAATCAGCTCTAGCCATCTAGGGAGACTCTGGTTATCATTAAGAATATGTGGGACACGCTTACAAGAATTCTTTTCCCCTGCCTGCTGGACAAGCTCTTTCATATAGTTTATCTGCTCCAACTGCATGCTTTTGAAAAAAAGCTTGACTAAATGAATACTTTCAACTAGAGCTAAAGGCAAACACTCCACTGGAACTTTGCCCTAATCAATAGTAGCAATGTTCATGTCACATGAGAGTCAGAGGATAGAATATGGTGCTTACTGAAGTCAGCAAATAACCTAATTATACTTAGCCTGCTTGAAGAAGGAGACAAGTTAGGTCTGGTCCACCCACATATTAATGCAATCATCATTATCCTTATCCCATGTTTGCTTTCTGCTTACATTGTAATAAAAAGTGGTGCCAAATGGAGGGTGCTACTGACCCCTTGTGGGAGAAATACACATTTTGGGATGCAGACACATCAATGGGGAAATCGGCTCAGAATTAAGTTTGTCTCCTTACCTCCCACAGATTTATTTCTAAGGAAAATCAGTGAAACAGTGTTAGTTTTGCAAGAGGTCACTATAGTCTGACAAGTGTATTTAAAAAATTTTAGAACTTAGGTTTATTAGCTTCTCTAGGGCAGTCACATAAGCATCAATAAATCCTAATTGTAGTAGATACTGCAATGACCTTCCCATAACTTAAAGTCTTGCATTGTCGAAGACTAAAATTCATACATTGCCAGGTGACACAGTTCTCAGTTTTTAATAAAACTATTTTAATCCATCACAGCATCACCTCTAAAGACTGCAAAAAACCCCTACCTTACTATCTCCTGGAAAGCAAGGACATACTACTCTGCTGAAAAGGAAACAAACCATTTAAAATACTGAAGTTTTTTTCAGCCAAAACCTTCTTTTAAGTATCAAGAAAAGTTGGTACGATTCATTCTTGAAAGCAAAAGTTTTCCAATGCATGTCATCATCATGAGCAGGGCTGCACAAAACACAAGAACTTCAACAATTTTATTTCTGACAACTTATATTTCCTTTCCTTATGGTGGAAAACTAAGTCTGAAAAGGAAGGCTAATGTTTTTTTATTCCAATACTACCACTAATCTTTACTCCCTAAAGGAAACAGAGTACACCCATGAAGAACTCTGCATTTGATTAATGTCAAATCCAAAGGAAATTTCCATGCACTTTAACCACTCCCATAAAAAACAGATTGTACATGGGATATAGCTGGAATAACTTAGAACAGCCAAGTGCACTATACAGAAATTAACTGCATTACACAGTACTTATATTATAAAATTATTTATATAGTACAGTAGGAAACAGCCTTCTCAAAATCTAAACCCATCAATACCAAACACTATTAAAACCTGCAGCTTCCACTGCAATCAACAGCAGGGGCTGAAACCCTTGAGACCACAGAGATGAAGTCTTCCACCAATGCCAGCCCTGCTCCCATCACATTCAATGAACACATAAGGAGAAATATGTGAACAGCTCATAAATCCCAAAGCAAAGAACAAGAGGCTACTTCAAATGTATTTCAACAATTTGCATAAATTATTTTAAAATAAAGTTTTTTCAAAAGTATTTGACACCACTTTTTTCATACAGACCTGTCATATAAACCAAGGCTGAAGAAACTTGAAAAATGAAAAGAAACTGAGAAAGAGAGCAACAAACTTTTTATTCTGTCAGCTCCTTTTTTCACCTGTACACTAGGACAAATAAAAACACTAAGCCATATCAGTCTGGTTGGTTTTGTTGCCTTTGATTACGTAGGCTTTTTTTTTTTTTTTTTACAAATGCATCCATTAAATTGAATCCTAAAAGTACAAACCATGATGCAGCATCCGTTGTCTCAGAATATGGAAGTTACTGTATCTGGCAGGAGATGTTAAAATGATCACATTCACGTAGCCAGATCTCTAAAGGCCATTCAATTACAAGTAAACACAGAGTCTAACAAACACTTAACAGCAACTTGGGTCAGTAGAACAGTACTATGAACTGCATATTTACAGAAAAATTTGCACATAATCCAGAGATAATTTTAAATCAACCTTTCTGTTGTTACAACTTGATCCACCCTTCGAACTTCTACTGTGCTGCGTTAACAATGTTTGAGTACCTTGGAGATTCAAAGGCACATAGCACTTCTGATGCTTCCACAAACTCATTCTTCAGGAACATATTATAAAAGAAACAGTTTTTTTAAGAACTTTGGACTGCAAAATTTCTCAATAAAGTCTGGTGCTCTTTTAAACATTGTATGCCAACAAGTAACCAAGTTTGCAAAGACCTTTACAGGTATCCAATTTTCAAATTCCATGGTGACATCTAACATCATTACAACTCAGGAGGAAGACATATGAGCCACCACCCCCTTTCCAATGTTGTGTGCAAAATATAAGTATTAATTCAGCCCAACTATACTTTTAAATCAAAGCTCTTCAAAAAGTCAGTATACATCTTATATGACAAGTTTTACTAACCATACAGTACATCAGCATTTCCTTTGAAAAGCTTAGACCTTGCTAAGCAGTTTTAAAGTAAGCAATTATATAATGCTATCTGCATACAGAAATACACTACATTCACACAGGCAACCTTAAATTTCTCCAATAAACAGTCATGTCAAAATCTACAGTTTACAGAAAATATAAAGTTAGTTTTAACAAAAGCAAAAATGCTCGTTGTGATTCAGTAAAAACTGTTCCTTAACATGAATAGTTTGCATTCATACAGACACTAAGGCTGGGACAAATTAAGTATTTCTAGAAGCTCAAAATGACACAAAGTTTTCTAACTATGAAATGGCATGCAAACATACTGATTTGTTATTGGTTATTTCCCTCTCGCTTACAGAAGATTTACCAGATCAGAGTAAAGCAGGTACTTTTACATGTTATACAATTACCTCTTCCTCACACTGAAAATGTCACATACAGAAAATTTTCTCAGCTGTCTTTGACACAAAAGCTGCTTCTTTAAATTTGAATATTATGCCCTTCAGATCCTCATGACCAGTGCAACAATTAAACAGCTTTCAGAAAGCTTAACAATATCTAAATTTGCCAATTTTCCTTTACAGAAAATATATACAAGTTTATAAATCCATGGCGAGGGCATTACAACTATATTAACATCAACTCACTAACTGGATTGAAAAGATACTTGCATTCTTGTGAAGACCCTATGGCTGCTGCCCATTCAATAGTTCTATCAAGGCACTGTACAGTCATTAAATGTCTAGTATTCTCCAAGATGTGCTGAAGAATATTGTGAATGTGTTTAAGTTGTTAAAAAGCCCTGAGTCAGAACTTGCGTATTTACCACAGGCTGAGCTATAAAAATGGCACACACTAAAGCTTCTGCAGACAACAGTTCAGCTTTGTCAACACAAACAAAGTATGAAATGCACAGAAAGACAATAGTATGAATTCCAGGAACTTATGCACAGGTATACAATGTACTTTGTGGCAAATCACACACTGCTATTGTACGCAATTTACACAGTAATTTTCTAAAGTAAAAAAACCTCTGCAATGTATTCAGACATCAAAACTGATGAAGCAAAAGAAAACTGATGCATTCCCCACCCCTTCCCAAAGACAACGAACAGCTAGAGAAGAATTCAGCACTTTGACAGAAAGGAGGTAGCACTGCTAAAGGTTAGACTGTAGTGTTGTTGGGGTTTGGTTTTTTAAAGTGAAAACTTGACCCATGCAGCACAAAGAACAGGATAGGCTCTTCGGTTCACCAGCTGCTACTGGAAGAGTAAAATTAAATTTCTCACAATTAGTTTTGTAGAGGAAGCTCAGATCACTAGCTGAAAGCAGCTTCTTCAAACAATTTAGTGTTTACACTAACTGCAATTAATACTGCTAAAGATAATTACACGTACATAAACCTTCATCTCTAGAAAATATCTACACAATAAGTACTCAATTATTTTTAAAGACCATTTCAGGTCTTTAAAAGAAGCTAAAATACCAATTATAAGATTATGTTAAAAAGGCACAAGTACTTGTGCAAATCTGCTATATTCTCACCCAGTCCAAGTTAAGAATACCACCTTCTAATCAAACTTCCACATTTAGAAAGGAACTTGTTTGCTATCTCACCAGTCTAGTTTTTATTATCCACTACAGGAAAAAGGGATTTCTCCAAACCCCAACGTACAAATACACAGTAATCCAACAAATGGAAAGTAGGCAATAGCAGCCCAGATTTTGAGAAGTGCCATATAAGCCTGGGCCACAATAAGTGATGATACAAGTTTTGGGAGGAAAAAAAGTCAAAGGTAGTTATACAAAAGTTAACAATCTACAACTATTTAGTTTATTCTGTTAACCTCCTAGGTTGTCTTTACACTTTAAATCACTGCATAGTGATATGACTGCCTATGTCCCCTAATGAATGGAAAAGAAAGTATTTTACTTAAACATCTGAGCATACCTCACACTGAACAATACATATTTTTAGGTGTCTTGTTACTTGTTTCAAGAAACAAATGGAGATATTTCATTCCATTTAATTTCAAAATTGTTATTAAATGCTGGGGAATAGACATAACAAACCTTACAACCCTTACATTCCACGACTTTACAATAAATTAAGAGATAAATGCCTAACTGATTTTTCTAATTTTCACTTGGCTCAGGTGAAATTTAGACTTTAATCTTTTGTTGAAGACAGAAGCACAGTGATATTTCCTTAACTCTACTACTAGTTATGATCCCCTTTGGCCTTCAAGTGAACTTCTCATCCTTAAAATATGTGCTAGCCAATTAAACATTCACACTCTGTGCACAGATAACCACAAAGTAAAGCAAATGAGCTTAGTGGGATCCTCAACACCACTGGCTCACCTTCTACACCTGAACGAAAAGGGAGAGTCTGAATATAAATATTTATTTCCATAAATGATACTGGATTTGCAAGCAGTTTTCCTCTTTAAGTTTTTTGAAAGGCAAACTGTATCGCCATCTCCAGACGTGATACAGCCCTTCCTCCTGTCAATAAGAGACCTATATAAATAAATCAAGCATCTTGGTTAGCTTTCCTAGTTTTTATAATTCAATTGTTTTTCTTGGCACTAAAATAGTTGTTTTTCTGTGTCACCATCAAGCTGACACAGTTCAGTCTCAACTGGCACACAACATTGCTGAATGAGTCCAATCACAAACTCCTATGCAGTCACATCCATCTGCCTTGTGCGCAGTATAGGATACTAAAGCTGCTCCTACAGCAACACCTTCAGTCGTTGTCTCCATTTCCATAGGACTGTGATTCAAGCACTGAGGGTGTTAAGCAGTAACTTAGATCTTACATCCAGTTTCCTACCCAGGATGCTTCAGATCTGTTCTAACTCAGCTGAATTATTAAGCTGATGCTAAGTTGGAATACTTTCAAGTAATTCTGGCTTGTTCCAGCAACTAAGAGTCAGGAAAATGTGAACTGCTATACTGAGGTTTCAGTTTTGAGTTGTTATCAAGAAGAGATCTACCCTGCATCTGCATAGCCAGGTTTGCAGAGGTTCCCTTAAAGAATGAAGAGGACAAAATATGTCTGCCAGAGACAAAGGAAATCAAGGTACAAATCTGATGGATGACAGGCTAAAACTCAGAATGGATCATCAAATGGCACATCCTATTATAGAAGTATTTCCAGGGGAAGCCTGACAAGAAACGGAAGCCTACTACAGAAAGTTCAGCTGTAAAACATGCTACCAAAAAACCCCCAAAAACTAACAAAAAAACCAAACCAAAAACCTTAGTAACATGCATATTGTGCAAATGAAAATTGCAATGAACACTCAGATGCACACAGATTTCAAGCGGAGGTACCCAAAATGTTGAACTGAAAAAAGGTCTTACATCAAAAACTTTCCAAAACCCCTTGAAATTATGGTATTTTTGAATAGGAATTGAGAAGCTAAAAAAGGGAAGCCTGCTTCATTTGGTCAAGAATACAATTATCTTAGACCAGATGACTACTATTATACAAAATAAACCAGACTACTACAGTGACTCCAGATTGTGATTGTGTCCAATGACAGAATGCTGAAAATAATGAGGAACATTTGGAATGCTGGAGGAAGATAAAAGATGGCTATTGTAAGGCTGTGTATTACACCACTTCATGGTGTTAAAAGCCCCTCTACATACACTTTTCCAATATATCACTGTACTTGTTTCCTGGAAAACTTTATTCAGTGTTTAAATCTTATTGCTTAAAGGTTTGTCTATCTTCACAGTTTATTACTAACAGTCTTCTGAGACATTTGCCAATATTTGCAAAGTTCAGGTATATCAATATCAGTTTCAGAAGACAGATTAATTTATCTGCAAAGACCACAATTACAACATTATCCTTACTTGGATCTTTCCCTGAACTATCCTTTTATCCACATTTTAGATATATGCAATGAGAATTCAATGATAAATTCATCTTAGCTGCAAGTAAGGCACCTAAGTGACTCCAGCACGAATTTCTTTAATGTTCTGCAAGAGCACATCCAAATGAAGTGTGCACAATGGCAATGGGCTACATGAACTGTGCACTCAGAAAACAGTCAAATCACTTAGGAGCAAGCAGAGATTCCTTTTAGCTACAAGAGATCCTTAAATCAGTGTATTTTCTACCACTAAAAAGGATGAAAGGATACATTTGTTTTCAAAATGTTAATAGTTTGCAGTCCCTAACAGTAGCATTTTGGAGGTCAGGAGGAACAGCTTTTTACCATATCAGGGACAAGAAACTCCTTCAGCAAAATTCAGCTCAACTAGGCACAGCTCACAAAATTCACTGTTCTGTCAGCAATATCTTCATTTGCAGTATTATTCAGTAATGCTCACAGATAAGTTCTGGTGTTAACACCCCACTTAGATGAATAATCAATATTAAATATTCTCTTTTGCTGTTGACACTGTTTGCCTGGAGACAATAAAACTCACTTAAAAAGAAAGGAAATTTTGCAAAATCTTTTTTCTGAATTCACAGACCCACAATTTCTAAATGTCTCTGCATGTATGTGTTTCTACACAACGGATCAAATTCACTCATCTAAAAGGGGTAACTGACCCACTGCTCAAATCTTCTCCTTTCTACTCAAGCTAAAAGCAATTCCATACAAAGTAAAGTAATTAGCAGAATTATGAAGTTCACTATTTAAGTTACTTAGCTTGAACCTGTTAGCTCAAAGTGCGGTTTTGGAAACATAATGCTTCTAACACAGATTTTTCATTTTATTGTTTCCTATACAACCCATCCTCAGGAACAAAGGGCATGATGAAGTCAGAATTACCCTACCATTGCATTCTGAGGCATGACCTTATGGGAATAGTATATCTATTATTACTGTGTATATATTTTGTATTGATTTTTCATGACTGTGTATTTCAAGACAGAAATTAACTGTGAATCAGAACTGTCACAGGAAATGTCGACACTCTCCAGAAAGCACAAAGCAAAAAAAAAAAAAATCCTAAATACTTATGTTTGGTAGTAACGGACAATATAAAAAAAATTCCCTTACATCACTTGACATCTGATACATACGATACACACGAACAAAACCAGAATAAGATTGTTCCTTTAAACTTTAAGGGGAAGAAGAAGACAGAAACAAACTGAAAAAAAGACTGCTTTAAATTAGCATTAGGTTTAGATGTTTTTTAAGAGTAAAGCTACAAGCTGACTGTTCAAATACTGTTTCTTTTATTTGGTGTATTCACAGTCTTTAAACAACTACTATGTAACAAACCTGTGCTACAGTATTAGAAATGTTTTCATCAGAACCCTTTACTACCTTTCAAACTAACAGAGGCTTAAAAGCATCAACACGTCCTTACTCTTTGACAACCTAGTAAAAAAGACCCTGGCCCCTGCTCAGTACAAAAGGATCCTCCGTTCGATGGCCTTGCGGCAAATGGGGCACTCGCTCATCCGGTCTCCGCACAGCTGGCACGTCCCGTGGCCACACAGGAAGATCATGTTCTTCAGGCGGTCCAAACACACAGGACACATTGTCTGCAAAAGATTTGCACAAGTTACCTACTCAGTGGTAGCAGTTATACAGTACTGAGCATGCAACTGCTGAAATTCAACAACAAATATGTCATCCTAAGCATAGCAGATAATTGCCACGGCCACTAAGCTAAATTGCAGGGGTTTTTTTAAGTACCATTTTTATTCCACATGGACTTAAAATATACGGGCTTTTCCTACTCCATCATGACACAACCACATAGATTTTTGAAAAATATGATTTCTTTAATTAAGGCAATCCAGTAGTAGTTTGACATCATATTTTCAATATAATTATGCAGATTTGCAACATTAAAACACTCTTCAGAAACGTTCTACTTTATATCATATAATCTTCCAGGGAACAAAACATCAACAGCTTGATATATGCAATGCTTGGGTAATGATTTACAAATTTCTTCTCAGGCTAGCTAGCCATTCATAAACTTACCTGTAAACACCAAGCACTCAACACCCACAGCAGGAATAAAAATGTTACATAATCAATATGATATGTAAAATTTAGTACTTTGTGGAAGTTATCTAGATTTTCAACCAAAAGAACACCTCACGTTTCAAATAAGAGAACAGTTTAGTAAATCTGTAACCTTCACTCATAACAGCAGCACAGCAAACTTTTAAAATCAGTTTTAATTGCTGAACGTGAAGTGATGGTCAATGCCCAAAGTTCTTCAACAGAAAAATTCATTTTGCACCAAGCCACTAAGGAACAATGTCCTTCATCTTTTTTCATGTGCAGAAATTGAAGTTTTCATAAGGCATGTTCCTTCACCATAAATATATTGCACCCATATTAGGATTTCATTTATAACAGTTTATCAAATTTAGTAAATGAATAGATGTTACAAAAGATGAAAATTATTAAGACCATTCTATAGAACAAATCAAATCTAAGATTCCTCTTATCTGAGACATACTACAAATATCTAACAATTACAAATATTGATCTCATACATAAAATGAAATACTGACAATGCTTGTATTTCAAATACAAATTCATTTTATCACCACCTTGCACCTGTGATTTACTTCTGTATTCATCATTGGGGCTTCACTTCAATTTGTTCATTGCATGAGAGAAAATCCATAACGAGGTACCCTGTTCAGAAAAATCCTAAAGCACATTTTCTATGAAATCAATAGGTATTACTTCCTAGGGTAGATAGCGTAACTGAAGACCAAAAGAATTCGCCAAAATTCTGCTTAAGAGTTTAAATTGGCATGGAACCTGGCTAAATCACTATTTTAATCTTCAGGGTACTAGTATAACGGACTAGCAGGAAAATAAAACTTCCAGGTAAAACCTTAAGCCATTTTATACTTTAAAAAAGCCCTGAAGGGAAATGTGCTCCAGCTTTGCCAGAATTTCCACAATACTGTAACAAAACATTGTCAAACTAAGAATTTACAGAAGACTGACTGTCTGTCAATCAGTCCTGCTCATTTTTCCATTCACATGAAGTCATCACCTTCACATCCTACACATCAATGGGACCTTTAGAGTATTCCTCCTCCAGCAACTCACAGACTTCAGGTACCAGTGAAACAGCTATTTCCAATGCAATGAATACACAGCTGTGTGACACGTGTCTGTGACTTGGCAGCGCTGGTGTGATGATCATTCACAAAGGACTGACAAAGCAAACACTCATCTTATCTTTGGGAAAATCCTCAATGTGTAGCATTTACTGTATGTTTTGGCTAATTATTTGCTTTTGTGTCTAAATATAATATCAGAATTACTGAAGTTACAAGGGTCTGATTCTCTCCAAATGTTACACCATCATTTAAAAATGAAAGCATCTATTAAGGAACACAGAAATAATAAAAAAATCAAATCTGCTGAAACACCATTACTTTGAACTGTTTCATTCACTCAAGGACAGAAATCCCCATATTTTCATTTTATAGATATGTAGTATTAGAAGATTGCCCTACTTCTCCTGCTTAGTACAGAAGCACAGTATATAAAACATGTTAGCTGTTTAATTTCTTAACGTGATGCTATCTTAACACTTAAGTTACTTCACACAGTAGGAGGACTCAGCTGGCAGAATAACAAGCTTCCTCTTTGCTACACAATTCTCTTCTGACAGGCTTTTCTCAATTAGTTCAGCAGTTTCCCAGTGGGGTATAAGCCCAGATAACTGAGTTTTATCCAAATGTGAAGGAGAATTCCTTATTTAACCACCATCTTATACTTGTACAGTGAAAGAAAGTTCACTGCAAGCCTTATGTCCCCTATGGGCAACAGAAAAATAAGTACCTGTAACTATTATATTATTTGTTAGAACATCCTCTGCATGAAATCCCGTTTTTTATGTGCCTGCAACATTTGACTCCCATCTTTTAATGAAAAGAAATAGTATAAAAAGGCACTATGCCTGTTCTATATGAGAATTACTTCTTCAGGTAAGTACTCTGGGAAAGTGCCCATTGCACCTTAAGTATAACTGGGTTTGCAACTCAAATTATTTTTCTTTCACTAACAAGGTGTTTTAAACTGCTTGAAATATGAATTTCTCACTACTAAAAACAGTTTTTACAACAATATACAGGTGCACAGTGACAAAATCAATTTATTTTTTAAGGAAGAAGAAAGTGATGTAAGTATGGTGAAGGAACATACGTAAGATATTAGATGGATGGTGATGATTATGTATGAAATGGAGTGAAGGTATTGCAATTACAGTCAAAAGGGTTCACATTCAGGGAATCCCTGACGAATGGTGTGGTCATCAGATGTGGGAGATTCTGTTGACATCAGCATCACTTCTGCTTGGCACCAGAAATAGTTTTAAAAGCTTGCTGCACTAACATATTAGATTATCATTGAAGGTATGAGTTGAAACAAAGGCTTATACCTGCTGAAAGAGAACAAATTAATTTTAAGTAGAAAAATATCAATTGAACATGAAGACTGATCTATTACAGCAAAAATCAAAAGAATAGACAATTATTCTGAATGCTGTGCAAAACTTCAAGCACAAATTTAAAAGATGAGATGATCAATTTTAATCAAACCTGACTTGCTACACACAAGTACAATACAACTTGCCCTGTCACAAGACTAAGCACAAAAGACACTGAAAACACAAGTCTCAAGCCAAGAGGCACACAAGGAATAGCCAGAGCCATCTCCTTCTAGTCAGAGGCATTGAACAATTCTGGTAGCTGGCTAGCAAAATCCCAAATCAGAGAGAATAAAATAGCACCTAAGGAAAACTGACAAAAAATCCCTGAGATCACATCTAATCAAGAAGAAAAACTGTAACAAAGTAGTTTTCTTTTCACGTGCCTATACATAAGAATATCGACATAGGCAAACAGAACTCTGATCTTCTATAACTCCTAAAGTACCCTGAAAAAACGTATCTGAAGAAAACAGATTACTTGCATTTAAGCATGCATCTGGCATCTTGTGGATGCACCATTTCAAATGCCAAAAGAATAACCTTATTCTTTCCATTCAATGCTAAAAAGTAAAGCAGAAGCTATATAGTGGATGCAAGCCATCAGAGATGACAGTAACATCTGGAGCTTCCAGGTAAGACAGATAGGCATTTTCAAATTACAATTTTCAATCTTGCATGTTCTTTACAGATAAAAACTACACAGGAAAGAGTTTTGAATTTCTGTGACTGGGGTGCTGGCCCAGTCACCATATGACAGGAAAAGCTCCTCACAGACATTCAGTTGAGCATATCAGCTCTCAAATTTAAGGCATTTTGAAACACAGGCCCTAAGCCTGGCAATCTAAATGTTCTAGCCCAAGCTTTTATGCACATGAACAGCTGAATCCAACACTACCAGGACTAGATGTGATGCTGCCATCACTGAAGTATTATGGACTGCTGTAAGCCTACTACAGGAAAAGGCAAGCTAGAACACCTCAGTTTCCTGTATCCATGAGAAGTTTTTTCCAATTGTGTTATACACAGGGAAACAAAAAGTCACATTATCAAGGGTTCTAAGAGAGTAACCTCATTCAGTAGTCAAATGCTCCAGATCCCTTACTGCTGAAAGATCTGCAAACACTACACCTAATTACAAAGATAAATCTTAACATTTAAATTCCAAATATTTGAATTACATGTATAGTATTTTCAAAGTTTTAACCTTGAAGCCACACAGTTTTGTGAAGAGTGTGTTCACTATACTCTTCATAAGACAGGTAACTATCAGCTATTGTTCCAAGGCAGTTAATGAACAGACAAGTAAAGATTAAGGTAGATACAGAATGATGAAGATGATCTACTTTTATCACTGCTCTGTGAAAACAGTTTCTTCTGTATCAACACATTCAGGTCAGCTTAACAGTCAGAGAATGTACGGGCTGGGAAGAGCGTCCTTTTTCAGTCACATCAACACACACGCTCTAATAGATGGATTATCAAACATAGCCACTTGATTTTTTCTTTTAATCCCATACATAAAGGACATACAAGTCACATCCCACAAAAAATATTGGTCTTCCAACTACAGTTTAAGACCTGATGCACTTCAACATGTCATTTTGCTTTAAATAATAAAGGATGCATTGCCTTTTTCAATCAAGTGGTTCTTGCACTTAATGGGTCTTACAACTTTTATCCAGCACTTTTACCTGTTCCTTGATGTCTTGCAACTGTTGCTGCAGCTTCTGTACATCTGCATTGACATTAGTGTTGTCTTTGTCCTTCTGCAAAACTGGAATGTTTCCACTTGCTGTAACATTAAAAGAAAATAAAGATATGTGGTTACGCAGCAATCTAATGAACCAGGAATAATTATTTTCAGTGTCACAGCTATAATTTTTCAATTATCTGAAAAAAACGTTAGTCAACCATCTTTGATAATCTAATTAAGTTCACTACACCCTCACTGCAGCTCAACAAAGAATTTCTTTGAGTTTAGCAGCAATACTTCTTTGACAAGTATTTCCATAATAATGATGCTTGTAGTTCCTTAATGTTCTCAGAATTCTTATTTGTCAGCGAAGTTCCTGACATGAATATTTTTTGCATATGTTTAAGGGAAAAAAAAAGCCAAATTCCATCACACTGAAATGACTTTTTTATCTACAGAGATGATTCTATTTGGTGTTCAAAATTGCCCAAGTGTCTTAGGAGCAGTTCATTCAAAATTTGAACAAGCTCAGATTAATAGTCCTCTATTTGACTGATCTGGGAAGCAATGAAAGAAAGAATTGTCAAGTCTTGAATTTCCAGTGAGTACTGAAAATCTGATTTTAATGACTATTCTTATATTTATCTATATCAGAACCTTATGACAAGAATGAACTGATATCCCATTCTCATAAACTCAACAGAAATACAGTGTACCACATATACGCACACAGAGCAAATAGAAATAATTCATAGAAATTACTCAAATAAGTCACAAGAAGTTTAAAAACGAGTCAAAGGAGGAGATGTAAAACTAGACATTCTCTCAGGAAAGTTGCTTGTACCTAAATACAAAATACTCACCATTACTTCAGAGTACCAGAGGTAAAAAAAAAAAATAAAAATATTTGCTCATTTGCACAGTCACAGAAAATCTTCAGCTTTTACTTCTTAGGGCATTAGTAAGTGGCCAAGTCATCACACGTTTTGGATTCTACTCCGAATGCCAGAAGCAACTCTCCAGTGTAATGACTGGTGGTGGTACCACATTTGCTGCTACTGATGCAGAAAGTAGTGCAAACAGCAAAGGGATACCTGGGTTAGCACTGTTTTCATTAAACATTTCTTCAGAAAGGAGAGAAATATTTAGATCATTTGAGAGAATGAGAATAGAGTGGTGGAGGAACAGGAAAGAGTATGGGCTCTGGAGTCACTCACAAATATCATCACTGGTATCTTCTGTACCTTTCCCTCCGCAGCACATTATGAAAGGCACTCTTCGCTCAACCACTGCCCGACACTGTACACATTTCTTCATCAAGCTTGCACAGTCTGAGGGAACAGAAAAATAAATCAACTCCGAATCTTCCCACTTTGTTTTTCTTTTTTCCTATACATGAATTTGTTTATTCAGAGTAACTAAACAGCAATGACTTAACAGATGCTTATAACATGAAGAACTACTTGAGTTTATCTCCACATAATTTTCTGCAAATCACACCCAAACAACGCCCTTTTTGGTGCTGAAACTAAATCTATTCTCTGTCTCCTTTTAAGGTATTTCAAGTGAACATGTTCCTCTTTCTCCAGATAGATGTCTAGTCCACAAGAACTTCAGATGTTAAAAGGTAATCACACATTTGAGACCAGAACTTTCAAGAATGTAATGACTATCTGGCTATCTTTTTCTTTAGAACAAAGGATCTCACTACCTGTCCTAATGCTCCAGGGGCAAAGAGTTGCAGCTCTTTACCCTTAAGAGTAAACCTACATATTTTGATATAATCCTAGAAAGGGGGCTGTAATTTTTCTACTAAAGGCAAGTTATTGTCTTATAAATGCTAAAATGTTACTGTGAATCAAAAGAGTGGGTCCTACAAAATACACGAACTTGAAGACTCTCTCATCCTGCTTGAACAAGATGGCCAGAAAAAAATCTGGAAAGAAATAATCTACAACTGTTAAACCTTCGGCTGTCCTTGTTACAGCTTAGACTTGGTGACGTGTACTGCGCTGCTGAAATCCTTCACCACAGTCATCAATCTTTTTGTTGTCTTCTTTCCTGGGAAACGATTCAAAAAAAACTTCTCTCATCATCTTTCAACTGCAGACAGTGAAAGAAGCCAGACCAGGCTAACTATAGTCAGTGGTTTGATGTCAGCTGCCTCAGCCAGAACAGAGGAAGAAACCAGACTTCTTTAGCAAGTCCAAGTAAGCAGTTACTCATGGGAACGATTACCTTCCCTCTTGTGTAGATCCTCATCAATAAGGACTGCTATTCTCTAGGGAAATGACCCTTCAACAAAACCCTGAAACGTCTGGAGACAAGGTGATAGCTGCATTCTCATCCACTTCTACTCAAAACCAAAAAATTTCTAGAGCTCACCTACCTATTTTACCATTACACAAGATAAATCAAAATGAACCATAACCGGTGTTCTTTGCAAAGATACATGATGTGACTTCTGGGGCAAAATACAGCCCTTGTGCAAATCTGTAGATTAATAATGAAGCATACTAAGTATTTATTGACAATATATTTTAAAACACCATTTGCACATCTGAATGCCCTCAAAAAGCTGCAACAAAACAACAAAATGAATTCTAATTACTACCAAAGTAATTAATGATATGCAGTAGGCTTCTATTATGTGAGAAAGCCTACTCAGTTAAATTATTCAGATGACAGAGCACACACTTTCTAAATATTTGAAAATCTCCACTTTGTCCTCCAATTATTACCAGCATGACAAATAATGTCAAAATTCTGATGATCACACCAGACTACCAAGTAAATTGAACCTGAAATCAGATTACTAATTGTCACTGTTGAGACGGACACACAACGTACACACACTTGATAATGGTTTTAGCAATCTGATTAAAAACATTCTGTCTCACAATTACCTCCAAAAGAATTTTTGTAAAGTTACTTACTCTCACAGGCACACATATGACCACAAGGCTGGAAGAGCACTGCTGCCTTTTTGTCTGAACATACTACGCATTCTTCAATCTGTAAAGAACAACATACACACGTGAGCAAAGTGCATCTCCTGCTCTCTACATTAATTTGCAAGGCACATGGGCCTCAAGAATCTCCATCTAGTGGGGTTTTAAACACATTCAGCATCTCAAAATGCAACTTAAGTTATCACATTAACTTCTAAGAACAGGTATTTGCTGGCAATTTTTACACATTCAGTACAATGACAGGCACAGAGAAGCATTTAGAACACCATATATTTATTTTTCTTTTCTCCTTCTTTATTCCATCAAGGACACTTAAAAAAGGGTTGATCAGAGAGTCTCCAGGAAGATGTCATTACAGCATTTCTGTACTCAAAGGGGACTTATAAGAAAGATGGGAAAAAACTTTTTTGCTGGGCCTGTTGCAGTAGTACAGGGGGTAATAGTTTTAGACTAAAAGAAAGCCAATTTGGTATAAGAACCAAATTTTTTATGATGAGTGTCATGAAACACTGGAACAGGTTACCCAGAGTGGTGGCAGATGATCCACCCCTGGAAACATTGAAGGTCAAGCTGGACAGGGCTCTGAGCAACATGATCTCGTTGAAGATGTTCCAGCTCATCGCACAGTATCAGATGTCAGTCACATTACTGATTTTAAAGGCCCCTTCCAACATTCTATGATCCCATGAAATTTAACTTAAAAAGTACTTTTACAGAAATGTTTTAATATTCTGGGCTAGGCTTTCTCAAGTCGTTTTGTGTGAGAGCTGTATATATCATGGAATCATCAAATGGTTTGGGTTGGAAAGGACCTTACAGATACTCCAGTTCCAACCCGTGCCATGGGCAGGGACATCTTCCACTAGACCAGGTTACTCAGGGCCCCATCCAACCTGGCCTTGAACACTGCCAGGGATGGGGCATATGCAGTATGATCATAGACATCACATACAATTCCATTTATACTGGCCTGCACCACTTCTTTCAGCTCATAGAACTGTTGTTCTGATTCATTCATTTCTTGGCCTTGCAGTTTTTATACAGAAAAGTATAAGAGAAGTATTGACCAGATATTCCAATCTCTCAAACTAATTCAGCAAAAGAAATCAAAGGAAGGCTATCCATAAAGCTTAGCTTTCACCTGGGAAAGCTGATTTCCATAGAGTACCTTCTTTAGATCAATGAGTAGGGGCAGAACCCTCACTTTTATAATTCTTATACTTACTCTGAAATGGAGGAAAAAACAACATACTACAGAAGCAGACTAATCAAATATATTTGGAAAAAGCAAAAAAAAAAAAAAAAAAAAAAAAAACCAACCCAAAAAACCCAAACAGTTTGGTTTCCAAAAAAAAACCCAAACAAAGAAAAAAAACCCCCAAAGCCAATCTAAAAATCAAACATAAATCCAAATGCAGAACATGATTTCTTTTTTTTTTTTTGGCAGCTAAAAAAAACAGGACAAGACTTGGTGATTACAAGGAATAAAAGAATACTCAAACAGAAAAGCAATGGGGAGGTACCCATATAGTCAAAACTACTTGTGAATAACCATTTGAAAAACCTTTGGTCTCCAAAACAGGGCATGACTGATTGATTCTCTGAAGGAAAAAGACAGTGTAATGAAACTCATGTTTCCAAAGAAAAAGAAAGTGAATGCTGAAAGTAATTATTAACTACAGAAACAAGTACATATTAACTCAGTTTACAGGCAAATCATCCTTCAAGTAGCCCTAAGGAATAGAAGAACTCAATATTACTGAGGGAAATTGTATTTCAGAAGAAGCAGCAATTTATCTTAATATGAAGAAAAGATACCATGGCAGGGGGAAAATAGTCTATTTCAATAAAGCATCCTCAGGTGATTGTATCAGGAACTCTGAGGACCTGAACAATGAAGACATTGCGAGGCAGGGATAGGTAGGTATGACAGGCAAACAGAAAAGAGCAAGATATGATTATGATGAAAAATTAACTATCCAGTGAGACATGTTGGGCATAATACCACATAAAATATGTATATTTCTTTGACCTCTTTTTTACTTTTTTTTTTTTTACATTTCCATTATAAAAGTAAGAGAACCAATAAATTTCAAAGGTTTTTACCTTTGTCCTAGACTGAACTTGTTCTTTACAGATGAGGCATTTTTTCACCCGTGGTGAGCACAATGAACACGTGGCAATGTGGCCACATGGGCCAAACAGAGTGTCTCTCTTCATGTCTGAACACACCATACATTCTTCTAAGGTTTCAGAATCATTGTTGATCATAGATGGACTTCGGGAACCAACCTGGCCACTACAAAGAAACCTTGCAGTCAAACTTTTAATAATTAAAAAAACTCACTCAAATTCAAATGCACATCAACTGGCTGCTTCTATACTCCTATGCACTTGGGCATCAATGTATGATCATACAGTGATTTGAGCTACCTTTTCCCAGAAGTACAGCTGACACTGCAGGGCAAGGTTACACACTTGGATAAGGCATTGTACAGAAACAGGACACACAGGTTAGGATATCGTGTTGTGAGCGTAAAACGTCGCTTTCTCTCATCCTAAGAGCTTGCTTTACTAACAGAGACGTGCCCTGCGGCGGGCAGCCCCCGAGCCTCGCCCATCCATCCGCACGCCCGGCAGTGCCGGAGCTCCGCGCTGCGCTGGCCCGCAGAGGGCGCCCGTGCCCAACTCCCGCCATGGGATGGGGCCGGACACACGGACACACACACGGACACACACACGGACTCCAAAAGGAAATAAGCACCTTACTCTTTACCAGGCAACACCAATAAAAACAGCGTCTCTTTTTCACATCTTAAGAGTACAGGGTTTTTTTCCATACAGGAATTAAAGATGAGAATCGTTTGCGGCAATGGGTGGAACGTAACTAGGACAAGGTGAATCCTCTGATACTGCATGGACCTGATAACATGGTACTTCACTGAAATTGTGATTCCTAGAGACATCAGACCTACCCCCTCGTTCTCTTTTCACAGAATCATACAGTTGTTCAGATTAACAGGCACTCAGTAGGTGACCTTCTCAAAGCAGCAACAGTGAATTCATATCAGTTTATACAAGGCTTTGCCTATTTCAGTCATTAAAAGTCGTACGGACAGAGATTTCACAACTTTCCAGGCCAACCTGTTTGCAATGCTTAGTTATTCTTCCAGGGATTTCCCCCTGACTGCCTTGTGAAGTTCTACCAATTCCTCCCCTGAAGACTATCACCTTCCCATTCTCACCTTTCCCATACTAATATGCATGAAAGCTTGGGTAAGTTTCAAGTAATGTATTTCTGAATAGCATTCAGTGTACCATAAAAACCTAAAGAATTAAAAGTTAAAAAAAAATTGCCACGCACAAAAACCCCCACCAAACTCCCAAGTTTGTACGTTTTAATTAGCTATTGCTAATTTCAACATTTTAAAAAAATCAGTTAATCTGTGGAAAGCAGACATTTGGAAACAGTGTATTTTATGAATATACAAACCTGACTTTTTCTTTGTGACATTTAGCCAATGCTTTGCAGAGACTTGGATCAGGGCAGAGGTCGAGAGGGGACTGACCCTTCTTGTTGCGAATGCCGAGGTCAGCCCCGTTGGCTGCCAGGAAGCAGGCAATAGATGCAGCACTCTTCTTCTCTGCTCCTTGAGTGCCAAGTCCCATAATTAACTGAAAGAAAACAAATATGTAAGCAAGAAAGACTCTCTAAACAGTTAAGAATCATCTGGCTAAAGGAAAGCTACTTGACATGCACACATGCACATATATACGTAAATGTGTAAGGCAAAGGAAGCGTCTCTAGAACTAAAACCAAAACAATTGCTTCATTCTGAGTCAGCTATATTCAGCTTTCTTTTAGAAACTAAAATTTAGCAAGGAATAGTTCTACTGAAGCACTCAATCTCCTGTACACCTATACTCACGTGTGAAGTGGCTGTCCTTCTATGTAAGCACTGTAAAGGGCAAAGTTCCAGTGGGTATATTCAGAAGACACTTCAGTATATAGTCAAATTGCTCAGTTCAGACAAAATGCTACCACCGCACTTGGACTGAAATCACAGTTGAGCATAGAAATGAATGCACATCTACTTTTAGTCCAGTCAGAAAACTACCTGCCCAAGAGAGACTGAAATTCAGTTACTTTCCCAGTCTGGATGGATTAAAACCCACACACTGTCCCTATCTAATCACATAATGCTACTCTGCCCTTTCACAGCTGTTACTCTATCCTTGTGTAACTGCTTCACAAGGTCAGCCCGAAACACTAAGAAGGCTCCCAACCACAGCCCAGCAAGGAGTGGATTCCCCAAAGCATTCTGGGCTCCCAACACCTTTTTGTATTAAAGCTCAATCAGATGAAATGCATTAAGTATAATATAGATGCCAGAACTGCTGGCATCACTAAGAGTCCCTCAGCAAACTACACTACACTGTATTCAGAGGAAGAGCTTTGGCAAAGCTAGGGCAGCTCCAACTCAAGGAAACCCAGTTGCTTAGGGAAGCATTTTATAAACCTCAGTCTATATGTTGTTCCTTTTTTAAATTAGAAGTTCTTATATCAATACATGTCACTGAGGCTACAAGACTCTTGAGGGTCTCTTTATGAAGTCAGATACTCCTCCTGCATTCTTCCTCATGATTAGGTAAGAACAGTACAGCTCCAAAGGCTTTATACCAGGAAAATCAGTAAGTTATGGAAACAAACATTATTTTTGCGGTGTTCAGATAACAGAAAATTTTCATTTATCAATTGAGACTGTTTTTCTGCACTTCAATTGCAGAACTGGCTGAAGCAAAGCAGAGATGTGTTTCAGCTTCAGTCCTGGTACTTTGGACTGCATTATTAATCCAGCCAAGGCAGCCCAACACCCAGTGAAACTGATTTGCTCCAAGGTTGGCAGAGTCATTGTGGAACAGTCATCTACATTAGTCACAAAAACCCTAGGTGCTAAAATGCCTCTGCATGCTGTACAACTTGAAAACACTAGGACAATGTTGCATCCCATGACACTTCTCAGGAAGCCTGCAACTTTTCAGGCACAAAGAATGAGAACACCACAAAAGAACCCACACACAAAATACTCTCCATTTTGTCTCAGTGCCCAGTATGGCTGCAGTATACCTCTGGAGGGGGCTACCCCTGAAATGCATCAACACAAGCAAACCCAGCCAATGCACCAGTGAGGGAGAAGTCTCAGTGCAATCCACAAAAACTGTACAAATATAATCCAAGTAATTGTACCTTTGAAGCAGTAAACACTTTCCATTAGCTTCTTTCTTTTAAGTTAGGATTTAGGCGGTGGCATCACTTAAAAGCATTTTAAGAGTCAGAAATATACCTTAAAGACACTTGTATATTAAAATAAATGACACAAAATGACCCTGGGAATAATACAGTTGTTTAGGATAAGAAGTACTGTAGGCTAGAACAGTGCATCTGTAATAAAGCAATTCAAATGACTTTTTTGTGGTGGTGGAGACTATACTTCAGAAAATTTCTCCTCCTCCCAGCTGTAGTCACCACAATATGCTGGATGAAAAACTTAAAAATTACTTAAAGAAATGGGGTTCACTGCTCATAGCACTTGAGCACAGTAATATTTTTCAGAATGGTACCTAAAAAGAGTAGGGCTTTGTGTACTATCAAGATTGCTCACTACATGCATGAATGTAAGCATTTAAACAGTCTATCAAAAAATCAGCTGAAGAAACCTGACAAAAATTGTTTTATGTATAACATAAAATATCCTGAGTTGGAAGGAATTCACAGGATCATTAAGTTCAGCTCCTGCCCCTGCACAGGATAGCCCCAAGAGTTGCACCAGGCGCCTGAGATCATTGTCCAAAGGCTTCTTGAACTCTGGCAGGCTTGGTGCTGTGACCACTTCCCTGGGGAGCCTGCTCCAACGAGCATAACGTTGGCATTCAGAAGGAACTACTGAAAAAAAAAATCAATGTTAAAGAATTCCTTCAATTTAGTTCCACTTGTGAAATAAGTGAATGGTAATCAGTAAAAAGTATCGTTTCATATTTTTAACAGTGGTCAAAGTAAAAAGTAACAGATCATACAATTTCAATGAGTTGCTGTCTAACAAACTTAATCAAGTATGAAAAAACTCTAAAATCCTGCAAGTGAGATTTTTCTTTTCAGTTTATTCAACTGAAACAAAAATAGAAATAATTATTTCTATTAAGTATGTATGTGCTACAGAGAGGCGCCCTACAGGCCTCAGTAGGTTGGAATCTCCAAGACAGGAGCGCAAAATTAATTAAAATTTAGCCAAGCAAAAATGAGCTCTAAAAGCTAAATATTTACAGAGATGTGTTGCTATCACATTGCCTAATGAAATCTGACACATTTTGCAACCTTTAAAGGAATTAATGAAGAAGAATAAAAAAAAATCTCTCAAAACAAACCCTCAATTTAAGTCAAAACATTTACAAAAAGAAAACCTTACTGATTCCCAGGCAAAACTATTAATCCTCTTTATCATCTATTATCCATCAAAACCTGTATTTGCAATTCCACACAAAACAAATTACCAACGTGTCCTTGGATAGCTTTAAACATCCAAATGCCTGCACATATTTTTACAGCTTCAATTCCATCTTTGTTGATACTCAATTTTGGGGAAAAGGCAGCTTAATATTTAAAACTGTTTAATGGTAAAACCTAGTTCATAGAATTTTTACCTTACTGTTATTTAAATAAAGGTAGATAGGTACAGGTATTGTTCTCATTTCCCGTTTTCACAAAACGTTTTCAGGATAATTTGATTTGCTGATCATCTTAAAGTGTTTTCAGATATATTTACTTCATCTTTTACATTTCACAAAAAATAAAAACAAGCAAGTTTTTGTCTCTTCTCTGCCAGAACTTATCTTCTCCACACCTCTTAAACCTCCCAAATTTGTTAGTTTGGCAGAAATTTTCTCTGCAGCTAAACAAAGTGCAAAGAAATGACCAGTAGTTTGATCAAGCTAATAAAGGAGAGGAGGTATTGGTTGATCATGATTTTTTAAAACTTTAAAACATTTTTAGGTGATCAGAGACACAATGATGAGGGAATTTTTTTGTTCCTCATATCTTCTGCCTTATCTTTGTCTTATTACTTCAATAGAAATGTGAAAAAATTACACTTTTGTTTGAAACCAAGAATACTTCTCAAATGAAACTAGAGATAAAACTTTATTATTTAAAATATAAATTCCCCCCCCCCACAAAGAGAAGTTTAAAAGGTGATGGAAAAAAACCCCGCTTCGGTTAAAATCCCCAAAACTCAATGCACAACTCTAGTTTCATTGTGAAAGCCATTAATAAGACTGAGCAGAGAAACCAATTTATGAAATGCCAAATCTGAGAAAAAAAATTCCCTTTCATTCATTTCACAGTTAAACACAAAGTATTCCAGACAGCTCTCATAGAGTCCATTTCAGATCACAGAAACAACTGAGCTGTCACTGCTCTTCTTGTCTCATTTAAAAGGACAAACACATTTTCTTACACGTTAGACATATTTCAAATCTCTTTCAAGGCTTATCCCAGTGTATTTCAGTGAGATTCAGTAACCAATTTGAAAAAAAAAATGGTACAGTGGAATTATAGTTTTGAACAAAGACTTTTCATAAAGTTGGTGTATTTGTTTTTTCTTAATGAAACGCAAAAGCAACAACAAAAAAATTTCTAATTTTAACCCTCAATTAAAATCAGAAAAAACATTATACTAACAACTAACGGTTCGGTAGTTCTGATACACTGATACACCATTATTTTGTGCATCTTTAATATCTAAAGAAAAAAAATGTTTCTTTTTCTCAATCTGAATTGCTCCATAATTTTATTCCTCCTTTGTCTCTCAGGTAAACTACAAACTTCACCTCTATATATGGGGTTCACACAGCTTCTTGGGTGTGAGGGTTTCTTTTTTCCAGTAAAACATTTTTCCAGTAAAACTTTTACTACCTGGAGGCTATTTGACTATACCCTTACTACAGCACAATTTCTGAACTGAACTCTGTCAAAAATACAGATCTCAATAAACATACTAAATTAAGAATGCCCTGTTCTAACAGAAAATACTTTCAGAAAGTTAGAGAAGCAACTAAGCAACTAAAGTTATAAAGACATGCAAGACGCTGAATCACAGAAAACTATTTCAGTCTTATTCTGTACTGTAATACTGTTGAATTCTCTTTCCAAAAATGCTACTTTGATTTTTTGGCAGCCATATATGTTCACTACAGAAGATAAATTCTTAGAAATATTTTTGAGCTACATAACCCTCTTTCTTTAAAAAAGGTAATGACTTCATGCAGAAAGCCACATAGAACAATATGATTTCTGCCTACACTGCAGTTTAATGCAGAATGGCTACATAAAGTAATGCTGCCAAAACTCAGTCCAACAGTACAGAAGTAGACCAAGAGACAAATATACAGGGGAAAAAAAGAATAAATAAATGTGTTTTATTTACTGTGTTCTTTGATGGCTCCCAAGCAGTATCTACCTTGCCCACATCTTGCATGTCTTGGAGTTGGCGGAGCTGTGACAGAGTGTGGTGTCTCAGGGCTTCATGCAGGGGAGTATCCCCATCTTTATCCTGAATATCCAATTTAGCACCTGCACGAACTAAGAGCTGAAAAGAGAGAGAACCAAATTAAAAAAAAAAAAAAAGCTCCCTTTTAGAACTAATTTAGTTCTAAAAAAAATTATGGTTTAGGATTCTCTAGGAGGTTCAAAAGGGCTACTCCTATCTTGCTACAATTCACTGTTAAATTAATTTAAATTCATTTTCCTTACCTGGAGCTCAGCCCTCAACCAACACATTTATCTGTCTCAAATATCAAGCTTATTTCAGCAGAAGGCTAATGCTTGCCTCTGCTCTGAATGCTACAAAGACATAATTTAAGAGGATCCTTTCTACTTCCTTAGACTTTAATTCTTGTAAGACAGCCTACAAACAATGTAATTTATTAGAGCAATATGTACAATACTTGAGATAGGTATATATTCTTTACTATTAGTTTTCAATGATCTCAAAAATCATCATTTTCACACCATACTAAACTTTACAACTTAATTTACAGTGTCCTCACATTAGCAAAGTAGTTAAGCATGTACTTTGGTTAACCCTAATTCAGGAGAAGACATAAAAACCAATGACACTATTAAAAAGTCTCTCAGAACACTTTGGAAAGTAATGAACTGTAAGACTTGTCTCTAAGCTAATTTTAGACACCCGTTCCTATTCACATGACACAAAACAAGCACAAGGCTGCACAGGCCCTCCTATTCCTATGGCCTTTGTATACAGCCCTTCCATAATTCAGCCCACCAGAACTTGCTTAAATACACTGTTGAACAAAACAGAGCAACACATGCTGACAAAAAAATACTAACTGTCCCTAAAAATTAAACTCCATCACTGTTGCCATTCAGAAGTCTGTAGGCAGCAGCTGAGGTTTTAACTTCAGTTTTTGAGCTTCTGCTACTCTGCAAAATTGGGATTAGCAGTAGAGACAAAAGGCATAATCCAGAACCAAGAATATACAAAGAGGGATCTCCCTCTTTGGAACCCACATGCCTGCAAGGAGTTTCAGTTTCTCAGAACCAAAGAACCTCAAACATCAGAACAGGCTAAAAGGAATTGAAAGCCTAATTTTCAAGGAAGTATCTGTCTGCAATTGTTTGCAGTTTATCATTTTCCCCAACCTTCTCTTCCACAAGTGACATCAAGAATACCAGCTAATAGCTGACACAGTCTAGTCTCAACTTCTTACACTCTCTAAATGGATTTTCTCTGGACCAATTTCTTTCTCATATTCATATCTTGTGTCTACCACTAGGTCTTTACTGCTATGAGTTTCTCCTGGAATCCTTGACTACCACAGATTTTCAGAGTCTTTGCAGAAGTTTAAAAAAAATGATTTAAAAAAAAAAGCAAACCATTGCCCTTTGTCATGGCAGTAGGACTTTTAAAAGAACCGTGCTACCTTTGACCACTATTCCACAAATGCCTGAGGGTACAAACCCAGCCCTGGAAGCTATCCAATAGGAATTAGTTTTGGAATATGGAGCCAACATGTTCTTTGCATGGCTACATGAGCTATTTTAGGACTTATTAAAAGTTAATCCAGTTCTGAAAAACGGATACTCTACAGGGTCATTCACTTAAACATTCTCAGATATAAGCATGTCAGTGAAACACACATGCTAGTTGTTCTACGTGCCTACCTTCCTCTCATCTGCTACATTAATATTGTATTCCCAGGTACTGTGTAAATTCCAGAAGGGCACAAGAGTTCACCAAACACAGCTGCCAAATAGCTTACAGGATGCAAGTGGCACTGACTCTAGGAAACCATTCTTCTGGTAGCAAGCAGTTCCAGATATAGGGCCATATCACATGTTTCACTGTAACGGGATCACACCCATCAGCCCGCAGAGAGGGAGAAACCTTATGGCTAAATAACACCTAACAGAATGCACGTCTGCATAGGGCAACAATTCTGTGTAGGCCTGAATAAGAGACAGTTTTCCATACAAGATGACTCCATAAAAAAAAAAAAAATTCATCAAAGGCCAAGGCCAGGTTGATGTATTCACTCTGAGAGCAGTGAGTGCTCTCTCCGAGCCTCAAAATCCCACAGCAGCAAGGCAAACAGTCACACAGGTCCTCTATGACAGGCCAGACACAGCAAGCTATGCCAGACTCATCGCACTTCCTGTGCTAGCAACAAAGCTTTGTTAAGTTGAAGCATTCACTTTTGCAACCATGCAAGCAAAAAACCAGGATAGCATTCCTTTCACCAATAGGGCACTACTGTTCACTGCTTATAGGTCTCCCAAGCTAAGAGCATGGAATGTTAAACACTCAGAGACTGAAAAGGAGTTAAGGTTCTAAAAGATGTTTCGTGTTATAATTTGCAAAAGCTATGAGCAAGAACAATTACTCATACAGCAGGAGGCATCAGAAATGCTATTTGAAGATCCCCTTACAGCACCACAAGATTCAGACAAGTAACAGCTGAACATATTCTTCCTTACTAAACAAGAAGGGATGCTGGAATTGGCAGCCACACAGAGGAAACCATAATGTACATGTACAAAAATTTAGCATGCTTCAAGCAGCGTTCATATTGCTGACTGACCTTCTGTGCAAGTTGGCAGGCTTCTGAATGAAACAAAATCCAATCAAACAAACATGCAGCGACTATATGTTGTCAAATAATTTTCTGAACGTTCATGAAATATTCATATTTTAACAGCCACCATCAGCTTTAGCCAAATGCCATTAACCATATGGCTTACTGCAAATAAGATACTTACCCTAACAATTTGTGTATGCTGTCGTTCAACAGCAAGATGAAGAGCAGTTTGCTGGTTAACGTTCTGGATATCCAGGTTAGCATTGCCCTGCAAGATATTCAAAACATTAGAGCATTATCACCCCAGCAACTCATCTACAGGCAAGGCAGTCCATTAGGACACTGACTATGACTCTGAATACAATTCCTAGTTAGGGGATTTGAGAACAAAAGTGATTGAAAACTTCAATTATTCACTGTACAAATGTTGATCTGTTGAAAGAAACTAGGTATCCAATTTTTCAGTCCCTCTGCACCATTAGGCCATTGTAACAATCTCAAAGGCAAATTTGACCTTTAGAGCTCAACACGTCCTTCCCTCCTCCACTGCTTCTGCATTGCGACTGCAGGCGTAAAGCAGCCAACTATTTTCATATCAGATGGTTAACCAAAGCATGACATTTAAATCCTCCTGAGAAAAGTCCTACCTGATGCACCAAAAGTTCAGCCACTTCCACATGATTATTAAGAGCTGCCAGATGTAAGGCTGTGTAACCATCATCTTTTTTCTCATCAACAATCCACGGTCGTGGTAACTTGGACAACAACACACGCATTGCGCTGAAAAATATAAGCAGAGATGGCATAAACACCCCTACAACGTATGCTGAGTGACAACAGTAGAACAACATTAATTCTCAAAGCTATGTACTAGTGGCTAAAATAATTTTCATCTTTTTTCAAACAGAGAGAGTGGGTGAAAAGCTATACCAACAGTTTCAAAGCAGAATAATTTAATGTTCATTTCCCTCTCATTAAAGCACACAAACAAACCATACAATGCCTGGAACAGTGTGAGGATCAGGTTTGTTTTTTAGAAGAATGCTATCTAGCAGTAAAAATTACATTAAAGAAGCATTCAAACAATCTCTGAAATGTAGAGAAAATAATTTTCTCCCTCAAATCCTTATAGCATCCTTTACTTCAGTATTTAATGACCAAGTTCCACTACATTAGATTTCTTTAAAATCATCACTTTATAAACTGATGCCATGGGCTGTAACAGTTAAAACTCAGTTTCTAGGAAAGAAAATGGAGGAAGATCTCTTAAGCACAGAAAAAATAAATGCTGAAACTGTTAAGTGAGAACTAGTGGGATATTTTCTTAACAAATAATGGTTGACTATAACATACCATGGCAGTGTCTGGTAGTCAGGGAATAGGGTGGGGAAAAGCAACTTGACTACTACAAGTATTAAAGCACACTAAAATCCATAAAATCCAAAGTTAACCTTCAGTTAAGGGTATTAACAAGACAATGCTAGATAAACAAATTGCTCAATCTTGTATTCTCTGAGAAATACGGTTTTTGTAAGCTTATATGTCTTCACTTAGCTTTTGGAATACATAAGTTACCAAACTTAAACCCCTTATTGTCTTATCTTTATAAACAGCATATGCAGCTCCCTTATGACAGTTCCTTAAAGATAAACACAAAACCAGAAACTGCTACAATCCTGTGCCAAGAAACCTCTTCTGTCATCTGATGTTTCCCTACTGTTGAAGGAACATGATATCTACAGGAGAAACACGGCTTCTGCACAAAATTCAAATTTTTAAAATCCAAGTAATCCTTGCTAATGCAAGTGGAACCACTCAGTCACACAGTGCATTGCAAGGCAGATAATGTATCTAAATTAAAGAGTTCTTCAAGAGCTCTGGTATCAAAAATGTGGGATCTCAATAATCCTCAGAAAAAGCCTCATGATTGAACCTCTCAGCTTTTACTTAAAAATACCCTCATAAGGCATGAATGACTGCCCCGTCAAGTAAGAACTGAGCTCCCAGTTCATTCCAATCATATGTTTCCTTGAACATCCACACTGAGGTGAAGTAGTATTCATTCCTAAGCTCTCTTTTAGAACAAGCCAATGAGTTCCCTATAAAAAAACCCTAGAAGTTGTGTCTGGGCACAGATCACCCTAATAGGCCTTCCTTGAAAGCAGAGAAGTCTGTGAGGTAACAGTAAGGAAGTGCATTCCTTCCTACTCTCTGCTCAAATGCTCCCATAAAAGACTCTGCTTAACAAGCATCTCCATGTTCTCCTGCTACTGAGTGCACAACAGAAACCTCTGGTTTCACACCTATGCTACAGCTGTCAGAATGGCATATTAAGTGACACTTTTCTGTCCCCAGAATCAGAGTGTCTATAGGAATCCCAACTAACCAACTGCATTTTCAAGCCACAAGGTCATACAAACCCACAGGAAACCAACTGCTACATGAAGCACCCATAGCCATGCTGCTCTGGATGTTTGTCTTCCTCAGAGTGGACAGAAGCCATTCTCAGCCTCTTAGGATTATTTATTTTCTTGGCAGATTGCTTCTCACTTCCTCACAGTCCAAACCACTTATAACACAGCAATATAAGACAACAACACTTAACAGACTGTACATTGCTCATTGTAAGCCATTGCTCAGTTTCTATTCATAATACCTTCTACAGCTCTCATGTGCTAGGAAGACTAGAATACTTCAGAAAAAAAACCAAACAATGGCAACATTAATTCTTTGGGAGATTCACTTATGCAGGATTTTTCAAAATTAGCGATATAATTTAATAAAACTCAAGTTACCAAAGCTTCATGAAATGTGGCAAAATTAACCAGTATAAAGTTGCACTGATAAACATAGTCTACTTCGTAATGCAAAGATGCCATATCTACAAATCTTGGCACCATCAGAACTGTGTTTAGCTGCTTTAGGGGAGCATGCCTGGGGCACTATGGTTTGCTTGGTATCTGGGCACACCACCACACCAGCTCTTCAGAATGCTGGGCTGATTCAAAGCACACAGTCCCAACAGCACAACTAGCCTTCTATAGTGGCTTCCCACAGGGCATCATGTCATGTAAGCTCTTTATCTTCACCTGCCAGGCTCAGTGCTTCCAAAGACCCCATAAAGCTCTTATCTACTGTGGATAGTCTAAAAACACAATAAAAAATTCCTGAAAATTCCCTGTGATTGACAGAAGGAATATGACTATGAGCAATGAGGAAAAGGTGGGGCAACAATAACCTAACAAAACAAAGAAACAAAAAAGACCAACAAGAAATTTTTCTTAAAACTGCAACTACAACTTGAGGAACACTGTGAAAGGGCATCAACACCAATTACAGCCAGCATGTCTCCAAAGTAGCTCCAGTCACTAAACAACAAACTGTCTTAACCAACTCAATGATATTTTATATCCTTTTTTTTCAGTAAGGAAATAAGAAAATTGCCAATTCTACAGATGAACAAAATTTGAAGTCCATTGACACACTTTATCAGATTTCTCAATATGTAAATATACTTCAGAAATACTACTGACATTTCTTTAATACATCTCATCTTTGAAACAAAAATAAGAAACCAACTTACTCAGCATTTTGTGTGCTGTGAAGAAAAATCACTCATCTTAATATGTGAATGCTATCCTTACCAGATCCTCTTTGAACTCTTTAGTTTGCTGTCTTACACCAGAAAAATTTTTATCTGAAGTTTGACTGAAAAATATTTGGAGATATCTTACTTTCAGAGAAATGAGATGCCTGCTACATTTCTGAATGCTTTTAAGATACATTGGTCTTACTGGAAAAGCAGAAGGACCACCAAAACAAATAGCATCTGTATGGAATACATTTTTATCTTACTGTTCACAGCAAATCACTGAAGGGTCAGGAACCACTACTCAGTTGTTTCTTTTTATTCAGAAAAAGACTATATCTCTCTTTCAGACCATGCTATATTACAGGACAGCAGGCTAGAAGGACTGTTTCAAGGAATGACACCTTAAAATTCTGCAAGATATTAATATGCTACAATGGTAAATTCAGCTCAGTGGCTGCATCCTCCTCCTCATTAGATGAGAGGTAGTTTCTTTCAATTTTTATAGGATTTTCTAGAGCTCCTGCCAAAATTTTGACAGCTAAGTGGCTACCATTCAGAGCAGCACTCACTGGAACAGGCATACATCATAAAAAGTCAAATTAGAGAATTCTTGTTGCCAATTACACATAATTCATGATTCACTCTCCCCCATGAAGTATTACAGAAGAAGCTGGGTTGTATTGCTCACAACATAGATGTGAAAACTGGCTTTTATCTTGTATACATTAAACAAACCACAGACTGCTTTCACTGTAGTTGCACTGCAAAGATCAAGAAATAATCTATTAGTAACCCTGATCATGAAAACACCTGAAGAAAACTTTACAAACTATCATCTTCAGTGTATTCAACTGTAACAGATTATATGGCTGGCTGAGGAGCTGCAAAGACTACTGATGAAATGCTTAAAACTCTTAATTGAAACACAGAACTTGTACCATCACTGTGTTATTTGTACATTATTACTAAAGCATCACCAATAAAAAAATTTTCTAATAGGCAAGCTTTGGTATTTATTGGTCTGCAGTATTTTCAGCTTAGCGGGAAGCTCATAAAAAGATTTTGGGCCTTTTTTACCTGGATGCCCATTTGCAACTTCTGAACATTTCTAATGGAACAAGAAGATAAAAACTCCAGTGAGAATTGTTGAGGGAGTTATCTGCAAAGCTTTAATAGGGATAAGTAAACTATTGCTTCTTCTCTAGGTGCTAAACACGTACTCAGTCAAAAAGGACAGAGAAAGCTCATGTGTGCATAGGGGGCTGAGACAGAGGTATCTGCTGCTCTCCCAGGTGCAGCTGCTGGGGGTACACTGCCTTATACTGCCCAATTCATCCCCATAAAATGACAGCCCAGACTCAAATAGTTACAAGTGATTTGGTCAAAGGAACATCCACTAATATGGTGCTACATTTAATTTGAGATGCAGAAGAGTAACAGCAAATGCTGCTGTTGCATGCATCTTTATTTGATCTTGCCACATAAGTAGTACTTTTTTTTTTCTGTTTCAGGTTTTTAGAGAGTCTGGAACCACAACTTAACATATATAGGACCACAGAATCACTTGGATTAGAAGAGACCTTACAGATCATCTCATTCCAGCCCTTGCCATGGAAATTCAGCAGTATGAACCATGTATTTTCAATATAAGATATTGCACAAATCTGAACAATACACTAATTAACTTTCTGCCACACAGAGCACTTGTTTCAACACCAGTTACCAACATTAGACATACAAAAAAAATTTATTCTTATGATGAAAAGTTAGCATATGGTGTATTATTCATTACCAACCTACATATAAAATGTTGGGTTTTATGCAGTACTTTGCTCACAGAGTTTTTGCAGATGCTCATCAGTACTATCTGAGAATGCAACATACAATAACAGATCTATTTGGAAAATCTACAAGATAAAAGTACTTCTAAACAAGATGAGGCCAACGCCTCATTGTATAAAAAATTCCAGATTTAGCAGTCTTAACTGCAAAAACATCCTTGCACCCTGTTTTAAAACAACATGAACAAAAACTAGAGAAGATTCTCTGCCAACAACTGCAATTTGACTGCAGAATGAGGCAAATGAAGAAGGTTGAAGGCTTGTGGGATAGTGGTAGAGTGGATTTGTTTGTTTAGCCTTTCAGAGTTTGTTTGTTAAGGTTTTATAGAAACAAATACTTAGGCAGAAAAAATTAGAAAGGCTACTCCACAATCTGCATAAGCACATTTAACTAAATTGCTACAATCCCACTTTTTTCCCTGCACTCCAGTTCCTGCATTATGTTGGCTGTACAGCCACATCATTTTCTAGCAACTGAAACAACCTGCCAGACTCCTGATTTGGCAAGTCTGCTTTCAGACAGATCAATGAGATAATCCAACCTACCCTGCAACTTCATGATCACTAGAAGCAATAGGAGTAAGGGAATGACAAAGCCAGAGCTGCAGGGAGGGCACACTGCCCTTTCCAGAAGCAAAGTCTTAGATCAGCATAAACTTATCAGCAATCCTATCACCAGAGGTTGTAATGATTCACTGCACTTTCTATTACAGGTTTTTCTACTTTCATGCCATTCTCCTCCCTCAACTCAGGTTTCCACTGTCTCAGTATGACATGGTTTCATAATGTGTTTTACAGTAATCCTGGCTTGAAGTATTCTCCACATACACATGCACCACCTCCACATACTCCTCTCCAGACTCCTAACCCTGGCTCAGCTAAACCCATTCACCTGTCTCCTGTTAGAGCCTCAAATAGTTGAAGGAACAATTCAGATTTAAAGATAGCTTCCATGGCAAAGTTTTCTTTCAAGACTGAGTAGTCTGACATGCATTTTACAACATAACTGAAGAAAAAACACGTTTTACTAATCCCTTTCTTGTCCTGTTGACTACCACCTCAGCTCAAAAAAAGCTTCCACAAAAAGTGGTCCCAACACAGCATCTGAAAGGTCATCCCTTTCTGCTGGATTATTTCTCATCTGGAATAGTACTCCAAGCCTGCTCACTGTGAAGCCAAAGAAACATTTGTACCAACATAGTGCAAGAAGTAACACAGGAGCAGGACAGCACTATTTTTGGCAACCATAAGATCGTAAGTGCACGTCAGCACACAACTCCAAGCCAAATCAGCTCCCTGATCTGATTCACAGGATACTCACTGTGCAGTACAGAGAACCACTGGAAGAATGAAGAAGGAAGTTTCTATCTCTCAGGAACAAGCAACAGGAAGAGATTATTACCTTAGACTGGTACTACTGAGCACACTGTACCTTGAATTGAGAGTTGCAGATAGAATTCCTATCTGACCAATGGTCTAGTTAGTAAAAGTTTAAGAAGGCAGGCTGGTTCCTTCTTTCTGCTTCTCAGATTTTCAAGCATCTCTTGCTTTTGAAAAATCAGTTTCAATATACATGTAAACAAAGAAACAATGAGGTATATACATTTACATGGAATTCACAAGCATGTATTGCACAACACTTTGTCTTCAGTGTATAATTATGAAAACAAAGAGAAAAGCAAAAATGTGACTTCAACCAGAAAGCAACAGAAGTTACAGGGTAAGCAGTAACCAAGCACAGGATAAAATCAACACAAAAAGAAGCACCAAGGGAAGTATAAATCCAATATACTGGCCTGCTCAGGACTTCGCAATTCACTCTGTACCCTACCATACTGAACTTTGTAACTGCTAATTACATCAATATTAATTGAATGGTATCTTGATTTAATAAGTTTGTTTCATTTTAGATTGACATATTTTCACCTTTTTCATCCTTCTTGCTCCCAAGCAAAGATTTTGTCTGCAAAATACAAAGTCTTGATGTATTTGGGTTCCCAACTGTTGTATTTAAATGCTAAATTTCAGTTATTCATTTTAAAAAAACATTGCATATACTCCCCATGAATATGAAAATCTCTCTTCATATTTTGAATGTGCAGTTATTAGTCTTGCCATGAGCCAATTTTGTAAACATGAAAGATTAATGCAATGAGCTGTTCCCTTGATTTCTTCTTTTTTTCTTTTCTTCTAAAATGATTCAGTTTTTTTAAAGAACAGTAGCACCTAATTTATACATGCATTTATTTTCTTTAGATGCAATTCTATGGATAAGCATTAGGAACAAAATACTATGGCATTATTAAACGTAATGGTATGGAATGATATGAATTTACTAATTAAACTTTTTAAAAATAATTTCTAACTTGATTTGAATATGGAAATGCAGGGCTACAAATGGGCACTGACTTCTTAATTATAAAATAACTGTATGATTTGCAATTGAAAACTTGGACTGAGGCTGCTCAGACCTTGGGTTAATCAACGCGTTAGTCACAGCATTTTTCAGTGATCAAGAAACCAGGTTACACAACCTGCCATGGCAGCGCAGGATATTTATTGTTCTATATCTGCGTGAAGTCCCTGCCTTGTTACTAGCAGGGCTGCCTTTTTTTTTCCCTCTCCCACTCCTCCCCCCCCCTCCCGCCCCAAATGTTTCTAAGTATAGTGACAACCTCATCAGGGTTTACTAGTAGCAGCGCAAGCTCAGTGAAAACCTGGGAAATCTAACTGGAAACATGAGAGAGAGCTTTATTTGGCAGTGCTAAAAAAACCTGGGGACAAATGGCTAAGCGGCGGTGGAAGTGCAGGCTGCACAATCAATAGGCAGAGAGCCGGATAGAGGCTCCCTTCGCTGCCGGATCGACAATCGACAGCTGAGAGACTATTTTTTGCAATGGTTGACTAAATATGGTCAGGGAAGAGAGAGGCACAAGAGAGCCTGTTTGCCTGGGAGTGCATGTTTCAAATGCTTAGCTGCCTATAAAGCCGTAACAGTTTTGCTCGTGCCCTCTAAGTGGGAAATACGGTTGGTGACTTCTGTAGTGTGTGTGCGGGAGCCCTGACCTCGCGAGCAGACTTGACCTCTGAAGATGGAAAGTAGCTTCAACACAGACCTGCCTACAGTTAAGCCTGGAAACATAACCTCAAGCAAGAAAAGATGCAGTGCAATATCTAAGGAACTAGAAGAAACCAATATTTGCCGGGGGAGGGGGGAGACGATCGCTATTTTTTTGGTGCCTTTTTCTAATTTTTTTTTTTTTGGAAGCAACTCCAACTTTTGGGGGCTTGGTTTTGGTCTTTTGTTGGGTTTTTATTTTTCTTTTTGCCTGTGATTATCTTCATCTGACAGTGGGCTAAGTTCACCTTCCCTTGGCTTCCTAGCATCTATCCTTGGAGTCTTAACTCTCAGTCCAGCAGACATAAGGTATAATTTCTATACAACATCATCCATATTTTAGCATTCAAAAGAAAGGAAGAAGGTGCCAATTAGGCACTCATATTCATGCCTTTTTTTTCTTTTAAGTTTTATCTATTTAAGGTGGTGAGGTACTGTATGCACCGACATTCGCCCCCCCTTGCCTCCCCCTCCCATGTAACGAAGAGCTGATTCAGCGAATAGAGTGAGAGCACTCAGGATGAGATGGCTGCTGCTGATGTGTCTCTAGGTCATTACCTCTCTTCCAACTGCAAATGCTGCATGATACTAAGCTTACAGGTAACAGAACATCAGGAGACCTGCATTATTCTGCACGTTTAAAGGATGCCTATGACTTTCTGCATGTATATCTTATTTACTAGACTGTTTTTTAAATTGTTGTATTAATCCCTCTACTCTGGGAACAGCTTAATTTTGAGTGTGCTAAAGTACCAAGCATTTGTAGTGTAAAGAGCAGGTTGAAAGAAAACAACTGCTAGTCCAAATTTCATAGCCAAAAAAAAAAAAAAAAAAAGGAAGAAACCAAAAAAACCAAATCCCAACTTGCTTAGTAGGTAGAATTCTTTTTAAAGAAGATAAACTAGTAAATTGCAATGCCATTAACTGGTTGTTCATTTCAGTGAGATGTATTCTTATCTTCCTATGCACAACTAAAAATGTACAAACTTGAAAAAGACAACCTAATAAACAGTGTGGTAGTGCAATGCTGAGTTCTCAAATAGGTCTCGGCAAAATTTTCAAGGTGCTTTTTATCAGACGTACATGAAAACAGCCTACTTAAAAACTAGGATGTGACTGCTGTGATTCTAATGCTGCATTGCTGATTCTCCTTGTACTACTGTGCTAGCTACTGCTACACTCTGATTTGCTCTCTATCAGCTGCACTAGGTTTTTGTCATGAGCTGCAGAAATTCTTACTTCCTCTGCCCTCAGATTTCCTTACAACTATTACAGTTACTAATTGTTCAGCTTATTTTGAATTCACCTTATAATGCTATACAGACAAAGCTTACTCATTACTGTAACCCAAACCAACTCCTGAAATACAGATTAAGCAACCATAAGCTATATCTGACAGTCCTTTAGAAGTCAAAGCTGTACTGCACATCAAATATTTAACCACTGCTCCAAACCAAGTTGCAGAAAATCTTACAAAACAGGGTTAAACTTGGGCTTTGTTTCTATGAGGCTTTTTTGTTTGGTTTGGATTAATTTTTTAGTTAATTATTTTAGCTGTCATAAATATTTCAAGGGTGGACAAGACTTTGACTGAAGCAGGTGAGTGCCAGTTTTAAAAAACGAGAAAAGCTGCTTGCAGAAGTGTTGAATAGGTATTAGCTTTCACATGTGACCTTCGGCCTAACAATCCAAATCCTGTCACAGCAGTTAGAGGCTGTTTTCTTAATTCAATGTCATCATCTTTAGGATAAGCAGGATCACTGGTGACATGTGCTTTTGTGTTTGGGTTGGCTTTTTGTGGGGTTTTTTTGTTTGTTTTGCTTTATTTTTTGTTTTTTAAATCACTCTGAAATACAGTGTAAATAAGGATAAAGCTGCAAAGAGTTTGCAGAATAATGGATGGGATACAAAAAGCATAGAAGTGGGATTTGGGGTAAGAAAATAAGTTTATAACTGCTATTTTATATCAGCCTATGCTTCCCTTCAGGACACCAGATGCAAACTGTACCCCAGCATGAAAATTTGCTAAAAGACCTGGGAGGAAGCTGAAGTTTTTACAGTGGACTACAACTACGAATTCTAAGAAAAGACATTGCAAACCTATCAGCGATTCAACTCTCTACTTAAACACGGTCACTTAGAAGAGAAGAGGCTGCAAAAATATGGAAAAGCACTTCTAACATCAGTGCCATCCCAAAATAATGAACTATGCCCAGCTTTAAGACACTGTGCAGGTAAATTGCATTGCAAAGTTCAGTTAGCATAGTAAGTTTATTTTCTACCATCAGTTTATCAGAACTGTTGTCCTTCCAAAGAACTGTTAGCCAGTTTTACCTAATGACAGCAAGAAAATGCAGCAAAATACTTTTTAGGTTCATCTGACAGGCAGTCAAGCAACTCTGTGTGTACCTGCTCAGAGCACATACTTCTTTATGTACCCATATGAACATACAATGCTATGGAATGTAAAGAAGTATGTATTTTTGGCAGGCAAGGAACGACCAGTAAGAGGAAACTAAACAGCTGCTGGAAGAAACAGGTTCAAACTCTCGTTTGAATGACATTCATGTGACAAATTGGCTTGCTAAGGGTCAGCTGGTATTGCCAAAATAACTCATACTTGTTAGTAACAAATCACAAAACATTAAATTAAGTGACTATAAAAGTGGGTAGGAAGAATTGTTAACAGCTGATAAACAGAATATTAGTTGCAAACAGAATTCAAAGCAGGGCTGGAAATGAAACCTTGAAATGCACCAATTAAGACTGCAGCATAGCTGCAAAATTCATCATTACCAGTACTCCTCACTTCATAGATCTTAAACTAAACTTAAAAGCCTAGTTATCAAAATGCATCTCATAAAAACAAGCCACTGTTACAGCAATCACAGCCTGTTCTGTGTACTTCAGATGGTAGTATTTAAATTTACATCTACCATAGAACATAAATCCACAGGTTGCAACTGAGACAAGTATTAACAGCTAAGAAATTACAGTGTAATCTACAAAAAATGACAGCCAAAATAATTGAGTATAACTTCCGCAATTTAATAAGACTTAAGTTAACATTTTCTCCAAATCAGCACGTATTATGCTCACTGAGCTCTTCGATACAAAGTGCAGTGTCAGGTTTATGCACAGAAAGTGACAATACAGAGATTTCTAGGCCAGAGTTGCTAGTCAGCGGATTAAAGCTATTGACAGATTCCTAAATGAAAACACAAATGACAACTACAGCCTAAAAGGTAAGGTATCTTAAATACTCTTTTCAAATTAGCTGAATTTATTTTAAATCCAAATTTAAGAAAATTTGCCATAAAAAAAATTTTAAGAACTACATGAGAAATAGTTCCACAATACTTTCAAGTTCTAAAAGTGATATTAATTAAAATACACTGATGCATACCATCCCTAGGTAAAGATACTCAACATCAAATCCAGGAACAAGGGGAAAATGCGAGGAAAGAACTTCCCACTCATCAATTCAGCCATTTCTATTCATGACAGCAGCCTTCTAAAAGCAGTTATTAAATATGTCCATGATAAATACGCACATTTGGCCCAGATTAAAGATTCTAACTGTAGCCCTTTGCTTACTAAAATTTCTGTGAGGAAAAAAACTCCAACCAAAACAAACAAGAAAAATAAACAAAGGCAACACACAATTTTTAGATGGAGAACTAATTTTTAAATACATAATTCTCAAACAGCTAACAATATCCGAGCCTGATATTTTTAACACCTGAGACTACATATTAATATATATATATGCAAGCAGAAATATTACCTTACCTGCTTAAGAAAGCAAAGTTTCAATACTTTTTTTAAACCTCTTTCTCTTATGAGCAGATATTTTGACACGAAGGCTACAGTATCTTAACATCTAAATTAAAACCTGGTTTATAGTGGGAAACAAATCAAATTGCACTAGCTTTTCTGAATAAAACAAGGCCACTAAACTCAGTCATGCTCACAGAAGCAGTTTGGTATAACTAGCAGTTTCACTGAGGGGTTAATTGCTAAGCATTTTCCTCTTTTCCTGATGAGTTCCTGCACTCAGCACCAATTGATTTAACTTCTTCTATAAAATGGGACAGATTTTTTTAACAGCTTTAATTTATCCAAGAGGTTTTTGGTAACAATTTATTATACTGTGTTCTCCCTTGTATAACATTGCAATGTTATTCTGACACAAAATGACAGTTCAGAGTGATACAAAAGTTAAAATTATATGTTGACATTGCTTCCTGCTAGTTCACGTTAGCATATCTCTAAGAATACATACCCAGTCACTCTAAAATGTCACATCCATCACTTAGATCAGCTGTTCAATTTTAACCGAGCACACGTTGAACTTTGGGCATCTGCTGACACAGTTGTAACTCAAACATTTCAACTGTGTGACTGACAGGGATAACAGATGCTGACATTATCAAATGCTACACGGCTTTTTTTCCACAGCCGTTTTTTGTCCCGATATGGCCAGTACATGAAACTGTATTGCCATCCAAAAGCGCACTTGAGCAGCTGTATCTGTAAAACAGTTCCTCTATAACTGGTAAAAATAGAAACTCATTTTATAGCCATCTTGATGCTTAAGTGCAAGTGACACACCTGCTACATTTCTATTAGGATACATAGTGTTGGGGAATATATTAACATAGATCTTCTCACCATCATCAGACTATGCAACAAACACACATCGACTATCCTTGACATACTCATTACTAGAGAATGGTTTAAACTAAGGTTGTCCCTAATTTCCACTGCAGACAAAGCTCAGAAAGAATTCAGTATGATACAAAAAAAAAGCTATGTGAGCTCACACAATTTTGTATTAAGGACCTTAGTTGAGAAGAAATGCAACCCCAAATAAATCTTTTAAAGCTGTCTTTTTCTGGCATTAAACATTTTTACATATGTTATCAAGGTAAAAAAATTAAATTTATCCTGCTATATTATATAATCATTCCTAAAAAGTTAATACTAACCAGAGATATAGCAATGGAATTGAAAGCACTTGGCATTTATATTTGTGCTAACCAACTACAGCATAAAAGCAGCTGCAAAAGGGAACCTGCCAGAAAATGAATGAGGAGAAGGGGGGGAGGAGGGTGACAAGGAAACTGAAACGTTCTTCCCCAGTAAAATTTAACATAAAGAAGTAAGGGAGCTCTATCTATTTCTGATAGCAACTTTAGGACTACAGTTTCTAACCTATTCTAAAATCTGACTACACTAGACAGGACAAAGTTTAAATTGTAACTATGATTTGATTTAAGACTCATCCAAATATCCTCAAGGAAATACACAAGGACAGAACAAATCTGTACAGGCCTTTCGGGTGTACAGCTTTTAATTATACCATCTCCAAATTAGGAAAGAGTTAAAAATTTGCATTGACAAGAGACAAATTGTGTAACACAGAAGAAAGCCGCGTGTTCTTTGTGCACTGCTCATGTGCTTTAAAATGTGTTAGTGAATTATAAGCTCCCTGCACTCCAATGCTTTGCTAAAGCTGGTAAAATGGAACCAAATCACCTCTTCAATGGATTTGGTCCCCTTCAACCAGCTGTAGCTATGCATTGATCACTACAAGATTTCTGATGTTGTTAAAACTGGACATGAAACCTGCTCAGAGCAATTATGTAGTCTTCTCTTCAGTCCAGCTGAACTTCTAGGCAGCCTGAAGATGGAAGGTAACCAGGAGTGTAGCAAATTCTGTATTCCAAAATCTCAAGTTTGTATTTGTAAATAAATAGCAACTGGTGTTTAACATTTTGTCCACATGCAGTAAAAACCATCTCTTACAATATTTACAAAGAAGATAGGTAAGCAGTGAAATAAACACTTCCTAATGATTTATTGTCTCTTGTATTCTTCCTCATGTCTGGTGCCCTTTCTAGCAGAACTTACCAAAAAAGCCCAAAACCCCAAAAGAAACAATCATGAACAGTATTGGCAGGGCAGGTTTACTTTCTGGACATTCCTCTCCCCATTTTTATGTTGTACAAGGAAGGAAACTCCCCAGGGCAGGAACTGTATTTGCCATTTTGTATCTGCTGGGCACATTATTTACTACTTAAAGATAATAAATTTGTTACTGACCTCAACAACTACAGGCTAATCTGCCACCTAATAACAGGTCTGCTCATGAAGATTATACTCTTCCTCCAAACCAACTTGAACAAAAGTATTCTTCCAAAGCATTTTCTAACATAATACGTTAATAAGAGGTTTTAAAAACAGACTCTCTTTGCACTTAGAGCTTAACCTACATTTACTGTCAGGAACTGCAAATACAAAAGCAAAAAACCACTTTGACAGGTTTGTACCACTCTCATTTCCTCAGAACTTGTCTCTCTGAGACCTCCATGACAACATGGCCCGTGAGTCCTGCAGACACTTCCTGAAGACACTCATTAACACTACGTAGAAGTGAGAAACCCCACCTCTCAATTAAATTGCTACAGTTAGAAATCTCACTGCCAACCCGTTCAAACCATCTGCAAATCTAAAAAAAAAAATTGAGATCTCCTAAATAATAAGAAAACCATGGGGAAAAGTTACAATTCTATTTTAAACCACAATCTCCTGCTTGCCAGTTTAGGAACATAAAGATGACATACTTCCTGCTATTGGAGAGCAATACCTAAGATCTGTATCTTACTCCAGGACTTAAGTTTTTTGATTTAAAGTCCAGCAGAATTTATTGCCCTGAAGAACTAATCATGCACGTGTGTGAAGTCAGGTCAGCTCCAAGAGCAGCCTCTATTTAAGATGCTAGCTGCAGAGTGAATAAAGCTCTCTTCACAAGATACAATGCAAATCTAAAACTAACTGGGGCAACGGATATAAAATACGCCTACACTTCACAGTCATGTCTTCAGCTCAAAATCTGAAGTCACAGGTATGCGAATAGATCAAACATAAGCAAGAGATGATAACATGGCAAAAATAACCAATCTGGACAGTATTTTCAAATTTTACTCTCCTTTTTTCTGTCTGAAAAAAATCTCATTAACACTGAAGAGGCAAAGTCTGCCAAGCTTTGAGGCTCACAGTACTTTGAAAAAAGTCCAAAATAAATGCACTTTTAATATGACTGACTCAGTTAAAAATCACGAACAAGAAACCATGTATTAAATAAAAGTTTAACTTTCCCATACTTAATTTAAAATTTCTTTTTAGTTCTATCTCCCATGCACAGGTCTAAAGCTACCTACAGCATTAACTAACATTCATTCTACATTTCAATATTATACATCAGCAGAAAAACTGAAAGTTCCTTCTGTACCAATTCACAAGGTACAAAGAGAAGCAAAACATGAAAAGGAGAAATATTCTTCTAAGAATAGGAAGCTCTCTGAAACACACTGTACCTTGACTTGTGGAAAACACAGCCAAACTGCCATGGAAGATAAAGTGCTGAGAAAATCTCAGCAATATTTGACATAAATCGCTATCTTTCTTATATTATTTATCCAATACTCAAACATTTAAAATAGAATGTATTTGTTTTCATATGAAAAATTAAAAACTTTGGCATGTTCTTCTCAGCATAATTTGTAGGTTTTGTCTTGGGACATTTATCTCCCTATTATTTATAAAGGTCAGAACTCAAGAAACAAGAAATTTTGCTCTGAAAATGAAATTGGTTCCAAATACCTATTTGACATCAACCAGAAAAAATACTACAGAAATCCACCTCCATTTATTGTGATACTCATGCACTTAACACATGCATTTCTTTTATTATCCTCAACAAGGACGGTGCATGTGAACTTCACTAATTCTTGCATACACAGCACATTTTTAATTTTTAGAATTATAGCTATGCACACAAATGCCTACACATTTATATATATATTTGAATACATGTTTGACTTTTATAAAATAATACAGAAATTACATAATATATCTATATATTTGAATATAAGGAGAATTTAATGCATTCTATTAATATAAGGTACCACATCCTGAAGCAACAAAACCTTCAGTTAGGTGGAGCAGGGAAGCTTAGATGAGGAAAGATAGGTCTTAAAGTAAGGTTTCAAGCAGAACCTATTACATACTGTCTGTGACCCACAGTAGTAACAAACTAAAGATGAGGGGGTTATTTTTAACAGTGTTTTAAATAGCTTGTGCTTACTGCATTTAACAGATCAGTAATAGCTGTTGCTCTATATCAGATTAGAAAAACAAAGTGGTAAAAACAAAAACTTTGGTTTCATTAAGAAACGGGCAAGTGGCAGAACTACAAAATCAGCAATGAAACAAAGGAGCATCACTGAAGTCTTGAGTAATATAAAACTCAACTCCTAGATGAATGAAAATATTATGACAACTTTTGGCCAGGGGGAGAAATCAAAATAGATTTATTTTGGTTTCATTTTCAATTATTTCTTCTCAGGCTGATGGGTAAAATATCTAATACTGTGAGCATTAGATATTTTAGATTAAACTACTCCTTCCTTGATGGGAGACAAAATTCTTTTTCCGCATGCTTGAGCAGTGCTCAGATGGAACTGCAACCAAGAAAGAATATTAAATATCTGTTTTAGATACTAGTGAAACCTCTTGTATGGAGGGAACCCACACAGCATTCAAATCACTAATATTGGAAACATTTTCCAATACTTCCAATGAAAACTTTTGTAAAGGAGGAAGGATTCTGGTTAAAATTGCACTATACTTCACATTCTACCAACCATCAAACAGATCCAGTCTGAACTACAACTTGGATCCCTCCATTAAATGAATGGTCTGTCACTTTTAAAATATTCACCCACAGAAAAATCTCCAGCACATGCCTATGAAAAACATTTTTTCCCCATACACTTTCCCTACATCTCATCTTGAGATTATGGTCACACAAACCAACTACCACAAGAGGTGAGGAAAAGCATTGCAGGAAAAAAAATAAATATACCCCACCAGGGTAACTGAGACAGGAAACAGTGCTCCAGGCTAATGCTGTTATATAAGTAGGAAGAATTCACTTTAGAGGAAGAAGTTACCAAATTACCAAATGAGACTTGGAAGAATTGTCTTCTGAATGCCAAAAATAAGCTCCCTTCACTTGGTCCTTGACATGTTCTCATAAAGACCTTTTATGAGTACTGTAGAAAATGGTAAACATTTATTCGTTCTATCAACACTTCCAGCCACTACTTTTACCTCATGAAATGATTCCTTTCTACAAACATAGATAATTAATTATGTTTACTTTTTAACCATCAATCTTGATAGCTGTGTTTTAAGAGACTAACCTAGATTTTAATCCCATATATTAATAATGGGTGGAATTTATACAAATTTACAGCATTATTTCTCCAACTCCTCTCAACTGAAAAGCCAAATTTTGTAAGGAAACATGCACATTTCTTCTTTTGTGTAAACTATACTAAATACTCCACCCGAGGATAAAGTATTATTGAAGTCTTGTTGGCATGACAGCTTTGAAAAATACTATTTATCCACAGTGTAATAAGGAACCAGCAACACAACTTTTCTTTAAAGTTCTATCTATGAAGGATTTTTCAAGAGCTACCTTAACTGAAAATTGAATATAGACATATAGAATACAGTAAGCATAAAATAAACTGTGATTTAAAATGAATTTTTCAGTTGAGCTGCTATATAAAAGCTGAAACACAAAATTCCTTCTAGATACACTTCTATGAAAATATAATTAACTGTTTCAAATACTGACAAATATAATCTAATGCAATAATCCTGAGTGCTTTAGAAGTGTATGGTTGACTTAATAATTATCCACAACTAAGTATTTCTAAAAACCTCAAATTCCTTTATCAATTCCAATACTAAAGAAGGGAAACAGCAGTATTTACTGTTTTTATCCTACATCACGATTTCATCTTCAAGATCTTACAACGTATTTATCAAAACTTTTATTGGCAAAATTTTATAGCCATGACAGGAGATTTCTAAGAAATTTGGAGTTATCTGGACACAGGCATTAAACTGAGCAGACTCCTAGCTTCATTCTAGTAAGGGCTTCCAAACATTAGAAAGATAGCTAAGCAACATCAACATTTAAGAAATACATCTACATGCAGATATAAGGACCTTCTGAAAGAATACCATAGTTCTACCCTCACCTGTACTTGTTTTCCTTTTACATACAATAAAAAATAATTAAAAAGAAATCTGTACCTAGGATTTCCTCTTAGTGCAGCATGATGAAGAGCATTAAACCCATTGTTGTTGGTGATAGTAACATCTGCTCCAGCTTCTAAGAGTACAGCAAGGATATCATCACGCTTTTTACTTATTGCATCATGAAGTGGAGTGTCTCCCTCAGAATCCTAAAACCAGAAACAGTTTATGTCAATTTTGCATGCATCCACATTAAAAAGATGCTAAAATAGCACTAGGAAAACTGACTGCATAAACACAAAACAGCTCTTCTAGACCTGAGTGCTGCTATATTGCACAGTTCAGAGCAAGCTGCCTCTCATCTTGCTCCAGTTTTGCAAATGCTTCAGTGGGAAGCCCCACCCTGAGCTCCACCATTGTACAGACCCATTATTGCCAGAACCATGCTTTGTACCCCATAGTGCTGAACACACTGGGGTAGATAATGACTTCTCTATGCTGCTCATCCAGATGGAGTTGGATGCCCAAATTACAATTTATAAATAACAGGACAGCAACAAAAACTAATGTGACAGAGGGAAAACTAGACAGGCGAAAGGAGGCACGGAATTTTGAGTAATAAATGCTAAGTTTAACCAGCTATTAACCATGTAGAAGACAATACCAAAATGATAGTGTGAAATTAAAGCATAGGCAAATCAAAATAAAATGCAGTCCAGGTACTAAAAGTAGGCATATCTGTTGTTTTAACTAAGCATATAGCTTTCCATGAAGCAAAAGCCAATGCCATAAAGCAATATTAAGCTTTTAACTTGTTATGGCAAGATTTTATTACACAAGGCACATGATAATACTTGACAGCACAAATGAACAAGCAAAGAATTTATACTTGTAGCTTAATGCTTTATTTTTCAAGTATCCCAAATAAGGAAAAAATACTTGTTACTCCTAGAAGCATTTTGTACATTACTTATTCAAGGACGCAAATGGTTGGATTGAAGAGAAATGCCCTAGACCAACAGCGAGAAAACACATCCATTTAAGCTTACTTCCAGCTACATAGGCAAAATCTCCAGATTGATGCTTCCAGTAAAATTGTTGCACCATGTAAGTCAGGAAGTCTCCTGCCACCAACACTGACTCAACTGCAAGCTAACACAGAAACTGAACATTTTAGCAATTCACTAGTACAAAAACAGATCTCTACAGTGAGAATCAAAACCTGCCAAACAAAAAGTGCCAGAATATGGCACTTGAACCAGTGTGAACCAATTTGCCAGAACCAAATCACGTAGCTTTTATTTGGTTTAAATGCTTGCATTTAATTAATATATGTTTACAGAGTGAGTGGCCACAGTAGTAGAGTGCTGGCCAGTTAAATTCCAGTCACGCCTCAGTCTCACTCCCCTGTGTTTTCATTGACAAAATCAATCACCTACTCACATTTGCACATCGCAGTTCCTCAGCACACATGCTGAATCTGGAAGTTAATTTTTTTCAATAGCCAATTATATTTTCCAGATGCAGCATCCTTGCACCATTCCACAGACTTTTTCAACTGAAACAAACTTCTGTAATTTAGACTAGGGTAAATCCACTTTGGCTACCCATAGTTCCTATGTGAGTTACAATCACCCTTCACTGGTCTCAGCACATGAAACTCCTTATTATACCTTCTGTTCAACAAATACTAAACAGGATCTGGATGGATAGAACAGCTCAATCTCAGCAAGACCAAGACAGTACCTCAAGAGTCACATAGAAGGAGATAAATAAACAATCACTATGCTCATTAATTTCAAAAACGTTTTTGCTCATCTTTTATGTGGATATACAGCCCCCCAAAAAATCTGATTGTTGACATGGCAAAGCAAGGAGGCAATATCTTGTTACTGCATATCTTGATTTGCCCAGGCCACTACAGCTTTTTCTGATGCCAATCTCTTCAAACTTACCCATTCTCATTTGTTTTACTAATGCAGTTCATGCAGCTGCATTCAGCAGTGGAATACCTGCTTATCTGATAGCACATTTCCATTCTACCTGCTAAACAGGACACTGCACTTATGCTACTGCTTCCATCACCTTCATTACAGATGAAATTCCCTATGAAATTATGGTACTTCAAATCCTACACGAGTGCTTTCTCGATAAAAAGCTGAATATTCGAAAGTGAATCGGATTAAAGAGTTCTATCAATGATAAGTCTGTTTTGGGGAAAAAAAATTAAAGGTTTCTTTTAACAAAACTTTCCAGAGTCTTATCAGCCTGCTAAACTGTAGCTTGCAGAAGGAGCACAGAGTTGTGGGTTCGATACAGGAGTAATTAATCAGGAAGGAAAGTTAACAATTAGAAATAACTACAGACTGTGAAAATAGCAATTAGCATCAACTATAGAATAAAGCAGGAGTCAATCTAGCTGTCAAGAAAACAAACAGACTGAACAGCATTTTTGTTACAGTTGATCACATGGTGGGGTAAAGGTTGAGACAGAGAACTTTACCATCTCTGTTCCTTTCAATCCCATTTACCATGATTTTTCTATCACCTACATGCAGCAAATCACACAATTCAGTAGCTGAAAAGTGACTCTCCATTAAAATTTACTTTACCTGGAGACTGGGGTGGCAGCCAAAGTCCAGTAAAGTCTTGACAACTTGCAGATGACCTTTGTTGACAGCAATATGGAGCGGAGTCTGCCTGCGCTTGTTGCGAGCATTGAGATCTGCGCTGCCGCGGTGCAAAACCTCAATCACAGCACCCTCGTCACCAAAGGCTGCATGATGGACAGCCCGGTCTCCATCTTTGTCCTAAAGTGGAAACAATTTGATGGAATAAGAAAAATGAGACTTCCATGACACCATTAAAATAGCCAATTAAATAATTGCTCAAACTGCAGCAATAAAGGATGAAGAATCACTTCATATAGAAACACACATGCTCTAAAACATATGACATTCTACAGCATATATAACTATTGCCCTGAATCTGTGTGGTTTGTTCATCAAACTCAAATGGCTTCATTTGGGTTCCTACTATAAAACAACAACTGTCAAGAAAATATCCAAATGAAAAGAACGAAAAAACCCACAGATTAAATCCAATGCCCAAACAGTATTACATTTAATATCCCAGGGTAGTTCTTCCTGTAATCTCGGAAGTATTATGGCTCAAACCACAGGGCAAGACATGAATATTTTCTTGTTCATGTAATTAGGTTAGTATTTATTAGGATTTATTATGTGTCTTGGTTTTCACTTAAAAAAAACTTTTTCCAAAGGAAATTTGTGACTGATGCTGACATTAACTAGAAGTTCTGATTCTGTGTTGATGATTCACAGTGTTAAAACTCTGATTCAGTTTGTTTCAGTTTCACACAAATTGAGAATTAAAATGTGAAAGTCAAATTTGTCAGTTTGGGCAATTTTAACATTCATAGAAGTTGACTGTACAACATGAAACATTTTAAAATATCAATCAAGCGATTTCAGCATTAATGACAGTATAGAAAAGATAGAAGTAAAATGGAAGTTTACATGATTAAATAACTTCCATAAGGTAGTTTCTAGCTAGGTATTTCCGCACAGTTTAATGTAACCATGCATTTGTAGGATTCAATCTTGAAAACAGAGAAACGCTGAAAATTGTAAAATAAAATCATGACTGATCAAGGGTTCACTGCCTCTCCTGAGTGAGCTTCGGTTTCTCATCAATTTGCTTTTTCAGCAACATCTTTCCAAGTACTTTTTATTATATATTGCACATTTCTAAAACATTTTAAACCTATGCCAAAATTAATAGCTCTTAGCACAAACTCTATTTGCACAATGAGACTAGTTACAGCATTTACAATGGTGGAAGAAGACTTATCACCTAATTATCAAATGTATCTTTTTGAAAACATGGATATGGTTTTCAAGATAGTCAGGGCACTACATAGCAGCTTAAACAGCTTCTTGAAAAGATACTTTTTTTCCCTCTAAGTCAACTCACACTACCAAATTGCCTTCTCAGATTGCAGGATTCCTTCTCAGGCTCATCTAACAAGAACCAACAGTCAAAAAAAGCCAAAGTTTGCCCATTTGGGAGGGAAAAGGATCAGAAAGGGGACCTTCTCTATATTTTTCATCTGGTTATAAGGATCATTATGAGGCAATCTTTATCAAAGTGTGACAGTAGTCCTAAACTGCTACAAGACTTGTATTTACAGAGCACTTGGTTTCACAGAGGCATGGTAATTTGTCTTTTCATGTTTGCAGTCTGAAAAGTACACCAAGATATTTATGGATGAAACCCTGTATAATTATTGACTGTTTTAGTTTTACCATATTTCAATTCTGAGACACAACCGCCTGATTTTATTAAGTCTTAATGTACAGAATTCCTACTTTAATAAGCAGAGGTCCAGTTATCATGCAGGCTTTTCTTTAGCTCAGCATCAAAACAAATAATCTCAGAAACTAAATCCTACCCAATAGCAATAATTCATCTAGAAAAAGCTAGCAGCTAGTAAACCATCTGTCCTTAAGACTTACATTGACATTTAAATTTATATCTAAATACTAAAAGCACTACATTTCTATACATGCCAACAGTATAATATAATACTCTTCATATAATAACTGACAACCATTAGCATTAGCCTTCAGCCTAGAAGGTTACATATTCTTAATATGCAATATCTACATTGGGTTTTTGAGCTACGCCAATAACCAACTGTTCTCTGACTAAACAGAGGCCACTTGTAGTCTACATTAAGACATCAGAGAAAAACAGAGGAGAAAACAATGAGGATATTCCCAGAAAATGTAATCATAAATGGATATACTCTGAAGTAATGACTTTAAGTGTAAAAATATCCAACTTAGCTATAAAGCAAGGAAAGTAAGGATTTTTATCCATTGCTTCCATGCCTCAGACCACAACAGTGAAGTAAATGGACGACATTTTTGCTCTCTGCTTAATGGGACGGCTCTGCTGACCTTTGCATTTCGTAAACAATTATGTTTATAAACATTATATATATGTTTAAAATATTGATAAAACAGCTTACATTTTTAAAGTTTGAAAGATGTAACTACAAATCTAATAGTATTATGAATATTATTACTATTATAATAACCAAGGCAATTATATAATCAAGTGGGAAAACCATCCTCACTTCAGCAACACAGTTATATGAAGACGGATTTAAAAGTCAAGTAAAATCCCTGACAATTTTTTTTATGCTAGTGTAATGGTGCTTCTATAGCCTGAGCAAACATGAAACTCTTCACAATTCTAGTGCTAGTAGATTACCAGGTGGATTGTCTTCAAACTGTTTAAGTAGTGCTTCTACCTATCTCTTTAACGCTTCTAACTGTCCCTTCAGTCCACCACTTGATTAACATGGCAGCTCTGAACACCAGAGTACAGACAAAAAGCAGTTTAGCCTAATTTTACCAGTATTTGCTTTATACTGCAGTGAAAGCACTACTTCTATCATGAAGTTATTTCACAGAAATCAGACCACAGCAAGTATGTATTGCATCAATTTAAGCCAGAATGAAAGCTTTATAAATTAATGGTGTGTCTGTAAAAATAAAATAATTTTAATTCCAAGAATTACATTGTCTCATTAATGTCTTAATATTCTTTAACTTCTGTATATCAAACACAATATAATGCTAGATGCTCAAGCATGTGAAGTTATTTTTCTGTTATGCAAACAACAACTGGGTGCACAATTAATTTCTCAGCATCCCACTAGTCTTCAGTTTTTATTATTAATAAATCAAATTTGACAGATCCTTCTTGTGCTTCTTGCCTTGTGCAAAACAAGAAATGGCTGCAATATCAGAGTGCATTCTGTGCAAATAATTGAGTAAAAATCAATTCAAAATGCAAATATCAGAGTATGCTGATAGATAATTCTCATGAACAATTATTCTAAAAAACCTAAACAAGAGGTTTAAACTTAAACTTCCATTTTTAGAGAGGTTTAAAAAAAAGGCACTGAAAAACTGGTCACAGAGATGGCAGTTTATACCCAAAGATACTGCTATTACCTTCTGCTTAAACTTGTTTTAGTTAAGAATTGAAAGATTTCTCCTAACTCAATTTTGTATATATAAGAAGCATGGCAAGCATGTGAAGTTGGAGATGCAGCATCTATAAACATCTTTTTCCCCTCAATGCCACAGGGGCATTGTATTCTACTGTTGAAATGAAACCAAAGGAAAGAAAGAAGGGTATGTTGGCTTACATAGCTCTATCATGTTAGTTGTTGTATTTCATTTAATAAGAAGTGGTAAGGAATTAGATATTGACCCTTCATAATACTGTTAGTAGGAGTCTCATTTAGTAGGAGTAGGAGTCACAATCACAGTTATAAAAGCAGTTTTTCACTCTGGCATTTAAAAAGAAGGCGAGTTGAGTACAATTGTTATGCATGTAACAAAGTTTAAGGACACACAAAGCATATTTTGAAATTTTTAGGTTACCTCTGCTTCTACATCCACGTTCTGTTTCAGAAGCAACTTCAAAATGTCGACATGGCCGTTCTGGCTTGCAGCTTGCATAGCTGTGTGTCCAGCACACTGCCCATTCACCTGGAATGCCAACACTTGCAGGTGAGTTTCAAGACACACACACACCCCTGTAAGGCTGTTCAGCAGTAGAAAACTCAAAGCAACAGCATACATAACAGAATCAAATGAACAATTTTAAGATGCCTTCTTAGCATATATAGATCACCTAGAGCTTCTCTATTTCATTTCTATATTAGCTAAATTGAAGGAAAGAAGAAGAAATGGATTTATAACAAACATTAATGATGCTTGAATTAAAAATATTCATCTTTGGGTGACTCCTGTAAAGGCAAGATTTTTGAGAACAAGTCTCAGATGTATACCTGTCCTCTGCTCTATGGTACAACTTCCTTGCCAAATTTATGGCAACAACAGGAGAGAGTCTGAACAAAAAGCCATGTTTTGTCAAATCTTAAGATAAAAATCAGTGCTCAGAACCAAAGTTCAGACTCTTATCTCCAAGCACTACTACTACTGTAGTTAGGACTGTAACTTTAAAATATGTTCTATAAATGGAATCCTATAATTACTAAGCATTTTATTTTAGACTTTTCAGTATTAGACAAGTTGGTAAAAGAAATCTGACAGAGAACAGATTAGATGATCTACCTTGTGAGTTTTAACAAAACAAAACAAACTCACAACAACAGCAAAAACATCTTGAAAAATCTACCCTACTTCCTTCTATGCCCCTTGAAAAAAGAAGAATTTGAATATCCTTCAGTAATTGTGAATGTTTGGTTCTCTGCAGCAACCCTGGCAGTCAGAGGCTGAAAAGTATCTTAATTTACGGCAGACAAAAGACTACAAAATCTGTCCAGCAAGAAAGTATGTACAGCTCTGTGTTCACACAGCCCACACACATTTCACAGGACAGCAAATGGGAGAAGAGATACTGGAACTAGCTGTATTACTTCTAAGAAGACACACTACCTACTGGCAAGGAGTATTCAGAACAGCTGCTCTTCCTTTAGTACTAGAGGCCCCCCAAAAGAGATATTCCCAAAACAGAACACTCACATCCACGTCTGGCCTCTTTAGCAAGTCTTCCACTTTAGCAACGTCTCCATTGGCAGCAGCTTTAACCAATTCTTCATTGAGATCTCCAGACTCTTGGGTTTCAAATAATTTTTTCAATAGCTGGGACAATCTCTCTGTAATTGTTAACCAAACGACAACTAAGATTCTAAGACAATTCTAATTACACAAGAACAGAAAAAAAAAACCCAGCCACATTTGTTTTGTTTCTAAGGCCATGTACATAGTAATACGCAGACTACCATAAAATAGCAGCTGTAAAATGACTGAGTTTGAAATAAGAGCTGCACCCTAGTACGCTTTAGACAGTGGAGACTGCACATTAGACACTTCAAAACAAAGATGGTTGAACCATAAATAGCTTTTCTCCTGCAAAACACAAAAGGGTGGGACAAGGTAAAACCATGACCTTATGTATTGCTATTACAGACTTTCTAACATTGGGTATAGCATGTCTTCTGTGATTTGAAACACTAAGTTGTATTGCTCTTCTAGATAGTTTTATGGCCACTGTACTCGGTTCTTTATTGAGAAAACTCATGACATCTATGTCTCCTTAGGAAAAAATCTAGAAAACTATGTAGAAAGTTTTCTTGGCATTAAAACAAATATGTGAAGAGGAAAGAATAACTAGCTATGACTAAAAATAGGAAAAATTCTAGTTTCAATTGAAAAGTGCCAACAGAACACAAAACATGCTGGACAGTTTTTCTGCCTTGTTATTATATGAATGACAGCATGTTCAACAAAAGTGAAGTGTGATTACATAGACACCAAAAAATCCCACTGTAATTAGTCACAGGATGTCTGACTAAATTATAAGATAGAAATTTTAAGGAAATAAATATCCTGAGTTATAATAAATAACCACCTGCAACAGATCCCTTGCTTGTGCCTGCTATCTTAACCACCTCTTAAACAAGGAGGCTGCTTGTTACTGCCAGTGACACTCTCTGCATGCCTCAGTCCCTATTTCAATCTGATGTCCCTTCCAACTATTTTGAAGTCTTTAGAGTGGACCTCCAAAGACACACCTGCACTGCGACCAAACAGAAGCGCCTGATCAATATAACAACATCTCCATATTGACTGCAAGCTTTTTTCCTATCTTTCTCACATAATACTTCATTTACTCAACTCCAAGGCTATTATTAATCTTTTCATACAAAGAGTGTATTAATATCTATTAACAATTTTTAATTAACACAATTACTTGCCATACATATGGCAATATTACTAGTTGTTCTTCAAACTTACCACCAGATGCATTACTTATAGCAGATCCTGCTGATGCCACCTTTGAGACAGCTGCTGGATTATAGGTCCAAGATGTCCCACAAACTTCTACCTTTAAGTCACTGTCTGAATAAATCTGCTGGACCCGACCAACTTTACCTAAAGTCTGAATTAAGGAAAACATCAAATGTAAGTGAAACATTCAGATACCTAAATATTTTATTTTTAATATTATATAAATTTTATGAAGTCCATTGTTTAACAGTACAATCACTACTACTTTTATATAAGTTTCATTAGGTAAGCAGATTGCTGCACCTGATCAAGTATTACACTGAGTTTGACCAAAACTTAAAAGAAAATCCCTTTTAGACTGCAGCAGCCTCCAGGTACATTACAATACTGTCCAGGTACAATACAATAAAACACAGGTACATACCAATAATGTACAGGTACATTACTAGAAATACTGCACAAGCCTGACCATTCTGTGAATGCAAACACACAGTTACTCACTGGAAGCATTGCCTCAGCCCACTCTCCATGACCTCTCTGGAGAAGCTTGATTCGCTCCAGGTCGTAACACACTTGCACAAGGTCTCCCACTTGGAATTGAGAGGTTCCTCCTTCTGCACCTTGAGCAGCATCTCCACTTCGGACAACGTTGGCCTTGGTGAGAACAGCTGGATTAAATGTCCACCTAAACAAATAAACATTTAAAGAAGATCTTAAACACACTATTTGAAACATATGTTTTAAAATCATCTGTTGTGTAATTTTCTGCTTGTATGCCTACAAACTTTCTGTGACTGGATACTATAGATACTATATTTGCTGTTAACCATTTTTTTGTCCATCAACTTGCCTCATTGATTCATTAATTGTGGCTCATTAATTAATTTCAAGGATAAGCTTCAGAGATATACATTTGTAAAGGCAGTTAAGAAATATCCTGCCTATGGAGAAGCAAGCTGACAGCAATGTAGAAGCTATACTGTTACTTTATTTTCACAGGGCTAGGAAATAACTGGTTGAAAAGCAGCAGATCCAAGTTGTCTCACAAGGACCGAAGTGTCAGGAAACAACATAAGAAGAAGACAGAATTTTGGCCCTTCCCCCCAGGTCAAAAGATGCAACATTAAGTTATAATAATACTTTTCAATTAAATGGATGTCCCAGATATACCTCAATTTTCAATCAAACTATCCTACTGGTAATTTAAATTGCATTGATTTAGAGGAATGACACTGTTTTGTCAGGAAGGAGACCACAAGACAGAGTAGCTCCTGTCACTGACTCTGCTGACATGACTGCCAAAAGAAAAGCCACTTGCATCCCTTTAGCTGGGAAAACAGCTTTGTTCTGCATTACTTTACAATATTAGCAAACAGTATCCTGAATGAACAGTACACTGTTAATTCTTTCTGAACAAACTGAACAGGTCAAACTCCATATACAACTGAAATGATATTCCATTCACCTGCTACTTTTTAAAGATAAGCCCAATACTTGAGAGCAAGAGAACAGAAAACCATGTGGCCATATTAGATTCAAACCCCGCTGTACAGCTGGGTTTGAGTCTTAGTAACATGGACGCAGCTAAGCAAAATTAAAACCTAAATTGCTTGCAGGGAGTATTTTTGGCTTCCCCAATACCTCCTATTCTTGGTCTGTATTTATATAAACTAACATTTCTTTGACTAATAAAAGGCTAGATATGGACCATGCCAAGGTGACTCTAGTTTAGACAAGATCCCCCCTGAAGTTTGTCACCTGTCCTTTTAAATTACTTTCCTGAAAACCCACAATGAATTGCTATTACCTTGCCTCTTGATACCATGGGATAAGATAGTTTTTAATTAAAAAGGAAGCTACTGCTTAAAACACTGCATTTTGCAAATAAGATAGTCTAGAATGTAATTTCTTATTGTGAACATAAATTTTCACAAGTGAGAGGCACAGCAAAATTCCTTTTCCCACTAAAGCATCCTCAAAGTGAAGTCCTCATTACACATCTAGAAGGAAATCTTAACATACACAAAAGGAGAAGAGCAAGCTTCTGGCACCAAGTAATCACAATCACTGAAGGCAAGGGAAGTTTGTGAGAAGCAATGATGAAGGCTATAGAACAAACCTGTTGCCACTTGGATATTGTACTACAATGTCGTGGTCCTCATCGATGCCACAAACCGTTCCAGTTGTTGTTAAAGTCTCAAACATGCCATCAGTCCATCCTCCATGACCATGCTGCAAAGACTGCACAATTTCCAAGTCAAGGTCAATGTTTACAAGGTCACCTATTTGCAGCCCACCAGGGTTTCTGTTACCATTTTGCTCACCTGAAAGGGAGTAAGAAAAAAAAAGTTTACACCAGCATACTAATTTTCCAAGTAACTTAAAGAGCAGAATTTAATTTCTGAGACTCACAGAATTAAGGTTGGAAAAAACCTTTGAGATTTTCAAGTCCAACCACCAACCAAGCACCACCACCATGTTCACCATTGAACCCTGTTCAAAGTACCTCACCAACATGTTTTCCACACTTCCAGAGATGGTGACTCCACACCAATGTCTCTGCAACCATAGTGGCCAAGAGGTAAAAAAAAACTTTGGAACCTCTGGCAACAGAACTATGTGTTTCTTGTTGAGTTTTCATGGCAAATAGGCAAATAGCAGTGACACTGGCAAATGCTAAATACTTGTGACAAGTTCCACTATGGACTCTAACTGGGATCTTAAAAGCTATCATATGGTGTTAGACCTCTGGACACATAAAAGCTCTGGTGTCAATAAAACAACAGTGCTTTTGTGCAAAGAGTTAAATTTATTACATCTCTTAGTATTTAAGCCAGTTCTGTAAGAATGAACAGCTATGTTTGGCTTTTTAGAAATACACTGCACAGGACACACAACACAATTTATAACTTAATGAACACTTAAAAGCTCCCTTGCCATCCCCTTGGCACACTGATACCAAATACTATTTAGAAAAGCATGACAATTTATCATTAGTACATAGAAATGTTACTATTTACACTTCACTAGTTGTTGCATCAGGACAGTACTTTTGGATGACATTTAGAAAAGAAAGGGAAATCCAGAGTGAGTATAATTAATACTAATCAACATGAATTCACTTCAGCTTACCTAACACAGGACAATGGTCTCTGTAGAAAGAGCCTCCTTTTGCATCTTGAACACATTTCAGGTCAGACTACGGAGAGAGATTGAGAAAACTTTAGTCCTCAGTGACCAAGTCTCCAGGTCAGTGAAACTAGAACTGAAATATTTAATTAAGAAAGGCTGAAAATTATGTGTACAAAAAACGTGTCCTATGATGCACATAATCTCAAATACTTTCCAATCTATCGGCCTTGACATTCTCAAGACTTTAATAACCTTTAAAAATATAAGAGGCTATAAAGGATGAGAAATTTTTAGTTCAAAGACAGGAATTAACACAAAGCACCTTTGCATTGTTGTATTTAGTTATTTTTCCTTTTAAAAATAATTCTGTGAACACAAGCAAGGAAACATCATTTAATGCCTGCCAGTGCTGCCCACTCTTCCCAACACTTTTTGACAGATCCATGTTTAACTTGGAAGAAAACTTGCCACTCAGACTTTATAAAATGAAAACTTCTTAATTAAGAATATGAGGAAGGGTATTACTTCAAAAAAGCCTACAAAATACTACAGAGAGCTAAACATGTTCTTTTTAAAGAGAAAAGTTTTAAAGCTCATCCTTCATAAAACTGTCTCATATTATGAGAAAGAGATGCTTCAAGTGTGGTAATCAACTCCTACTCATAAAGCCAGCGGATTTTCTATAATTCTCCTTTCCATAATGTGTAATGCTTAATTCCAAATAGCTATCATCTGCCATTGTTCCTTATGAAACAAGTCTCGCTAAACAAAGGACATATTTGTGTGCAAAATAAGTTGGGAAGGAGATCAGAAACTGCAAAATGTGTCAGAATATTCTATGGCATGGGGGAGGAAGTAGGGGACAGGTGGTGGTAATGATATAATTAACCACAACTAAACATACTTGAACAATTCTTTTACCCCTGCCCGAGATTTACTGACAGACAGTCCTCCTGCAAAAGGATTAAAACGCAAACTCTGAACTCTTCCAAATCATCAAGCCTCTGATGAGCACAATACCACCCTTGGCAACTGGTAAGCAGAAACAATACAAAATTCAGTGTATGTCCTGATCTATGAAGAATGCACCGTCACTTTAGAAAAACGATGAAGACAGCCAGAGGAAAACAATGAGCTTTTAGCCGCTCTTCAAATCCCCCGAGGGAGCAGAGAAAGCTCGCTCGGCACAGCAGCAGCCGGCCTGCGGCAGGATGCTGCCACCCGGTGGGCAGGTGCTGGGCTAAGCCCGGCCGCAGACAAAGGGGCTGCACGGCCCATCCCAGATGGCAAAAACTCATTCATTCCCCGGAACCAGGCAGACTGAACGTGCCCGGGAGCACTGCGTCTCACCCACTGAATACAAGCCCTCCGTGTCAGGCACAAGCAGCTGTCTGTGAAGGAGACAAGGAGGGGTGCACATGCAAGAGCTGCTGTCACATTCTTCAGAACACTAAGAATAGAGCACAGGAGAGTCCAAAGGCTCTCCTCCCTGCCAGGCAAAATCAGGGTGAAAGACTGCCTGGGTTACAGCAAGTGTTAGTGCACTGAGAAGACTGATGGCTAAAACCTAGCAGAAGAAACAAAATGTTCATTAAAAGGCTAATTACTATTTTGCAGCTGACATTACTAGGAAGCCTGTTATGGTACTCTAAATTTTCAAGGAAAAAAACACCCCAAAACTCAGAAACCTGCACTTGAATTTTACCCTGCCTGCACTGACCTGTACAGTTTATTTCTGGAGTATAATGATATGCTTGGTTGAAAGACTAAGTGGTAGATTGGTGTCCAACCTCAGCTTCACAACTGTCTTTCTTTCTCTTACATGATGTAGTCAATGTTACATTGCTAAAGAATAAAACAAGAGTCTGATCTAACTATAGCAGAAAAGCAAGGGAGCGTGGCTTTTTTTTTTCTTCTTTCCCAGAAGCCTTCCACAAAATAATGGAGGACCCAAAACACACAGAAAGATAAGACACTGACAGATACTAAAGTAGCATAAACCAACTTGTATATAAGCAGAGTGCCTTTGGCAACGTGGCAAACAGCACTACTAAGAAAAGTACTATCAACATGATAAAGGCCTGCAAATACCTTAAAATATAACCAAACCCAAACAAGATTCTGGAGTTTTAAGACAGAAAACTGTAGTTAATTGTATTTCAGTGCCACAAAAGCTGGGTAAGCAACTACAATTTTCCTTCTAGCACTCAGCTGTTATACTTGTCAGAGAAGGAAAATAAGCTTTATCCTGCCCAAGTAATTTAAGTAAAAAATCAGGGATGATGGTAAGCTCGTCATCACACTACTCAGAAGACTGCATGGCAAGAGGCCCCCCTAGTGCACATGGAGCAAAACCACATATAGACGGAGTCTAGATGCACCAGACTTTGCACTTCAGAGAATCTCACTGGGATTTCTAAAAGTTATGAGTCACCCTGAGACTTCAAAGTCAATCAAAATAGCAGATTGTTTGGAGATGATACGTACAAGTGTAAAAGGGAAAGTACCAAAACAAGGGATGTTAGAATACAAGTTTTAGACTCACAGTGACACCACCAGAAAAAGAACTAACAACTGTGAGGCTGGATATAATGTAAATACATGGTGGAGATGAACAAATCAGCTTTTCTACAATGACTTGATGGAGAAATCATTTGATAAACCCCAAGTAGGATTCTTTCAGGAAACAGAAAAATAAGCTAAAGATCTTGTAGAATTTCTGTATGATTAGAGACAGAAAGCCCAGTTAAGCAGGCAATCAATCAGAACTCAAGGAAAAGCATGCAAATCAGACATTGCACTGCACAACTTGCAGGTCAGTTGATGCACATGAGCAATGGGCAATAACAGTCTTTGCCTACAATGGAGAACTTTGGTTTTCTAGCACCCACACTTTAACTTCCTTAAAATCTGCATTCTAGCAGTATGTGGTGCTATTACACAGAGATCACTACTTGCCCAGTAAAACAGGAAATATAGTAAATGCACTTTGACATATCATCCAATTATACCAATGGAAACAAACAGCAGCAATTTCATCTTCATAAAACTTCAGAGAATGAGAAAATGTAGAGCAAAGTCAGCAGCGCTGCCAGATGGTGTAAAAGCACCATTATCCCTGACCTTGAGGAGGAAAACAAAGCTGAAGGAGCAGCTGACTACAGAAATAACTTTTAAGTTATTCCAATCAATATGGAATGCCATCCATCAATACCAGGGAGGAAGGATCTACAGACTTGGTAAGAAAACGAGCTGTGCTGCTGAGAAAAAGAGGTATGTTTGATCCAGATGCACTGATGCAGCATCTAACATCAGCAGCAAATATCAGGGGAGAAATTAATACTGATCTTACAGATACACCAGCAGGAATACTGCCACAGCTGCAGTTGTTCAAGGTAGCACTGAATACACACAGTAAAGGTCACTTTAAGTCTTTAAACTCACAACAGCTTTTGGCAAGGAAAGCAGCCCTTTGGAGGCAAATGGAAAAAGTTCAGTGCATGCTGCTTTGTCACCAGATTAAGGCAACAAGAGACTGCATAAATCTGTATGCTTTAGCGAAAGGTTTATAAGAAACGCCATGTTTCAAATTTCATCAACTCAAATCCTTCTCAAGAAGCTGGGAAAAATGAAGCAATAAATGGAGAAGGTAGAAGATGGTAGAGAAAGTTACTGAAATTACAAAAAAGTGTGAGTCACAGAAACAATAATAACAGTTTCTTACAGAGGAAACAAAACCTCAGGCAAGTACTGGGTGAATGGTTTGTAACCTTACTATTTATTATAGACACTTATAAAAACTTTGCATGTGCAACATTTTTTTTAAGGAAGGCACAGTCTTCCCTGTCAGTTAATACTATAAATATATTGGAATATGATCAGTAAGTACATTTCTCCTTAATGGAAATATTTTTCTTCGCAATACAGAAAGATGAAAAACTTGACTTGGTTGAGACTACAGGAGAAATGTGACTACATCAAAAAGAAGCAAAACAAAGTCTGCTGACAAATGCAAATAAATGCATAAGATAAATGACCAGAGAAGTGAAGATTTGACTGACATTACAGATCTGACAGTTTTAACTACAGTGGAAGAACTACTACTACACTCACATAAAATGCCTAGTATATCAAGATATTTACCTTGCTTTTATTTAAAGAAAGGAAGTGGTAACAAGAAATTCTTAAAATCCTCTAGAGCATTTTCAAATAATAACTTCATGGGTAATCCAAATAAAAGTTGATGAACAGACATTAATTATCAATCACCAAGAGGCAAGCAATCTCAACTTCCCTTATGCACTCACTATTTGGAATTTGTGGAAAAAAGTACACCAGCACAGATGGCTTACATATCACAGTGACAATGATGGATGATAACTACAGATACTTCTTTCAGAGGCTACACAGATGAAAGCACAATCCTGCAAAATGAGAAACTAGGAGAGGCTATTCACAGCAAAATAAGGCAAGTGGTACAGAGAAAAGAAATTCTGAAAGAAACAGACTCCTAAATGAAATTGATTTAGGACACTCCTGTAGCTGGAACTATTTTCCAGTGAAAACCAACAGAAGTCACCATCCTCGGCTCACATGCTATGAAGAAATAAAATCCAGCCACAAGTCCCAAAAGCAAAATCACAATCTTCCCATTAACTTTTTCATTCCATATGACCTCTCTTGCAAAAGGATGTGTTCACACATTTTTGGAAATGAAAAAATGCCCAAAGCAGGTTACTTGGCTGACAGCTCAGTTTGGCTCAGGACTCTGAATACATACAGGTAAGAAATGTGAGTAGCATAACAAACCATATAAGCCAACAGTAGTTCATTCTTACTGAGGATGTAGCAAACATTTTATCTGACCTAACAGCATAATAAACACAGATTTCAATTCAGGAATTTGTGACTTGTGGCAACAGAAACTCCCAGACTTAAATGTCAGACTTTACCAAAAAAACTCCAAAAAACAGAGGCAAGATGCACTTCTCAGCCACTTCATACGTAAACACAGCAAACACAAATAAAACCTCCAAGTATCTGACCAGAAATAAATGCATGTTTTCAGTCAGCACCTGCTGTCCCACCAAGCAAACCTCATTTCTCCAAAGCTGGCAGGCCACATAGATTAATTTTGAGGACCAGATGCAGCCTATAAGCTATCAAACAAGAACACTGACTTACAATAATGAGCTGTGTTTCTTTAATCAGCTCCATTAGCATGAGTCAAGTGTTACCCATTTGCAAGTCAGGGTCTCTTCCCAGCTGTATTTACATGGCTACACACTCTTGAATATTGTTGATTCCACATTCTCTGGACGTTTTAAACCAATTTCCAAGTACCAAAACAAGTTTTCCCCAACTTTATGTGAACTTTCTGACAGAGTCAGCTTTATATAACTGCACATAAATAGTAGTAAACAATAATAATGAATTGTACACTTAATTAATTATTAACCAGTTATAAAATTAAGCATTACATTCAAATGACTCTCATAGATATTCAAGAATCCATTCTGTCTGAAGTAAAAATTGCATTTTTTGAAAACATCAAAGATAAAATTAGTGTAGGAATGGATTACATTCAGGTAAGCACTACTTACACAGCCTCCAATTATCCTTTCTGTAGATCCACGTATACATATTTTTTTCTCTGTTATCCTAAAAATAACATCTACATACATAGTCTCACACACAGTCTAACAGGATGTTTTTTAAATTAAGCAAATATTTGTATTTCTACAAAACTTGTGTGAAGGGCCACCATTCACACAAGTTTTGTGTGAATTTACAGCTGCAGTACTTAATGGAGTTTTCTAGAAATATTTAACATTTTCAAAGGTGACAAAAGTTGGGAAACAGTATAGTTGATTTAAAAATAATAACTTTTTTTTTTAAATTAAGGGAATAACTATTTCAAAGCAGAATGTAACTTATCTCAAATGTACTTTTCTCATGAAACCAGAAGGAATCTTCAATGATTCCACAGCACTTTTATTATGTAGTCCAAAAATTTTTAACATAGCAACTGAAGTCATAACAACTACAACAAGAAAAAAATCAGTTGATCTGTATCTCATTCTATCTAGATTTTGTAACCATTACCTTTCCATGTATCACAAGAGAGAAGACACCAAACATTTATTTAATGTTATACTACAAAACACAACACACATTCATTTTTGCCAGTATACAAAGAATTTTCTTTAGAACTGGGGGACACCATGAAGCATATAATTTAATACTGACTCATATTTTGCCCCTAGGATCTCAATGCATCAGAAAAGCTGACCTACACTAAATTACTTTACTCTTTTTAAATGTAATACTAAAATATGTATGTACTGCAAAAGTGGTATTTATTTTCATTTTAAGTATTAAAATTAGCTGTAATTGAGGCTGTAAGGTCAAATAGTTTACATTCAAAAAAGTAACTGGTCATTGTATAACATTTTATTACTGTTACACATCTGACAAGATGACACTTCAATGTTAAATTAACATGGTTTTCCCCTTCACAATCAAACCAAAATCATGCAGAGAAAATGCTAATTACGAGGTTTTAAGCAGCTGATAGTCAAAGTAACCTTTCCTTGACCCACATTAGGATAAGAAAACCCAGCAACAGAAGGCACTTAGGCTAGAGTCTGACCCATTTTCTTTCTAAAGCTGAAGAAGTTGCTGGAGAAGCTTCAAAAGGAAACAGAAAAATTTAGCGCCAAGAAAATTAAGGTTGTAATTTAACTCAACACCTTTCCATTTGCAAAAATAAAATAGCTCTCAATAGCATTCCAAGTACTGAAGTAATTTAAAAACTGCAAATCTTGCAGTAATCACACCAAAATTTGAAGTCAACGGAACAGTTCAGGAGTTGAAAAACATGGTTTTAAAAAAAGTTTTTAACTATGCTTGCCTTCATTCTTTTCTGAATTTTAATCTAAACACAACAGTAGCACAGAAAGATAAATGTGTGTGAGGCAAATATTTAGTGTGCCAGAAAGCAGCTCTTAACTTGTAGTTATCCACATTTAGTAAATTCCCAGATCAGACTTCCTTACTAATACATATGCATGACCCTTACAGCTGGATTCACAATGACCTGACAACCAGCATGCAAACTGACAAAGCATATCACAAAAGCACGACCATAAAGCACAAGTTATTCTTACTGCCCTTCCCCCACCATGCATTTTACCCTTTGTGTTCCTTTATACTTACCATGCCCTCAAAGCCAACTCTGTAAAGGTTTTTAGCACCATTGTCCCAAAGAACATATGCTGCGCTATGTGGACTCGACGCGCTCCAATCTTGGATTTCAGTCACCTATTCAGTTGTGAAAATAAGAAACTGGTTTCTAGAGCAAAGACTCAGAAGTACAATTTGAACTTCAAAATTTACTCATCTCTTCAAAGTAATTAATGATATTGTAGTTTTACTAAACCTGATAAAATTTGTTCTGAAGCTGTTTTCTGCTTGATGCAGGTGTTCCCTGGGTGTGTTAAGACAGCAGTCTGACTGTATACTTTGTAGGCCTGTTTTTCTTTTGTATATTTGGAGGTTATCTAACTATACAACCAGAGAATAAAATCTGAACAGCTCTGATAAGTTCCTACCAGAAGCATCATTAACTAAGAGAAACAGGATGAAAACTATTCTAATTGCTTTAATATGTCTGGTTTAACTTGCATTAGCCTGGTGGCTATGCACTATGTTAAGAGACAGAGTTTTATTTCCAGAGCCAGTATGTTTAACAACAGTACAAAAGGAGAGTGAAAATGTCTTTCCTTGACATTTCTGAAATCAGGAGGCCATGCATCAAATTCTGAAAACATTTCCATTATTTAAAAAACAGAAAAAAAAGTCAGTTTACAGATTTTGCTTTCACTCTTACTTATATTTATTTAAACAATGTTTCTGCTAGCTACAACCTACCTTTCCACGTTTAAAAACATTTATATGCATTTATATATTTTTTCAGATGTACAGGTAAACAATCTCTCTAATACAAATTTAGTACACAAAGCAGACTGTGCAGGACAAGACACTTATTTTGCGAAGTTTCAGAGATTTCAATGTATTTTGACATGGGAAGGAGTAAATAATCAACATGAAAAAAGCTGCATTTAAATATCTCGTCTTAAAAGATTTAGACTTACTATTTCCTTTCAGTAAAATTCAAAATGAAATCTCCAAATGTCCTAAGGCTTCCATAAATGTCTAGGATATAAAATAAGCTAAATAAGAATATAAAATAGGCTAAATATCATGGTCAGGAACTTTTCACTCTCCTTTAAATGCTGTTTAAGTGTATTAAAAATAAATTCAACAAAAAACACCAGGTTGCCAAGATACAAGGGCATCCAATTCTCAAATTTGGTGATAAAAGTCATAGTGTACTTTACACTGTCTGTTTAAAGTTCATACGTATACCAAACCTTCATCAGTTCTCAAGGTAAATGGAAGTTGTAAAAGTAAAATATACAAATGTTATGATTAGTAACTTATCATTCCATACAATTTTCAATAAATACAAATATTTTTACTAAAGCACTGCATAAAAAGCACTCCAAGACTGTCCTAAGCCGGTAACATAATAGCCACACCCAACACTTGCAAAGCTTTTTGATTTTAAACTGGAGAAGTCCCTATAATCATTATGTGAAAAACAAAACCCTAGGGTGCCAGCACTGAAAACCAAGAGCAAGAGATACACAAATGTGCTGGCCCACAAGCAGTAAGATTACAGAATGCAGTGATGACTAGAAAGGGCTACTCTCGACAGCTCTGTTTTTATACCAGCTCTCTAGTAATGCTGAAATATGCTCAAGATCTTAATGTTGCTACAAATCTTAAAAAACAATGACAAAAAATTAAGAATTAAAAAAATTCTGTGCTGATATTGTAAAAAATGCAAATTAAAATGTAAAAGAGCTGGCTACAGTGTACACGTCCTCCTCCTCCTCCAAAATGCTTAAATATTACAAAAAAAGATTTAAAAGTGCCCAGACAACTAAAATACAAGCTCTCATGATTGTATTTTTGCTCTACAATTAAAAAGGCCACTGAGGCCATTACATGAGCAAAAAGAGGTGCAGTTTCTTATTTAAACCAGTTTTATTTTTACCTTTCCTCTACGCCCATTGCCACCATCTTGATCTTCCCATTGCCAGTCAACTCCTCGCACCACCCTGGCACCTGCAAAGATTCCTCTTGCTGTAATTTTCTTTGATTTACGTCGAGACTCCAACAATACCCTGAAGTTATTAAAAGAAGAACCCACAAATGTCAAAATAATAAAGGAAGTCCAAAACAAATCTTTGGGGATGGGAAGGAGAGCATCTTAAAACAAAAATAACCCACAACTGCAGATTTCTGTGCATGAATCACACAAGCAGTACACAAGATAAAACCCCACGAATTTCCAAAATCTGATTCATTGATTGTTTATGATTAGTTTTTAAAATTCTAACATTCTTTCTCCAGACTTCCTACTACCAGCATTCATCTTGTAAATGCTTGCATATAGATTTGTACTTATATTATTGAAATCATTAAAGTACGTGCAAAGCCATATAAACACATCTCTGTTTCTCTTAGATGTGCTCTAAGCCAATACTTCTGTCCCTCAACTGCTCTGTCACTTTTATTCAGAATTATGCTAAGAGCATCTCTTTTCCCTCCTCTCAGTTTTTCTACATTTTTTATAGCATCTCTTAACAAATTAAGTCAATACAGTAGTATCCATTTCTTCAGTCATATAATGTGTTTTTTTCAAAGCAAACCTCTTCTATTCCTTCTGACTTCAGCAGAACTGAAGTAGACAAGCCTAAACAGAATGGTTCATGATATTTTAACTAGAAATAATAATCTCAAAAGCCACCAATTTTCATGTAACAAGGCTTCTTGCTTCATACCAGGAACATGTCGCCAGACAAAAGAATTTTTCAGCTGACATTCGGAATGTTTCCTGACCACTTCAGGAAATTTCTCAGCATCCTGCTAACTTTTAACATCCAGCAGATGGCACACAAGGAAAGAGTTCAACTGTTACAATCAATGCAAAGAGCACATGAAAACACTGGCCATTTTTTTTCTAAGAAAAATAAAAGTTACCAAAAACACAAAGTAATCTCTATTAGAGAAGATTCTTAACTCACAAAACTGAGACAAAAACCTACATACATTACTTCATTATGCCACCCATACAATATCCCAGACCCAAAAATAAAACATAAGAGCTTATGTTTCCCTTCATCAAAACATTCTTACATGTCTCTTGCCATTTTTCCTGTGAGACATCCCTCAAATTCAACAGCACTGTTTTGCCCTTTTCTCCTCCCCAAAACAGTTAGCCTCCATCACTTGTTCCCAGCTAAGCTTGATCCAATAGAAACAGCTCCTTGGCAGAAGAAGCTGCTTTCTAGATAAGAGCTCAGTGAGAGTAAACAAAGAAAGGAAGAAAGTGACAAGATGCAAAAAATTTCCAGCAATATTTTACACAATGTACAATCTATCTTCAAAACTAAAACTTGTACCATATTCACCATAACCAATCTCTTAAAACTACAAAGGAAACCTCAGCCTAAGAAAGAAAAAAAAGTCTGGCAAGCATTCTCAGAAGCAAGAAGACTTCAAAAAAACAAATAAGTAGAAAACATATATATTTTGTCACCTATTCTCCTTTAACTAAATTAAGACAGCATCTCAAAGTCCAATTTGTAAGTCTTGTTCTGCATTCAACATTGCAACTGAGAGTAAGTTTATGATACCCATTTATTTGGTACCTAAAGCTACTGGTGTGAGCCTCCAAAAAACAACCAACAAAAAGTTCTTATGTTTTGATTAAGCCACTGACTTGGACATCTGAGCCACGGTTAAAACCTTTAAGCAAGCACTTGAGAATGTAAACACAGACCCTGTAAGACATAATTTGAGACCTCAGGCTCTGTGCTCCAGCCACTTCCCTTAACTGTACAAGAACTGATTAAAGCACACCACTCATTTACAGCATACTTGTAAATCTAACTTCTCCAAGAAGAAGATATAAATGTTGTCTTACACATGTCACATTCAAATGAGGACCATATCTAAAAAAAAAAAAAATATTTTGATGATTTAATGAAAGACCATTGAGGAAACATCACAGAGGTGACAGCACAGTGTGTAGCCTTTATACAGTTTTTTTCCATAGCTCTCCAAGTATTTAGCAGCAGGCAAATATCACTGTTGCCACTTAACTGGTACATAAATCATGACAAAGAGGGGCTTTGGACTGAGACAAGTTATTTAAAGTCAAGAACACCTATAAAAGGACACACTAAATGCAATTTTGTTCCGAGTTCTCCACTGAGAGATGATAATAGATGCTTAAGAACATGAAAACCAAGGCAAGAGCAGAACAACCCTTCATAGCATCTTTTCTCTGCTTCCTGTAGTGAGCAGTTTAAGCAGTTCAATTCCAAGTCCAGATCATCCTGTTTCCCATAACTTTCAAGGAGGGTATTTCCCCTCAGTCTGTCCACACCATTACTGAATCTAATTAAACCTTCACATTCATAATTCATTGACAAATCTTTTTGTGATTACGCATAGTATAAAGGTAATTGCCTTTGTTTTAAAGCTGCTATATGAGAACACAAAAAATAGGAAAGCCTCAAGCAAAACTGAATAATCATATCCTAACATTTTTCTGTACTCTGTTCTTCCTAAAATTTCCATGTTTTCCAAGATCCAAAGACTTATCCTAGCTATCTGTCTCCCAGAAACAGAATCTAACCTCAAGCCTCTTACTCTCTTACCTAATCCAAATTTCATTAACCAAATGTTCAATTTCAAAGTTAACCACAAATACCTGTTTCTACTTGATTTCACGAGGAAAAAGTTAGGTTTTACCTTTCACTTCCCGGTGTGGTAATTCTGTAAAAACGATGCCTCAAGTGATGCTTGTCCCCATGATAGCAAACTGTGCACAAGTCATAATTTGTGCATTCAGCACACTTCCATCGGATGCCAATGATGGGCTGCTGCCGACAAGTATCACACATAGTCCCATCATGTTTGATACCTGTGGAAGGAAAAGAAAAAAGAAAAAAACCTAAAAACTTTGCTGCATCACTACAGACTTCTGTTGCACATCATTATAATTTGACATTATATAGTAGAAATTTAACAATAAAGAAAGGCTGCTGCTTATATCCTATCAGCCTGAACCACTGAGGGGAAAAGATAGCGGACTTTGCCTCGTATCTCCAGTTGGCAGTCTGTTCCTGAAATATTCTATCTTAAAAAGCTGAGAAGGCTATGTCTGCTTCCTTCCATCTATACAAAGGAGAGAAAGAAAATGAGAAATCGTTTAACTACAAGTCAAAGGGTCAGAAATGGGTTTATCAAAGCACACAGGGAAATCTAGAATTTTATCTCTGGAGTACAGCTATCAACACACGTTTTATCACAAAGGCCACTGTGCTCAACTGTGTGTGACAGCCTAAAAATTACTGCTTTGACTTACACATTTTGTACACTGGAAAATTAAAGTGCTTGTCTCTCTTCTTTTTTATACAGGAAAAAAATTAAGCTCTCTTGGATAGATGCCATTAGCTTCATGAAAATCTGTTACCATTTTTGAAGCATTTTACTGTTATTCTGGTTTTGTTTCTAAAACGAATGTGCCAGAGACAGACCAGATGTAACCCACTAGCATGAGCTCTGCCAAGCCTTCCACAAAAACTGATCCCAAGTCTTTAGCCTTACAACTCTGCCAAGCTACAGCAGAGTGAAAATGATCAGTCATAGAGTTCCCATCCACCCATTCTAAATACAGGGAACAGCCACAAGTTTATTAAAAAAAAAAATCAAATTCTACTGTTTGGAAAAAATTGAGCAATAGAAGAGAGAAGCACTAGCATTCAGTCTGTAGAACTAGACAGAAATGAGCACTAAGAAGCTAGAGTAACACAGAATTTTCCCAATCACTTCCCCTTAAAAAAATCCCAGATCAATTTGAAACTAAGTGAGGAAAAAGAATGGATTTTGCCTCCTCCAGGAGGGATGCTTTCAGAAACAAATGCCAAATTCACTATAAAGCTATTAGTCACACCCAACAGCTGAGCCATCTGTAGCAAAGAAAAGTCAACAGTTGGAAAGGCAAAACTGAAGGAAATGCCTTCTTGTTTGATCATTTCACAGAAAAATGTAATAGCTGAGGTTGGAAGCCACATTTGGAAATTGTCTTTTCCAACAACTACTGCTCAAAGCAGGGTAAACTAGAGCTGGCTGCCCAGGACCATATCCATTCAAGGTTTTGAGCACCACCAAGAACATACTCCACAACAGAGCATATGCAACCATCCCTAGAAAACAACTGTTTCCTCTGTTTCAGTGGAAATTCCTGTATTTCAATTTGTGCCCATTGTCTCTTGCCTTGTCATGTGGCATCACTGCAAAGAGCCTGGCTCCATCCTCTTTACAACATTCATCAGGCATTTATATACACTCTTAAGATCTCCCTGAGCCTCCTCTTCTCCAGACTAAGCACCACCAGATCCCTCATTCTCATCCTGTACCAGACACCCTTAAGATTCTTTGCGGCACACTTGCAGCCCTTCACTTGAATCTCAGTATGACCACACCCCTCTTGCTCTGGAGATTGTACTGAAGCATTTTACTGTTCTTCTGGTTTCCAAGCTGAAGTCCTCAAGAGTGGATGCACTAAAAGCACTGAGATATCTTGTTCTTGTTCGTGTTTTTGTCACCTTGTTTAAAAAGGCTAACTAGTTACAGTGCTTGCGGTTGAGAGGTAGTATTTGTTTTGGTGTTATTTCTAACTGATTGCTAAATTTGTATTTCACACAGAAACAGAAGTTACACATCTCTTGATGATATTCTTTTTTAATGCCTGCTGAACTTTTGGGAAGGCATTTGGCCAAGAAATACATTTCTTCTGGATGTGAAGGAACTAAGGAATTGGGTGCTGTAGGATTCTTCCACTTGACCAAACAGCAGGAAGAAACAGCAAAAGAGCAGTATAATTAGGAATCATGTGATACAGAATAGGCCATCTCACTGTAAACTTAAATAAAAACTAAATACTTCTTGACAGTGAGGCAAAAGCAGCTATGCAAAACTCAGCAAAATTTGCTTAGGAAAGATCAAGAAAAAAAAAATCGTACAAAGATATTTGACTCAAGTCATTTTACTGACCACAGTGTCTGGGACTTAAAAAAAGAACAGTGCAAGTCTGTACTTGAAGTATCTGATCTAAAGGGATGTTTCTGTATCTCACAGATCCCTAAACACCATCCTGATAGATATGGCCTTTCTTCATCCATTCCCCGACACATGATTCCAGCAGCAACACCCACTTCAGCACATGCCTCACCTGACCACACTGCTCCATTCTTTCCATTATGTGAGCAAATGGTTTTTGCAGAGCTGGGATGCAAACTGCATGAAGAAACACACCAGGCTGGAAAACAGCCAGGAGGAAAAATATTCAGCTGAACTGGTTTCCCAATCCCATTCTTTGAGGTGCTGCACAACACTACTGCCATGAGAAACAAAGAATTGCAGGGCAGGAGCAGGCAAGTAATCTTGCTACAGAATGTCTAACTACTGCACCAGAGATCTGGGGGCAGAAGCAGATTTGTATGCTTCTGGTGACAGTGGACTAAGACACCTTGAACTTCATCTGCTAAAAACAGGATAAAACAAGGCGCTACTACCGATTACATAATGTGATACTAAACTCTTACTCATGGTCATAATACACACAAAATTATTTAGATCAAAAATACGTGTTAAAGAAGATTGAAAGAATTTAAGTTCAACTAGATATTATAGGTACACCAAGGGTAGTAGGTTAACCTTGCCTGGCTGTCAGGTGTCCGCCCAACCAGTCTCTCACTCTACCTCCTCAACAGGACCAAGAGTGAAAACAAAATGAAACAGCTTAGGTCAAGCTAAAAGTGAAATTATTTACCAATCACCATCATAGGCGAAAGAGATTTGACTTGGAGAAAATTTATAGCTAATTAAAAAAAAAAGAGGATGGTGAGGAAAACAAAAACTAAAACACCTTCTCCCCATACTTCACCGTCTTTGCAGAGACAACTGCATTCCTTCGTTCCAAATGCATCTATCTCCCTACTTCTTCCCAAGGTATATTAAAACTACAGAATCTTTTGGTTGGAAAAGGCCCTGAAGACCATCGAGTCCAGTCATTAACTTAACACCACCAAGATCACCACAAACCACATCCCTAAGCACCATGCCTACACATCTTCTAAATACTTGCAGGGATGGTTATTCAACCACTCCTCTGGGCAGCCTGCTCCAGCGCCTGACAACCCTTTTGGTGCAGATGGGGAACAGAGGTCACTCCATAGCAGCTCCTCACACTTTTCCCCAGCCCCATCATGGGTCCTCTCCACAAGCTTTATTCCTTCAGGAAAACACTCTTTGAGCATGGGCTCCCCCATGCGCTGCAGTGAGGGTCCCCGCTCCACTGTGGCCCTCCCTGGGTGGCATGAGGACAACCTGCATCACTGAGGTGTCCATCTGCTGGCTCACCATGCACACACCAAAACTCAGCACTGAGTTGGCACTGAGTGGCACTACAGACACTCAGGGGGAAGAAAGGACACATTATGTCCACAGTTTCACACTAGCTTGGTTCTACCCCAGTAGACTGAAGGCTCATCAGTCCTGAGATAATTTCAATTTACTTTTACCAAAAAGCAAAGCAGTTTATGCACTCCCAAACCATCCATGACGTAAATCAAAGCATAGTACATAAGTCATAAGAACAACCAGGAGACTGCACCAAGTGTAGGCTCTGGAGCCAAACTAAAATCCTGACCCAAAAGCAAAATCTGCCACATAAACTCTTCCCCTCTTCAAGGCTGTTTAAGAAAGCTTGAGAAACACAAATGTTACAAAGTTTGTATTAGGAAAGAAAGCCTTCATTAAACTACTAGAATGAATTGAAGTGCCATAAAAACTTCAAAGTTCAAACAGCAGCCTACAGCTGACCAGCTGTTCACCAAGAGCACTTTAGCTCTCTAAACCGAGATCATGAAAAAAATTAACCTTCTAAATATTCTTCAAGATTTTCTATTTCAAAATGAAACATGTTTTGTGTCATATAACTTTAAAAACCAAAACAAACTAGGTAATTAGAATGGTACTTTCACTATGCCTAGTTACTTTCAAATAACTGTCATTTCCTTATGTCCCTTCACCTTTAGTACACCATAAAATCCAATATTCCTGATGTCCACTTGTCATTAATGCTTTCTACTATTTGAAATTAATATTAGTTTTCTACCTTAATGCCATACCTTAATTTCACTTTTCTCATCTCTTCCCAAATCCTCCCTGGATTACCTAGTCCACCATTCCTCTGTCATCACTCATTTATACATCAATTTCACAGCTCTTCACAAGTTTTTGAAACCCATGCTCACTCTTAGAGCTGCCAAAGGAAATAAAAGCAGTGTTGCTCAAATTGCTCTTTGAATTTGTTACAAATAGGTTTTTTGTACTGAAGATAATTAGATGGCAATATACAGCTGTCCAATAAAAGGATTTTAACAGTGAAATCAGATGTATAAGGGGTATCCACATTCACTCACTGTTAAACAGAAGAAACCAGTAGAGATTTCACTTCTCAGACGAAACAAAATCTGGTTTCCAATGGAGTCATTACTCTCCACAGAACTGTAATGAACTAAAGTCCCTTCATACCATAATGACAATACCAGCATCAAGTAAGGGATACCATAAACAACTTAAAAAATTATTTATATACACTCCAATTTAAAAAGCAGTAACAATGTTTTGTTCTTCCTATTCCTTCACCCCAGACCATTTTTACATTAGGGCCAGACTTCAGGGAAATTGAAAACAAAAAATTCTTAGCGATAACCAGTTAGATTCTGAAAAACTGCATGAAAACTCCAATGAGTGTTCCCACAAAAATAACTCCTCTACTAAATACACCATCTGGAAGTAGCCAGCTGACCAATTATTATTACAGATACAAAACGCCAGACTTGCTAAAGCATGTGTCCTATCTGGTAAGGGAATCACAAGATACACAGGAAGGGAGAGGATTACCGTGTAGGAGACATGGGGGAAGGGCAGGGAGAACAAAGAACACGTTTATTTAAAAAAACAGGTCTCCCAAGTACCACTACTCAGGAAGCTGTTCATTTTTTTAATTTGTGAAGATATTTCTTCACAAATATCCTGTAGATATTTACAAGTAGGCTCTAAAAAAATCTTGACTAAGACAACTTGCTGTAAATTACATTAGATGTTCTAAAAGCAAGAACAAATAAACAAACACACAGGATAAATCATGGGTGCTCTGTCTTCTAAAATGCTTTGACATTTTTGACTTAATGATCAATTATGCTCCTTTTCAGGTATAAAAACCTATTAATACAACACAGAAAGCGACTCATCTCCTGCAGATAACACCCAGATTTTCAGTATTACCAGAATACAGCACATTATGCTTTCCACACTGCACTGATGCATGCTCCAGCTGGGGGATAATTCTGTATCAAGGTTTCCATTTCCTGACTCCAGCCCCTCTGCCAACTCCCCTTATTCAAACACAACTTGGTAAATTCTTTCAGCAGGAAAATAATATTGTTACTTTGAACCAACTGTATAAAAAAAGGAAATTAATGACAAATGAATTCTGCTCTATAGAAAGCAAATCTTCAGAAGGAGAACAAACAGAAAAAGTTTCTGTATTGCTCATGGCTATTATGTGAACATAGGCAGATGTGCTCTCTACAAACATGGTACTTGTCTGGCCTTTAGCTCAGGCAAAAGGCTGCCTTCCTCTCTAAATAAAAGTTTGGATTTTTAACTTTCTTGCTTCTCTTCAGCAACTCAGAAAACAACTCCTGTTTCTTTTCCAGAACACTGTCAAAAAAGGAGGACACTCAAGACTCATAGATCCTGGCAAAAGTCTACTTCATAGAAAAAACAGGAATTATCTGCAAGTAACTGAACAAGCACACTGCACTACTGATGTATCGCATCTGACCACTTTCTCCATTGAGGAGCCAGCTATGCAGGATCTACCTGAAGTGTTACTTCCATGTGAAATTTTGATTCTTTTTAAATCCTTGGTTTACCAATCCCTCTCAAGTGCTCTGTCGCACTTAAAGCAATGTGGGCAATGTAAATATGACCACACCAAAGGGCAGCTAACACAGCTAGCCTGGTAGACATAACCGAAACAACCCCAAACTTTGTATCACAAGTCCCTCACGACCCAGATGACTACATCTGGAGCAAAGAGTTTATAAGACATTCTTCACGTAAATGAGTTTTTATTTTAAGAAGACCATCCTAGAATCTTAATAGCACTAAGGCTATTAAAGTTTTCTAAGATGTTAACATAGTGTCACAATGCTGGTAGTAGCCTACAACCACTGAAAGACAAGAACAGTTTCTCTTTTAAGTCTATGAAGCATAGTTCTGGCATATATAAGCACAAACATTAATCAAACTCAACTTGTCTTTTTTTTTTTAATAGAATGACCTTCAAACATTACTTTTATAACACTCTAAGTTCCTGATGCACCCCTACTGTTCTTGGCTGCACAGGCCTCAAACTTAAAGCAGCAATTCCAGCTGCAAGCACCACTTCTAAGAACTTACCATCAAGACTAGTTTTGAATACATAATAGAAAGAACTCCCAGCAATAACAGATTTTTATTTTTACTATTTTACTTTTATATTTATTTTCCCTATAAACTTACATTGTAATTGTAAATTCATGAACCAGAGAATTTTTTTTCATTTTAAACTATAAGAGCCATGACACACACTCCACTAAGTATCATCAAACAAAAAGCCACCCCATCCTTTATAACATTTCCTTGCCCAACATCATCATTAATACTACCACAAGAAATTCCTGTTAACTAATCCCACTTATATTAATGTCCCTAGAGAAGTATCAAACTATATCATCCAAAGTCAGTCACTTACTCTAAACAATGGACAGTCACCACCACGGAGAAAAAACAAATCATTACCAAAAGGTGAAGAAGGACAGTGACTTAGACAAGACTACAAAGTGAATCAGCAGTAAACAGAGGACTTCAGTCCAAACTGACAGCACCTTAACTCTATTAACTTTGCCCTTTTGTTACAACTACTTTACAGAATTCTACTCTTCCTATCTCCAGGGAATAAAGCCCTCAAAAGTAACTCCCTCTTGCAAAAAGCAACCCTGGGTACCTACACACAACAGTTCCATGAAGATGAGGATGATGTTCACCATCATCCTCATGACAATAGCTAAGCCTGACAATAGCAATGTGTGTGACACAATATACACAGTTTTATCTGAAACAGAACTTAGAATTCTAATACAAAATATAAACAGAAATTAAAATCAGAAGGAATAAAGCAAAAAATGGAAATAAAAACATGACAGTTTTAAAACTGAATATTAAGTCTAGGCTTCCAGATAGTTAAGAGGACACCATCTGCTTGCAAATATGTCAGGCAGGGCTAGAACAATGAGCATTCGAGGCTCATATGCAACATTTATGCATATGCTTCAGTTCTAAGCAGAAGCAGTCCCACTGGTTTCTACAGGACATCAAACAAAGGTAAAAGTTCCTAAGCATAAACATCCGCAAGACAAGGACTGACAACTTGAAAGACTCCTCTTTCTTGTTTTAAAGTCCATTGCAAAAGGATTTTCAAAAAAACCGTCATCATCATGCCAGCAGAGAGGAAGATACCCAGTCACTGAAAAATTAAATTCATCTCAAAGGGTAACCATGCAATATTTGGGGTTCTTTCCTTAGCAAGGTTTTTTGTAATCAGTTAGAATGAATTCCATGATTGTGTCTCCTCAAAAGTCTTTTAGCTTTAAGTACTGCTATAATTCTCCTTGCTGTAACACTACACGTAGCTGGCACAAAGATGGTCTCTCCATCACGTTCTAAATGAAAGACATATTACAAAAGAGTACAGCTCAAGTGCCTCAATAAATCAGTGCAAACACCTCATTACTGAGGCCCTGACCGGCCCAAAAGTCACCTCACAATATTTCTGATAAAACTTAACAATATCTACATCTTTCTGCGTGAGCTTTCACTGTAAAAACAGGTGCTAAAATGAACATTTCCCTGCAGTGTTTGCAACACTAACACTGCCGCATAATGTCAGTGCAGATCAAATTCCATTGTCCAAAATGACAGGATTTAAAGCGGCTAAGTCATTAAAAGAATCAACTCATGCACTTCTTTTCCTCCCAGTACCTTTACTATTTTACAGCAGCTCTGGCAATACAGATAAAAGGCAACGTGCAGATTACAGGCACAAATCCACAGTACTTCAACCACTTAGTGTAACCTTTACAATTCTGCAATTATCCCTATACTTGACTCAAGGATGACTGCCAGTATTTTACAAAACTGCTCCGAAATAGAAATTCAAGAAGTGAGGATCGGGGCGTGAAAGCAAACCCAAACCTTGATGTATCATCCTCTCTCCACCTCCTCCCCAGCCCAACAGGAGCCTGCTGTCTGTGGCAGATCACTTTGGCTTTGTTTCCAATTTAGCAGTGCCGGGACAACTTCTGTCCCCGCGGCCCCGCGCTGTAGATTGTCCCAAGTTTCCGTGTACACACACACACACACACAGACACACGGACGCGCACAGACAGACACCCACGCCCGGGGAGGGGGAGGGTGCAGACTCCCCCCGCCCAAACCCAAGGCAAAGGCGAACCTCTAAAAGGGGAAGAAGGAAGGGCGCAATCCGCTCCCCAGGACGGGACCCCGAGCACCCCGGGCGCTGCCCCCCGACCCAGCGCCCTGGGGGCGGAGGTGCCTCCGTTCCCCCCCGCTCACCGGTGGGCGCGCTGTCCAGGATGCGGAGGTCGTAGGCCCCGGAGCAGCGGTAGTTGGCGGCGGTGCCGTTGTCCCACACCACGACCACCTCCTCGGGGCTCTCGAAGCTGCGCACGGTGCCCACATGGCCCTCGCCGCCATCCTGCTTCCCCCACTTCCAGTCCGGGCCGCGGACCACCCGGGCCCCGACTCCTTCCACCATCACCCGGTTGTTCCGCGAGCTGCTCATCCCGGCGGCGGAGCCCTGGGGCGGATGGAAGGGGCGCGCAGCCCGCAGGCGGCGGAGGGGGACCCCGATGGGGGCGGCTACCTCGGGCGCCGGGCGGGAATCTCCGTCCGGCTCTTCTCCTTGCTTGCTTGCTCGCTTCTTGCTCGCTCGCTCCCCTCCTCCCTTCCTTCCTCGCTCCCTACGCGCCCATTCCCCGGCCCCAGCGGCGTCCCCCGCCCGCTCCCACCGCCGGCCCCGCTCCCGCCGCTACATCCGGGACCTGCGGCCGCGACGGCGCCGGCTCCAGGGAGACCGGCGCGCCCGCCCCCGCCCCGCCGTGCTGCGCATGCGCGGGCGCGGCGGCGGCGGGCGCGTCGCTCGGGCGCCCCCTGCGGAGCCGCGGCGGGCACTGCCGCGCTGGCCCTGCCCCGGTCCGGCCCCGGGGCTGTGCCCGAGGGAAGGGCCGGGAGCCGAGGAGCCAACCGGGGCTGCTCATCCCTGCCGGGAGGGCTGCCGGAGGCTTTACCTGGTCCCCAGCCCGGCCATTCCTTCTGGAATCGCGGCGTCCTGCCGCCGAGGGCTGTGGCGCCGCCCCGCCCGGCCCTGAGGTGATGATGCAGTGGCTCAATCGGTCGCCTCCTTCTCCATCCTTCACCTCACAGGGTGCTCCTATCGCCTATGCTTCAGTGGCAGAGGGATTATCAATTCAATTGTATCAACTAAGTAATGAGCCATCTACCTTGGGTAAACCATAGAATTACTGAATGGTTTTGGATTGAAAAGGTCTTTGATGGTCATCTGGTTCCAACACTCCTGCCATGGGCAGGGACACCTTCCAACAGAGCTGGTTACTCAAATCCCCACCCAATGCAACCTTGAACACTTCCAGTGATGGGGCATTTTATGAATCTATAATTCTACTATTCTAAACTTGTGTACTGGTTTTCTCATTTTCGATTCACTTTTGTGTCCTCACATCCCAAACTGTGGATGCGAGGCTTGTGTACTACCGAGGTGAGGTTGGTGGGGCCATACTTTGGTACCCAGGAGCATTTTAAGCTGGTGTTAAGGTGCTCCAGTCTGCCAAGCGAGGAATCAGTACCTCCACCTGCCCTTCCCACCTCAGAGGATCCTTCACAGGGGATGTATCTGCTCAAACTCTGAGCCTATACCTGCAATGCAATTCTTTATAAACTACCCTCTTTTTTAACACTCTCATCACACTCAAGGATTTCCTTTAACGCCACACAACCTTGCTAATCTTTTATAGAATATAATTTTTCGCTTCAAAAATGGTCCTCGATTACTTTTGTCTCTCCTTTTTTATAATGTCACCTTTTTAAAAGCATCTAACCTAAAGGACAGACAAGTCTGAAACAGACAAAAGAAAACTGTTTCTTAGTCAACAGGGATATGGCTGAAAAAAGGCAGCCCAGCTACCTTGTGTTCAGGGTATTTTTACTGTTTCTGTGCTTTCTTCCCCCTCTGTGGTTATTAATACAGCTAGAAGAGTCTATGAGGTCATCTCCTGACTTCTTTTGTGCATTATTTTACAAAAGGTATAACACAGCAGAATAATAATATGAACATGTAACCACCAGGCCACCACATTCCTCACATAATTTATTCCTTCTTAAACTCTGCTAAGGCTAAAGAATGTTGCCTCAAACATGATGCTGTGTCCTGACAACAGGTAATCCCAAGCAGTGTCTGATTTCTGCTCCTGCAGTGGAAACCTTGAAGCCCAACAGATACCACACAGTTGCCAGGCAGTGTGGGTTTTATAGCAGATGCTTCTACTTGTACAAAAGCTACCCACAGCTTGTACTAGCTTATTACATTGGTACATGGCAGAATTTCCCAGAAATTCTGGAAGTTTCTTGATGTTTTAAGGGATCTAGCTGGGCTCTTGTGGGGAAAATTTGCTCATCTGCCTCATTCTACTTTTTCATGCTTTGATAGTTATGGACAAGTAAAAATTTCACACATGCCTAAGGATAACCCAGAGCATGTTTTTCTATTACTCTCTGGTACAGTTAGATAAAAAAGGCTTTTTGTAATCAGGAAAGGTATGCCAGAAATAATTAATAAAGTCTGAGATCAGAATTAGTTCTCCTGGAGAGAATCTGAGAAGTTCATCCCTTACATTAATTTTTCCACAAAGGCTATGTCCTAAATTACAGACCTTAAGAGAATCTGCTGCTGCTGCAGTTCAGCAGCAATGCATGTGGGTAGATATTATCCTGGAGCTTCTTCTCTCCCAATCATCCTTCTGACAGCTCATGCTCTATCACAATAACCCGTGCCTCTCCTCCTACTCACCTGCTTTTTCTATCAGATTATTTACTTGCAAAAACCAGAATCTCTAAGAATGCCTGGATCATTTCAGAGGTGTCTTAGACACACAAGGACATGGAACACGCACATGGAACCCAGTATCTATGGACTGAATGAGACTGCTCCCTCAATAGCTGACAGAGACTTCTTTACCAGCTCAAAATACAGAGCCTTGTACTACTTTTATTTGAGTGGTAGAAAATAAAGGCTGGATAGACTAGGTTGATGCATTCACACATGCCAATAAGTACATGACTAATTTTTGCACTCTAATCTCCTGTTATTTCTACTCCTATATGGCTACAAAGTTGTGAAAGGTGCAAAATTGTCATTGGCTACCACAATTGGTTTTCCAGAATCCCAAATATTTTATTGTATTATCTCTTTGAATCATACTTTATATTCCATATTCTGTGCATCTGTTTCACCAACTAGTAAAGAAAAAAAAGATATTTAGCTCTTAAATATTTTATTTTAATTAGCCTTCAAAATAAGAACTAAATACTGTTTTCAGGTGGAGATTTAAAAAGTTACAGCAGGGCACAGAAAAAGGATACAGCTTTGGGGAATGATTTTCAAGTTAAGTTGGACAGTTAGTGGTTCTATCTTGATATTTTTCTGGTATCAGTCACAAGAATATACAACAGCATTAGTGCTAGAATAATAAGCAAGAGAAGCTAATACTGAGTAAGGACCAGAAGACTATTGGAGACTCACAGAAAGGTGTAGATAGAAGAATCAGAATGTAATAGCAAGAGGAAGAAGAGAGCTTTGAGTTTTGAAAAGAAGCTGAACTAAGATAAGAAATAAAACAAGCAAAAGTATAAACAAGATAGAGATTCCATAGGAAGTTGGATCCAATTAACATATTGTGACAAGAAAAGTGACAGGCACCACATTTTCAGATGTGTGTCAGCATTTTCTTTAGAAACTGGGAAACTAGCTACCATAACACCTTAAGGAAAGAACTCATATTCATTTTTCAGCTGAAAAAAACCCTTGCAGGCTTAAGGCCTTTTGTGAGGCAGAAGGAGTTAGCTCCTTAATTGGCTGGTTGTACACAGAATAAATGCACACAGATTTGTAGTTGTCTCTAACAAGTCTCTGGTCCCTGAATAGAACTGTTTTCTTCTGATGTATACTGAGAACTTTCATATCTCCTGAACTTGCATTTGCTCCTTATTGCACAGAACAGCTATTTTACAGAAAAGAAGATAAAGGAGAAGAAAAGAGAAAGAGAAGGAAAGAGAAAGAGGAAGAGGGAGGAGAGGAGAGGAGAGGAGAGGAGAGGAGAGGAGAGGAGAGGAGAGGAGAGGAGAGGAGAGGAGAGGAGAGGAGAGGAGAGGAGAGGAGAGGAGAGGAGAGGAGAGGAGAGGAGAGGAGAGGAGAGGAGAGGAGAGGAGAGGAGAGGAGAGGAGAGGAGAGGAGAGGAGAGGAGAGGAGAGGAGAGGAGAGGAGAGGAGAGGAGAGGAGAGGAGAGGAGAGGAGAGGAGAGGAGAGGAGAGGAGAGGAGAGGAGAGGAGAGGAGAGGAGAGGAGAGGAGAGGAGAATTGAGCCCTGAGGAGCACTGCTGCTGACCAGTAACTAGCCAGATGTGACCTCATTCACCACAACCACATGAGCCCTATCCCTCAGCCAGTTCTTCACCCAGTGCATTGTGGACCAGCTCTTCCCATGTTTGGATAACTTGTCAAAAATGATGATGTGAAGGACAATATCAAAAGCCTTACTAAAATCCAGAAAAACTGCATTCACTATCTTCCCTTCAGCCAATAGATGTGTGACTGTATCATAACCAAATTGGTTAAACAGGACTGTCCCTTGTGAATCCATGTGCTCACACTGCAGGCAATTTAATCTATCAGTCCTCAGACTGTGGGGGAAAATGCTATCTAAACCATCAGTACTAGATCTGGCAGATAATTTATTTCTTTGCTTTTCAAGTCTACAAAATTACACTCATAACCCTCCTCCAACCTAGGACCAGTAGAAGAATGGGACTATGGGTTTTTTTCTACTATTCAGACTGGCAGAGCAGTAATGCCTTAAGCTGCTGCATCATGAGCAAGCAAGGCTTGTCTGTGAAAGGCTTATTTACAGTGTTGCTGGCCCTGTGAGACAGTGCTTGCTGTGAACACCTCAGGTAGTCATGGCAGAGCAGTTGAATCAGAAGCTGGAGGAAGGGAATCCACAGTGCTGTAGGCAAAGTCTCTCTAATTGCAAGGACTCATTCATATTCATCCAGTGCAAGAGTTTGGATGTGCAATATGAACTAGTGAACAAGTTCTCTTCTGGCTACCCAAAATTATGTATATTGCTGAGTCAGTCCTCCAGCTGGTGGTTATGGTCTTCCTCACCACTTTCTGCCATATTGGAGCAATCCAGTAAGGGGCCAAGAGAGAAGATCTCTGGTTTGTGCAGAATTCAGTGCTGTGCGTACCCTGTAGCCTCCTTGGTTTTGTTGGAAAGCAAACACTTTTGTAAGAGTGACTTTCTGTAAGAGCAGCTGCCACCTTTCTGAATGATAGGGCAACTCTCAAGACAACTCTCACAGAGTCACAGGAAATAGGACTTTGGAGAACATCCAGTGCATGCTCCTGCCCATCAAAGCCATAGAGAAAGCTGCTTGTCCAAACTCTGCCTGGCTGCCTTTCAGATCTGCAAAATGTCATGCTCCAGCAGGAAATTCTAATATAAGTATTTGCCTGGATTGAAGAGAGGCTTTGATTAAGGTTTTTGTGGACTGTCTTGTTTCATTTCATGAACTTGCAGTGTAGTATCTGGAACACATAATGGAAACAGACCACAGAAAGGAAACTGTGTTATCTGGAACACAGAAAGGGGACTGTGCCTTTTGCAGGAAAGAATTCTATAGGAAAGTCTTGCTTTTATACATTTGAGAAGAAAAAAAATCTCAACTTCTTGGAAAGATATTTTTTAACTTGTAGAGTTGCAAGGTTTTGTTTACTATCTTGCACAAATCCTGAGTTCTTAGAATTTGTCATATGAAGGATATATATATAAGTAGCTGCCTAGGAATTGAGAAAGAACATCTAGTTTGGATACAATGAGCAGATTGCAGTTTTCTTTATAAATTACTGAGGTGGAGTTTATTACTCTATACTGATCTGAGTCAAAAAATTCTGCTTCCTTAGTTCAAGACTCTATTTTAGAATAAGCATGTTTTTTATTCCTCCTCCTGAAAATTGACAGCATTCTAGATTTTAATTTTCTGGTTTTGCCCAAAAGGGATTTTTCACCACAGTTCTTTCCTGTGGACTAAAGTACTAGGAAAAAAATGAGGGAAAAGGAAGCAACTGTCTTGCTTTTATTGAAGTTATCTATTCTTTGTGTAACTAACTCGAGTAACTGAGGAAGACAGACAGAAATATTGGCAAATGAGATAAAAAATACTGTCTTACTGAAAAAAAAAAAAAAGATTGCCCCAAATGTTTTTTTGTTTGTTTGTTTGTGGGTTTTTTGTTTGTTTGTTTGGGGTTTTTTTTGTAATGAAAAGTATGTAGCCCCACTCCACAGAAACTTCTGGTCTGATAAACATGACACTTCTTTAAGTGCAAATTTAAGTGCAAATGTACACAATGTATATTTTCTGGAATCCGAAGTACCAGTTAGGAACTGCAGGGCATATCCTGTTTTTTCGTGGTTTAGCGTTAAAAACAACCCTGATTCCGCAGCCTCTGCTGCCATCGCGTGGCCGTGAACCATCTCTCATTAGTGCTAAAACTCGCCCGTCGTCTGCACTTGTCGCGCTCTTATTTCCTCTCCTTTATTTACCAGTATCGTTACCCCGGCACAATCCAATTTTCTTCCTCAATTTTCAGAAATGTCATGAATAATTGGCATTGCTTTTTTCCCCTAGTTTCTGCAGATTAAAATATTTTTAATGTCAGGCAGTGAGCAAGTTGTCATGCACCAGAGCAAATTGCTTCGGTGGGTTTGTTTTTCACTATGCTAGTGGCATCCTCTGTGAAACTGTTAATTAGAACAGATGTATTAATCCACAATGTCTATGACACTGGATTTTTTTTTCTAATGAGTTTTATGTCCTTTTCTAGAAAAGAAAAACAGCTTAGCAGAGAACAGAATAAAAAGACATAATTTCATTTTTCTGCTGTGAAACAGAAGCACTCTTATGGAGATCTGATAAACAAGCAAGTTTGGGGGTTTTGTTGTTGGGGTTTGATTTTGCTTTGTTTTGGTTTTTGTTTTTCTTTTTTAATGTAGCTAAAAGCGTCAACATGTTGAAAAACAGTGGTTTAGGATAACAATAATAATGAGCATCCTGGAATCTTCTTTCTTGGTTAAGGTTTTAAGTTTTACTGTGCTGAACTCTTTTGAGTGGAGAGAAAACCAGAAACCTGTGAAGTTAATCCTGAAGTTTTAAATAGTCAAAACCAAAATAAAATAACTAAAAATTATGTAGCAATCTAGGGCATACATACTACAATACCATGTACTGATGTCTACACAGCTATACAAATTCTCCTACTTTAGCACACCTTAAAGGATTCAAAAACATATACTTACCTGATATTTCCAAGGGTTTAGCCAAATATTGTTGTTTAATTTATAGATGATTTTTAAATTAGGTGATGCATTGCAAGGAGGGATTAATTTCTTCCTGGTATTACATTTCCTGATTGCAAAGATTGTAAAGAAAGTACTTACTTGAAATTCTAAGATGTAATCAGAACCAGCTAGGTCATATTTTTAGACTGATAGGAAAATAAACCATCTCCACAAGTCATCAAGATATTTTAAGGATGTTCCTACTTTATGTGCATGATAATTTTTGTTGCAATCAATGGGGCCAATCATGAGTGTCCTGTGTCAAGTACAGGGTATCTTGTACTACAAAGGCATTCAATATGCACCAAGTAATGCCTGAAAGATGACTTCAGTACCAAAAAATACCTCTCTTTAATTTTAACAATCCTCCAAAATAGTAGCAAACATTGAGCAACTCAAGAAGAATCTAAATTTTCTATGTTTTGTCATAAGAAAATTGTTCCAGTCACAACATTATGTAATCCTAAATTCTAAGAAGTAATGTTTGCAGTACACTGTGACAGACTTGTTGAAATCTGTATTTATCTAAAACATGGCTAGAAATTTTTAAAAATTAAAAATTACACTTGTATACAATTCTTAGAAATAATCTTCACTCTTAACAAGCTAAAGAAAATCTAAGAAATTGCCCAAAGGAAGAAGATTCATTGAGCTTATTTTTGACTCCACTAAATTCAGCTGGTGCCATAGTGCTGATGTACATAGAAAAAGAGTTTACCAAATGTATAAGGAAGTTACTTCATTTTGGAGGGAGGTGTTACATGATTATAAAGCATTCTAAGATATTTTGGTCTTTTGTGTGAAATGCAACTATTTATCCTTTTATTATAATCACTTCTTCGAAGTGATGATGAAGGAATGAAAACAGGTAAATAAAACTGAGAAGGTTTTACTGCAATAAATCTTCCTTGAAGACAGGAAGAAATTTAACGTGGATTCAACATCCAGTTCTACTGTGCTCTTTCAAAAATTCTGTAAGTTCTGTAGCAGCTTCTGTTAATATTTTTAATGAAAAAATTGATAGGACAAACGTCCTCAATATACTTGCTCACTTTCAATGGTCCTCTATTAACCCTGACTTTGTATTTAGCAGTTTGCCAGCTGTAGTCAAAGGCAGGGAGCTGGGTTCATGCAAATCAGATCCTGCAAGTGTCATCCCAAGGGAGACAAATATTGAGCGGTCTTCCCGTTGCAGCAGCTGTTGTTTACTTTCAGTCACCCAAACAGAAAGTAAAACAATACATGCTATGCCTGATGAATTGAAATATATTTAATAATACATTTATTATTGAGGAAAACATAGTTAAGGGAAGAAGATAAATTATAACAGAATCATAGAATGGTCTGGGTTGGAAGGGACCATAAATATCATCTAGTTCCAACGCCCCTGCCATAGGCTGGGACACCTTCTACTAGACCAGGTTGCTCAAAGCCTCACCCACCCTGGCCTTGAATACCTCCAGAGAGGGCACATCCTAAACTTCTCTGAAATCTCTGAATCTTCCCTCATCCAGTTTAAAGCCATTCTCCCTTGTCCTACCACTACAAGCCCTTGTAAAAAGTTCTTCTCCAGCTCTGTTGTAGCCCTCCATTAAGTACTCAAAGGCTGCTTTAGTGTCCCCAGGGCCTTCTCTTCTGCAGGATGAACAACTCCTGTTCTCTCAGTCTGTCTTTAAAGGTCCTCCACGTCTCTGATCATTTTTGTGGCCCTCCAACAGGTTCACATCTTCCCTGTGCTGAGGACTCCAGAGCTGGATGCAACACTCCAGGTGGGTTCTCACAAGGAAAAATTAGAGGGGGAGAATCACCTCCCTTCCCTACTGGCTACACTCTTTTGATACTGTCCAGGATGCTGTTGGCCTTCTGGGCTGCAAACAATTGCCAGGTCAAGTTGAGTTTCTCATCCACCAACATGTCCCAAAAAGTTCTTTTTGAATCCTTTGTTCCTTCCAATTTTACCATCATGGAGGGCTGAGAAATACTCCTTGATGGAGCGAAGAAAAGAACCATGGAGGAAAAATACATGGATGGGAATATGAAGATAATAGTAAAAGTAGCAAAGCTTAAGAAAGGGACACAGAAGCAGCCCTTTCTAATGCCACAATCATTGATTTTTTCATGAGCACCGAGAGTACAAACACAAACACAGCCTAGCTTTTTCCATTTGAAATTTGAAGAGCCTCCAACACAGAGCATTTTCACTGACTTCATTCATATTTTAAGGAAAGACAAATAAATAATATGCATGAGGAAGTCTTGAGAAATGCTGAATCGAATTTTTCAAATGCACTTTTTTTCTCCCATTCCCTTGCTGATAATAAATATCACCAACACTGGATGCCTTTTCCTTAATGGAAAAAAAATATTTTCAGATGTTTTATGCATGGACTTTGCACTTTTTAAGTATCCCAAGATAGTTTATGCTGACACAAAGGTATTTATCCCATTTTGTTAGATGAATACTAAAGTTAAACAAACATTAAAAGAATATAATCAAACAGAACCTTGAATTTAGAGCTCTGAGGTTAAAAGTCACAAAGTCACTTTGCCCCTCCTCAGAGGTATTGCACTGAAATCCATTCCAGAGAACTGCAGTGGGGTCAACTTGCAACTGTCCATTGGAATGTCAGTAAGAACATAATGATTCTGCCCCAAACCCCAGATGATCATAGAACCATCTCCCTAAACAAAAGATAACATAAACATAGTGCAGACTTGTAGTGATAAAAGCAAATCAGACTGTGACTCTTCAATTGCTTCTGTCAATTATTATCTATTGCTTAAGCAAGATAAATTGGGAGACAACATGAAAGAACAGTCCTGTGCCCTTTCATTTCTGCTTAATCTATAATCCATTAGTACTGGGTTGAGGCAATCATTTTATGAAGCACTTGGAAAGAAGAGAGCATATTTCAAACAGGAACTCTCTCTGGGAATGCGGGCTCTCCTCTGAAAAAGAAAAATGCAGTAAGTGTTCAAAACGCTGTAGGGACCACCTCGTTTTTGCACACATGCACAATTTGCAATAACTCAATCACTTGGAAATAGTTGTAGTATGAGCATAATACAGCCTTTTCTTTATCAGCTCTGCAAAATGTATTGTAGGCCAAAGTACAACCTTTTAAAGACTTAGAAAGCCCAACACCAGAACTGGAGGATCTGAATGGAATTGCTTGAAGCAGAAGGAAGTTATTAACATTTCTGCTGTTGTCAATGCAGCAACAAGTTTACACAGTAAAAAACCCAAACCCCTTAGCCCTTCTCAGTACATGTCATTTGTTTCAGTTTGCCAGCAGCATGTCACATGTGCCTGATCTTGTTGATATTCCCATGAGTAACCAACACAGGGTAGGTGGAAGTCCAAGAACAGATAAACGTCATCAACCTTTGTGTCCGGATGTTTTTTCAGACATTCAATCTCTCTTGGTTGTTGATCAAATCATTAAACTACTGGATTTGTATGACTCAAAGGCTTTCTCTAACCATCAACAGCCACACCTTACACTTTTCTGTCAAATGAGTGGATATGCATTTAGAAGCCTTCTAGACCCAAGGACACAGGCTGTGTCCTCTTCTTTCTCAGACATCTGGGATTTTTCTTTTCTCTAGATTTTGGGTGACTCAAGGATTCTTCAGCATAATGAGGATAGGGCTCAGTATAGAACAGTCTGCTGCAAGCAAAATTAGTTCCCCCTTCAGATGTAGCAGGTTCCTCTGCAACCTAAAATCTAGTTGTCAGTTCAACCACATTATTGTCTCTGAAGATTCCTAAGTTCACACTGCAGATGAGGCCTACATGTTCTCAAACTGAGCTATCTACACCAGCTCTCCCAGTAGAGTGTCCCTTCATGATAAATCCTTTTATCTGGGGTGTACAGCATACACTCCCAGCAAGTCAGGACCAAAACCTGGGTATGGTTATTCTCCATCAGCAGAGGAAGGGCAGCATTGATGACAGTAGTTTTCCACCCATTCGATTTCCTGTTTCTGTAACAGCTCTGGGGGAAAAAAACCAAACCCCAGACCATCCCTGCCTCTGCTTATCAACTCACATACTCTTTTCAACTTTGGACAGCTGACTGTATAGGAAAAACAGGTATTTTAAAATTTCTTCAGATCTCTGCAATAGACTCTTATTAATCTTTCCATGGTGAACAAAAACATTTTGGACCGAGATGCTTTACATCAGTGCAGAATCTCTCTGGTAAACTGTCTTAATTAGGAGGAATAAGTGAAAAACGCCACATCTCCTTTTCTGTGGTTACATTTTTTTCTTCTTTTTTTTATTTTGTAAATTTTGAGATTTGGATAGAGTAGGAAAACACAGATAAGGCAAGAAGTGAAGAGTCTCACTGAGCAATGTCTGTCTTCTCTCAGCAGTTCATGGAGCTGGGCCATAAAATAAGGAGAGGGAAAGTACTTCTGTGTACTGTGGTGCATGGATGCTTCTCAAATAGCAGATGCTCAGCTCCAGGATCTTCGTGTTATCAGCTGTGCTCCTAGGATTTTGCCAAGGAAAAGACGCAGATACTGAGAGTCTTTTTATGAAGCTGAAGGGGGGAGCATCTGAGTTAGCAAACACGAGGGCCTCCAAGCAACAATCCATACAGCTGAAAAGGGAGCTAGCCGAAATTCTCTGGGGAATTGGAGATACCTCTACTCCTCTCTGATCTTCATTAATGCCTTGTAGCAGCAGTGATAAGTGGAAGAGCAGTAGCACACTTCTGTCTCACGTAAAATATTTAGAGAGAAATTGCTGATTAACCACTGCTGCATTTGGAAGTCCATGTCCCTTCTTCCCTGCCCGGCAGTGACTGAGTTTCCACAGGCCTGCATCACTTGCTCCTTACGGTTTGGGACGGGTTCCTTTCTTATCTCACCCCCACACTCCTTCTCCACCCTCCCGGCAAAGCGACGGGGCAAGGTGACGCCGAAGGAGCCCTGAGATGTCACCTGCCGCGGGGCGGCCGATGGCGGCAGCACCGCCGCGGAGGAGCCGGGCTCAGGACTGCGTCCCCGGCGGGGCAAGCTGCGAGCCAGCCCGGCCCTAGCCCCGGCCTCGGCCCCTGAGAAGCAGCCCCAGGCCCCGGTGGCCGCGGCGGGGGCGGTCCCGGGGCGGCGCTGCAGCGCGGAGCGGGCCGCGGTCAGCGGCGGAGGGAGGCGGGCGCCGGCTCCTCCTCCTCCCGCTCCTCCTCCCTCGGCGCCGGGGTGGGCTCGCCCGCGGCAGCCGGGGTGTGGTGTCCTGCCGTGCCGTCCCCGTGTGCGATGGACTGGCAGGTGCTGACCAGGGAGCTCTCCCTCTACCTGGAGAGCCAGGTCCGCGTGGGCTTCTTCGGCTCCGGCGTGGGCTTGTCCCTGGTACTGGGTTTCGGTGTCGCCTACGCCTGCTACTACCTCAACAGCATCGCCAAGGTGAGCGGGAGGGCGGCGGGGCGGGCGGGCTCCGCAGGTGTCCCGCCGATGGGGACAGCCCCGAAGGTCACCGCGACCCACCGCCCGCAGGCGAGGGGATCGCACCTGAAACGGCTGGGGGGGAGGGCAGGGCTCTGCGGCCGCACTGTCCTCCTCAAATCCTCGTCCGTCCCCTGGAGATGCCGGCCCGGGGTCCCGACTGGCCGAAACCCTTCTCGAAGCCCACACGGGCCCGGCAGCGCAGCCTCCCCGGCCGCCGGGGCTGCGTCTTCCGCAGGGGCCGCCGGTGACCCCCGGAGGCCGCCGGCCTGCGGTGAGGGAGGGCTCCCCTGGTCCTGCTCCGTCTGGCAGGGGAAGGGGCTCCGGTCTCGGCAGTCCCCAAAATGCATTTGTACCAATTGGAGAGCTTGGCCGGGTGCCATGCTTTGGAAAGGGAGGTTAGGAGACTGCCCTGCACAACACAAACCCGACCTACTTGGTTCACTAACAGGGCAAGCGATCAAGTAGTTTTGCTGCCCTTGTGTCCCCGTCGGTACCATCCTAAGTACCTCTGGGGGCACCATGGCAGCGTTCTGGAGGCTGGAGCACTCTTGGGCATCTCCTCATCAGCAGTAGTTTTACAGATGAATTAGGCAATCGCAAATTACTTGGATACAGTGAGCCTGACGAGATCTGAAGTGGCCCCCTGGTGAGAGCGCCTCGTTGAATGCGAAATCAATTGAAAATAGGCATATCAAAAGGGTTTTGACCGTCGAGGCCCTGAGTGTTGCCACAGTCCTTCAGAGAACCGCTGGGAACATAGCCTTCCTTTTCATAGAGAAGACAGTACTTGATTTTGGTGAGAGGAGAAAAACGAAGGGAGGATGTGCCATTACAGCTGTTTATGTGGAATGGTTTTTCTCAAAGCAAGTGTTATTGTCCTATTAATGCTTGTATGTTGAGGAGTCATTGTGACAGAGAGGTATAAGAAATATAGTTGGTAAAACCTGAGCTGTTTGGAATACAGGGACTTTTCCTTGTTAATTGGTAAACAAATGGAAACTGTAAGCAAATTGTCTACATGCAGAGCATTATTAGAGAGGAGGAACCGATGCACTTGTGTACTGTAGAATGAGATGGGAGGAGAAGCATCCTACCAGGTTAAAAAAGGTACTGCGGTCAAAGTGCGTGCATGAATTAAATGTCATTTTTGTGTGGTCCAAGAAAACAGACTTGGTAAAACCTTTCTTGTTTACTAAGAAACAGCACGATTTTAATATGTCAGTAAAGATATAATGCTGGTAAAATTAGAGATAGATATGTTATTAGAAATGGGTAAGGAATCCATTATGCTTAATGGGTTTCACTTTTTGCTTGGGCATTTTGGCATTTTGTTTGGTTTTCATTTACTTCTCTCTGTACCATTAAAGGTAAGAGCATTGCAAATGATTATATGAAATAAATTAGTTCACTGAGAGAGGATTTAAATAAGCTTTATTTCTTTGTTTTTTAATTTATTTTAGAAGAATGTCCATGTCTGACTGTAGTCTCTTTTCCTAGAAACCCCAGCTGGTGGCAAGCAATGACCGTTTCTGCCGCTTTCTCGAGGAATATTGCCCTGTTGTGACAGAAACTTACTATCCCACGATTTGGTGCTGGGAAGGTCGGGTGCAGACACTCCTGCGCCCCTTTATCACATCTAGACCCCAAGTACAGTACAGGAAGTAAGTGCCTTCATTCTGGAAAGTGATTGATTTGATATCCAGCTGTTCTCTTACTCTGTGTCACACCCACTGTCTTTGCTCAAGTTCGTGCCTGGTTTTTCTTTGCTTTATGCCCACCTTTACAACTTTGTCATAGACTTGGAACTACCTTTATCGTGGATTCAATATGAAGTAGGTTTGAAAGGTCAGTGTTCCCAAATGGCCCTATTTTAGTTCAGAGTTTTGTAGCACTGAAATATGGGTGACAGTATAGGAACTGATGTGGTTATATGTGCACAGGTTTACACAGTGGATGAGGTGTTAAAAGACCTCTGGAGGTCAGCTATTCCAGCTGCCCTGCCTTAGCAGGGTCACCCAGAGCCAGTTGCCCCAAATCATGTCAAAATAGCTTTTGGATTTCCAGAAGGATGGTGACTGCATGATACCCCTGGGCAAATTGTGCCAGTGCTCGGTGGCACACTCTTTATTTCCTGATATTCAGAGGCCACCTCCCATGCTTCAGGTTGGGCCCATTGCCTCTTGTTCTGTCAATGGGCAACACTGAAAGGAGCCTGGCTCCACCCTCTTTGCACCCTCCCTTCAGATACGTAAACGCATTTCTAAGTTCCCCTTGAGCCTTTTCTTCACGCTGAGCAGTCCCAGTTGTCCCAGCCTTTCCTTGTAGGAGATAGGCTCCAGTTTGTTCATCATCTTTGTGGTCCTTTGCTGGATTATCTCCAGTATGTTCATGTCTGCCTTGGACAGAGCTGGACTCAGTATTCCAGATGTGGCCTCACCAGTGCTCCACAGTGGGGCAGGATCATATCCCTCAATCTGCTGGCTATAGTTCCTCCTAAGCCTCCACAGCCTCCAGACATTTGGCCATCTTTACTGCAAAGGCACATTACTGGCTCGTGTTCAACATGGCATCCACCAGGAGCACCCTCAGGTCCTTTTCTGCCAAGCTGTTTTCCAGATGGGCAGCCTCTCCTGGTACATGGGGTTCTTCCTTCCCAGGCCCAGGACTTTGCACTTCCCCTCACTGAACCTTGTGAAATTCCTGTCAACTCATTTCTGCAGCCTGTAGAGGCCCTCTGAATGGCAGCACAGTTACTTGGCTTATCAAACATTCTGGTGTTCGAATGCCATAATTCTTCAAAGGTCATGCTGTCACTGTATCTGTCCATAAAACCAATGCATTTTACCTTAACCATAGCACGGCCACATTCAGCCTTGTTTTGAATATACAGAACTTCTGGGATTTCCAGAGTAACTTTTACCTGTGGAGTTTTTGTGTTATGTTCTTTCATGCCTGAGAGGCATGCCTAAAGAGGCAACATTTCCCTCAATCTAAGAGGGGAAAAATCCCTTATATTTATTTTTTGTCCTCAGCTGATCTCTTTCACACAGAAATGAGACTTAGTCTGGCAAATGAGGCATTTGGCACAAGACCTAAGGAGAGGGACTTTTATGTGCCGGAACCTGGATGCAACACAAGTTGTTTCAGCTCTGCTTGCACGGTAGAATAGATTTAGCATTTAGCAGCTTCCCTTAGTTTTAGTAACTAGGAAACATTTCAGTGGTATGGCCATGTCTACTTCTTCTAGTCCTTCTTGTACACTTTTATTTCAAGGGTTTTGAGAAAAGAAACATAGTTCCATGGAGCAGTGCTTATTTTGCACCATTTTAGATTGTGTTGGCAGTACTAGCAGTGCATCTACTTCCCATTACTGAAAAAGGGCAAAGCTGAGCTAATGAGTCCAACAAGGCTGGTCACCTTTGAAATCTGCAGTAGTCACTACCAAGAATTTCAAAAGAAAAATCAAATGCCAGGTAGGCTTATATTTCAGCACTTTCCACACCAACTCCCTCGAACCGTTAAAATATGAATATATTATATTTTATCTACATGTTTGGCTATCTCTTCTCTATTTGGATAACTGCTTTTATAAATTATGAAAGTAAAGTAGCACTTTATCTTTTCAAATTTCCAGGAAGTGGGAAGATTTGTATGTTTCAAAAAAAAAAAAAAACACGAAACTTTTTTGTCATTGTTTAATGCATGCATGTGTTCCAGAGATATTACAGTATTTGTTGCATTGTTAAGATATATGCTATAAGAGTGCATTCTAGCACAGTTTGTAGTGATACGGGGTGAAAGATGCCGTAGTGTGTGTCTGTGTTCTGCATGTTTAAAACATAACCATCCATTATACGTTCTACTTCTTTGGATGAAGAGGGAAAAAAATTGTGGTAAATGCATACAACATTACCCAGTGTGCTATCAAAAGATTCTTAGATGATTCAAAGGAAATCTGCAGTACACAAAATTGTCTGTATAAAACTCAAGGCAGTGCCAAAAATCCATTAGTTACAAGCTTCCAGTACATCAGCAGCAATTTATGAAAGGCCATGTCTTCATTTACTGACTTAATTTACTGAACAGGAATTACCCTGCAAATTGACTGTTCTAACTCTTGTCAGCTGTAGGTGTAACTCTTTCTGACTCCAGACATGCCTAGTCAGGTGGCACTTTGAGTATTACAACATAATGAAAAATGCAGAATTCATACCTCTTAATCTGTAAACTGCAAGTACTCTTAATAGCATGTATGTATTTTTCAATCTGATCAGTGTTGTCTTAAAATGTACCTTTCAGTGAGCTCATTAAAACAGCAGATGGAGGACAGATTTCGTTGGATTGGTTTGATAATAATGACAGCTCATACTATCCTGATGCCAGCACAAGACCCACTGTCCTGTTATTGCCTGGCCTGACAGGAACAAGCAAGGAATCCTACATTCTTCATATGATCCATCAAAGCGAAACACTGGGATATAGGTACTGTTGTTTTTCATTGCTGCTCATTTTGCTGCCTCTGGTAGGATCCAGTATCAGTATGTATATGTATCAGATGCTATCCTAAGGCAAATGAGATCTGAATACAGTAGTTTATGTAAGAAAGTGTTATTAGTAATAATAATCATAGTGGAATTATATAACAGGCAGTACATTAGTATCTACAGATGTGCCCCAGAGATTGCAGTGAATGCCAGCTAAGTCTGCACAGGGCTTTGCTGCTGCTTCTATAGTTATTATATCATATTAGATGGTAACCTTTACACTTTCTAGAGAAAGGGTTTGTATTCAGCTCCAAGAAGACTTGTGTGGATGGGTTGCTGGCAGTAGGCCTTGGAGGAGGTCAGCTTCTGAATGCCAAAATTGCTTGATTCAGCAGCCTCAAATTCCTGGGTGCAGAAAGGAGAGCTAGCCTACTGTTACTGATGGCTTTTGAGGGGGTCTGTCACCTCTTCATTGTCACTGTGTAATTTAGTTTCATTCTTAAGGCTTCTGGTCAGATTTGGGTAAAATAAGTGGATTAGTCGACAAGTAGACTCCTTTATGTAACCATAATGCTGCTGCTGCACATTAAAATAAGTCATTGTTCCAGGATCTGTATTTGGAATATTAGATTTTGTCTTTGCAGATTGGCTTCTGGTGCTGACTCCAGTAAGTTCTTCGAATATGTATATATTAGCTTTTATCTACGTGTTTGGCTATCTCTTCTCTATTTAGATAACTACTTTACTAAATTATGAAAGTATTTAATAGTTCAAAGTACTTTTTAAATCACCTTAAAACTTAGCAGTAAAAAATATCAGAGGAAAACCCTGAAATCAGCAACTTGTTACTATTAATTTTTAAACTGGAAGTTTTATATGCATGTCATCCCCCAAGGGAAGAAGGTAGAATATTATAAAGTGGAGCTTTATGTCAGATTTCAAGAGAATGCTCTAATTTTGTTTTTAAATAGCAACATTTGATAAAAACATAAAAATAAATATTCTTTCATGCCTTTAACCTATCTAAGTATTTATATAATTTAATAAAATTATTTCAGTGAGATGGTAGAAGAGCAATAGAAAAGTAATATTTATTGAGAAAGTATGGATTCTTAAATCATGGTAATACTGCTAGAAGATTCAGAGACTCCCACCAAGAGAGAGAGACCAGAAACTTCTGTTGTACCAGATTAAAAAACAAAATCATTCCCAAGAACCTGCAACAGATCCAGCTGTCATTATTATTTTGACTTGGCTCATTTCTTCCAATTTAGTAGAATTATGTAGCCTTGGGGGATGTCTACACGCGGATCTCGGACATTCTTTTTTCAGAGCACAGCTTTAGGCTGGGCCCTGCACTGTCAGAGCTCATTGCAGAGTGCAGGCAGGACATGTCTGTACCACCTTCAGCTAAGCCTTGGGGTTCTCACCCTGCAATCTGACCTGGACAAATCACAGAGCTCTGGTAGTCCCACTGACCTCAGTGAACTCCATTTTGGTATAAAGCTTGTTCCACACAGGTCAGCCTCTAGGATCTGTAGGTCTGTAAATATTTATGTGCTGAACTTATTCATAGATGTGGCTCATTTTCCTTTATGCGCTTTCATTTTTTTGTGTGCTTAAGTTATCTCTTCTGGTGAAATTAACAATGTGCACAATTGAATTTACTGTCTCAATTTTTAGATGCGTGGTTTTTAACAATCGGGGAATTGCTGGCGAGGAGCTTTTGGTAAGGATGCCTTCTAAGATAAACATCTCTCACTTATAAGTGGTAATTATGAAATCATTTGTACCTATTTGTACAGTTGGATTTAAATGAGAGAAACTCAGAGCATGGGTTGAAAATGCAGAGAAGATAATTCAGCCATCTGGTAGATCAATCATGTGCCAATATTAATTTTTTGTTTTGAAACCCTAGAGGGTCAACTGGTCAACACACAATTTTTTTTGAACATTTAATTTTAGGAAATTATTCAATTAATAATATCTGTAACACTAAAATGAACATTCCTTACATTTCCTTTCCAAAAACATTACAGTATCTAAAATGTGCACAACTCTGCTCAATCATTGCAATTTTCTCCCCTTGATTTAACATACATATCCAGATATAATACACTGTAATTTCTTTCCCAGTTTAAACTATATTTTTGATGTGGTTAAAAAGATGTGCCATTAAAATTGATCCATACTACATGTTAGTAAATTAATGAACCAGCTTTACATGGATAGAAGTAGCCTGAAAGTTAAATGCGTTCTTGTATTTTTCTCAGCAATCATGACACAAACTCAGCTACAGAGGACATTTTTTTTGGGGACAGAAACATCATGTTGGCTTAGAAATAACTGGCCATTCCTCAGATGAAAAAAATCTTGAAGCTAAACGTTTTTTGCAGCTAGGGACAAGGCATGATGAAATATTGCTGAATAAGCTTTGTTTTTTCATATGCGTTCTGTTGACAATTCTGCAGCTGGAATGAATGTGCATAATACTCAGTATTGTTTAGCATTTTTTTAATACCCTGGTTTCAAACTTTAAAAAGCTCAGAATGTTTTTCCATAATCAGATAAAGCATTTCAATGCAAATATTGCCATGTTAAGAGTAGTTTTCTGCATACTTTTGGAGATGGATCTACAAAGCAGTTTTGTGACACACAAAGTCCTTATTGATGAATTTCTGAAACATTTAGAGAAAAGATCCCTTGTTTGGATACATTGTGTGTATTTTACTGTAATCGGATTTACATCTTTAAGCTTTATAAGTTCTTGTGGTGCAGCAAACCAGCTAAAATTGTCACATTTTCTGCAAAGAGGTTTCAACACTTTAGTATAAAATCGCTACTTAATGAGTCTGAAGCATAGTTAAGCACCACAGTAGAAGTTAGTTATGTAAGCAGTTCTTTTTCTAGTCACTTTAAAGATAGATTCAAATTTGCAACAAATAATAGTTACTTAAAGAATACTGTACTCATTGATTCTTGAAAGCTATTGTGAATTATTGCTCTGGAATAATCAAATATCATATTGACCACAGCCACTGTGAGCTAAGATGGTATTTTAAAATATCTTCATACAAAGTGTAAATAGCTAAACATTAAACTGTCTGGAATTACTTAAATTTAAAACGGATGCTATATCTTTAGTGTTATAAATTTTAATCAAATACACTTTCACTTAAAATATATTAGATGCTACTTACCAAAAATAATTTATTTTTCCTTGTAAGGTTGACAATTTAATTAAAATAAAACACATTCACACTGTTTATAATGAATAGGATGTTAAACAGTGAAGAGTGATTAATGTGGATGAGAAATGGAAATGCAACATAAATGGAAATTAAAAACGTGTTTAGTTTTAATTATCTAGATTTAGCTTTTCTTTCCATTTCCTCATCTGTGACGTCAACATTTCAATATTCTTGTTAAAGGTGTTCTAAGTAATTAGTTTAGTGTTGTTAAAATCACCCACAAATAGCTAGGCAGTTTAACTGAAAGCAATTAAAAAAACACCCTTGAAATCCATTGTTCCTTCCGGCAACAGAAAAGTTCCATTCACTCATAGTTATGTATTTTTATATTTAGTGTTAATGTGTCACTGAATTTTGGCAGTTCAGCCAGTACCTATAGTTAAGTCCAGGTCACTAACATGTTCTGAGCAGCTCTAAAGTTAAAAACTTTATTTCTCTGTAGATGAGGTCTGGATAACACCATTAGAAAAAAAAAAACTCATGTCACTGATTCTTATGGTGCCTAAATGGACTTGTCTCCCTCAAACTGCTCCAGATAGTCCCTCAGGCTGGGCTGTTCCTGGTATCTGTGCAGGAGAGGCTCAAAAGTTGTGCTTCTCCTTCAATAGCAGGGAAGTGGTTAACCAAATCTTACCCAAAGGGTTACCAGACCTGGTGCCAGCAGAAGTCATTCCAAGTCTCAGTTCAGGATTTAAAGAGACACTAATGATGGATAAAGAACAGATAATATATGTTTCATTGCTTTAGTTAATTGAATAATTTGCTAAATTAAGTAAACCACACTGGAGAATTTATTGACCTGTTTATTTGGTTGTGTTGTACATAAAATCTAAATATGAGTTAGTTTTCAAATGCTGGCCGGCAGAACTTGAAATCTAATGCTCTTTTTTGCATTTGAATGTGGGTGAATTTAATTTCCTTTTCTATATACTACAGCCTTTATAATGTTTCTATTTCCTTGGGGTATTTTAAAAATATCAGTGTCTATCTAGTTCTGTCTAGTTTAGCACATTGTTCTCTCTTCAGATTTTGTCTAATGACCTGGAGGTTGCAGATGCTGAAGATACCTGTCACTGCTTTTACTTTGTAATGATAACAAGTATAACTCCTTCCTTCACCTCCTTGTGAAACGTTCTGGATTTCTATTTGCTATATAGTGAAGCTTCACAATAAATGCTAAATTTATCTTCTTATATAATGATCCACTGTTCAGTTTGCTTTGTCCTTAAAGGATAATACAAAAGCTTATGATGGCATTTTTTTCCCTCTTGACTCCTTACAGACACCAAGGACTTACTGTGCAGCTAACACAGAGGACTTAGAGACTGTTATTCATCATGTGCACAGCTTGCACCCCTCAGCTCCACTTATGGCAGCAGGTGTTTCTATGGGAGGGTAAGGTTGTGTAACACAAGCCTCAGCTTAACTGTGATCATAAGACTGGTGTAGCCTGATTGTAAATTATTACTCTGGAATACTTGGATTGCTTACTGACCTGCAAGCAAGTCGGGTTTCTCTCCAACAGTTAGTATGCAGAAAACTTTTAGAAACTTCGTATCATTGAGGCTTTGCCTCTGTGTTAGGGAAGGCTGAAATTGGCAAACATTTAAAAACTGGGGGGAGAGGGGTGGAGAAAGACAGGAAACAATGACAGGCAGATTGACAGCCAAACAGGCAATACAGTCTTCAGAAACTAGGGAGGCTGTCTTCAGAACAGAGGGATATAAAATAGGATCTTGAGCTAATACACCATGTTTCATAGCAACCTCTGGCAATAAGATTTTTCTTCACTCTGTATTCTGCAGTGTGTGGGTAGGTTAGGCTGGAAGAGGTGTGGATATCTGCTCTGTCTGGCTCAGAAGCAAGAAGCGGTATTGTTCAAACTGAAATGGATTGGTAGAGCATGTGGTGTTAAGACTTGCTGTGTCCTGGCTTCTCTCCAGAAAACACAGTGAGAACAATGATAGCACAGTTTCTTAGGAAAAAAAAAACAGTGCTAGAATCTAGCAGAAATATTCCAGCAGCTTCTTTAACAAAAATCGTAGCAGAGGAGACTTTTCCGTAGGAATACTGCAGACACAGTGGTAACTTCCTGAGACTTCCCTTTTCTCTGATAAATTTTGTGGGGGATGGGCAGATACAGCCCACATACATTGATATTAATATAGATTACTATATATTGACATTAATCTATCAATGACTTGTAGGAGCTTTGAGATAAATACATATTTGTTCAAGACTGGTATTTTTTGCTTTTTTGTAAATCTTTAGTCACTAGGTTCCCTGTTCTGTTGAACAGTAGTTCCAGGAGGGAAAAAGGCTAGTCAGCTTAACTTCAATTCTTTAGGAGGATCCTCTGGGAGCCATTTCCAGGCATATGGGGAATAATGGTGACTGTTTTCATCAAGGACAAAACATGGCCAGGTGATCTGATTGCATTCTATGAGGAGATGACTGGCTTCACAGATGAGGGGAAAGAAGACAATGTTGTTTGTTCTGGAGATATTGTTTGTTCTGAGTCATCTTTTGCACCAAAAGACTTACAGAAGCTGTTCTTGCTGCAGAAACCTTTCCCTTGTCTTCCACATCCCTTGCTTGTTCCAGCTCCAGCTGAACTTCATTTTTCCTAACTGCATCCCTGCATGCTTCGGCAATGACTGCTTTCCCAGGTAGATGACCTGTCTTCCACCTTAAGGATACTTCCTCCCTGAAATTGGTCAGAAGGGTTTTTTTCCTCCATGTGGTCTTCTGCTACTCTTGCTCAACTTCCTGCATATCAGAATGTATCACACTTCTGCTTTATGTTTGGTTATCCTTAAAGTTCCCTTTGCTCATCAGGGCCATCTGATGCATTTTTAAGATGAGAAGTAAGTGGGTAAATGAAAGCCAACTCTCTCCAGTATTATAATTCTGCTGCTTACTTTACCCACTTACTTCTCATCTTAAAAATCCACTATCAAATAATCTCAGTGGCCAAGACTGTTCTCTACCTGACCAGTTCTTCCTTTCATATGAACAGCCGATCCAAAGAATATTTTTCCTATTTAGATCCTTGATTATATATAAAAATATTGTCCTCAACACTCTCCAGAAATCTGGTCTGCTTGTGCCTTGCTGTGGCAGTTGATGCTGGGATAGCAACAATTCCCTGTGCCTGGCAATTATGAAGGGCTGAAAGTGTGGTAGAAGCTGGCAGTTCTGAGACTGGTACAAAAGGCCACATCAGCCCTTAGTGTCATTTGTCCTTGGCTTATCCAAAATACTGGCAAAGTCTGTTACAATGGCACAGGGAATCTGTGTTGTGTACCTGGTTTATATGTAACCAGCATCACTGGGCAATTTTAGGCAAGGTGTTCCATCTCCCCCCTCCAATATGTTTTTAAAATCCTGAACCAAAACCAGAAAGCGTATGCTTAATTGTACAGAACACTGGAATAGTCTATAATCATCTACATGAGAACTGTTTCCTTGCTTCAAAATTAATTGGAGCATTGCATATTTAAAATTAAGCAGGAGCAAGGATCTCAACAGGGACATACTGCAAAAATCATCCACTTGTCTTAAGCTTACAGGAATTTTTTATCATCTATTGCTTTTCAGAATTTTCTGAATAGTCAGATAATCTATATTAGACAGATTTGCCCCAGTTAAGAATTAAAATAGATGCTCACTTCACAGACATATATAAATGTAAATGAAAGACCACCTGTTCTACTATCTTCTGTAGGTATTATTGTGGAAAAGGAGTTCATTTTGTAACATAAAGATTCCTATGCCTTCTCTCTACCACATATTCTCTGTGAATTCTGTTAGGGAAGTGCTGCTTCTGCTACTGCAACTTTTTTGGTTGGTTTACTGGACTGCCATCCTATGACATGGGAGGTAGTGCAGAGGGATAAAGTCTCTGTGATGGAAGACTGGTTCATAATGTCTTTGCTAAAGGTTGCTGTCTCCGGAAGTACAGTAGAGCCAAGGTAAAGAGTGTGGCAATCCAGGGAGATAACTTAATGTTACTAATCAACTGCAGTTGTTTGTGTTGAAGATCTGGAATTAAAATGCTTGTTGGAAACTTTATGGTCTCAGGCAATAAAGTAAGACTTAGAGCTTTTCCTCCAGTAGTTTTGTTTTACTCTCTTCGTGCTGTTTTATTTTTTCTACATTTGAAGGGTAGATACTTGTCAACTCCCCCCTTTTCAACTCAAGTGAACATTAGTAGTAGAGACTGTAAGTTGCAACTGGTCAGAAAGACAAGACCTGAGCCATTTATTTGGGTCATAATTTTGTTTATCTAGTTTTTTTCATTATCCAAGACTTGATATATTTTGTGTTAAAGAAGAGCTATGTTCTTTCTTATGTGTGAGGTGGGGGAATGGCACTACCTTAATTTCAGAAGACCTCTTCATAGTGAGGCAGGTGTGCCAGGGCCAGCTTGCGTTTGTCAGGCACACAGATCAGGTTTATCACATCAAGGAGACCAAGAGCTTGTAAGATGATAAAACTTACTAACACTTGGGAATACTTGTTCCATGAGTAAGAATCATTTGACTTTTCCCTCCCTTTAGTGATTTAAGTAAGACTAGTAACTACATTTCTATTTCTAAATGCACTCCTACTCACACCCTACCCTGTTCCTCTCTGATAGTGGAGAAAGTAAACTTCATGAGTCATATGTTGATTAGGTGACTGCCTTCTGGGTGTACTAGGCACAACTGTAGGACTCGTACAAGAAACTATAGAAAAACAGACAAAAACATGGCTGTTACATTTACTCTAAATTGAAGCAAATAGTTTGATAGTATGTATGTTTCTGTTTTTCATTTGTAGCATGCTTCTTTTAAATTACCTGGGAAAAACTGGCAGAGACACTCCTTTAATGGCAGCTGCAATTTTCTCTGCGGGTTGGAATGTTTTTGAATCTATAGAATCTCTGGAGAAGCCATTAAACTGGCTTCTTTTCAACTATTACTTGACCACTTGTCTACAATCCTCTATCAGCAGGTGAGTTGCCTTCTGAACTATTTAGCAAGGTGGAAGGATTTTAAGATGAGATGGAAAAGAGGTATAAAAAAATTGGCAAAATTAATGCTGTAAGACCTCTAGTTGTTCTTTGTGCATTATTTGGTAAGTTTTGAAATTGGAAGATCTTTCCAAGAAAGTTTGTCATCAATGTGACTAAATATGCTTCTCAAGGGACTCACAACAAGCCCAATTTACTTCTGTGTCTATAGATTAAGTAAATGGATTTTTAAAATTTTTAGACTTGTACATATTCACTTTGAGTAGATTTGCATATATAATAATTTTTTAAGTTGGTATTGGCTGCAAAAGCACAGAAAGACCTAGTTCATCATTGGCTTTATAAAACCAGGGTGTATTTTGTATTCCCAAATATTAAGTTCTCTTATCTTTGGCATCTTTCTCATGGCTTATGCAGATTTTTACTATGTTGCTGGATGTACCTGCATATGGATGAACAATTATTCTGGTCTTGGATTCCACATTATTCATATGATAGAAAATTAAAAACAAGCAAGTTACACAGTTACTTCTATAAACGTATCTGTAAAGCAGAGAACTTCTACATTTGTTTATATAACAAACATACAAGCCCTCAAATTTTTACATTCTTTTTAGGCATCGACAAATGTTGGAGAAATTATTTGATATGGATCTTGTGATGAAGGTATGTGAAATTGTTACTTCTGCTTGAGCTGGATGCTGTTTTCCAAATGCTGACATAGTTCCCTATTTGAATTCTGTACTTCAGGCTAGAACTATTAGAGAATTTGATAAGCAGTTCACTTCAGTCATGTTTGGCTACCGTTCAATTGATGATTACTATGAAGATGCTAGCCCATGTCGCAAGCTGAAGTCAGTAGGAATTCCAGTGTTATGTCTAAACTCTGTGGATGATGTTTTCTCACCAGGTCATGGTAAGTTTAGGCTTTTTAAAATATATTTATCTGTATATGCAGTCATTAAGACAAAGCACATAGGTTTGAGAATAAACTCAGACCTATGTGTAGAAGTGTATTTAAATGTTACTTGCATGTAGGATCAAAACTTCCATGGAGGGCTCAGTCTTGCACATATAAAACAGATGATGATGGAGAGACTTGATTAGTGCAGAAGTATATGGGATGGCCTCATTAGTCATTAGTGGAGTTTTTACAGTCAAAAGAAAGAAAGAGGCACATTTAGGATGTGAGTTTTCTCACTGTAAGAAAGATACCAGATGTAGTGCCCTCTCAGAAGCGCCTGTTTCTGTTACCAAGTAGGAGGAGAACCCATAAAAAAGGAACTTGGATTCTGATGTCATTCTGTCTGGATGTAGACATTCAGAATTCAAACTGTAAACAAGTGGGTTTTTTTAATTGCCATTCTTTGAGTTCCCTACAAAGAATGTGTGGGAGTTTCTTATGTTTGAGATGATATGAAATCCTCATCTGTTGATCTCAGAGTTGCCTCCTGTCCCTGTAAATTAAAAGTAAAAAAAAAACAACTAAATTATATTAGTTACATCTAATCTTGTAGGCCAAAATCTAGGGTAAGGAAAAAGATGCACACAAGGTGAGCTCCTAGATGGAGGCAGGTTGAAATGAATAAGAACCATCAACATCAGCTAAGCAACAGGCTGAAAACTCCATTTTCTATTTTCTTTCTGTTTCATGCCAAACATGTGGTCATTATGAACATTTTTCTTTTCCTCTGAAAATCAAAACCCCGTTGCTAACTATTCTGAAAATATATGCTTGTTCCTGTGGTCTGTTTATTGGTTATAGCTTCTGAGAAGAGAAGGAGAACAAAAGCTAATGTAGGAGAAAACCACTAAAATGAACAGCTGTTTGAGGCAACAGTCTTCAGCAATGAGCACCTGACACCTTTAAAATGTAGTTTATACAGCTGATTTATTTCAGGGAAGTTTTCTTCTGCCACCACAAGTGGAGTGAGATTGTTGCAGAATGAGTCATGAAACCAAAGTGAGCAGGCAAACAGATCAGAACAACAAGCAGAAATTAAAGAACTGGAAGGGACTCTTTGTGTGTACTGTTTATCTGTGTGCAGATGTACAATACGTGCAAAAACATGCACACATGTTACTATTTATAGTTTGAAGACCAGTTGGAGACAAATGTTAGAGACATAAAAAGGGCTGCTCCAGTAGATTGCACTAGAAAAAGTCTGATTTTTTCTTCTCTAGAACAAAAAGCATCCATGCTTTGCATGAACAGTGTAAAGAGGTGACAGACACCTAGTATGAGGGGAAAAAATGGTGACTCTAGATTAGCCAAACTACCTATCCTTTACATTGGCCAAAACAGAGGCTTAAAAAAAATAAGGTCTGGGTAAACGTAGCAGTATTAAAGTGGAATACTGTATGTAACTTTAAAAAATTGCAGTTCAAAGGCTTTCTGAAACAGAGTTAGTCCCTTCGTATTTATTTGCTCTGTGGGATTTTTTTTCCTTGAAATCAGACAGTTGCTTGTTCTCTCATAAGCTTATAATGGCCTGAAAATGAGAATGGATGGGCTGTGACCCTAAAATCTATGTCCAAATATAAAATCTGGCTAGTGATTCTGAAGATAATTTTAATAGGTCTTAGGACTCTGGACATGACTTTCCCCATAGCACTGCAGGGAGTTCATCTGCTGTGCCTTGCTTCTTTCACAGAGTATCTGAGAGAGGGAACAATGGCTTCAGCACTTTGTTTAGCATTAGGTGAGTTTGTGGTTTCTGCCTAAAGTTAAGTAATAACTGTGGCAGGGTTTACCTAGTTGGCATAGTGACAGCAGCAGTAAACCAGTCAGTGTGCCTCAATTCCTGAAATAATTTGTTAACCTTTCCCAGCCCATTATGACTGGGACTGGGACATTTGTTGCCTAGATAAAAAATAGTGCAGATACTCCAGCCCCCTTCTATCTCCAGCTCTCAAGAGCCAGCTATTGATCTGGCCCTATGACATTCAATCTGAACACCAGAAAACACTATTTTACTGTAAGAGTGGTCAAATGCTGGCATAGTTGGTGTGGTCTCCATCTATTGAGATACTCACAACCTTATGGGACACAGCCCTAGAAAAGCTGCTGTTGGTAACCCCCTGCTTGAGCAGGAGGTTAGACTAGATGATCTCAAGAGGTCTCTGTGATGTGTAGTTTGAGTTCTCAAAGATTGAGTCCCCTTAGAGTACAGCTGTAGTAAATCAATCCTTGAAGCTCTTTTGTTAAACTAACAAGTCGTGGTGAACAGTGGTATGGCTGTTTGTGTAAAATTAGGTATCTAAACTATTGTGAGGATGCCTTAGAAGTCTTGACATGTAGAGGGGGGTGAGGTAGAACACCAGTACTTCTGAAACAAGAAGTGATAAGAGTCTATTGTAATGACTGTCCATCTTCTCTTAAAACTCTGACAGTAACCAGTCTTTCTCCATGAAGATATTTGGGTGGTTAGGCATTCATTTATTCCTTGTCCAGACAGTTAATGCTGTTAGCTGTAAACCCTTGTACTTGTGGAGACAAGTTTACCTCAGAAAGGGCCACCAGGACGATGCTGATTTCCTGCTAATAGCATGACTCTGTTATTTCTGTCTATCCTTGGCTCCCTTTTCGTTTGTGCTGTGTACCCTCAGTAGGAATCGTTGTGCTGGCAGGAGACACAGAGCACCCCAATTAGCAGCCTGGGATTTATGTCTGCTACCATTAGTTAATGGAGTTTGTCGATCTTGACATCTTCTGTGAGGTGTTTTAAGTTAGCAAACATTAAGGGCTGGTGTTACTCTTGGAGGTGACTTTATTCTGGCAAATGGCATTTTTTTCTAACTTAAAAACTTCTATGTGTGGACACACAGAAGCCTGTGGCAACCAAAGGCAGTTTCCACTCACAACTGTATCATGGATTCAAAGCCACAAAATTCATACTCATCCAAACCCCAGCCTTTTGTTAACTTTGGGGACTGGTTATTTCACGCCTCATTTCTCCCAGTAATACTTACCAGCTTTTAAGCTACCTTCCAGTTCTCTTGTAGATAGCTGTAATTTCCAAGAGCTGGGAAACTGGCCTAGAAAACTCACCAGGGAGAAAGCTGTGCCAGAATTCTTTTGTATTTAAATAGTTTCCATAAAGCCAGGCACATCTATCTTACAGTAACAGAGCTTGAGGGATACTAACCGAAGTCTGCTTTGTCACTACATATTGTGGACCTAAAGAGACACTTCCCTTAAAAAGTGCAGATGCTGCCTCAGTTGCTTGTTACTACCTGATCATTTCTTCTCATGTGCTTTTTGGTAAACTTTGTACTTCCCAGCAGTTATTTTTAAACATATTGTGAAAATGTGCCATTTGACCTCAATCCAGTATTATGAAGAAGCAATCAATTTGCAGTCCTTCCTTAATGTTGCTGTTTAAAGTTCACAGAGCTTGGCAGCTGATGTATCTGTAGTTTAATTCTGGAATGCAATTCTCATATTGCATAATACTGACTAATGAAAACAAATGCTTTCTTCATTGCATGGCACTTCTCTCACCATAACATTTAAACAAACCACTGCTTCAGGAAATATGTAATAAAGCCAAGTCAAGCCCTTGTATTTTGTAAATGTGAAAAATAAATCAGGAAGATGGTGTGATAGCATTCATTATCACTGTCACATTTAACTTTTCATCTGAAGTGGCATTTTTCTCTGAAGAGACTTTTTAAGCAGTGTATTAGGCATCTGACTTGAATTTCACCGTACTAAGGCTTAGCTAATTGCTGCCGATGAGCATTGTGCCCGAGCTGGAAGCCTGCCCTTGGAGCTAGGTACCATGCCAGCTCCCTCCTGATCCACTGTGACAAATAAGTGCATGTCTGAGCTCAGTTATATATATTTTATTGAACTCTCTGAAGCTTTTGTGTCCCCCTGAATTCACACTTGAATTGTTTTAGGTGTTAGTGTACATCTGTTATGTAAAAGAGCACAGTTGAATGCAGTTGTCAGAAGAGACCAAATGACCAAGACAGATAATAATTCAGTTAAAAGTTTAAGGAACAGAGAGAAATCAAACAAAAAATGGAATGTCTGACAGCAGTGACTTATATGTTTTTTCTTTTGTTCTTTAAGAAAATAGTAACTTCTGTTTGGCAAAGAATGTACAACAAATTGGTTTTGAATGAAGTAATTCTGCATATAACTATTCACATTGTTGTTCTGTGATCACAAATCAGGTCTGTGCTTGCTGGATCAAACAGCAGTACAGATTTTGGCCAAAAGAAACTCAAGTACAAGGTTATGTGTGGAGAAAAATGAACAGTGGTATCTTTTGGCATGCAATCCTATCTCCTAGAACGCATACATCCAGTGCTCCATTCATCTCCCTTTTACATTGCAAAATTTACTCTGTTGCATTGTGGTTTTATTTACTGGATGGCTACCAGTCCCTAGGAACAGCCTTGAGAAAAGTATCACGGCACTGCCAAGCATCATTTGCATTTTGGCACTGAGGAGCAACTCAATTCTCTTCTGAGAACCTCCAGAGCAAGAAACTCTGCTGGGGAGGAGTAACATAGATAAATAGAAGGAATCTCAGGATGGGGAAGATGACATTTCTAAAGACCTGCATGTGGCTTGCACCTTTCCAGGCATGGAAAATAACCAGCATCCTAGTGCAGGACTGGCAGGCTTCCAGGAAAGAGCCACTGTAGCTGTGTGGAGGCAGGCAGCACGTGGCACCCACTACAGTATTGCCAACCAGTTTGGGAATGAATGACCACCAGCAAACTGATTTGGGAGCTATGATTACACTGGCAACCTCTGAATGACAGACATGCAGAGGTCATGGGGAGATTGGTGGCCTGTAAGGCTTCCCCAGCTGGGCTGGCACAGTAGAGGAGACATTTATTATGATCTCCTTTTTATCCCCCAGCAAAGCAGTTTCTTATCAGGAAGGGACATTCTCCCTACATATTCCGACTAGTCTGCCAAACTGAATGACGCTCATGTTTTTGCCTGTTTAGTGAGTGAAGAGGTATGTTCATGCCAGTTAGCAGCTGATCCTGAATCTCTTACTACTGATGTGGTTCTCATGCCTATCTCTGATACTTGGAGGTCAATCTGTCTCTCCTCACATATTCCTTCTCATGCCCTTGCACAGAAGCCTGTTTATTAGTCCCCTCAGTGACCAGGCAGACAGCTGCAGAACAGGTGTGGGAAGTGTGATTCATTGCCTGAAGCAGGCATGGGGTTTGTGTCTGATCCCCAATTCTCTCTTGGGATTCTGTTTAACATGGACCACAGACTACTGGAGTGAAGAAGAGCAGATGGCTTGGTACAGATAAGTGGGGAAATTTCTATGCAGTCAGCAGAAGGTGATGTGAATTGCAGCCACTCTCTTTGTACATGGCAATGTGTTCCTCCACAGAATCCAAAAGAGGCAGATCAGAGATTGCTGAGCAGATTAACTCAGGCAAAACTCCAGACAAGCACGTGCTGAGTCTGAAAATGATGCATGTGTTGGATTGCAAGAAATAACACATTGTTTTCTGCATCCCATGTTCTCAGCATGTGCTATTCCCCAGTCTAGGCTTTTACATCACTGACTTTTTAGTCTGGCCGCAGTATTGCTTTAAAAGGGCCAGATCCTGCATACAGTATTTTCAGTTTTCCAACTGAACAAAAGAAAAGCCAAGGATTTCTTGTAGAAACAGTAAGAAGCACAGTTTCTTTCTCCTAGTAAGGAATCAAAATCACTTAGTAAATGCTGGAATCTACAAACTACTTAGATGCCTGCAATTTTTAAAGGAGGGAAAGAGTGGAAGAAATGGATAGCACTGAGTAGCAAAGAACCTCACATACATGGCAAGAGAGCTCCCATTGCTCTCTGCAGCTCAGTTTGTGCTCCCCCAGGGTATGGTCAGGTACCTTATGTTATAGGCAAGGAGTTTGTAACACACCTTGACAACAGACACTAATCCAGCTGTGCAGGCAGTTGGTTTTGCATCCGTGCTGAGGCCCTGAAGTGGAACAGAGCGTGTCGTTCCAGGCACTGCTGGTAGGGATCTCTGAGGCACAGGCTGCTCCCCTGGCTCCACAGGTCCAGTGCTTCTGCCCTGATCTATTTTAAGTTGCACAGCTGTTCGCCACAGTCATTGCACTCCAGTTCTCCTGTGATTTACTCTGGCTGGGAGTCCTTTTTTGGCTAAGCAAAGGGTTACTCTGCTCCTACTCCAGTTGCTGAAAATGAAGGCAAACTGGCATCTCAAGGACACAGCTTGAGTTTGCCAGCACCCAAATGAAAGTAAGGAGCACACCTATGCAGAGATAGAGACTATTGAAGGATAATGACCTTTGAGACAGCAAATATATAAAGGGGTAAAGGAACAGACTCCTAGAAACAGGAATGAGTGGAAGGTGTCTCTGAAGGAAGTGCAGTCAGAAAGGGATGTGAACAACTGAACATGGCCAAAATTGAATCTGATTCAAAAATACTTTAAAGTAAATGAAGAAGTAATATAAATCTTGTGAACAACTTGCTGCTTAGTGTTGTAGTGACAAGGCATTTTTAGTTGAGCAGTATATGACTTAAAAACAGAATTATTTTCTTGTCATAACCTTTTTTTAGACAACACAGTGAAACTGCTACTATTCCCTTCTTTGGACACAGCTTTTTTGTTTTGCTATTGCTTTTTCTGTCAATCTTGAATAACCAAAAATCTGTACGATTTTTATTTTTTTCTGTTTCATAAAGTTTCTTACTTGAAAACTGGAAATTTGAAATGCATTCTTTACTGAAATGTGCTGAGATTTCTGCTCCTTCAGATGTCTACTTAGCATACCTAAAACTCCAGAGGAATTTGCTTAAATAACTTAATTTTTATAGATCAGTGGTGTTTGCAGTCTTCATGTAAAGCTGCGCTGCTGTGTTAGCCAGTTCAAATGATACCAGGGTGATCCCATCACACCAAGTATCCTTTGTAAAGTCATATGCTTCCTCTGGTGTCAGTCTGTGCTAAGTGACCTCTATTTTCCTTCAGAAAGGGAACTGCCCAGGTGGTGAAATTGATTAAGCCACACATCTATGCAGAGTCAAAATAGGAGGTACTGAAGCCTCCCTCCTACACATTTCCAGATCAGTGCATATCTCAGATGTCATTCACTGATGACTTTAGGCTAATTGTAGGCCATTGCCACCTCACAGAAGGCTGACTGTGGCTGCCTCTATTCAGATGTTGGCATTAATATGGGGAGCTAGATTAGGGTGCTAATCAGATCAGGAAAACTAACCCAGCAAAAGAAAAATCCTTCTACTATCCAGTCTAATAATCTATATTCTGAAATAATTTCTAGCAGTCACTATTCAGTAGAGAGCCACTAATCTCCTGGGTGGCATGGATCAGCTTTCTGTGTCCTTATACCCTTGTTTGCCCCTTCTTCTTTCTCTGTTTACCTTGTGTCTTAGATTATGGGCTCCTCAGGGCAAGAACCATCCCCCAGTGTGTTTGCATGGTGTGCTCTAAACATGCAGGTGTAAACATATGGCAGATCAGATATAATGTAATCTTTTATATTAGCTGATAGGATATCCTACAGACTAAATCTTACCCTGACATTAAAGGTTCTGTGGAGTCTCACACAATTGCAATTGAGGTCCCAGTTCATCAGCTTTTCTAAAGTTGAATATTGCAATAACAGTTAAAAATTAAGAGGTCTGATCGTCCTTTTACTTAAACTATTTATAGCAAATCCTAAATATGCATTAACATGGGTGCTGTTCCATCAGTGTGAGTGAAAGACAGATGAAGCTGGAATTTTTACAGCAGCCAGGGGAAAAAAAATCACACAGTTAAGGTGAGTTAATGATGAAGAGAAAAATGGTTTTTAATACAGCTATGGTTCTAAACCCTGATATTTAAGTGAATATTAAGTAATACATTTAAGTGTACATTAATGTTGTACCTATTTATTCGTACATAATATGAGAAATGTTTAAGAGAAGTTTTTCAATGGCTGGCATTTCATAAAAGGTAAAGGACTTAAAATGTTTTTTCCTCCCTTTTAGCTATACCAGTAGAAACTGCCAAACAAAACGCAAACGTAGCTTTGGTTCTGACTTCATGTGGAGGCCATATCGGTTTTCTGGAAGGAATATGGCCAAGGAAGTGCACTTACATGGACAGAGTCTTCAAGCAGTTTGTGCAAGCTGTGTTTGAGCATGGAAATAAAATCTTTAGCATGTAGCTTTGGACCACTGTAATAGCACAGTGGCACATTCTGACAAGGGCAGTTAAGCTTAGTGCACAAATTTTAACTCCTGTAAGCCAGCAAATGGATAAAGTCTATTACTACATGCAAAAATATTTTTGCCTAAGATTTTGTAGCAAGAAATTAAATATTATGTTGTCACTTTTATATTTATTTTTAATATGCCTTACTAAGAATGACTTTAAATGAAACAGTGTTCTGCATACATCAAATTGCACTTAACCAAAACTATCAAGTAGAGAGATTATAATTCCTCAGGATTTTAATTTAAATCAGTATGTATTTAGGAGACTTTATTTAGATGGCTTTTATTATTAGAATGGCAATACTCAAAAGAGCTTATATTATCCTGTCACATATAGTACCACTTGGCCCATTCCTTAGAGCACTAAAGGTGAAAATATTAAAATACTACAACAAAAGGAGGGATCAAATAAAAGTACTGATTCTTCAAATAAGTTGAAATTTCAGCATGTTATTCCACAGCATTAGACTGATATCTGCTTTTGCTGTTCTGCCCTGAGAATATTCAGATTTAGGACTGTTTATTGTTTTTTAAACTATGTCAATGCCATACTTGTCTTACATGGTTATTTTTTAAAGAGCTAATTTATAGTGTTTACATATAACCAAAAGATTCCTTTAAAACAGTACTGTAATAACTTATGTAATTAAAAGACATTTTTTGCATTTCAGAGTTTATGTAAAGCTGGGTGTTGTCACATAAGTAAGTAACACATACTTCATATAACTGGTAAACTTGGTGATTGAACCTGCTATGTTTATATTACCTTGCAAGAACATTTCCGTTTTAAAGAATAAATATTAGAGCATCAAGAAATTATTATATAATCTGCTTTAGATTAAAAAAGAAAAATTCAAAGCTTTTGTCTAATATCATTTCTGAAAAGAATGGAACAAACTGTTTAAAGAAAGTTGGGATGGAGGGTCATAGTTGTGCCTCTGGTTTGTTTATTTGGTCATTTGTCACCATGTTGGCAGTAGGTTGCCAAATCACTGGAGCCACTGCAAACCAACTTCTGCCCTAGCAGCTGACAAGTTGTGAGGGTGGCCAAGGCATCGCGGCTCTCCTGAGCCCTGACAGAGTGACAGCCGGTGTGCAGAAAGGACAGTTGGACAGAATGGATTTTGAAACTACTGGGAAGCCCTAATTTAGGGCATACTGAAATTTAGAACAGGCCCTTAAGCAGCATCTCTGGAGCTGCCATCTTTTGCTGATCACTGATTTGGCCTAGCCACGTACAAGAAGTCAGGAAAGATGCCTCTGCATTTTTATTTTTATCTTTTGAGCAGGGTCAGTACAAATAGAAAATACAGCTAAAAAAAGCAAGTCAGGTCTTTTGTCTCAAGCAGTACGTGAACACTCCTCTTGCAAAGCATGTTTCCTAGTAACAGCAAAGGAAGAACAAAAATACTTTTTGTCTGTAGAAAAAGAAATTAGGACATGCTATACAAGAGCTGTTTTGTAAGGTAGACTGTTGAATTAAGAAAATTAAAAAGTGTTTCAAGTTTTGACTTTTCAAACAGGCACTTCCCCAAATAATGAACTCTTATTTTTTCTCTAGTAAGAAAAATGAGGAAAGTGACTTGCAAAAGCAAAATGAAATTTTTTGCATGCTACTACAATACAGAAAAATAGCATATTAGTAGGGTGCCTTATTTATTCTTGTATTCATTTCCAGGTTTTATGTTCATGAAAAAAAAGAGCAATAAACAGTGTATTTAGTGTTATATTTGTAAAATTGTTTAGGTACAGTACTGTTCAAATTTCAGCATACAGTATTAATAAAAATAAAACCACTTACATTAAATCACACCTTACCATTTAAATAAAAGTATTATGATTAATGCCAGAATTTCTGTCTCTCTGCACTGTCTTAATTTAGGCCTGATCCCTATACAGATCTCCATGAGACAGTTATCTTTAAAGCTGCATCAAGCAAAAATCTGTAAAGCTGGTGTTCCCCCCAACCCCCCGATGTACAGTGCCCTTGTATCTCATTAGGGAAAAAGCACAGTGTGCAAGGTGGTAACAATCAAATTTTAATATGAGTATCTTCAAGCTTTCCCAGCCAGATTTTCTGAAACAAAAAATGCAGACACCTCAGATCTTACAGGGTACACACAAGCTAGAAGCAAGTGCCATAAACATTTTTGCTGTGTAGTAACTTTGTACCTCACACACAGTTTTTATAAAGTGAGCCAAAGTCCACAGCGTGCCCTCTATTCAAAACAGTGTGAATTCACAGGGTCTTTATTTGGCTTTTCATGTGATCTGAGTATCCAGGCATCAACAGAGATAGGTAATGCTGAAGGTGGGAGAAAGTTGTTAGTTCTCAATGTACTTTTTACTGAAAAGATGGAGTAGAACAAAAATGAAATTCCTGGCCATGAAGGCTGCAGACACCTACCTCTTAAAAAATCTTTTTTCCTAGTTCAGAATTCCAAAGTAGCTGGAGTTGAAGATGGTGGGGTCCTCTAGAGATTATCTGGTTCCACCCTCCTAAGACAGGACATATCACATACGTGCTCCAGAACATCCACCTCTTAACATTTATCCCTTGGAGTCAATGTATAGTACAGTTCTTTTTCTCTGTGAGGCTTTCAGTCACCCAAGAGCCATTTGGGGCCTCAGCTGTCTTAGCACCAGATCATAAAAGACCAAGACTTAAAGGTGTAATTTATTATGTGCACTCTTGGCAAACAAAACAAAACAAAACAAAACAAAAAACCAAAACAAAAACAAACAAACAAAAAAAAACCAAACCCCAAAACTTTAAAAACTGAAAATTTCCAATAGGCAAATATGGTTCTTTGAATACAGAGAAACAAATCCATGGTACACATTTCACACCGAACAGAAGAATTAATGCCCTTTTCAGAAATCAAGACACTTAACAGCACCATTGAAAATACCTAGCAGAAAGGGCTGTGGATGACAGTCTACAACTCCACAAGAGCTGGCTTCAAAATAATGCCAATAAAGCAGCAGTGACTCCAGGCATGTCAACATGGTCCTGTCAATGTGGCACTGAGCGTCACACTTCAGGTACCAACATGCTGACTGTTGCAGAGTGCAGTCACTCCGAGGCCTAGACTCATCATTACAGAGATTGGAAAAGGGCTCCACATTCAAGAATTGCTCCTCAGATGTGGTTCAGGAAGCTTCTCCTTATCTTCTCCATGCTGCAAGTTGCAATTTCCAGCTGAGATCTAATAGTCAAGTGTTAGCGCCCTTCAAATCAACAGAATGGAGCAGCTTACTTTATCTCAGCAGTTCCCAAATGTTTCATACAACAGCCTCCTCCCCTTTTTCTGCAATGGTCTAGACCCGTGTGTACCACTTACACATATATTGACTCTCTGTCCCAGACCCAAATCTCTGTAAGCCAACTATACCAGCTTTCCCTCCAGATGTACTATCTGCAGTTTTTAAAATTCCTGTTACCCTCTTCTGCTGAAAAAAAAACCCAACCCAACCCAAGAAAACCCAAATTCACATTTGGCATGCAAGCAAAGTGGACAAGTCCCAGCCCAATATTTTTTCCCACTTCCCTGCACAAAGAAAACACCAAAAGAAAACCAACTATTGAAATTCTACCTCTCGCCATTTCAAACATGGCCCCCCATTTTTTCAACGAACTGCCCTGTAAAGCTCTTTAACTCCAGGCAGCCAGGGCATTCAGCATTCCTTGCTGTCCCACGTGCCATCTACACAGGAATTTCAGAGAGGAACTGCCTTTCACCTACAGCTCCTGTAGCTACCTGGTTCCTGCCAATGACTCACACCTGCCAGGAAGGAGACTTTTAGCCCTGCAGTCTGCTTCTCCCCGGGTCTCTTCAGCTAAATGCATCATCACCCCGAGAGAAAAAAAGGAAACATTTGTTCCCTGAGTCATCGAGTTGCTGTAACACACAGGCACACTTCAACCTGGGCCACTTACTGGGGTTCTCATCCCAGCATGCCAGCTTGTAAAAAAGAGCCTCGGAGTGCTCATGGCAATGAATAAGAAAGGCAGAAAGAAGCCCAAGAGTCTCACCCTGGGGACTTGTTACTGACCTCCAGCATACATGCTGGGTCCCCCCAAGTAACTGCTGCAGCCAATCTGCTGTGGAGTATCTCAGGCACTTTTGGGGCTTGGGTTGTTGTTGTTGTTTAATTTTCATTCCAACAGAAGAAAAGGAAAAATTTGCTAAGCAGATAGTGGTTCTTCATTAGCAAGCATCTCTTCCTCTTAAGGATCCAATTTTCCTGTCTCATTCCTTCTACTGGAGATGCAAAAATCAGCTTCTCCCTTCTTCCCAGGATAGTGAGACTTTTTGAATCTGCTGAAAGGAGGAAAATCGGAGCCCTGAGCTGTCTCAGCCGCTCCTCCAGTTCCTTAAATATTCTGTATATGTAGTGATTAGAAAGCCACTGGTTTAAATGAGCTTCCCGTGTGGCCTGTCTGAGGCATTCTGCGGCTCGAGCGGTGCCTGCAAGGTTAATTACCGGTGAAATGTTAAGCAGCTCCTGCCTTTTGGTTGTCTGTCACCACTTCCTTGCCCAGATGAGATGTCTGATAACAAGGAGGGCAGAGTGGGAAGCGTGTTTGCATGTCAAAGGGGCCTGTAAAACCCGCGTGCTGGTAGGACCGCTGGGATGGAGTTTGGGATCAGGAGCCCAATCGTGTAACTGTGCAGCCCGCCCTAAAGCTGCGGTTTCACAAGCAGCTGTCAATGGTAACAGCTCCCTCATGCCAAAAGGGGAAGGCTTGCGCTTCTTCCTCCCCGTCTTTCCTTATCCTGATTCCAGTCACACGGTCCTCAGCCTTTCTTACTCTGGCAGAATATGACAGTTTTTCCACTGGCTTTGTTTGTTTGGGGTTTTTTTGCTAGCTCAGGAGCAAATTTGCATGTCTAAGGGGGCTCCCTCAGGTGCTAGATGGAGGCTGACATGGTTAAGGAGCTGGAGAACGCTGCTGGGAGTGGGCAAAGGAAGTGGAGAAAATAATAGGAGAAGCTTCCACTCTCTGGTGACATTCATCTCCCAAAGCTGCAGCCCAACAGGATATTCTCTGCAATTAGTGGAGTGATCCATTATCAGCTGAGTTATTCCGTGAAAAAAGGCATAACCTAGAAACAAGTAATTTTTCACATAGCTTCAGACAAGAGTCACTCCAGCAGTATTACTGCAGTGGTAAATAAACACGGCTAAATTAACAAAGGGGTTAAATCTTCTGGAGTTAAATCTGTCCTAGCTCATATACTCCCCTTATGTGACTGTAGTTTCTCCTCCCTCCCCAGGTTCCCCAGTTCAACAACAATTCATGCCCAAGCACTCCTGTTTATATTCACCACAACCTCCAAGGAGAGTAATTTTCTGTAAAGTTTGTGTGCTTTCAACAACGGCATTTGCTAGCAAGTTAACACTGACATCAGTGCTTCAGAATGCTGCCACCTTCTGTGGAAAACTGGAAAATTACTGATATTCTTCTATCCCGTAAAATAAGTTTCTCCAAATTTTGCAATTTATTGCTTTATAAGAATGTCTGCTACTTTACTATTTCCCTGCTGTACAGCAATTTATTTCATGGAAGGATGGAAGAAAATCTAAGTTTAGTTGCTTCATGTTCCTAAGAAAGAGACATGGGAAAACATAAGTTTAAATTCATAAAGATAATGGTAACATTAAAAAAAGCTTTTATCATCCTTCAGGAAATTTACATGCAGGCTAGTGATTAAAATATCCTTCATCTGGAAAATATTCTGTCGTTTACTGAAGGAGAGCAGGAGACCACATGTGGCTGCGTTCATTGTAAAGTCACAGCAGATTATCATGCATTAAAGAGGAGCTGCTACAGGGAGTTATAAATAACATCTCCTCCTATCAGCTTTTAAAAAAAACTACAGCTGCTGAAAATTCCCATTTATCCAGTACAAACTGTGCTTCAGCGAAGTGTGTCCAGAAAGAGGACTTATCAAGGAAAGCAGTTCTGTGTTCCAGCTGACAAAGAGACAGAAAACTTTACAAGCAAAACAGAGTGTCTCCAGGTAAATTTGATATTTAAATAAACAAATTTATGCTAGTTGGAAACTTGACAGCAATTTCCAACAATCCCATAAATGTGATAACAATAGAAATCACTAAAATGTTTTGAAGATTATAAAACAGACCTAGAATGCTTATTATAAAAACAAAAATAGCCCTTTTTAAAATATTTCAAGCATTAACAAATGAATATTTACAGAACCAAATAATAAAATACTTCCGTGGTCTCCTTTAGATCAGTGAACTGTAACCAGAAAATGTGAAGGAAATCAGAAATCTCTCTGAGAAACCCTGTCACACACTACCTTTTCCTCTAAAACTTTTCATGGCTTTTGGCTGCGGTTCATCACACTGTTCTCCAGTGGTGTATACACATCACCACTAGGTGAATTCACAGTCAAATAAACTGAGGCTGTGTCTGTACTGGCAAGTACAGACTGATAGGAGTGGGCATGCAGAGCAAAGATACCAAATGTTGAGATCTTGACACACTTATGTGCATTTCAGGTAGGACCTGCTCCAGGTTACCCCTAGGAAGGTAATATGGATGGAGCACACTAGGTATGCATGAGGTACCTCTGCATCACTATTCTAGATAGGATCAGCAGCTCACTTCTGAAGGGAATCCTCTGATGGCTCCCACTTACCATCCAGGGTCTTGGAGTGTACATAATGGATTCCTTTTGAAGGAAACAAAACCCACAGTTACACCTCCAGAACACACTCAATATATTCAAACTCCAGTTGTCACTGCATCCATAGCGACAAAAGCTGGACTGCCACATCAGAGGTGTGGATGTCAGATCTTCAGCTTTTTCTTCAGAACTTCTCATACTTGCCAGTGCAGACAACAAGCTCAGACACATAAATATCCTGAGGCAAAGAAGCCATGACATAAGGTTTGGTGAGGTGTTTACACCTGTCACAAGTGTAGCAAGGACTGAAATATCCTAGACCATGGCAAAAATCACAAATAGGTGGTTATGCTATAGAGTGAGTTGTGAAACATGGTGCAGAATACACAGAATTGAGCTAGCTGGCACTTTCAGAGTTACTGCCGGACTTAGGAAAGCAAAGCCAGTTGGACAAATGGAGTCAAAAGGGCAGCTCACTGAGTGAATTCAGTGCTCTGGAGAGAGGAGTGGACACGGTGCAGGACCAAGTCACACCCAAGAGCCCTCTTTAATATTCCAGACACAGACAAGCATCCATCCTGCTTTACACCTAAGTGACATACACTGACACAGTGACACACCTATACCAAAGGGGCTGGCAGCTGTCTGGACAACTGCACAGCTGAGCAGCAGCTGAGTAACCTATTTCAAAGGTGTCTGCAAACATAATCGTGAGAAGGGGCCCACAAACACTAAGGAAACGCTGCTGGAAGCACATCTGCTGTAATACCACCAGGAACTTGGTGGGACTAGAATCACAGAAATACGGAATCGGTCAAGTTGGAAAAGACCACAGAGGGTCATGTGGTCCAACCTTCCTGCCCAAGCAGGGTTATCCTAGAGCACATGGCACAGAATTGTGCCCAGACGGTTCCTGAATATCTCCAGTGAGGGGGACTCCACAAGCTCTCTGGGCAATCTATCCCAGTCCACAGTCATCCACACAGTAAAGCTCTTCCTCAGCTCATGTGGAGCTTCCTGTGCATCAGTTTCTACCCCTTGCCTCATGTCCTACTGCTTAGAACCACCGAGGAGAGCCTGCTCCATCCTCTTGACACCCTTTGGATATTTATACACATTGATGAAGCCCCTTCCCAGATGACTATTTAGCTACGGCTGCCAGCTGTGAGGTGTCAGCCCCTGACACAGCACAGGCCGCCACCGCAATCACTTTGTCCCCACTGGCCCCGCAACACATGGGCGCTGCTTTTCCCCTTTGTTTTTAGCGCAAGGACGAGGCTCGGGTGCCCAACAGTGTGAGCAGGCTGAGCCACTGGGACATTGCTGCCAGAAAGGGAGCTTAAACATCACCTGGTTGCAACCCCCTTGCCGTGGGCATGGACACCTCCTAATAGACCAGGAGGTGCTGGTCTATTAGGTTGCTCAGAGCTCCATCCAGCCCGGCCCTGAACACTTCCAGGGATGGGGCATCCACAGCTTCTCTGGGCAAGCTGTTCCAGTGCCTCGCATTAAAGAATTTCTTCCCAATACCTAACCTAAACCTACTCTCTCTCAGTTTGAAGCTATTCCCCCTAGTCCTGTTAATAGGCGCTCTTGTAAAGCCCCTCCAGTCCTTAGATGCGTGTTTTAATTAGTCCCGTCTCTGCATTCCTTACTGGTCCCACACGGCAGCCCGCCCACAGGCGGCTGCGCATGCGCGAACCCCGCCGCTTCCCGCCCTGCCCGTTCCGACTCCCGCCGGAAGATGCTCCATCCCCGCTGGGGGAGGCTGGGCCGGCGGCGGGCGGGGCGCGGCGCGCCGGGGCGGGCGGGACGGGGCGGTGCCGCGGCGGTGCCGCGGCGGTGCCCGGCTGTGGGCGGGTTCGAGGCTCGGGCTCGCCGCCTCCGCCAGCGCCGGCACGTCGCTGACACCCTCGCGAGGTAAGCGGCCGCTGGCAGACCGTGGGGTGGGAGAGGGGGCGCTGAGGAAGTTGCTCTCCTCCACACTCCCCCCACCTTCACCCCACCCGTGTCCCGCCGGGTCCCGTCACCCCCGGCTGCCCCGTGCCCGCTGCCCCCCGCGCCCCCGTCCGGGGCCGAGAGCCCGGCGGCGGCTCCTCCTCGGGCCTGCCCGCCGCTGTCGCGGGGGAGCGGGCTTGCCGTGCCCGCTCGGGAGCGGGGAGCCGTGGCGGGCGCCCGGCCTTATCCCAGCACCCCCGCCCTGCCCCCGGCGGCCCTGGCCGGGCCGCGGGAGCTCCCGGCCGGGAGTGGGGTCCCGCCGCCAGGCCCTGCCCCGGGAGGGCTGTCACCGCGGGGCGGCTGACACCGGGCCACGCTTGGAGGCCTTCCCTTCCCTTCCCTTCCCTTCCCTTCCCTTCCCTTCCCTTCCCTTCCCTTCCCTTCCCTTCCCTTCCCTTCCCTTCGTCCTGAGTTGTGCTGAAGGGGCTGCCAGGCGCTGCCTTGGCCCTCAGCCGGGACCGCTCAGGTTCGAGAGCCCCGCGCCCTGTCCAGCTGGTGGGCAACCTGCCTCAGCCCCTGCTCTAAAGACTGCAAGCTGTGCGGCTCGCGTTTCTCTGATTTGTTCGTTTGTTGGTTTGGATTTTTTGGGTTTGTTTTCGGGTTCCCCCCCCCCGCCCCCCCCCCCGTACTTCTTGCACCAGTCCTTTCTTTGCTCGCGTTCTAGTTTGTTCCTGCACTTCTGTGTCTTCCCTGGTTTCCATAATCCGGCTTTTACTCGAGGGTGACTTCTCCAGGGCAGAGACTGCCAGTTCTGGAATGTCTGGAAAAGACTTTGCTCTGTTGTACAAAGTATTAGCAGGAAAGAAATTAACGTTCAAGAGCTCCGTGGGAGGAGAGTGTATTTTTTAGTCGCCTGAGAAGGAGTACCAGCGAGGGAAGTTCTGTACTTTCTGTTTTGTACTTCTGAGTCTTCTGCGAGTGTGCCATGTCATGTCTGGAAAAATGCAAAGACGGTCCAGGTGTATGCAGTGTCATGATATTCTCAGATTCTGAGGGTCGGTGTTGTTCTCTAAGAGACCAAGGACCTGTTCAACCGCTGGGGCTGCTGTTTTCAGGACGAGTGACCATTCTGCATCTCTGATGGGTTTCCTTTGACTGGTGGAAACGCATAGACTTGGGAGATGTCATGAGCTATTAGAATGTAGGCATGCAATTCTACCACCTACTCCTTAGGGAGAGAAATGAAAGTAGCACTACAGAAAGTGCTGTTAGAGATTGCTTTCTTGGGTAGAACTAAAAAAATTATACCTCAAAGATGGGTTGTTTATCATGTGTCTTCTTTAAAGGAAAAAGAAGACAGCACTGGTATCTGGAATCTGAGTTTTTCACCAGCTTTTTGACAAAATTAGCAGTTTTTCATGGTTAGAAATGCTTTCATAAGTGAATAAATGAAAATGAGGTTAAGGACAATATAAAGTCTAAAGAAAAGAAAAAATGCAGTTGTTTGCTTTTTCCTTTTGGATAATGATGAGTTATTAAAAGGAGCTTAACATAAATATCTTTAAAGTTGTTGGGGAAAGACATTTGTCAATACTGAAGTTGTACTCTGGTTATAATGAACTGGAAGTGTCTGGTCTGTGTTACAAAACTGGTGAATTGTTCATGTTTGACCTTAAAAATGTGTCATATTTAGCATCAGTTAAGATTTGAAAAGCAATGTAGTTTTATAGAAATCTGTATATAATCCTTAAGTCTGTCAGTGACAAAATTTAATAGGTAATTTGTGATTGAAAAAGGTGATGTGGAAGTTCTGACCCCTGAATCTTCCAGTAAACTTTATTTTATGAAGTTTTTAGTGAAACTTTATTGAACAATTATTACTTATATAATAATACAATAACGGTGTCTTTAAATAAGGGAACTGAAGAGTTTCACAAGTCAGAAATGTATATGAAAGAGATGATCAGCCAAATCTGTGAAGATATTTTTGTCAAGAATCTCTGTTAGCTCTCAGACTCTTGTGCAGAGTAACTTCTGCATCGTTAACATCATTTCAGTTCTCATGAAAACATTGTCTTTAACTGCCCAAGGCAAATGTCTCTAACAATGCTATTTTCTAGCCTTTCCATCTCTGATTTGTAGCTTAAGTCATATTAGAAGGAACAGTTGTAGGTGGTTGCTGATGTCTGTGAAGTTCTGTTGTAGCAGCCACAAAACTTGGTAACTGAGTCTAATGGATTTATTCCCTGTTGCTGTGAAGCATGGGATTGACAGCAGTCCCACGTTTTTTGCCAGCTCTGAAAGAGAGCAGCACACTATTTTCTGGAGAAGGGTGAAAGACTGAGAAACTTCCTTTTGAATTGTACTGTTACTTGCCACGTTTCAAAAGGTAAAAGGACAGCACTTAAGAGAGCAAAGTGCCAAAAATTGTTGGCTATGGTAATAAAAAATAAAATTTGTCTGTTGTTTTTTGTTGGTTCTTGGTTTGGGGTTTTTTTTTAGCTCCTTATCAATGAAACTCTAAAGCTAAGCATTGTTTGAGGGGATGGAAGAGGGTGGAAATGCAGTCTTGAATAGGAAGTTATGAAGTATTTAGTGCATGAACATTTTCTGTTCTTCATAGGTGGCATGAAACATCCTGTTTGCAAGCATATGCATAAGGAATGCTCTTGTCACACCTTGATAAGTTACTTTGGCCTAAACATCGATTGCCTCTTGTAAAAACCTGTAAGTAAAATGAGTGTCATTTGATTTGAGATTGCTTTAATGATTTACTTTCTGATCACAGCATGATGTGGCTGTAAAAGGAAAGTGAATATATAAAAAATGAAAATATATGATATTTGGGAAAGAGTCTCAATGCTGAGTTGCTTGTTTTTTTGCAGAAATGGCAGCTCAGAAAAGGAAGTCTACGTTAGTAGAACCTTCTGCTAAACGTCCAAAGCTGGACAAGAACAGCAAACCCTCTTTGTCAAAGAAGGAAAAAGAAGTGTCGGATACAAAACATGGCTCAAATAAATCAAAGCCCAGTCAGTGTGCAGCGCAGGAGAAAGCTGTGCTCAAAACCTCTGTCAAACCAAACAGGTCAGTGACAAAAAATTACATAATTCTGCATTATCTTGATAGACTACATTAGTGCAGAAACAATCTAAGCAGAGGGAATCTGAGTTAAAGATTCAGTAAATAGTTAAATAGTGCTAGAAGGGAGATCAGATTTAAATCAGTATGTATGCTGACTGCTACACGATTTTTCCCTGGAACCATCTAAGTGCCTTGAAATCCAGAAAGACCTCTTTCAAAAAAGTTTTTGAAGCACAAATAAATCTAATATTATCTATCTATATATGTAACTAATTCTTCATTTGCAAGTCACAAGTGTCAGTGATTAAAAACTGGTAGAAATGTTAAAAAGCATTTAGCTGGGGTTCATAGTTCAGTTTTGCCATGCATAAAAAACATTAAATACAACACTTAAGCGTAACTAGATGGAAGTGAATGCCTTTTTGGGATAATTCTTGAGCAAATTATTCCAAAAATACTGAAAGTATAAGATCTAGTGTTTTTAAAAAGAAAAGAAAGAGGCAGAAGAGGAATGAAAACAATCTTACAACAGATTGTACTTTCTGGATGCTGAAAAAAAATATTATTTGACTCTTTCAGTAATAACACCAATGAACCTGAAGTAGGAACATGCATGACTACAAGATCATCAGCACTCAACTCAAATAATAAAACAATACCTAGCAAAACAGTGCAACAGCAGCAACCTAAATCTGCAAAAAATAAGGAGGTATGCCAGAAGAAATCTGTGCAAGAAATTCCTAAGTCAAAATGCTTAATTGCACCAAACGAGCCAGTAATGAGGAGATCACAGAGACTGCAGCAGTTAACACATGTGCATGTTCCAGTAAGATCCCTGCGCAGCAGAGAAGTTAAAGAAGAAAACGTTCCAGTAGTTAAGCACAGTAGCCAGGCAAAAAAACACACTCACAGCGTTGCAGCAAAACCACTGAAATCTGCTGGAGGGAAAACGGAACAGAAAAACACAAAGATAAAGCCAAACAATACAAACAAGGATAAAGAGATACGTGTAGGAGTGACCAGCTCTCTGAAAGAGAAAAAATGTAAAGCAGACAATAAAAAGGATAATTCCAGTAGCTTTCAACAAAATGTTCAAGGATCCTCGTCATGTCCTGCTGAGAGTCTTGAGGAAGTCAAGAAAGACCAAACGGGCTCTGTGTCTCCCAATTCTAGCAACACAAAGAAAGTGGAAACTGATTCTCTTAAGCCAAATTCTACAGCATATAAGGAAAAGCAACAGACACATCAGAACATAAAACCCAGTACAAAACCAAAAAATACTTCACAGCCATCTGTAAGTGACACAAATGTGGCTGATCAACCAGAGAATGATGCAAAATCCAAAAGGGTGAGCATCCTTGAACTTTGTGAAGAAATTGCAGGTGAGATTGAGTCAGATACAGTAGAAGTGAGAAAAGACTCCCCTAATGCAGAGGATAGCAAAGCAGAAGAAAAGCACGATGACACACAGTTACAGCAAAGTGAAATGCTTACTCAGAAAGAACCCAGTCAAAGTACTCAGTGCAAACGGTTTTTCCCTAGCAAAAAAGCCATGCCTGTCAAATGCACTCTGAATGGCAGAAATAACTCCTCAAACAAAAACTCTAAATGGACCAAAATTAAATTGCTGAAAGCTAGTAATGTGAAGCAAAGTAATTCAAATTTTCCAAATGTCCCCAGGCTTCCTTTTTTAAAAGATTTCCCTGAGGTTTCAGAGGCAAGTCAAATGGCTGCAGAAGCAGAGCTTTCAAAGGCACAAGGCAAGCTGTCAACAGGACTCTTTGAGAATGAAAGTACAACTTGTGCACAGGAGAAATCACATCCTTCATCTGAAAGAGCTGAAGCTAAAGAAGTAACATTAGAAACAAAGCAGCCCACAAGGAAAGGTGCAGCAAATGGTCTGTTGCCTAACTTGACAAAACATTTATGTGAGCCAAGACCAGATGAGGTAAGTTATTTTAATTATGGTGTATAGTGGGAGGGTGTTCTAAATCTATTCTGTTTTCTGAGAATCCCATGCTCAGAATTGTTTGAACAATGGCTTTCTTTTACAGTAACTTAAAATTTTCTAATGTATTAGAGATTTACTGCTGTGTTGTTATAGACGGGTGATAGTAAGCTGAAAAATTAATTGATTCCACCCTCCTAGATTCTGTTGTTAACTAAATGATGATCAATAAAATTTTGTGCTGGAGCCAAAGGTTGTATGGATTCATATGGACGCTTCAGCTTCTCTAGCAGTTGTGTTTTGCAAAGCTGTATTACACCTTTGGAGTAAATGAACTTGTTTTCCTCTCATTTCCTTATCGGAATGTGTTTCTACTAAAATTTAGGATTTTAAGGATAACTGTTCTATAGAAAATATTTTACAAGCTTATATATAAAATGAAAAAGATTTTTTTCTAAATTAATATCACAAACTTCAGTATAGACTAGCTAATAAGTTGCATTTTGTCTGCTTAAATTAACATAAAACTGATGCTTTATAATACTTAGTTCAATTAGAAGTTTTATGGTTAAAGGCATTGGATAATTTGGACATTTTTTAATTTAATGTTTTCTCTTTTGCTTAGAACTTTCGATTACATTTGGAATCGAGTCCGGAAAGTTCTCCTGTAAAGTGTGTTACAGCTCCTAGACCACCAAAACAATTGAAAAAAGAACCCAGAGAAAGTGAACCTCAAGGTAACTGTCTACTGCAGATCTCTCCACTTGGTTTGATCAGTTCTGTAGGAAGGATAAGTCTCCCATTAAGAGGAATGGTTCGCAGAGTAAGGCTTAGCTGGTGCAGAACTAAACTTCAGGAGCTGCAACTTTTGACCACGGGGTTTTGTGTTCCTTTGTGTCACACCCAGGGCCACTTGAGCAGCACTGAAATGCACTTTCTTCTCTGGGCTGTGGAGTAGGAAAGAGGAGAAACCCAACCAAATTCTTTCCTTTTCCATGTAATAAAGCAGTAAAACTTGCGTGTTTCTGTTGGCTTCTTCTCTTGGCTTGGTTTTTGTTAATTCTCTGCTCTGTTTCCTTTGAATAAGTATCTACATTTGTTTCTTCTAAATTTTTCTACTTGATCTTAACCAGATTATTGATTGGGTAATCACTCTCCTGTTTTTATTATTTCTTCATTTATCAGCATGTGAATGCAGCTTGTAAAAGTTTATGATGAGTGTGATGTCAATATTTTGACTGAAGTACATTTGACTAAGAAATATTGTCAATAAATCACTAAGTTGTCTCTTAATTTTTTTTTTTTCTATTCTTAGTGGTGAGGGGTTTGTTCTGGGATTTTCATGTATTTTTTAAATCTGACCCTGCACTGTGCACTGTTTTATTATTTAGCTTTACCAAATAGTTGGAGTTTTTTGCCTGTCATTGTAGGACACTTTTGAAGAGTGACTATTCTTAATTTCTGTTACAGAATTTAAAAAAAAAATTTATTTCTTTTGCTGTTTTTGATTGTTTCTTTTCCTTAAGTGTGCTAGAATATGCCTCAGATGGGGGGAATACTGTACATTTATGATTCTAATAAAATACAGACAGCTATTTATATGTGTGTCAGCGTAAACATATTTAAACTCCTGTGTAGTTTACTGCTGGCTTTGTTTAGCTTCTGGCAAACTGTCCTGCAGAACTGCTGTCAAAATGTTGGAGAAAAATGCCTTTTTTCTAAATATACTTGGAGAAACATACGAATACTGCCTCAAACTTGAATATTTTTTATTGGCCATGAACAGATTGCAAAATTGTTTTGAATATGTTTTTTGAAATCGCTGTTTGTGTAACTCAAATTTCTTTTGCAACTAAAAACTTCATTATAAAGTTATAATCTGATTAATTGCAGATTTGGCTCCCACACAGTTGATGCAAACTTCAGCAACAGGTCAAACTTCTGAATCTGAGAACAGGTATGGTATTTAATACATTATAAAATTACAGTAACCTTGTATGGATAGACTTAGGAGAGAATTCATTATAAAGCAGTTTTCTCTTAGCCTCAGTTTTCAGTTTCAAATAAGTGACTTGTCCTTTGTAAAAACAGACTTTCATTTTATCCCATTGTTTAAGCATGTTTTTAGTTTGCTAAGAAAATAATCAAGATATTTGTAGCTGCACATTTATTTCAAAAAGTATTATTTAACAGAGTTGGAAAAACGTTTATAGTGGTCTCTTCCTCAAATCAGATGAGAACCAGGGACTCGGGGAAGGATTTGCCATGTGATTTTCATGTACTGAATTACTTCACTTATATCTGGAGGAGTTTTTCTTTTCCTTGTACTATGGAAGTGTTGTACGTGTGAATTTTTTTAGGTGAGGAGGCGGGGGTTTAATTCCGAATTTTGTGATTGCTATGAAAGGAAGGTGTCAGCAGCCATTTTAAAAAGAAAAAGTTCTTAGTGCTGAATTTGTCTTACAATTCAAGTTTGTATTTTAGCCTTAATCACATTGACTGCTACCATTTTTGAGCAGTTCTGACATAGGCTCTGGTTTTAGCCAATTACAAGCTTAAGACAAAAATTTCTTTGTACTTGATACCTTGAGCAGCAGAAGTGGCCAGTGTGTTATTACTGTTTTCTATATTCATAATGGGGACAAGAAGAAATGTTTCAGGTAATTTTCAGTACACCTCTCTGAGGCCAGATTAACAATTCTGACTAACCAGCTTTTGTACATGTTCCTGCTTCTGTGGAACTTGACAGAAGATGGTTGACAAGGTAGATGCAAACTAGTTAAATGAGTGGTTTAAAATGTATTGATAAGCACTGCAATAACTTTGATTTTTTTTTTTTACTTTTATTCTCAACTGCCAAACAGGTTTATGGTATATACTTACATTTATTACCATTATGACCTGAACGAGCTCGTATTGCTTTACTGTTATCTGGATATATATTTTAATTCTGAGACCTTTCTTGCCCTGCTTCCTGTATGATATCCAACACTTAAGCCATCATTCTTCCTGTGGTAATCCCACCATAAAATAGAGTAATCTGTTACCTGTGTGCATATCTACCTTGTAGCTCTCTTTAGGGCTTTGTAGGAAAAGGCAAACTTTGACGTAGCTACATAAGGCAAATTTTAGGGCACAGGAGTGGAATAAAAAAATTACCCCTGTGTAATGATTTCGCACAAAATGTTGTTTTAAAAATGTCTGGCAAGAGTTAATTTTTTTAAAAGCTCACTGGATTAACCTGCTGCCTGTGCTACAGGAGGTGCCACAATTAAATTTGTTCAGAAGCAGAAAAATATGTCAATACCTAGTTGAAGTTTGTGTATTTTTGTGTGTGCTTTGCTTTGGCAATCTCTACGAATTTTATCCAAACCTGGAACAAATGTCACTTTTTTCCCCCTGAATATAGGAGCAAGTTCATAGAATGGTTTTGGTGATAGTTTATTCTATTTTCCAGTGTTTCTTTCAGCTGTGACAAGGAGAGGTTTAAACTGAGTAAGATTGCAGTGCTACCGATGCATTTATTCCTTGGGTCTTCCTCCCTTCACTGCCACCTGTTAGAAGAGGATAAGTTTGAATTGTAGGGATTTGACATCTGACTTAGATTTGTGAGAATATATTTACATGGTCTCCTTTAGCAGCCTGATGTATGATACTTAAATCTTACTTTGGAAATACATAGCATTAGGCACCATCAGTCATGCTCTGATAGTGCCTCTTTTAAATGCTGGTGTTAATGTTGAGGCCAGCCTACGCACCTGATAATAAATTTTTTTTTCAGAAACAAAAAAACCCTTGTAATTAGGCTAGTTGCAAACTGTGTTTTTGATTAATCCTTTTTTTTCCTTGTTTTTCCATTTGATTTGCACATTAAAATATACCAGGACTGTATTTTATTTAATTAATTTGGATTTGCATCTTGGTAGAGTTTGTGCTAATCACAACGTTTTGAGTATCTAGCATGACGTGTATAAGCAGTTCCATTTTTAACATGAAATATATTTGTATTTCAAGGGCTCCATTGTCGAATCCTTCATTAGCATCAAAATGCACTAACTTGCCATCATCGGAGGAACCTATTCAGAAGCTAAAAGAAGCAGGAAAAGATGGTGATAAGCAGCTGATCACAGTAAGTAATACCCTTTTAGAAAGGCTTAGAGCTTCTTGAAGAAATTACCTCTGAATTTGCCGTGCTGTGGTTTAATGAACTTGTCTAAAAATCATTACTTATACATACTACTTACAACTTGTCTAAAAATCATTACTTATACATACTACTTATCACTGTTGTAAATGACTTGTAAAAGTAGAACCTGTACTAGATTGCCATTCAGTGTTGATGGGAAAATGGTGTCAGCAAGCCTTAATGTTTTAGATTTCTTGTTAAAATAAATTTCTGCAATTTTTAAATAGAGTGGTTTTTCATTGAAAATAGGGAAGGGAGAATGAATATGCCTTTACTTATGTGTAAATTCTCAGTTTCTTAAAATTTCAGAATTATAGGGGGAGGTGCATCTGGCAGATTGTGTGCAGAATTAGCATCAATAGATTTGTTCCTGTGTCATTTAAGTGTCAGTTCTTCTGAGACCAACCTGAAGATTTCCCAGTGCATGCACTTTTTTTACCATACAATTTAACCAGTAGTACCAGTTGGGTTATTTATTCTTACCCTTTTGGCTATTGGCTACAAAATACAGGTAACAAGAAGACATGAAATGAGAAGGGAGTGACACAGTTGTTTTGTCATCGTGTAGGATCACACAACTTCATTGTGAGACAGTTGGGAGTTTTTGATTTTGTTTTGGTTTGTGTTTTCAATTATGCCCATAATCCTTGAGAAATGAAGAGTTAGAGAGGGAGAGGAATCCAGGCCATTAGGAAGGAAGGAGTTTTCTTATGAAATTATACCTCTAACATATATTATTGGAGGTGTTACTAAGTTGTTCTTTATACACATGAAAATATTAACTGAAATAGAACCAAATTAATTCTGAACAGTCTGTTATTTCCATAGTGAGGTATTTTAAAATCAGAGCTTCTAAGATCTAAAGTGATAAATATATCCTCCAGTTATCTGATGTTATACAAATCTAGGCATGTGAATGCCCAGCCACAGGATAACTGAACTGTATCTAACATTTAAGAAGTGTTTAAATTACTGCCTTTTTGAAATCTATTTTACCAACAGAATTAAAATGAATTATTAAATATCTTAACTGCATTAAAAGAATTTTCAGAATATCCGTTTTCATTTCTGTGAAACTAACTTAATTTTTACTCATACAGTGATAGAACTTGGCTGAGAAGTTGCTAGGATCTTTGACATGAAGAAATACAGAACTTCCTGCTTGGCTACTGAAGAGGGCTTGTGTAGCTCTTTGCAGTGTTTATTATACAAAGAGATTTTTTTGCAAGTTACTGATTATGCTGGTAGTATCCTTATCTTCAGCTAGAATTAGGAGCGTAATTTTTTCTTCAGGTATACAACAATAAAAGCTATTTACCAAGCAAAATTTTAAAGAAAGGTTCATTGATGTAGAACAATGGAGAAAATGAGGAAGAATGGGAGAGACTTGGTTTGTGGTTTTCTTTGGGTATTTCTGGAAAATGCAAGTGGGTATTTAATTTCTAAATGTGTAAGTAACAGCTTCACAATATTCATTACGTATTTCAGCACTTCATACAAATCCAATTCACTTTGATTTCATTGAGTTCAGAGTAAGCTTTTTATTGTGTGGAAAGGGAATTCTAATAATGCCTATATTTCAGTTTGCCAACACAACATTAGCTAGAGTATTGGGCTGTTACTCTTTTACCTTGGGAAAAACTGCTTTTTTGTCAAAACATGTAGAAGAACCCAAATATTAGTTAAGCCTCTTTGTTAAATACTGTCCTTGACCTTGGTTGCAGTGGGGATGAGATATAGTTATGTTTAGAATAGTTTGTGCCAGCTTCTAGAGGTGAAAAGTGGCTAAATTAACTTCTAAATTACCAGCTCTCCTCCCACAAATACTCAAAAGATGTGCGATTAAGTGCGTATAATAAAATGTGGTACTTTTTGTAATTAATAGTTTTGCTTGCAAAACCATGGTGAGTTTTTAAAGGGCGGATTCTGAATGGCTGGGCTTATTTTTCTATTATTAGTAGTAATTATTTTTAAAGTTGTTTATGTAGTTCCACAATGCTCCTGTGAGAACAGAGAAATTAGTAATTTGGTTTAAAAACTGCTGAGGTTGAAATTTCTCCTATGTGGAGAGCAGTCTCACTATGCAAGGTCAAATCACTTAAATTAGCATTTATAGTGTCTAAAAAAATTATAGTTAATAGCTAGAAATAATTTTTATTTCAAGTTTCTGGCACAGTGTATTAAGAGAAGGAGTTTCATTGTTCTTTACCTTGAGCAAAGTTGGGAAGTCATGCTTTTATTCTTAGCAAGAGACATTTAATTAGAGCTTTGTTACACTTTTAAAAAAAACTAAATACCTGAAAGATGCAATTTAGTACCCTCCAGTATGAGATCTGATTCTTTCAGAGATGTGTCAAGCCAGTCCATCTTAATGTATGTACAGAATCCTTTTTTCATTTTTTAACCAAAGCTGAAAAACTAATTTTTTATTTGTCTAGTCACATAATGCAAAATTTTTGTTTTGCTGCTGAATTTTCCTTGTCTTTTATATAAAAGTTTGACCCTTGTCCTTTTCAGTTTTTTGTGGTATCTGAGGCTCAGAGTCTGGAATGCTACAGTATTGTCTGTGTATTCTAATCTTTTTGGTCCCTGAGCTATATTTAGAGATGTGTTACGGTAAAACTGGGCTTTATTTTTCACAATATGCTTTGGGCTTTTTATATTTAATCCTTAAAGATGTATCTTAGCTTCCTTCTTCTCCCATATGGTTACTAGAATGAATAGATTAATTGTCTTTTTTTCTTAAGTGATATAATCTTTAACAAGCTTTAAGGCTATTTGAGTAACAGAAGTAAAATAACACAAATTCTGTTTGTAGAAGAAATACTTAGTAGCTGCACTTGCACCGTTCTCTTTCCTAGTACACATCATCTAGTTATCTGGGCAGCTTTCAAACATAAAGTTATCTCATTTTGTAGAGGAACATCTAAGTCAAATGATGGGTTTTTTCTGTTCAGATTTGCTTGCTGTCACACATCTTAAAAGCAAGTATCTTCAGAGCATGGTACTTAGCTGAGAACAGAAAAGCATCTAGTGCTCCAAGACACTTCATAAAGCAAGCAGTGCCAGAAAACAGTGGTGTTTGAAGTGATTTGCAAAGACTTAGGTTCAGACTAAAGAGAGTCTGAAATGGTCTCTTTTAGGAGAAAGAAATCCTTCTCTTTCTTTCCCCACTCTTAGGGGAAAAAAATTAAGATTGAGGCTAAAAACTCATTGTGTTCCAAATCTGTGACTTGGTGTTTGGTGGAATAGTCTGTTCTGAATATTTGTGAACTTCACCCTCTTACACTCCATTTAAATGTTCAGTTGGTAGGTTGTCAGGTTGCATGAAGCACCATAGGAAGCTTTGTAGAGTAATGCACTAAAATTGTTCTTGACTTTGCAATTACTTGAATGTGATTTACAAATATGAGAGCTTGAATATGAAATCATCTGTTCCTTTAAATTCTGAAATGGAAAAAAATACAAATGCACAAAGCACGTGTTCTCAGTTTTCATCAAATGAGAGGTGCTGCACAAGCAAGACAAGGAAAGTCAGTTGTTTTTGTTCTGTAAAAATTCTGCTTGCCTCTCAGACCTAGGACAAAACTTTGACCATAAAAATAAGAATTGATAAAAGCATTAATGCTACAAAGAAATCTCCTAAATGATTACCTATGAAGCACCAGGGATACTTGTTCCATTTTGAGGTTTGTTCCTTTGCATTTGACTAGTTTGAAAGTAAGTTACCAGTTTTAGGAAAGCACATCTGAAATGGATGAACAGTGAAAACAAATCACTGAAGTGATAGAAGGATAGTTTTGAGTTACAGGGACTTTTTTGCCTTTCTAGAACTCTTGAGTTAATGCCTGGATGCCAGCAAATGTGATTGAATGTAGTTGATCCTTATAAGTATCAGCAAGTGCATGGATCAGGATTGCTTGATGGGAGGGTGTTTTTGATTCTGAGGTTTGATTTGGTGCTACATGTGGATGTGATATACATGCTAATCCAGTTCACACATTTGGATATCATGTTTGAATTTTTCCTTACAAATATTTTGATTGAATTTGGGCATAGTTTCCTGCTTGACTGAAATAGGTTATATATCGAAAAAATCTTTTTCTTTAAGATGAATAAGTGTAAGAGTAATTTCTTATGAGAATAATTCATGAAGAAAGTTACATAGCAATCATTTAAACTTACTATTTTCTTCCCTAAACTGGCATAGTCTGGTTAGGCAATTTCTCTGAAGATTCAGAGAATGGCTTTTAGGCAATCTTTAATTGTTCTCATTAGTTAAGTACTGCCTCTCTCCTGTCCTCTAAGCCCAGAGAAGACAAGACAGTGTCTACTTCGTAAGCCAAAGGGAGAGATTTTGGTAGTTGTGAGCAGGTTTTTTTCTTTTCACACAAATGGTGCTCTCTTCTTACAGGGATGGTATCTTCTCTTATTATCACTTCTTCCCATTTCTTCTCCTCTGTAGCAGCCCAGCTTTGTCTTGCAAATTCAGGTGGGTTGTGCTTGGTGTCCTTGGTTCTGAAGGGAGGTGAGAATGCTTTGTAACTGAGCTGCTACAGGAATTCGGGCAGCAAGGCTGCTAACGCTGAGCTGTGGGTTAACCCTGGCAGGCAGCTGAGCACCGTGCAGCTGTTCCCTCATCGGCCCCAAGTAGGATGGGGGAGAACAGATTCACAGGTAAAGCAAAAGCTGTGCGTGCAAGCAAAGCAAAGGAAGGAATTAATTCACTGCTGTTTGTCAGCTTGCAGATGTTCAGCCTTCTCTTCATCATGTGTAACTATTGGGAAGACAAATGCCATTAATTCCAAACATCCTCCCCTTCCTCCCTCTTTCCCCAGCTCTTACTGCTCGGCAGGATGCCATATGGCACGGGATACCCCTCTGCTCAGGTGGGATCAGCTGGTCCTGGCTCTGTCACCTCCCAACTTCTTGGCACCCCCTCCTCCTCAGTGGCACAGCAGTGTGAGAAACAGAAAAGGCCTTGGATGCTGTGTAAGCACTGTGCAGCAGTAGCTAAAACATCCCTGTGTTATCAGCCCTGTTTTGGTCACAGATCTAATACACAGCACCAGTGCAGTTGCTGTGAAGGAAATTAACCTTATCCAAGCCAAATCCTGTGCTCATCAGGACACTTTCTGTAATAGTCCTGCTCAGTACTTTTATATGAGTTCAGAATGGATTACCTGTCCATCGTAAATACTGCACAGATTTATTTTCTTACTTTGTATTGCTTTTCATATTGCTTTAGCCAACGACCAGTGAAGATATAATTTCATGATGGATAATGACCCTCCATTTTCATTTTTCAAATATGTTAAGGAAAATTAGATGTATCACAGCTTTGAAAGCTTCAAGTTGATTTATATCCTTTTGTTAAAATAGCTTTGTAAGGAAGATGGGCACTGGTAATTGATTGGGATTTTTTTTTTCTTGGTTGGTTGGGGTTTTTTGTTCAAAATGAAGACTGGATTTTATTCTGAGCTGGGACATGTCTTCTGATCCTCCTGGTCAGCAAGGGGGTCTATCCATCAGTTTCAGCCTTGAATGCGTCTCTCACTGAAATAGCATTCTTTGACCTTGTAATTTTCTGCAGAGAGCCCCAAAATCTTTGTGTTGTTTCTTCCTGCATTTCTTGTATTTCCTTTCCAGCCTGCCTATTTCTCTGGCTAGGCTTTATTCTTTGTTCTGTGAAAATGCTAGAGGAAAAGAGGAAAAAACAGTTTTCCTCTAACTAATACTAGGTAATCAAGAAGGAGGTGACCCAGTCTGTGACTGAAGAGACAGAAAAGGAAGGAAGAAAAAAAAGGCCCCTTTTCATCTCCTACAGAGGCACCAAATGCCTTTTTTGCTTGCAGGGTTCCTTATTGCACATATGGAGGATCAGCAGACATGCATCTTCTCAAAGAAGATATTGGTAAGATTTTTCTTTGTGTCTATCACAGAATTAAGAAACCTTCTGGAGTTAAGGCAGTATTGTCTCAATGTTCAATTACAGTTAGCCTTAAAACAGTGCATATCCTGTACTTTAGGATTACCTGAGATACTGGAATTCTTAATTGCCATGTATGTGTACAGAATTTGCTTAAGAAGTAAAAGTATTTTTTCTCTTTATTGTTGTTTGGAAAACTGAGTAGTAAATGGAATAACAATATTTTTTCTGCCTGAAAACCCACATTTTCCTGAATATTGTTGCTCTGAAAAACATTAAGTTCTGAGAGTCAAACCTCTTCCAAATTTTTTTAGTTGTGACAAGTCAGCACTTTATTTTTCAGTATCTGATGCTTGCTGAGAAGATTCCACCCCTCCACTTTCAAATCCCTGTTATATTTACTCTCATACATAGTACAGAAGGTGCTCCTAGGTTGTAGGCGTTTGGTTTTTCTTTTTTTTTTTTTTTTTTGTTTCTGGTTTTGTTTGGGGTTTTTTGTTTGGTTTGGTTTTTTGGTTTTTTTTGGAGTTGTTTAATTTTGCTTTTTGGGTGGTTGTTGTTGTTGAACTCTTCCCCTTAGAAAAGTCTGGCAAGCTTTAATGCACTGTTATGATTTGGGAGCATTTTTTTGCTCTGGATGTGCATGCCCTTTCCACTTTTGCTTATGCAATGACATCACTTTAAAAATAGTCATCCTGTAGATGTTTTGTTGAAGTACAAACATGCATTCATCATAATTCTTGACTTTATTTTGCATGTCTTTTTTTGTTGCTTGCTGCAGTCTGTATTGGATTTCAAACCTCCTGCGTTTAATTTTTGCCTGAAACATTATGTCCTGTGCTGTGGCTTTGAAATAGTACTTCAGTTTTACAAAAATCTTCTTCCTTGTCTTCAGGAGACTGTAGAATATTCCCTAAAGGCTATAGTCCACATTTATTAGGGGTACAGAGTTCAAAAGATTGCTTTATATACTACAATGTGTATTTTCTAATAATTGATGAAACAGGGTTTTTATATTAACTGAACATGTGTAGAATAGTAAAATCAGTGAAATCCTTAAAATAAATCCAAACGAAAAAATCTCCCCCTGCAAAACTCAAAGCCACTGATACCAGCAACATCTGAGAAAGTCTGATTGTAAACCAGGGAACTAATCTGTTCCTGGAAACTGGCAAAACTGTTTGTATTGACTAGGCAAAATGGGGTGAGCTAGGGAGCTGGACAGATTTGAGGATATCCATGCCTTGAGTTTTCTGATTACTTCCTGCATAATTGGGGTTTCTTTGGCTTGAGATTTTTTTGATAGTAAATTTACAGGTTAGTTTAATCCCTTCAGCTTCTTGATGGTTTGAGCAGAAATTGTGTCATGAGTCTTAATGCATACCAATACTTAAGACTTGCTTTATGTCGCCAGTTTTCTAATTTAAGTGATGGAGATGTTTTTTTTGACAAATATTCCAAGCATCAAAATACACTTCCTTTTCACTTATCCTACTCTAGGTGTAGGGGATATGTTCTCCATCTTCAAGGTAGGATTCTTAAATCTGGTTCAGTGGGTTCATCTTCAGATAGTCAGCTGCACTGCCTTTTTCAACTTTTTTGTATTAACCCTTGAAATGCAGTGTCTTCTGGTGTCTACTTTGTTTTTGGTGGGTACTTTTTTTGCTGCTTTAAAGGAAATCTGCAAGTGAAATAAAATGTGTTTGGTTCAAGTTTTGGACTTCTAGAAAGCTCATCTTATTCTGACTAGACAAATCTAACTTCAGGGTTCATCTTTCCCTTTTCATTCAGAAACATCGTGTACTCCTGTTTCTCCTTCTGTATATGATAGGGGTCTGTACATTGATATATGGTTAAAGCAATGACTTCCCAGATTCAGCTTCTTTCTTTTGGCTGAGTTAAGATGTTCAGCTCTGAGTTTGTCTGGCCTGTTGTGCCTTTAGTCTCTTCTTGGAAAAATACTGGTACCTACAGTTTACATGGCACTCATGTCTCTTTGAAATAAGCTGCTGTTGTGTAGAGAGTTGAACTGTTCTTTAGCTGCTAGATGTGTCTTTGAAGATGGAAGGAATAGGAAATGTTTTGTAAACACTTCTGTGTTGCAAAATGCTTTCTTCTGTGAAGTAGGGTTTTTTTTTTACTCTGAATCTTTTCAGCTCTTAGAGAACAATACTACATTCATGTGATCTGTTTCCTTGCAAATTGTGCACACAGATCAATTTAATGTTAAAAAAACATCCTCAAATCTCTTTTTGCTTGTGTGGTATACTGGTTTAGAGTATACAGCAAATTCCTGTTTCTCTATTGCTTGTGATGTATGTTAAAATAAATTAAAAGTGACATTTATTGCTTCTTATATAAGCTCAATTTCCAGATGTAGTTAAAGAAGAAGAAAAGGAGTTGAGCATTAAGCTGTAACTAAAACATGCTTTTTTTGGCTAGAGATTTTATTCTAACTGGTAGTCTCTTGTTCTTTGCAAAAGGCAACCCCAGCGCCTGATACTTCACTTACTCTTCATTAGGCACTAACTCCAAAATCTCAGCATGTTCCCAGGTTAATTCACTTTTAATGCATAAAACATAAAGCAGTAGGTATTGAGTAGCGTCACGAGTTTGGTATTGGTTGCATATAGAGTAGCAGGAGAACATAAGTGGTATGATTTTCCTTTTGCAGTGTAGCTGCTATGCGGTATCTCAAAAATTACTTTGAAACATTTGATTGTTATTAAAAACCAAAGGAGGTAGTGATCAGCTGTTGCAGACATATTGCTGATCTTAATAATTGTTTCCAAAACTTTTGTTTTTTATGATAAGCTTCCAGACTTTGAGGAAAATGGCTCACCTGTGGCCTACCTCAAAGCAGCTCACAACCAAAGGCAGTAGCAGAAGTGTAGGAAAAACTAAGTCGTGTGGGGCTGGATATGAGAATTTTCTTTGTGGAAGATGTTTGTATTTCGGCAGATGGTGAAATGAAGGAAGAAATTTCTGTTCTTTATGTGTCACAGAATAAAAGTTATTTGTTCAAAAGTAATGGGGGTGGAGCTACTATTTTAAGGTAGAGTTTGCCTTGTGATTGCTGCCTGTGCCTTTTAAGGGTATATGGGTTGTTGAAATTCTGAACTCTGTGCTTGTTTCTCCTGTTTCACCCCATTTTAGTCTTTGTGTTGAGTTTCCAGGAGATATGCTATTAGGAGGGATACTTGATTCAATGAAAGGTCTGTTTGACTGTATTTACTGTGCAAGGAATTGATAAGTTGCTGCTTTGTGGGTTATTGGTTTGGTTTTTTTTTTTTTTTAATAGGATGGAGGACAGAAGAGATTTGGTGCTATTTCCTGTAATATTTGTGGAATGCTTTACACTGTGTCAAATCCGGAGGATGAAACCCAACATCTGTTATTCCACAACCAGTTCATAAGTGCTGTTAAATATGTGGTAAGAAAACCTTCTCTTTTGAAAGACATAAACAGCATCTTTTGTTTGCTCTGTACTAGTTACAAGTCATATTACATTAAGTTGTGTTTAATTAAATTATTATCACGGTAGGGCATAAATCATCCACTTAGGGAAATAAATGTTTTTAAGAGCCATGGTAGACAGGTTATATATTATGTATAAAAATAGTTAGTACAATAATGGTGTTTCATTGCCATATTATTACTTCTGCTACAATTACCTGATCTTGGGGAGGTGTGAGGGTAGTGATAGGAAAACAAAGGAATGTCACTGTTCTGAAAGTATTAAATACAGGTTTCTCTACAACCGGTGTTCGTAGCAGCAGTTGACTTAATAGTCAGATGAAGGGCTGACTGTCCTGTTTTTTTAAGTGTGTGATCTTAGAAGACTTAGAAATTACTTTTCCATTAATTATGTGTAATTTGAGGAGACACTGCCTAGGAATTCAACTGATACAATTTCATAGCATATTGAAGCTATTCTGAATTTATGAGACTGTGATATTTAAAATATGCATTTGAAAATTTCATTATATATGCTTTCTCTGAGTATCTCTCATTAAATCTCAGATTTGAAAAATTCTGTATAATTTCAAGTGTATTGTAAAATCAGCTACTTTACACTAGCTGATATTACAAGACCTGGGAAATGCCTGTTCACATGTCTGAAATCCAGAACAGAATCCACAAAGTCTATTTTCTTATCATACATGTTACCTTCAGTACTCTACACTCGAGTAGATAAGACCTCCAGGATAACTGAACTGAGGCCACCAAATGGCTGTTGGGCTACTCTTAAATCTCAAGCATACTTTTATCTCACTGTTTGCAAATATAAAGATATAACTTCATCCCTAAAGTGTTTGAAAGTCTCTGGAGAATAGTTTTGGTATTTATTCTGTCCTTGGTTAGTTTTTGCCAAATTATCTGGACATCTGGAAAGATCTCTTCTGATACACGTTAGGTACATCATTGGGTGGGACTGGGCAGAAATTGTGATGGGACTCACTACATTAAAATGGCAGCATAAAACATGTTTCCCCATTTTATTCCTGTTTGTCCTCCCTCTCCCCACCCATTCAAGTGCTTTCAGATCTTGAATGTTACCAAAGATGTAAACATAATTCACAGAAGATGATGTTTAGTTCTTTTGGACAGAAGCTCTTTGGCACATGAGTTCAGTAGCTTCATGTAGGTAAGAAGCTGCACTGAAGTTTTGGATATTTTGGAAGTTGAATGAGCTGAAATCTCACACTTGTGTGTATGTCTAGGGTAGTACATAATTAACATGAACGTGAATGAGCGGACTGCCTTAAACCAGCCATAAATAATTTCATACAGAGTTAGGTATGCTTTTAATTTGAAAAAAGCTTTCCCTATTGTTTTCTCAGTTGCTAACCATCTTCTTAAAACTTCCAACAATGTGTACTCAAGCAAATTATTTGTATAGTTCAATGAGTAAAGAGTTGTCTCTCTGTAATCTTTTGAGACTTTTGTTGTATTTTGTAGATGACTGTAGAGCCATGATTTGGATGGTTATTCTGGAATGGAAACTAGAGTAAGAGGTGAAAGAAGAACTCATAGGAGTCTTCAAATTCCCTTCTGGGTTTTTTACCCTCTTAACAATCTTAACACTGTTTTCTGCATAGATGAGTAACTTTATCCATTCTAAATAGATGAGTTTTTACCACCAGTCATTTGATCTGGAGTCACTGGTTCTTGGTTGCTAGTATTGTGACAGAAACATTCTCGCCTCCTCTTAGAAAATAACTTCAATTTAAGATAAGTCTTCTTGGCAGCGAATTAGTACACCAAGTGACTACTTGTTAATTCTTAGTCAGCCAGAAATACTGGAATGATTGCTAATTTTCCTGGTTTTGCTAGGAGGTTTTTAGTGGGGATTGTTGGAAGGATGGCTTCTGGATATTTGTATATAGCTGACTGCATTGAAATTTTAACTGTCTTCCTTGCCCTGACAGTGTTAACTGAACAGTAGCATCAGGGGATTAACTGGGAAAGTCCTGGTAACTCCTTGGTTAGGCATCCTGGTCCAGGAACACGTGGTCTCAGTGACCTTGACGTGTTACTTTTTAGGTCTCCAGACAGTCTTTATAGTTAATATGTTTGGCATTACTTGTGATTCAGAGGCCATTCTAAGGGATTTTATAAGTGTTTGTCATTCTCTTGTCATTCACATTCTCCATGCCATATGATGTCCCAGTCTGACTGGAGAAAACTTTTCTCAGTTTTTTCTCCCTTTTAAGCATCTCTTGTTGTGGGCTTAGTAGTTCTATGATTCATTTCACAGACTCAAAAAAAGTAGGTCTGTATACATTGTCATTCTAGACCTCCTTGCTGTGAACTGTGAAAATGGACATTATTGTTAGTGTCTTTCCCACCTGCCTGGAGGTGCTCTGTAGGTTTTTAAAAAAAGTCTTGAGTAGCCAGAAGGTAGTTTGCATATAAATAATAAATTACTTATCTTCAACAAAATACAACTTTGTTCGGTGGGTTATTTTAAAGGCCTGTCTTACTCCTTATAGTAAAAAAATCTGTTTAGATCTCTAGAAATACCATGGTGACCCCAGAAGAGGGACAGGCTAACAAGGAATTAGTATTGGATGCTTACTTTGTCGTGGGTGTCTGTTAGAGATGTTAAGGTAATTGTAGGCCTTGTGTGTAGAGAGGAAATTTGACAAGTGTAATGACAATTTCTAAATTTGAGAAGATTGGCAAGGATTGTTTTCCTAAGGGTGACATTTTCTATTAATAGAAGCATGCAGAATAAATTTGCAAGCAGATAAGATGGCCAAGGATAGTGCTGGAGCAGGAATGAGAGATGTCCCCAGCTGCAGACAAATGGAGCAATGTGTCTCAATTTCCTCTGGTTTCAGACATCTGAAAGTCTCCAGACAGACAAATGATGCCATTCTAGTGTTTGTGTGTGTGTGCACTGAGCAGTGATGTACACATCAGGTGTTAGCTCCAGCAGGATGGGCAGCTCTGTGGGATGGATAAATGATTCAGTTTTATAAAATTATCTAGCTGTGATACCGCACTGTATCAATTCTGCATCCTCTCTCTGATACCACGTGGGATCAACTTAGTATTTCTGCAAAATACTTTTGTAAGAACAAGGCATTTTTAATGGTGTTCTGAAGTTGCAAAACCTTGTTAGTAAATGCCTGTGGATTCAGGTGTCATATGTGATTGCAGTTAATGTGTTTGTATTTCAAGCTCATCTTCTTGGTTAAAAATATCTTGAGCTTAAGAAAATGGGGGAAACTTATTTGGGCTGTGTAATCTTGATAAGTTTATAGCTATTCTGCTGTAACTGTACCTAAGTTAGTCTCTGAGCTTCGTAGGATTCTCACATTTAAAGAAAAGCAATATTTGACTTCTTGGCATCTGAAGTTAATAGGATATTTGGATTGAAGGTGATGCTGAACTTCATGTTATCTTAGAAGATTTCATACTTGTCTTGATTTGCATTAATTCCAAAAGTAGTGTATCTGTATAACATAAAAATAATGTTACAAATGAAGTTCTTACCATTAAATTCTTCTGTGAGAAGTTTTAATAGTTTAGAAGTTATATCCAAGGATCTTAATGTGTTTTGCAGTCAAAAACTCATTCTCTACATTCCATGCCTAGGAAGGAGAGGCAGAATATCTGTACTTGTCAGGAAGAATAACGCAGCAGACCCATTTCTCTGCTGCAAATTGTCAAGGACAATAGTTTACAAAATTTCACACTAGACTTCATTACTAGGGAAAAAAAATCATAAATACTTTTTGTAGTGAAGATCAGGAATTATACAGTATTAACCATGTTTTCCTCAGTATTTTTGAGGCAAAAAGCTTTATAAGAAAAAAACACTGATTTTTTAAATCTTTTTGTGTTTGGTTGAGAAACAGTGAGTACAGAAAAGCCAGAACTAGCATAAACAGAAAGGCATCAGCATTGCTGTATCATTTCCTACTCATATGTAAGAATTTCTAAAAACTTAGGAAATTCATGGAAAGCAGGCTATCACATCTGCTAACTTACACTTTTAAAGACAAATCTACATCAGATATTATTTTAAACTATAAGCAGAACATAACTCATGAAAATAGCAGGTGCTTCTCTCTATTGCCCTTTTTGTAATGATGTCTTTTGTACTCCTAAGCAGCCTTTATTCGTGTTTGAACTGGGAGGAAGTTAGAGGTAGACTGGGAAGGAGCTAACAGTGCATTGCAGAGTTGCCTTACTTTCTCAAGCAGTTACAAATACTTGTAGGATCAATAGTCCCAACATGGAGAGAGGAAGGGGTTGCTGCAGTGCTTACACACCCCCTTGCAGCACCAATCTGCCCAGCTGTGGTAAAGGGTCTCTGCCTGCCTTGCTGCTGCTGGCTGGAGGTCATCTGTTATTGGGCACAGACTTGCAGCATCAGGGATGAGTGCTGTAATCATCTGCTTTTACTCCAGAACACGTGTACTTGCAGAACGTGTTTCCCTGTGAGAGAGTAGCTTCCCTTTTAACTTCTTTGCTCATCACAGGAGACGTGTAATAATGGGCATCTGATTTAACAGTAAATAAGTCTTAATGTCCTAAAGTAATGTCAATTAAAAGTAAAGGCAAAGCAGTTTTTCTGTCATTGCAGTAGAATACTATATATTGCAGACATAAGACTTCTGTTTCTTAATCTACTGAGATGTTCTTGTTATCTGCCTGCTGAAAGAGTCCCACTGTAGTTCTCAATGATTGAAATACCTTGCAGACTGTAGTATTTTAGTAGTGTTAAAACTGTGGGGGATTGGTTAAAAACTGTTAATAGGTGTGTTTAGGGAAATGATTTTCAGACCACATGAGAATGCTGACACTAAAGCATATTTTGTGTACTGTAAATATCCAATAGGATTAGTCCCAGCTGCAGCTGTAGCACTTTCCCTTCAGTGTTATAATATCACAGAGTTGTGACCAGTCTTGTGCATTGCTTCCATGGTTTAAAGGAAGCAAAACTCTGCAATAAGGTGCAGATGAATATATAAAATCATAGTTTTTCTTTATAACATTATTAGAGCTTCATATGACTTTAAAGGCTCAATATGGCTGTAAAACAGCTTCACTAAAAATCTGGATGAGCTTAGGCTTTGCAGAAACTTTTTGGAAAGCTGCATCTAAAAGATGCATTTCTGAATTCCAAAATACTTCCATTTAGAAACGACCCCTCCTGTGAATATCATCAGTCTCCGTATTATACAGATAATTTATGAAGATGAACAGGTGGACAGTAAGGAAAATAATGAGTCCTATACATTTGAGAACCAGTTATTGCATTTTTACAGATTTTTAGACTTGTGCTTATATACTGTTGCTTAAAGGCATAAATACTATGATGTTGGGAAGTGTTGTATTCTTTATTTGATTTCGTTTTGTGGAAATACTTGGCTATACTATTAACAGGATACCTTAAAGTGAAATTAGTGTTGAATTTTCTTCATTAATCTTGTGGCAGTCTGGATGCTGTAATGGCAGGATTATCAAACAGATTGCATTTATATCCTGAATGATGATTTAAAATAAGCTGTAAAAAGCTCTTGCAGAGCAAACAGGTAGCCAAAAGGCAGAAAAAGACAAAAATTTGAGAGAGGTAAGGTTTGAGGTTGGAGAGTAGGAATCTTTCCCTGATTTTTGATGCCTTTCCTGATGACAGTCTCAAGAAGCATTTTACAATCCCACAAATTACACTTTCCTGCTCCCCTAAATATGATGACACTGCTGTTTACTGCCCTTTGTGTTAAGCCCATAATATAAATAAATTCAAGTAGGATCTTGATTTGTTCAGTTATTGCTGAGAAGAAAAGCAGACAGGATTAAAATGGTGTCTGTGTTGCGATGATTGCCGTGCTGGGTGCTAAACTAATACTTAAATAGTTTCAGGGCTAGCAGCAAGTAGATACATATCTCAAATTTTTCACTTCATGTGCTCCTTGGGGTAAGGGAGTAAAATCAGTATGAATAAAATGAGGTGCAGATCAAGTCTTACAACACTGAAGTTTACCATTTTTTTTGTGGTAGTATATATGGCATTCATGTAGTGCCAAATTCCATTGCTTGGTCTTCAGTCGAACATTATTTTACGGGAAGGTGCAGATTTCAATGAGAATCACTCCATCAGTATTGTTTCTTCAAAGACTTTTTTATTTAAAGTTGCTTTGAAGTAAGACTTGTAGATCAGCCTTTTTAGTGGCTGAAGTTACTTCTGCATTCAATATTTTTAGGTCCCCTCAAAGCAACTTGAGTTCTAATATCTACCAGTCCCATCTTGCTAGATTTAAGTGGCTTTTTTGTTTTGTTTTTTTCCATGCAGGTACTGCTCATTATTCACCACGAGTGTGGATCTGAAGAAGAGTTAATTACCTCTATTTTTTTGAGTATGTTTATACTTCAGATACACACAACGTAGTCTCCTTCCCTATTAGATTCTTAGAAGGTAGTTATAAATTTTTTTCTAGTATCCTTCTTGTGGCTTTAACAATTATGATCAGTAACAAAATAAACTATTCCTTACATTTTGGGCAGCTGCATGCCAATCAGTTCACTTAGAACCTCCTGGAGGTCTTTCGCATGCCAGACTTTTAAAACTGAGTGTGTATTTGTGGAGGTAACTATGTTAAAAAGAAATCTTCTAATAAAACTTAGGGCTTTCTCATTCACTGGACTTCAAAAAATAAGTATTTACATGGTTTGGAAATCAGTTATGTGAGCTGAATTTGTTAGTTCTGTTCTAAAATTGAGTTTACTCTGCACTTCTGGGGGAGAATCTAGTTGGGAAATTGTAAGATTCTTTCACATTGTTTTTAGATATAGTTAGGTTACTGTATAAATTATTGTATAAATAATATTTTATCTGTTATGCATATTTTAAAAGGCTAGATGAAGTTTACTTCTCTAGCAAAGCAACTGCTAAATTCTGAGAAATCTGCATAAATTCAGTGTCTAGAACAATAATTTGCCACTTCTGTTTGTAAAAGTACATCGTGTATGTGATTTAGATAAGTGTTTGTTTTATTTAGGGTTGGAAAAAGGAGAGAATCTTGGCTGAATATCCTGATGGGAAGATAATAATGGTTCTTCCTGATGACCCGAAGTATGCACTTAAAAAGGTATGGTGAGAAGGACTGGACTTATATGTCTTGCTTTGCTTGATGTTTTCATATAAGTAATGAGAATGTTCATGGAAAATTTTGTGTTAATTACATGTGAACAGTTGAAATTGGACTCAAAACTGCAGTGGCTCTGTTCCCTTTTCCCCAGAAGGTCAGGTACCTCACTCTTAAGCACTGCTGGTTTCTTCATAGAGAGGCTAGGCCTGGGCAGGGGTGGGAAGAGCATCAGCCAACTGACTTCTTAAAGTTTGGGGTTGGTTTGTTTTAAGTATGCTTGCAGAATGTCTGACAGATATTTTATGTAATATAAACTTCCTGTTTTATTTAAATGCAGTGAAATTTATTAACTTTATAACATAGCACAAATGTAGCACCATTCTCTGGGTGACTTTCTGATAAAAACAGAATTATGTGGAAAGCGGCCTTAAAGTCATCTAGTCCCTTGCCATGTCCAAAGCAGAATTTGTTCTGATTATGATGCATCTGACGACTTTCTAAAAATTCTACCACTAAATGTTTGTCTGACCTCTTCAGACTGTATTACAGTGCTTTGCTGACCATAACATTAGGATGAATGTCTGTCTTAACAGAATCTCCATACTGCAATTTAAGCTCATTAGTACTAATCATTCTGCCACAGCTAAAGAAAACATTCTTCTTTTCCTCGTGGCAGCCGATTTTTTGTGCCTGAACAAACTGATTTTTTTTTTAGCTTAGGGAGATTGACTGGATGTGCTGGTTTTTTTAGTTTATACTCCTAAATAATGTATTTTAGAGCTCCATTCATTATCATGCTCTCTTCTAGCTAATCTCCATTTGTGCCATGACTCGTGTCTTCCCTGAAGCTCTAAAACTGGTCCCAGCACACTAATGGGGACTTAAAGCAGTTGGTACTTCAGTGTCCTGCTGGCTAACCTGTTTTCATACATCTGAAAGTGTCATTTCACTGTAGCCTGGCACTGACTCAGCTTAGCTGGGGATTTGCTGTGGCTAATGGGGACTTTTTACAGTATCCCTGTCACAGGGTCACAGAATAGTTGAGGTTGGAAGGCACCTCTGGAGGCTGAATGGATGCCCAAGACAGCTCTTGCTGCTGGTGTGGCTGTAGCAGGTTTCTTTAGTCTAAGTTACTGAATTAAAAAGAAACTACAGATTTTCACATTTGATGCAGATAAGTTTATTCTTTAAGTTTTATTTTTCTTGTGGGATTCCCCTAATTTTAGTACATTAGTTGTACATTCATTTTTAATATAATGGCTGCAGAAAAAGAAGGAAGACTGTAGCAAATTAAGTCATTTAGGAACAGAGTTCTCTCTAGTTCTGTGTAGCTGAAGTTGATAGAATCTTACAGCTGTCAAAACCATGGGTGCCTGATCTCAAGAATAGTTTTACTTGGTGTTTCAGATAATAGGATGTGTCATTAAATGATTAGTGCCTGAAGGTGAGAAAATAGAGAGTAATTCATACCTGTTAAAATTTATTTTTAAAGCATTTTAACACAGCTTTCTTTACTGTGTGCGTGCCTGTTTATTGGAACAGATTGCCCAGAGAGGGTTTGGAGTCTCCCTCACTGGGGATATTCAAGCACTGTCTGGATGCAATCCTGTGCCTTGTGCTCTGGGATGGCCCTGCTTGAGCAGGGAGGTTGGACCAGATGTGGTACCTTCCAACCTGACCTGTTCTGTGATTCTGTGAAGCAGCATCAGTAATTCTCCTTGTGCATTTCTGCTGTAACTACAACTTGCCTTCAAGAAGCCTATGCCATTTAATACTCCATAGGTGAGAGCACCTTGTTTGTCTTACAGGAGATGAGGGATGTTAGAGGCTGTTCCAACATCCAGATGTAGGTTCAGGAATGCCTCAGTAAAATATAAGCTCATGCATAAGCTTTCATTTATGTTCATGCTGGTGTTTGTCTATTTCTTCTAAACTTGCTAATACTAAACAAAATTTTATTTTTAGTTTCAGTTGCTCTTTGAAAATCAGTGGAGGAGTAAAAAGCTGAAGGAAAGAGAAAATAGTTACTCCTTTAAAACAAATGCCTGTATTTTCTACCTGCCTTGGCACTGTGCCTCTGGTATCTGCTCAAAACCCTTAATGGATTAGTTCTTTCAAGACTTCAAAAATAACAAAAAA